>NC_090923.1:358959495-359584495 GCF_040938575.1 Ambystoma mexicanum
CCTTTTACCAATTCAGAGGGAGGTAATTTTGCTGTTTTTCGTTGAAGGTGTATTATTGCTTGAAATGGGTGTACTGTTTGAATTATGATGCTCTCATATAAATTAAGTTGTTGTAGAGGTTTTGGTACTGGGTATAATTCCAAATTATTTGTGATAGAACGTGAAGGAGTTTGGTTGTTGTCAAGTTTTGTAGTGCAATAACTGCAAATTATTAAGGGCTCAGTTATTTCATATTTGGTTTCTGCTACAAGGTAGAGAGCTAATTCAAACCATTTAGAATCTTCATTGTCTTCTATTTTGTATGATAGGTCCACAGTTTTTGTGTTACTTTTATAAAAAATTCTACGGCAACATACACATACATGGTTTGGTACTTCAGCTGATGTACTTTTAAATTTTAGTATTTCTTTTTTGTATGTGTTTAGCAAAAGGTTGCCATGTGTGGAATTGTTGCTTAATTGGTTTAAAGCTATTTCATTCTGTAAATGGCTTTCTCTTCCAAAATATTTTGTCTGGATATAGTGAATTTCTTCAAGTAGGTATTTTGCTGTACCATGTAGAAGGATCTTATTTAACTTTGCTAGTGCTAAAGCAGGACTTTTAGCATAGTACAGTTTATAGACTAGATTTCTTATAGTTGAATGATGTGTTCATATCCTTTTGATATCATGGAAAGTGGTTTTACAAGTAGGTCCTGTAATGCAGGCCAATGAATGTCCTTGTAGTCCTGTGTACTTGTGCACTGGACAGGTATCTATATTTTGCAGTAATTTAATTTTGATTTTGTCTTTGCTTTTTACATATTTATTGAGGAATTGGTGTAAAGATTTGAAACATTGTTTGGGAATGTTACACATTGACATGCATGGCCATTTGTACACTAGACGTTCTGATTCAGTTGAATGGAGGGGTAATTCTAAGTTTTCAGGGCATATTTTTGTAAGAAGTACTTCTTGTTCCATTATGGTATTATTCACTTTTTCATAACCTCGACCACTGCTATGTATGGCAATTGTATTCGTTTGCTTTTGTTTGTACGCTTCTTCATTAAAATATGGTTCTGTGCTTGTAGTGTGATTCCATTCACCTCCGCTGATACTTAATAAGTTCTTTCTGTTGATATTTCGCTTATTGAGAAGTCTTTTTTTGTAATTTAGTTATTAGTTTTGTTAATGGTTTCATTGTGTTTAACAGTAAAATAAATACATTTCTTTTGAGAAGAATTGTACTGTCCATCAATGCTTCTAAGATTAATTTCCTACGATAGGTTTTAAGCTTTGAACCTGATTTCTCTCCTGTTTTTATAAGATTTTGAAGGACTTTGTGAAGGTATATTTTGGCTAAAATACTTTTCTTGGTATGCTTACTTTGCACTATATTAAAATTTGAAGAAGTAGTTTTATCTTTACTGATAGCTGATTTTCTGTTAATTGTTTTTTGGTTTGTTTTACATTTTGATAGAGGAAGCGAAGTTGTTGTACTTGAAACTTCTTGTGTTTCACTAAATTATTGTATTAGCTGTTTTGTTTCAACTTTTTTTACAAATTCTGCTAGAGATGGATGCTTATGTTGGACACCTTTATTTTCATTTGCTCTACTTTTGCGTTGCTTTCTACGGACTTGACTTTTGGTAGGCATTCTTGAGGGTCTGTTGAAAAAAATAAAGAAGATATGGGTTGGGGTGTTCTGGAATGTATGTGTGCTGTGTGCATGAGTGTTTGAGTAAGATGATAAAGATGTATGTAATGGTGTGTGATTGTGCATTGGGAACTAAAACTAGCAGGGATAGGTATTCTTGAATTCATGTGTTACTAAACTGGGGTTCAGATGACAAAAATAAAGTAAGCTAGTGGTGTGGAAAAGTACAAATAGTAAATCTAATGTATACAATTAAAACAGTTGTTTGTTCTATAATATGAAAATTGTAGTGGTCCAGTTGGCTAATTTGTGTGTCCAAAAATAGAAATTTGTGGGCCATTCTGGCTGTAAATCGCTGTTTAAGACATGGAAATTTTTGGACAAAATGGTACAAAATCTCTATTTTTAGAAACCGAAATAGCTCGTATTAACGTTATAGTATATTTGATTAATAATACAAATATTATGGTGATATTTTACTTACTTTTATTTTAAATTAACAGGTAACTTCTTAGTTTTTCTTTCTTCTTCGAATTTGGCTGCTTCTTTTCAGGAAACTGGTCTTCACTGCAATTGTAAAAGCTTCAAATTAGTAACTTTGTTTGTATATAGCACTGTTTTTAATTTAGATATTGATTTTTTTAATTGAAATCCTCAGTGCCTTCTGTAAAACCATTACACTAATTTATTTACATAAGATACATTGCATCAGTTCAGTACATATGATATGTTCTTAATGAACAAATTGTATTGAATGACTAACTGTATCAAAAAAAAATATATCTTTACTATGTCTTGTGAAATTTATAATATATTAGTGAATACCACTATTTCTGTAAGTAAACTGTTCTAGGTAATAGCGCCTCAATGTCATGTCTAATTTAAAGTAATTAAGTAAATAAATAAATAAAAACAAAAAATATGATATTGTATAAGTATTTTTATAAAGGTTTAAACATAGATTGTGTTTGCATGCAATTTTGTTTGAATATATGTAGTCTATATATTTCATTTAAAAAATGTTAGTTTAACATGATTTGAGTGTGTGTGTATAAAGAAAGTAAATAGTATAAAGGTTTATAAGTGATAGTTGATTTTAGGAAATTGAAAAAAAGTACAGTAAATTCATTTTACAGATTTTACAAGGTAAAAGTCTGTTTGAAAATGTGTTCATCTACTATACAGAAAATATGCATACCTGAAGTTTGTGTTCATGCATATGGATATGCATGGAGCTGCAAGTAGAAATCTTGAAGACTTGTACAGTATTTCTGGTAGATGCTGCTTGCCAATGATATGGCACTTGTACTCAGAGAGATTCAGAGTACATTTGCAGTGCTGATCTATGATGATGCAGTTAAATGTAGAGGTCTTGAATGTGATTGGTGCATGGTCATGTGATTTTTGAGGTACATCCAATGAGGGAATGGCAGAGAGAGTGTAGTGGAAATGGTAGAAGGGCTGTTCATGTTACGATATGTCCGCGGACATGGCGGTAGTTCGCGGACATCGGGAGTTACATCCGGGAATTTTTGGGTTCAGAAGTCATGCAAATGAGAATAAGCACTGAAAGGGATTGGTCAGGAAAGTTTGGTGGGTGTGTTGTGCCAGGAGAGATTTTCTCAGATACTCTTTTTGCTGAGAGAACAAAAGATAGCTCTGGCTGAGTGTTTCAGAAAACAGATTGTTTGGATTTTAGGAGATTCGTGGATACATTGGTTGAAGATGCATGCAGAAAGCTGTGGAGTAGCTGTAGATATTGGATTCCCACATGTGGAAGTACACTGGCATGGAGTACATGGAATGAAGTGGTTGGACTTGCTACCTCTCTGTGCTAATTTGGAGACAGAGCAACATCCAGACATAATTGTAATTCATTGTGGAGGGAACAGTTTAGGACATATGACTGGAATTTTTTTGCAATTTGCTATGAAAGAAGGATTTAGGAAGGTTATGGACATGTTTCCTAATTCTCAAGTGATATTTTCACGGATTGCGCAGAGACAAATGTGGCTTCGTTCTTCTTCATTTGGTCCACAAATGGAAAAAGCAAGGCGCAATGTTAATAAGGCTGTTTGTGCCTTTCTAAGAGATTTTGGCATGAAAATATTATGTGGAGTCCATCTTACTTATGCTAGCAATCAGATTTTTCTGAGAAATGTACAAAATGCATTGCGACCTTTTTTGGAATTACAACAACGATTTTGAAGTAGACGTTAAGCATTTACAATTTTTGACTAACAAACACCACCCAAAGGCTCTTTTCAGAGCCACCACTTCTTTCCAGAGAAAATTACAATGTTTGTGATGGAGTAGCAACCCAATTTTTTTAATGTTTGCGAACTGTCCGCGTACTTCTAAAAAATACAAAGAGCCCTGCTTCATTTATTTTCACTTCTATTTTTTAACTGGGAAAGGCGGCTCTGAAAAGAGCCTTATTTTTTTTTGATTTTTGTAATTTTGTATTTTTTTTGTTTTTTCAGACACAACACACTAGGAGAGGAGGGTAAAGTAGGGTAAAGGGGGGGACACCAACCACAGGGATAAGAAAGGGCGAGCTGAGAGAGGAAGATGTAGAGTGGGTTTTATTTGGGTAGTGAGCAGGTCTTCTCGTGCTCTGAGACGATAGTCTCAAAAGCACTCCGAAGTCGCTCCCCCCTGCAGATTACTGTGTCACAGTACATACATACAACTGTGACCCTCGAAAGGTAAGGGTCATCAGCATTCTGTGTGGCCTGTGAGGCAGCTTGAGGAAGACGCTGTCCCACAGAGGTGGTCCTTGTGGTGACAGGATCAGAAACAGAGGATGAAGTAGAGGAAATACAACCCTGCGAATAGACCCAGAGTGAAATGACTTCAGGTGTCGCTTCATAGTAGTGGGCCCAAAGCTGGACTTACCGTGCTTCCCGTGACTGAGTATCATTTTGCACTCATTGCAGGTAACACGGTTCGCACGAGCCTTAGGAACATTACCATGAATGGTAAATAACCGCCACACCCAAGACTCACGCCTAGTGCGGGTAGTAGGGTTTTCCTCTACCTCATTCTCATCATCCTCTTCTTCCTCCTCCGCATCCTCACTCCTGTTCCCCTCTTCAGGCCCTTGGGGAGGTGGTGGTGGTGGAGGGGGTGGGGGTGGTGCTGAAGCAGGTGCAGCACCAAGTGGCAGTTCAGCAGCCAAGGATGCCATCTCGATGATGGTGTAGTCTGCAGGTGGCAGCAAAAATCACTGTGTTCTGAAGAATAGCCAGAAACACAATGGGAATAAGCTCTTGGGCGTGGTCTTTTATAGGGGTGCTTGTGCGCGGTTCACGGACATGCGCTCTGTCCGCGGACAGATCGAACACAAAAAAAGGATCGGAAAGTTTCAAAAGGTATATAGAAACTCAAGATTGCTATGTGGGACTTGTGCCATGGTGAGATTTTATTGAAAAATATTATGGATTAACTGAAAATGTACTTTTAACTTGTTCGGGGACACGAACAGTGTCCGCATTTCAGGACACACGATGAGCGTGGGTGCGGTCATATGATCCATTTGCGAACTAGTCCGCGAAGGAAGCGCCTGTCCGCCGGACACCAAGTGCACGAAGATTGGTTAGTGCATGCGCATTGATGTCCTACGGACACTGTTCGGGTTCTGAAGTAATTAAAAGTGCGTCACACGTGAAACAAACATTTCAGGACACCGCGTGTGTTCTTAGAACAGTTTAAACTTGGTAGCGAACAGTAAGGACAGATATAGTGTTCTTCAGGACATGTGTAATTTTGTTTATGTACAAACATTTCAGGACACCAATTGTGTTCTTAGAACAGTTTCAATTGGGTAGCGAACACTACGAACAGGTATAGTGTACTTCAGAACACCCCCTTTTTCGTTTACGTACGAACATTTCAGGACACCAATAGCGTTCTTAGAACGGTTTGAACTTGCTAGCGAACAGTACCGGACAGGTATAGTGTTCTTTAGGACACTTTAATTTTTGTTTGTTTACGAACAATTCTGGACACTGCGTGTGTTCTTAGTACAGTTTCATGTTGCTATCGAACACTACGAACAGTTGTACTGTTGTTCAGGACACATCATTTTCGTTTATTTACGAACATTTCAGGACACCAATTGTGTTCTTAGGACAGTTTTAAGTTGATAGCGAACATTACAGACAGATATAGTGTTCTTTAGTACACTTTAATTTTTGTTTCTTTACGAACATTTCAGGACACCACGTGTGTTCTTAGAACAGTTTCAACTTGCTAGCGAACAGTACGAACAGGTGTGGTATTCTTCAGGACACCTCCATTTTCGTTTATGTACGAACATTTCAGAACACTCGCACTGTCCGCGGACACTTTTATTGTTTTTTTAGAAAAAAAAAACAGAAACTATTCACAATACAATATAAAAATTAAACTTTATTTAACATATATTAATAATTTATGACAGAGAAGGTGAGGCAGAAACAGAAACAAAAACAGGAGAATTTGGGGTTTCAACATGATTGTTATTAGGTGAAGAAGGGATGGAAGTCTCATCAAAACGTTTTGGATTATGGAGAGGGGTTGGGGATAATTGACTGGGATATGGTGAGGAGGGACAAGTACATGTGGGACAATGGTACGAGGTTTTTGATTTGAAATGATTTTCTACAAAAGTTTTTAAATTATTAAAATTAGCCATTAATACATCAATTTTTTCTTCTATATTGTGAAGACTGTTATCCATAACAGGGTTTTCTGAATTTTTTTCTATTTTGGTATGCTCTGTACAAAAAAATAATATATATGTTAAATGTATATAAAAAAAAATAATAAATAAATGGTTTATATTATAAAGTGTTTACCATTAGTTTCACTATCTTGTGACATTTCTTCATGTGGGAAATTGTCCTCTAGCCATTACAGAGTACTAGACATTTCTGTGAGAAAAAAAAAAATATAATATATTTTTTAATCTAATACAGAAAGTTTATAAATATATGAGTAAAATGAAGTACACTTACTATTTCTGGTAAGACAAGTCCTATGTATTCAGTGGGTCTGGTCATGTTCTCAGTTCTGTTGTGTCTGTGAGGTAATGATGTTGGAAGCCAATTTATCTTCTTGTGGTATATTCCATTTCAGAACATATTGTATTTAAATGAATGGTTAGTGTGTTACATATATTGTTTACATTTCTTATGTATTACTATATATAATGTGTTCGTGTGCTGGTTTTTGAATTTGTTGAATGTTCCTATATTATGATATAACAATCAAACATACCCCACCACCCCATCCCCACAGTTTTTAGGTAGTGGTACTGTTCTCCGAACATGTCCGCGAACATTAAATAAGTTTGCGGACATCAAGTTCATAAGAAGAGATCTAGTCTGTTCCATATGACATGTATATAAAGTCAAAGTCATTATTGTTAAGTTGTGCTACTAAAAAACTATGAAATTCAGTGAAAAAACTTTGTTAAAGGGAGGTTATGGTTAAGTTGCGCTACTAAAAACCTATGAAATTCAGTGAAAAAACTTTGTTAAAGAGACGTTATGGTTCCAAGTAAAACCGAAAAACCATTGAAATTCGCCAGTTATGGTAAGTTAAGCAACCATAACTCGCGCCACCACCGTGCACTGCTAAGACTAACACCCAGGACATCAAAGATGACATCACAAATGTCATTGATGACATCACTGATGACACACATGTCTGGCTCACTATTTTTTCTTTTGCTGACATATCTAGGCCACATCTAGCCGAAGCAGTGAATTCCTCTCTGTCTTGGGGTAAAATCACCACTAAATTAAAAGAAGCTCTGTTAATACCTTTACTGAAAAAGCCATCCATGGATGTTTCAGTCCTAGCTAACTATCATCCCATTTAGCTCCTACCTCTTCTTATGAAGGTATTGGAAGCAGTGGTTACTCCAAAGCTGTGAGATTTTCTTGAGGGACAGAGCATTTTAGATATCTGTTTTAGGGATTTTCGCCCCATGATGGGTACTGAGTCGGTTCTTTATTTATTATGTATTTATCAACATGTATATAGCACACAGAAGCCCAGAGGTATCGTGATGCTGTTACATTGAACAGATCTGGTTACAGGGAGCATAACAGTCTACAGAAATAGGCAAAAAGCAAGCTTAATTACACAACGGTCTGTTTGGTTATACATACTTAGTTACAGTCAATACAAAGGGGGTGCGTTCAACAGGTAACAGTGGGAGTGTCAATTGAATAATGTGGTTTTGACGTTTTTGCAGAAGGTAGTGAGGGAAGTTTCAGCTCGAAGGGCGTTGGGCAGGGCATTCCAGAGTTTGTGAGCTATGTGAGGAAAGCCTATGCCCCCTGCTTTAGCTCTTTTGATTGGCGGGATGCACAGTTGGTTAAAGTGGTACATTCTTCTGGGCCGTGCAGAGGTGTCTCTGCTGATGGTTTTAGATCGCTAGAAAGGGGCAGAAAGGCTAAGGCATTTGTGAGTCAAGGTAAGAGTCTTAAATGTAATTCTTCCCTTAACCAGGGGCCAGTGGGCATCTCGTCTGGCTTGTGTGATGTGATCTCTTTTGGAGATGTTGAGTGCTGCTCTGAGCGTGTTATTCTGGACAGTTTGGAGCCGGTTTAGGGGTTTTGCTGAGGTCCCTGCAAGGAGAACATTACAATAGTCTAACTTGGCACCAATTGTGGATCGAGAGATAGAGAGGCAGTTTTAGTTGGAGAGGAATGTTTTGATGGCGTTTATTTTTTTTGTGGTATGGGCAGATACGGAGGCAATGACACTGAGCTGTCTGTTCATGGACAATGTGGAGTCAAGATAGATCCCAAGGGTCTTTACTGAGGAGGTGACAGGGATGGTGGTGTTGTCAATGATGACATGGCCGTATTTTTGGTTCAATTTGTCCAGTAATTCTTTAGAACCTAAGAGGATGATTTCTGTTTCGTTTCAGTTGAGGCATATTCCATTGGCTGCCATCCAAGCTTGGATGGTGGAGTATATTTGGAAAAGGGCTACAGATTCGTGGTCATATGAGCCGGTGAGGGGAGGGAGAACTTGTGTCTCATAAGCATAGTTGGTGAAGGCTATGCCGAAGGAGTAAAGTTTGTCATAAAGAGGCTTTGTTAACAGGTTGTAGAGGTTGGGTGCAGTGCATGAGCCCTGGGAAATACTGTAGTGGAAGGTGGTGGGAGCAGCGTTGGCTGTGTCTGAGAAGACTTTCATAGCTCTACCTTCTAGGAGGGAGGTTATCCATGAGGTGGCTTGTTCAGAAAAGTGGGCTGCAATGGTGAGGTGGGAAGTAAGTATTTTGTGATCCACAAGGTCAAATGCGGCTGATACCAATAGCAGTAAGAGGCTGGTTTACTTTGTCCATTATCTTAGCTATTTGGTTTTTTTAAGTCCAGGAGGGCAGTTTCTGTGCCATGACCTTTGCAGAATCCAGATTGTCCTTTACCTAGGATGGAATTGGTTTCAAGGAAGTGCTGGATCTGGTTATGGACGGCTTTATCTAAGATCTTGAGCAGGAATTGGACAGTGGTAATTGGGCGGTAGTTGTAAGGGATGGAGGGATCAAGGGAGAACTTTTAAAGTAGGGGGAAGACCCATGGCTTCTTTTAGACTGGACAGGACAATACCTGAGGTGAATGATGCATTAATGAATGCAGTGATGAGGGCGGCCAGGGAGTCAGCATTATCTTTAATGATGTTGGGTGGACAGATGTCACCGTTAATGATAATAATAATTTAGCATTTATATAGCGCTATGAACCCTCAGGTATCTGAATGCTGCTTATTATTACCCACGGTCTGCACAGATGTCAAAGGGCCTCATTACGACCCTGGCGGAACGGGGTTAACAGTGCCGTAAAAGGTGCCTGCGCTGTCAACACCGTTCCGCCACATTACGAGGTCCCCTCGTAGGGACACAGTAAGCATGCCTGGAAAAAACAGGCGTGCTTACCAGGTCCCGCGAGGGGAAGAGGAAGCAAACAACGGGCCAACTCGTAATGGCCCGTTATTTGCTCCCTCTCCCATTTCCATTCAGCCCTATAGGGGCTGAAATGGAAATGGGGAAGGACCGGGTCCGGGTCCTTGGAGGGAGAAATTACCAGTCCTTCCGAACTCGGAATGGCCCGGTAATTCCTCATTTTGAGGACCCGGACCGGACGCCAATAGCGGCATGGCTACCGCCAAACTCGTAATGGGGCCCAAAGTCAACTCACTGTGCTATCATACCGACTCTACTTGGATGGTTTGAGGTGTTGGAGGAGTGCTGTGACTTCAGTTACAGAGATGTCTCTGAAGGAAAAGAGAGGGGGTGGAGGCTTTTGCGTGGGGGTGGTGTGTGCGGCAGGGGCGTCATGCTTGGGTAATGCGATGTGTTGTGCTTGTATTTTGTCTTGGAGAAGAGAGATTTTGTTTAGAAGTGCAGCCTGTATACTAGTGCACCAAGCTTGATCTTTAATGATTTCATCGGGTCTGGTGGGTGGGGTGGTGAGATCTTTGAAGATGGAGAACAGCGCTTTGGACTTGGAGTTGGCTTTCGAAATTCAGAGGTTGATGGCATTTGATTTAGCATGGAAGATGGCTTTTTTGTATTGGGTTGAGGTTCTTTTGAATTCTTCAATGGTGAAGTCACAGGGGTTGGACTGCCAGTGTGTTAGGGCCGAGTAAGTCATCCATAAACCATGAGTTGGTGTTCATGGATTTCTTTTCTTTTTTAGCTTCAATCAGAGCTATGGAGTTAATGGCTCTAGTGAGAGTGAGAGCGTAGATGTTGGCAAGGGTCTTGGGGTCATTGGTGAAAGGGGGTTTCAGTTCCTTGACATCTAGGACATCTAAGAAGGGGCGTAGGTTGTTTGCTGTGAGCTATTTGGAGCTTCTGACCATAGCTGTGGGGGCACATAAGAGTGGTTTGGTGGTGGGCTTAATGGGGATCGAGAATTGGATTTAGTTGTGGTCCGTCCAAGGGTATGCCAAGTTGGAGGTTATGGTGGCAGAGCAGTTGTGGTCTGCCACCCAATCAAGGGTGCAGCTTTTAGGATAGTTAGGGTGAGTGACTTTTTTTTTTCGTTGGGTTCTCATGTCAGTACTTGATGATCTTACTATGATCAGAGATGAGGGGGGCATGGCAGGTCTCCTTCGACACTATTGACCATGGTATTCTAGCTAGGCTGAGAAGTCAGGGTTCTCAGGGGCGGTATTGGGCTGGTTCTGTGGTTTTCTGGTTTCTCGTTTCCAAACAGTTTCCCTCCCCCTTATCGCTCGTCCTCGGGTTGCGGTGACCTGTGGTGTTCCGCAGGGCTCAGCCTTGTCCCCATTACTATTTAATTTATATATTCGCCCACTTATGGTGCTTATTTGTTTGTTTGGGTCTACGGTCTTTTCTTACACGGTTGATGCCAAAATCTTGTTTAGATTACATCCTGATGAGGCAGATGTGGGCTAAAGACTAAAACATTTTTGGGTTGGATGGAGGCAAACTGGCTAAAGTTGAATGGTGGGAAGACGGAGATCTTGATCACTGGTCCACTGGAGGAGGCTAGTGGCTGGACCTCTGACTTCTGGCGGGCCTCACTTGGACCACTGCCAGAGCCAGCCAAAGTGGTTTGCAATTTGGGTATTAAAATACCTGAATCACTGTCAATGGAGGCCCAGGTCAATACAGTGTGTGGGGTTTCTTAAATTTAAGCAGCTGAAGAAGGTTCTCCCTTTTGTTCCTGAGAAATGCTAAAGACTAAAACATTTTGGGTTGGATGGAGGCAAACTGGCTAAAGTTGAATGGTGGGAAGACAGAGATCTTGATCACTGGTCCGCTGGAGGAGGCTAGTGGGTGGACCTCTGACTTCTGGCGGGCCTCACTTGGACCACTGCCAGAGCCAGCCAAAGTGGTTTGCAATTTGGGTATTAAAATACCTGAATCACTGTCAATGGAGGCCCGGGTCAATACAGTGTGTGGGGTTTCTTAAATTTAAGCAGCTGAAGAAGGTTCTCCCTTTTGTTCCTGAGAAATGTCATGCTCAAATAGTGGCAGCATGCTTATATGAGAGCATTGACTACTGCAACACGATCTATCAAGCACAACCATTCTATCTTACCCAGTGCCTTCAAGTGCTGCAAAATGCAGCAGTTCGACTGGTGAATCACATTCCTTTTGGCTTGAGTGTAACCAGCGCATGTCCTTCCCTTCATTGGCTGCCTTTCAATGCCAAGGTTAAATTCAAAGCATCCTGCCTGATTCATCGTGCACTGAGTGGTAAAAGATGTTTAGCCATTCTGGAGAAGCTTCACAGTTACATTCCAGCCTAGACTCTGAGATCCACTGACACAGCATTTCTGCGTGTTCCTAAATACAGAATGGATCAGTTGGGTGGCAGAGCCTATTCTGTGGCAGGGCCCAGGCTCTGGAATTCTCTGCCTTACCAGCTAAGAACCACTGTGGATTTTGTACTTTTTAAACAAATAGTCAAAACGTTCCTTTTCATTTGAGTCGGACATCCAGTCTTTCCAGTATCTCTCGACAGTGCCAAGATGCCTTTGGTGACGGTGCGCTACAGAAGAAACTGATTGATTGTTTTTATCCTGCCCTGTCTGAGTGCACCCCAGCTTGTATGTGGTCCTCCTTTTCTGTATTCTCCCCTGAGGACATAATGTTAGCCATCTCCAAATTAAAATCTGCCTCTGCCATGGATTCAAATCCATTGGCTGTTTGTATTATGCTGACCATCGCCTCATGGGTGGCTCAGGCTGTTAACCATTCTTGTCAATCAGGTTTCATCCCGTCAGACTTGAAAAATGCATTAGTGATACATCTTTTGAAAAAAGCTCACTTGATCCCTATTCTGCTAATTTTCATCCTATTTCTTTGTTACCTTTCTTTATGAAGTTACTGGAATCTTTCATTTTCCCTCATCTCAGCTAGTTTCTTGAAAACTCTAGCTTCTTTGATCCATTCCAGTCTGGCTTCCACCCAGGCTGGGAAACAGAGAGCATATATTTCTCTATTGTTGATGACCTTCCCAGTCTCTCTGATCAGGGTGTAGTGGGAGCACTAATATTATTAGATCTATCAGCTGCTTTTGATACTGTCAACCACTCCATCCTGCTTGCCCGCCTGGCCAGGGCATGGCTAACCAAATGGGTGCCATCTTGGTTTAAAGTTGTTTTGGCTGATCGTGCACAATCTCTCTCTGTCTCCCCCTTTTCCGTTCTTGTTTGGTACCTCTATCCTGCAGAGTCCAAAGGGTTCAACCTTGTCCACCACGCTATTCAATGTGTGCATCCAGCCATTGGTGGAGCGTGTTCACTGTGATGGTCTCTGTTGCTACTCCTATGATGATGATACCCAGATCATCTTGTGGCTCGATCTTTCTCAGACTAATCAGTTACCTGAACGCTGTGGCTGTTGGATGAGCAACAACTGTCTGAAATTGAATGGGGACAAGACTGAGGTCCTGGTGGTGCCGCCTGCTCTGTCTTATCTTTATGGACTCCTTATGTTGACCTTCTCCTCTTTGTTCATTTCGCCTCACTGGTGTCTGTGGTGAAGGATTTAGGAGTTAAGCTGTCATCCTCCTTGTCACTTGTGGTTCAGATATCATTTGTATATCAATCTGGATATTATAAAATTAGAGTCCTTTGCAAGGTACTGGTTTTTATACCTGCACAATTTCATGTTCCAGTGGTTGCAGCTCTAGCACCTAGTGTGGTAGACTACTGCAATTCACTTTACCTGGTCCAGCCACTATATATGCTGCGCTACCTACAAGTTTTGCAAAATGCTGTGGCAAAGTTGGCAACTCATACCCCCTTGCATATGCACATTTCCCCTGTATTGTGGTAGCTGCATTGGCTTCCTATAGCACAAAGGGTTCATTTTAAGTCTATGTGCATAGTGCTCCATACCATTTATGGTAAGGGGGCTGAGCATCTTCAGTCCAAATTTCATCCACACATTAGAACTCACTTCCATTCCATCTTCGGGCAACTGCTGACCATCTTTGTTTTCATCACTTCATGAAAACCTTTCTCTTCGCTTAGATCTTTTTAGGTTTAGGGGCTTTTTCGGATGACCGTAATGCTGAAATAGTACCAAGATGTCTCTGGCGTACGTGCACTTTATAAGTGCTTTTAAGATTAGGGAAGATACGATAAGATCAGAGATGACATCATTGATGACACCACTGGTGAAATCACCAATTGCATCATACATGGCATCACTGGGGACATCACTGATGGTGTCACTTGTGGGGTGAAAATACAGCCTCACAGTGACAGAGATTGAGAGGCCTTGCAACGACCCATTATAAGAATGAAGCTGGGTGATGTTGATACCCATTGGAATATGCAGGCCGGTCCAAAACACTTCTTTGCCGACATGAGGTCTAGTGAAGCAATGAAAATGGACCTCCCTCAACTTTGTCAACATGGAACGTCACTCAGCTGAAGGTGAGTGTGCCTCAGAACTGTAAAATTGCTAACTGTGTCCATTGGATTCCAGAAATACATGTGGTGCTGCAGATGCTAACTTTGTGTAAACTGTGAAAAGGCACATTTTGACAGATTAAAAACTGCAGCAGTACACATGAGAAAAGATACATTGAAATGCTGTGCATTTGAAAAATAAAAATGAGGAATTGTGCCTTACTTTTAAAAAGTGAAGCCAAGTGACATATTTCATTTGACGCTGAGAAAAATAGTTACTTTCCACAAATAAACTGACATTTTAATGGAAAAGCCTACTTGTTGTACAAGTGAACAGTAGTTTCCTGTGTTAAATGTGGCCTATGGGTGAATAATACCAACAGTGAACTTATAACTGTTCAAATATTGTCTTAAAGATTGATTGTAGTTATGAACAACAGGCCAGGGGAAATAACAAATGTTACATGTTAAAATACATCTTTTCTATTTAAAACGCTATCTTTCTCAGAATTGTGCATGTAACTGGCTGCTGCTGCTTCCCCTACTGAACTGCTGTATATCTGGAACTGTGACCGCCACACCTTTGGCTGAGGCCCACTAGGAAAACAGGCCTGGTTTTCAGTTTAAAATACAAAGAAATTTAAAGAATTAGATCAGAATTGTTGAGGTTGCAGATAAGCCAGCCAACATAAATGACCATTTAGGCTAACTCAACCCCAATAAATGGCATCTCAGAGCCTTAATGCATCTTCAAACACTGTCTAGAAATAGGCATCTACTGATAAGCAGATGTTCAGGTCATAATGTGAATGGGGAGAAATGAAACTCGTGAGGGGCTTTGTTGGTAACATGAAACTACGACCTTCCATAGGTATGCATTGCTATTGATTAACATTGGGCACACTTTCTTGAATAAAAAGAGAATTGTGCGTCCCAGTGAGCTCATACAGTACTCATATTAAAGGGCATAAAATATCTGTCAGTTCCCTGTGATTATTAACCATATCTGATGCATAGAATTTGAGTTAGGAATAACACAATGATCCTGACCTTCTCATAATTCTGAGGAATTCGAAAGTTGGTGAGGTGATAGATTGAGAAATCAATGAAATTGTGAAGTGATATATTTTTCACTATTTCACCTCAGAAGTAAATCACAAAAAAATATAGCTCCTCCCAGGAAGGTGGTGCCGAAATAAAATTAGTATTCCCCGATTCGCCATAAAAAGTAGAATTCAAAAAGATACATGTTCATGTAGTTTTCTGAAAAATGAAGGTAGTTGCTGTGTAGTGAGATTTTGTGTAGAAAACAAAATGCAAAAACATGTCATCTTGAAATGATGCATCTTCCTCGACCGCCTTTATCCATAATACAGACCTCTAAACTCCTTGCCCTATAAGCAAGCAGTGGGTCAACTAGTGGGAGTGGGAAAAAGAGAGATGTCTATTCCGTCACGTGGGAATATTCATAATATTTAAGTGTCATCAGCGCCATATAATATCTGCTTGAAAATGCCAAATGGACAGTAGATAAAAAAGGGGGAAGAGCAGACTGATAACAGTAGAGAGCTGACAAAATGAAGGTAGACACCTAGGAGAGCAGATAGACGGGAGACCCTGGGACTCTTGCTGGGGACTTTTGCCTGGAAGCTCAGAGTCCTTTTTGAGAGAGAGGCCTAAAATCTGGCTTGTGGAAACTTGCTGTGAATAGAAACCAGAGACTATTCCTGAAAGAGGGTCTAAAATGTGCCTGGCCTCCTGAGCTAAGAACAGAGATCTCCCATGTAAGTAGATATATCACAAAGCTATCTATTGTGTTGGGAGCTACCTGCCTAATGCCTTTCCATTAGAGGGTGGGGGGCAAAACTGTATAGACCCAGACCATATTTGAGTAAAAATATCACTTAATCAATTCCCTTAGAGAAAAACAGCATATCCTTTTTAACCGGATGTGTGAGGGGAAGCTGTCTGTTTTAACCCATTCCTTTTCATTAGTAGGTGCTCTTCCATTAGTGGGAAGGTGGTGGGCGGGTGGGGTAAAAGCATTATACCTTTAGCTTATTTAACTAAAAATATAATTTAATTAATCCCCATAGGGTCAGCTACTGCAGGGTGATGTTTTTGTCACAATTCGAAATTGACAAAGAGTATCCCAGTGTACAGCAAATTAATCTAGTCTTTAACATAATTGGATAACCCATCTGCTCATGTGAATGTGCTAGTGTCCCCGAAATGAAGATCCCAACATCCTGCATTCCCTGTAAAAACGAATTGTCCCAAACAAATTTTCCCATTCATTCCAAATTCCCCAAACCCTGTATTTCATTTGAATGTGTGTTCTCCAAACAATTTTCCCATTGAGTTAATTTCCCAAACCTTGCCTTTCAAATAAAAACCAAAATGAAATTCCCATTATATTTTCAATCACTGTACTTTGCCTTCCAACTAAGGGGTCATATATATCTGATGTCTGGGGGTGGGGGTTGCTAGGGGAGAAGAGCATTGTGATAACCCAACCCATCACTGTGGTTACATTTCCTATCTGTTAATGTGAAAATAAATCCTATGTGTGTTTTGATTTCAAATCTTCAAATTCAACCTCTCTTTGTTGTGGTAACTGAAAGTCTGTTAAGAAATACATGTCAGTCAAATGATACCAGTTATTTGCATTAGTGATTATTGTGCTGTGCCACGGAGTTGGTGTCTGTCCTTGTTATTGATTTATTCTTCTTTGTAGTACAATTTAAATAAATATATATATATATATATATATATTTTGTATTACTATACACCGGCCTGGTTGCTAGCTTATTGGTGGTACAGAGGGTATCTGCTTAAAGGTACTATATAGGTTGGAGGCCTCACTAAAGTTGAATCTGCCAAGTTCTTTGTTGTGCGCAAATTTGCTTGGGGGGTGGAACTCCCTGGGTTGAGAGTGACTGTCCAATAAACCGTGACACACTAGTTGTATCGTGCATGACATAACTGACATCACTTGTTTGATTAATTACAATTTGAAATATGCCAACTCTATTTTTTAACATAATATATGTGCATATTTCATACTTAACATAAGACAATGTATTCTGCCCTTGTTTCTTTAAATGTAATGTGCAATATACAATTGTAAGTGCATACGAATGCACATGACAGAAAAATGTTTACTTACGTGCCCCCCACAGACTGGAAAGTGTGGGAAAGATTTATTAAAAAATAAAAAAAGTGATTAAGTAAATAAAAAATAGAACTTTTGAGCTAGTCCCCATTCAAGTTCGTATAGAGAAAAAAGGTACATTTTTAGAAAAGCACACAATGAAAACTGCTGGATAGATTTAGACCAGATTTGAAAGATCTTTGGAACGAAGCATTGACTCACAATCCTTTTGTGGTTTGGGGTTATTATGTGCGCTACTTTGTAAACCTTTTGATGGAGAAGGGGGTGCCCCTTCACCAAAATAAATTGCTATATCTAGGGTTGATTGAGAATATGGGTGTTATAAATGAAACAGCTGCCATCTTTTTTTTTTGGATACGAGAGATAGCCGCGGTTATAGCCCAGGTTATAACCAAAGTTATCAGACAATAAAACGCAAAATAAAGCCATTTGAAAGTAAAACAAATATCGAAATGTTGTCAGGGTAGAGGTGGTGGGAGGCAAGAGGACCCCAATTGAAATTTGAAAGTTGGAGTGGGGCTAGGCACCTAGTTTGTAACACAAGGCTCAAACATTTTTCCCATACCCTCGAGTAAACCCGTAAATAGCTGACATCTCAAACCAAACTGTGTTACAGAAACAAAGTGTTGTGGGGAGAATGGGAGAGGGCTAGGGGAGGTGAGGAGGCCATCAGGGAAGTGGTGGTGGCTGGTACAGATGAAGGGGGCACTTGGTGAGTGCCTGTGGGCAAACAATCATATTCCTTCCAGATATTTTTCCATAATTTACGGCTATGAAACTATATTTAGCCACAACTATCTGTAGTCCATACTAAACTGGAAATAGGCATCTGGGACTCCCATCCATGCAGTAACCAGGACCAGCCCTGCTTAGCTTCAAAGCAAGGAAGAGACTGGCCCCCTCAGGCCATGTTGCCTAATAAATGAACACATGTTAAAAGACTACTTAGAGCAACATGGTCTGAGGGAGCCAACCTCACTTTGCAACTAAGCAGGGTTTGTCCTGGTTACTACATGATGTAGACAGTACACAGTCCCAGAACAAGAAAATACATGGCATCTGCATAATTTTTTTTCAAACCGTGCCACTATCAGTCCTTGGAAGTATTGCACTCTAAAGGTCAAGCTGCCATGAAGCTCACATAAAAGGAGACGATATCTCTGGGTAAGGAGCAGCTAAAACATGGAGGATTGCAAATCTAACATGCACGTGCGAGGCAAACAAGAATAACATTTTGGTTAATATGACCCAAAGATCTTTTATGTTTCCAGTGCTCTCAGAGAGCTCTGAGAGAACATTTGTTTGCCTTTTGCTGAATCACATTCAATGGTATTTGTAGTCTCCCAGTCAGGATGGCTTTGGCTGTGACCAATGTATATTTTAACACATTAAGGGGCCTAGATTGTTATTTAGTTATTCAAAGCTTGTATTAGCTAATCATAAAAGATGTTCTGTCAGATGCCATCACAGATTAAATCAGTGCTATCATATATGATGTAATTAGTAATGCCACCTTTGATGTCATCAGTGATGCCATCAGTAATGGCATATATGATGTAATTAGTGATGTCACCAGTGATGGCATCCTTGATAACATCAGGGATGTCATCATTGCGGTCATAGCCTATGCAATGGGGGCACAAAATTAAGGTGGTTTAGCTGAATCTCAGGGCTTTTGTTGTGTTACATTTTCACCTTCATGTCCCTGCTTCTAAAATGTTTCCCTGAATATCAAAGGTTTTGTTATAATGTATCACTCACCTTAAAGACCCTGCAACTAATATTTTAACCCTGACAAATATTGGTATGTGATCAATCAACAGGTCTGTTGTGAAATGCGTAATACAAGCTTCTTATCCCTGCTGAGGGATCCATTAATAAAGGGCTGTGTGCCATAGAAGTATTTGTTTCCTGCATTTTTGTACATATTTGGAGGTGGAGGAGTGCACCTGCAATGTGTTTTTCACATGCTATCTCGTTACATATATATCCCAAAAGTGTGCTTTTGTAAATTTGGTGTAAATATGTCCAGTTTTTTTTTAACAGCCAAAAAGTAGGTTTGTGTACAGGGATCTCATTGGTCCAGGGGCCGTCGTGATGTCCACGGACATCAGACCCGCCAGCTGATTGAATGGGGAAGAGCGTGAGGTGTGTCATAGCGATCGTCAAAAAATCATTTTGGGTTTCTTGGTGGAGGAAAGAAGGGCTGGGAAGGGCTGGGAAGAGCTGGGAAGAGTGGGAGGGTGGAATAAAGATGATATAGAGCCGTGTTTTTAAGTTAAAAAAAGCAGGTGTGGGTGTGCGGACACCATCTTAGTCTGCGGATAGCACCATGAACGAGTGGCTTGGAAAAGAGATTTGGGTTTTTTGATGGTTCAAAGAGGGGGTAGAAAGGGTGAAGGGGGTAAAATGAAGGTGATATGAAGTTGTTTTTCTAGGTGAAAAAAGGGTTTGGAAATGCTGCAGAGTCCACCACCAATTTCAGTGTCGGCGGACATAGTTTGCATTTGATAAGAGGTTCTGGTTGAGTTTGGTTATTTCTATATGTACTTGTTATATGGTTTCATTTTATTGTGGTGATTGTGGCCAGTGGCCATATTTTTGGGGGCACGACCATGCCCCCAAGAATCTGGGCACTGGCCACACACCATAGTAATTTGTAGTACGAGTATGGCCAGAATCACCACAGTAATAATATGTGTATAGTAATTATAGGTAATGTAGTGGGAATATAAAGTGTTTGTAATATGATATGATATGATATGATATGGCTTTTATAATACAACTATACACAAGTGATTAAGTCTATAGTGGAATTATATAATTGAACTGTATATGGTATTTATGATTGTAGTACATTTGAGGATAGTGCTTATAGGATATGTATTTGAATATACTTGGGATGCTTACTTAGTAACATATTGTCATGAAGCTTGAATCTCTGGTTAATTTTCTGTGGAATGAAAACTGTATAATTTGTTAAGCAGGATAGTTTAGATGCTTTAATTGTATACCATTTTAGACTTACATTTACTTTTTTTGACCCTCATAAACAGTACATTGTAAGTACTATGTTTGGTGCAACATTAGTGTATGACACACTGCTGTTGTATTGACATTAAATAATCATTGGGACATTGGGAAAACATTACATACTGTATTAAAAAAAAACCTGATTATAATTATCTCAGTGTAACTGTGATAGTATGTTAGTTTGAACTATGTTTTGATTAAGGGCATGCTTGAAATAGTTAGATACCTGTTGCCGTATTCTAACTTCATTAGAGTTTAGAAGATGTGTTGTCATATAAGAATTGTGATTGCTTTTTTGAAGTGTTTTGCAATGATGGTATTTTTTAAGTAGTTAGATACCTGTTGGCATATTCTAACTATATTGACTTTTAAAAGTACTATTGTAGTATTATGGATGTAGTTAGATACCTGTTGGTGTGTTCTAACTGTTAATTGTGCTGGTGTATTCTAACTGTTAATTGTGCTACACATTAGTGACTAAATTTGGGTTGAAGGAATATTAAGTAGGCATTTGTTAGATTTGATTGTAACCTATATTTTGGAGTAATGGAGGTGTTTTACATTCGAACCAACCACTTTTCTTTTTGACATATGCAGTGTAGTGCCCTGAAGTGGTTGTGGCATCAGTGTGGTATATTATACCTACTGTTATGAAGGTTTTCTTTCCAAGAGATACTTGGCGGTGTGAAGCCTATAAGTGTACAGTTATTTTTGGTACCATCTGCATTGTACCTTATAAGCATTAGTATGACATATTGGATATGTGAGTGCATTTGTATGGTGGGATGATTGAATTGCAAAAAGGGCATAATATGCTCTGATTTGCAATCTGCAGAAGCTGGTGAAATGCAATGGATTCATAATTTGGTATGGATACATATACAAATCGTTCATTAGGGATGTGCTCTTGTGAAACATGGTTCCAGAGAGTGCATCTATGTTTCCACGTGTATGCAATTATAGGGATGATTTTTGTTTTCGGTACTTGTAGTAAGTACATTAGGAATTCATGTGGATCAGTCTGTGTGCTTATGGTACATTTTACCATTCCTGCACAGTAGTCCAATTCCTCCTTTATACCTGAGATACTGTAAGTGTTGTCAGGATTATTTGTGGCAATTTTATGAAGGATGTGCATTTCCAAACAGAACTGGTCTGAGCCGTTGAAGTAAATGTTGTGAACAATTGGGGGCAATTGGAAGAGAAGATTGATTGTTACATTAGCATAACCATTTACCATAGTTGTGTTGCTCAATTTAAATGGAGAGTTCTGTTTTTTTGGATTGTTTGATAGGCCTGCAGATTTTTCTGAAGAAGAGACATGTGTGTCTTTGTTTTTTGATGGATGTGCAGTTGACTTTGTACCAGGCAGTTTTGTGGTTGTATTCTTTATTCAGAAGCAGTTGGTTGCTGTGTCTTCAGCTATATTTATTTTTAGGTTCTGTTAGTACAGGGGTCATATCTAGATGAGAGTGCATAGTGCACATAGCCTGTTGTATTCCAGTATGCAAGGAATGTCAGCACTGACTTTGTTTGCATCAAAGTTAACTAGGAATAGACCATTGGGTGTATGCAGACGTGAAAGAGCTATGTAACTCATACTTTCTTCAAAGACTGTGCTTCCAATGTCAATCATGCTAGATCTAGGGTTAGACCTTGTGATTTGTGAATAGTGACATCATATGCAGAGGTGTTGCTAGGGGAGGGTTACAGGGGCTATAGCCCTGGGCCTTTTTCGTTGTAGCCCCTGAGAGAAGCTCTAGGGCTACAACCAAAAGGCTAGCTAGCCCCGAGTCCCAGCAGTCCTGACATTAGCACAGCCCCAGATCTTTTTCAGGCCGAGCAACACCCCTGATCATATGCAAGAGCTAGAGTAAACTGTTCTACGTCAAGATTACATTTTAGAATTACTCTGCAGTTTTGACATAAAGTCAATATTTTCTCAAATAAAAAAGTCAATATTTTCTCAAATACAACTGTGTTGGATATACATTTTTCTAAGCTATTTAGTCATGATGTTGTTTGTTGACAAATAGGAAGCGTAATGCTGTGTATTTCTAGTTTGTCTGTGGAGCTGCTATGCAGTATAGGTTGCATTTCTTTTTTCAACATTGTCTCCTCAAATTAACTACAGCTTCAAGGGTTGGCATTAAGAACATGCATTTATATATTTTGTTGAGTTAATTATTCAGAGACATTAGGAGCAGATGTTGTTTTGTCCATATAGCTCATGGATTAGTCTAACAGACAGGTTCTAATGCATTTTTAAATGTTAGCACAGGTGAGGTCTGCAGACAGATGCATGCTTTGAGTTAGTTCTCTTTAGTGAAAATGTTGCCAGAGATTTACATTTGCAATGCTGCAGAGCGTATTGCTGCATTGTGTGTGTCCTAATGTTTTGAAAATAGGTTGATGTTTTACTGGTGTCAACTGTAGGTGGTCTCTGAAAACAATAACATGTTTTCCTCCAAACAATTGTTCTTAGTTAGTTTTTAGGACTAATTTCATTTGTTTCAGAATTCTGCATACTTCAGTAGCAGCTTCTGATGATAATGTGTAGTATTTTAATTTGTTTTGGTGTTCTACGGGGAGGAGCAGTGGTCATTGTAAAGTTACACCTCCTATGTTGTAATCAGCTAACCCTGTGGGGCTTTTACTACAGCTGAAAGGCTGTTGTTTGTTAATTGTTGTAGAAATTTGTGGATTTTTAAAATTATGAATGCTTTACCAGAACCAGCTTCACAACCTACATACAAGAGCAGATGTTTATAATGTTTACAGCTACAGGTTTAAGTTTCATGTTTAAAACCATGGTCAGTATTTTGAGGGACTTCTAGATAAATGGTAAGTTGTTCATCATTTAGCTGGGATTCGAGCACTGACAAGTCTTCTTCAGATTGTTTATATCAATACATGATATGTTCTACCTCAGCCATGGCTACTTCTGCTTCATTTAGAATTAGTGATTCTAGTTATAGTTTAGCTTCAATGTCTTCTTCTTGTTGGCATTAATTGTCCACCATTTTTGTTTTATTGTTTGAAATTGTCTTTTGGTATACTGCTCTCATTTGCTTTGAATGCAGCTTCAAATGAGCCATAGGACCTCATTACGACCCTGGCAGAATGGGTTTAACGGCGCTGGTAAAGGTGCCGGCGCTGTTAAACCCATTCTGCCTCATACATGGTTCCCTCGTGGGACCCATTCTGGACGTCTGGTCAGACCAGACGTCCTTTGCGGGTCCTGCGAGGGGACCAGCATGCTAACAACAGGCCTGTTACTAACGCCCCCGTTGTTAGCATCATCCCCATTCCCATTGAGCCCTATGGGGGCTCGAATGGGAATGGGGATGGTCTGGGACCGGGTTCCCTGAATGAGGAAATATGGGACCTCCTAGGTCGGAATGGCCCGGTAATTCCCCATTCAGGGAACCCGGACCCGGGTTTGGAGGCAGAAGGGCATGGCTACCTCCAGATTCGTAATGAGGCCCATAGTCACCTAATAATTCTTCTTTTCTCCAAGGTTTAAAAAGTTGGAGTAGGGCCATGTAATACAGCTCTCTATGTTGCAGAGATTTAAATGATATATTTATATGATTAATTAAACTGAGTTTGGTGAGTTTCACTCGGCTTCCTTCACAAGGTGAGACTGAATATTTGCCAGTTGTCCCAGTTGATGTGACATTGTTTTTGTAGGTGTAGTTTTAGTCAATGTTGTACAGACACATGTTTTCCAAAGCAGTACTTAGGTTTGGGTAGTATCTGTCAATTAAATAGTTTTTTTAAATGACCTGGCTGCTGGGATCATTTGTGGCTATGGTTTCTATCTCTTAGTAGGATGAAGCTGGACCAAGGTTCAGCCAGACAATGGGGCTCATTACACGGTAGATGGTAAGTGATTACCAGCACCGGTACGGGCACCGGTGCCAGTAATCCCTTACCGCCCTACTACGAGGTCCCTCAGCGGGTCCCGTCCTTAACGTGTGGTCAGATCACACGTTAAGGACGGGACCCGCTGAGGGACTTCAGAGCAAATAACAGTACCACTAATAGTGGTACCGTTATTTGCGCCTTCCCCATTCCCATTGAGCCCTATGGGGGCTCTAATGGGAATGAGGAATGGTAAATGGCATGGGGACTTACCGGGTCCTCAAGGGTCGGAATGACCCGTTAAGTCCCCATACCGCCTACCCGGACCCAGAAGGTGGTAGGGGGTAGCCATGGCGCTAATAGCGCATGGTTACATCCTACCGTGTAATGAGGCCCAATGTGTTCAAATTTGCCATATAAGGCTGTACCTGTTAAACGGTCTGCAGCTTCGTAGCACTCACATTTTCTATTGGAGAGCATGTTTATACTGACAATTTATGAGAGAGTTTTTTCAGATGATATGTCATCCGAGAGATCTTTTAGCTCTGTTTTCTCAGCTTTGACGAGGTTGTGACATATCATGCAACTGCAGTGGAATTGTCTGCAATGTATTGTATGTCTATGTTTGCATTCCACAAGAGGGCAATGACTGCATTGCAATCATTGATGTACTTGGAAGCTTCATCACTTTTAATGCTGCATGTGTTTTTAGGAGATTTGCCACCTAACAGAAAACATCAAGCTATTTACTTGTCCTGTTTTGCAAACTGGTCTACGGAAGTCAAAGCAACATTTAGTTTAGTATTGGCCTTTGTTTTTATATCTACTTTGGCAGTATTTGCCACACTTATGTTTTTAGAAGCGTAAGATTTGTGTGTGTAGGTTGCTATCTGTGGTTTCTGAAGTGATGTCACAGGTAATGGACTTTTCAATAATCTGTAAAATAATGGTGTCACTACCATGGCCAAATTCAGGAGCCTCTTTTATCCACAAAAGCATATGCATGTGTGGTGCTCCTCTGGATTGCTATTCTCTTCTTCAAAAGAAGTGTTGCACTTCGCCGAGTGAAGGGGTATTTTTATTGCAGATAAAGTGCAGCATTGCAATGAAGCAATGGATAAAGAGTACCTCAATACATTGATAAGGTCCAGAGAACAGAGTTCTCCTGTGGTTTTTATATCTATTCTGTCTTTATTTTGGTTTGCAGTATATAAGAGGTTGTTCAAGTCATCCCATGCATACTCTGCACAACTTAAAGTAACACCCCATGTGGGTGAGCATAGGCTGCTTAGAATACAATGTATATCAGTGTGACAACAGACCAGTTTTCTTTTGTGATACTTGATGGCAAAACTCTGTCTTTGGGCCTCATTACGACCCTGGCGCTAAGGGGTCTGCGCCAGCGTTAGCTGCGCGGACCCCTTACCGCCAACTACGAGTTCCTGGAGCGCCATGGTCATTTTTCCGCCCGCTTTTTGCGGGCGGAAAAATCCATGGCGCTCTGGGACCTTGGTGTTAATTACGCCACCGTATTTTACGGTGGCGTAATTAACTCCTTCCCCACTCCCATTGAGCCCTATGGGGCCGAAATGGGAATGGGGAAGGGTAAATGGGTCAATGGGGACTTACCGCCCCACCGACCTCGGAATGGGGCGGTAAATCCGCCATCCGCCATGGCGTAAAGGGACTTTGCGCCATGGCCGGAAAGTCCGTCGATGGCGGAAAAAATCCGCCAGGGTCGTAATGAGGGCCTTTGTCTTTTATCTTTTGAAGCAGTTGGGTAGCGGACATGTTTAGAAAGTTAGAGCCTGTTTTTATTGTGTGTGCAACTCCATAACATAGAGTTGCTAGTTCACTTTCGAAGAGGAGGTGGAAAATGTATTTGACATTTTGTCTGAATTTGGGGTCTTCAGAATACATTCTTAAAGAGTGATATTCCGATGCACTAATTTGTCTGGGCCTTTCATTATATCTTCATCCTTTTCCTGTAGGAAAGAGTAGAGGAAAAAGAATGTGTTTCTTCACGTTTTCCCATATGTTCCCTGGCAATCCTTTGACTTGAAGCATTTGATATGTTTCTAATGCATCGTCAATGGTGTCTTTGGAGTGTAGTGGGTCTAAAATGTTGGCTGAAGTAACAGGATCTTCATGTTCAAATTGGCCAGTTTTTGGTGAGTCTTGAATTATTTGAGTGGTTTCTCTTATGTTTTCCTCTATGTTTTATCTTTGTAGTATTCATTGTTTTCTTTTAGATATTGCAGGCCTTGTCTAACTTTGTTTAAGTTGACTATTTGTTGCCACATTTTTTTGTCTTTTGATGGTACACCATTAACTAGTACAATGAAAGATTGATCTATTGGTCGTTGGACTCCTAGAGTTTCTACATTTTCTTTGAGATCTAACGGCAAATATACCACTTTGCCACGTATGCCCTAGTAACTCAGACATTGAGGTAATTTGGCTGATTTCAGTTGAAGGCGTACTATAGCTTGAAATGGGTGTAGTGTTGGGATTATAATGCTCTCATACAAGTTACGTTGTCGGAGAGCTCTGGAAGTGGGAATATTTCTAAGTTATTAGTTATAGCTAGCTCATGATGGCATTTTGTTATTGACAAGCTTTGTGACACAGTGCGTGCTAACTATTGAGGGGTCAGTTATTTGGAATTCTGTTTCCGCTGTTCAATATGAAGCTAATTGGAGCCATTGGGATTCCTCTCTGTCCTCTATTTTGTAGGCTATAACTACTATTTCTGTGCTCTTTTTATATAAATTTTTGCACGACAGACATGTGCTTCGTCTGGTATTTCAGCAGATGTGTTTAGAAATGTAGCTATTTCTTTTTTGTATGTCTTTGTTAGGACGTTGGTGATCATGAGGATTTCTATAATGTTTCTGAAGTTACAGAATTTTCTAGGTCAACTTCAGTTCCAAAGTATTTACTCTGGATGTGCTCTATTTCTTGAAGCATTTGGCTGATCCATGTAAGAGAATGTTTCAGTTCTCGAGCACACTTTTTTGCATAGCATAGTCTTGGCACAATATTCTGTATAGCAGAATGGTGTGTTGCTAACATTTTGATATGGTGGAAGGTGCTTTTGCAAGTAGTTCCTAAAATGCAGGCTAATAAATGTCCTATAAATCGAGTGTGGCTGCACACTGGACAAGAGTGACTGGTTTGTAAAGTTTTCGTTTTACTTCTGTCTGTTAGTTTGACATAGTGATTGAGGAATTGTCATAAAGATTTAAAGGATTGTTGGTATAAGTTGCGCATTGAGCTGCATGCCCATTTGCACACTGGACGGTTTGTTTGGGTGAAAGGAGCATTTGGTTGAAAGTTTGTTGGGGACGTTTTCTGTAAGAGTGTATTTTGCCATAATCGTGTCTTCTACCATTTTATACCCTCAACCATTATTGTCTATGGCAATTGTTTTGTGTTGATCTTTTTTATAAGCTTCTTCATTTAAATATGGTTCTGTGATTCTTTTGTGAATCCATTCACTGTGACAGAAGTTTGAAAAGGTCTCTATATTGACACTGTGCGTGTTTATAAGTACTTTTTGTAAATTATTGATTAATTTAGTTAGTGGTTTAAATCTGTAGAAAAGCACTGTTAATTAGAGCTTTGGGGATTAGTCTCCTGCTGTAGTTTTTAAGGGTTCATCATGACTTTTCAGCTGTTTTTATAAGATTGTGAAGAGGTCTAGGGTGGAAAATATTTTGTAACATACATTTTTGGGATTTCTTTACCGTGACTATGTTAACACTGGTAGATACAGTGTTAGGTTTGTTAGTAGGTCTGCTTTTCTTTTTACACATTTTTATACTTTTAATTTTTGCAAGAGGGGCCTTTTTCAGTCATGACTGGTTTAGTTTTGTTGAGTGACGTTACTAGCTCTTTTATTTTAATGCTTTCTATTAATTGTTTGAGAGGTGGATGACTATATGGTTTGTTTTTATTCCTATCAGCTTTTTTTTCCTTTCTACAGAGGTGCTTTTTAGTAGGCATTTTGTTGTGTCTGTTGGGAAAAGAGAAAGTTTGGGTTTGAAAGTTGTGTGTGGGTGTGATTGGAGAGCTTAATACAGTGCTGTTTGATTGTGAGGTGACATATCAGGTATGGTTGGGAAGGTTGTGAGAGTAAGAGTCTGTAGAGGTGTGATGGCGTTGAGTTAGTGGGTAAGGGAGTGGTGGTGTGATTGAATCAGTGGAGATATTGTGGTGTTTTCAGGGAAACAGTGGGTGTTGCAATGGTGGTTTTTAGATGGGAATATGAGGACTGTGAATGTTGCAATATAATGAGTTAGAGTGAAAGAAATGTTGGTTCGAAAAGAGTAGTCTGGGATAATATATAGTGGAACTGTGCTGTTATAATAAATACATGTACATGGTACATTAATGTACTTACTTTGTAGGATGTGAAAGGTATTCTTTTATTGGTTTTATTGGTCTTGACAATGTGCTTCTTTCCTGTAATTGTAAAATAAATTTAGTGGGGGTATCTGGTAATGGTGAAGTACTTTTAATATGCAAGGTGTTGTTTATGCAGGTAGGAGTAGTTGGTGATAGAAATAATAATAGAATAATTAAATAGATGGACATTTACAAATGTTTGTTTTTAGATGCATTTTCATGAAAGTTAAGAAATGTGTATGTGCATTTATAGAAGCTTTCTGTGTAACGTTTTGTAAAAGAGAAGAAAAGTTGATGGAAAAGATCTGTAGCACACTTTTAAATGGCATTTGGTGTGTGGAAGTTTAATATGTTAGAGTATATGAATACTTGCCAACATGATGCATTCTAATCTGTAGGTGTTTATGTAGTCCTAGATTGATTTTTTTATTTGCGTTCTGGGACTTGTTCAACTTTTCCCATTATGAGAGTTGGAGTGCAAGTCCCAGATTGTAGATAAAAAATAAGGACTGCATAAGCAGCTAAAGATTGGAATAGGTTATGTTAGGAAGTATACATGTACTGTCAATATATTAAACTGGCACACACTGAGTGCCAATTAAAAATGGTATACAAATCTATTGTATCTGCTTTTACCGTCTTCATGAAAAAGTGACACAGTGCTGCTATAAATGCACATATGCAATTTGTTTTACTTTCATCAATATGTGTTTATTTGATATAGATGACACAGTTTTCAATCTTCAAGTCCCGTCCTGTTTTTTTCTTTGTATTCTGGGCTTTGTAGTTTGAATTTTATAATGGGAAAAGTGGAATTGGAAGTGAAAGAATGCAAAGGATAAAATGAAGACTTAATAAGTACATATAGTTTGGAATGGGCGATGTTGGGATGTATGAATGTACACTAAGTGCCACTTAAAAATGGCCTACACATCTATTTTATCTGCATTTCCTTTATTTTATGAAAAAGTGACATGGTGCTGCTATAAATGCACATATGCATTTGTTAACTTTCATCATAATGCTTCTAAAAGAAACATTTGGAAATGCAGAGCAGGTGCTGAATGCTGCAATGCATGGCATTTGCTAGAGTGGTTAAAAAAGAGAATATGCTTATAGAGAAGCTTATTACAGGGTAAATAGCAGGAACCCTCTTTCTCTCTCTCTATATATATATATATATATATATATATATATATATATATATATATATATATATATATATATACACATATATATATATATATATATATATATATATATTTGTTGAAGAACATATATTTTTAAATATAAGCATCATACATGTACTATGTCTTGTTAGATGCAGATCTTGTTGAATCTGAAAATAGAAATCTTGCACAGTTTCACTGTAGTTTTTGATGCAGATGCCTTTGACTAACAGGAAATATGTATTCTCAGAGTGTACATCTGAAGTGTTGAACTGAGATGACAGGGTTAGCTGTAGAGGTTTTGATTGTGATTGGTAGAGTGTTGTGTGACTCTTTGAAAGCAGCCAATGAGGGAGTGTTGTTAGCATGAAAATGGAAAGAGTAGAAGGGCTGTCCCTGTGCTACAAGGCCCTCAAACACTGTGGTAATCCGCAGATGGCACGTGCCACATCCGGGTCATTTTAGGAGAATTGGCATGGAAAGAGGACTGTGGGGATGAGCCAATTCAGTTTGCTGGGTGTGGAGTACAGGAAGAGAGGGTAGCAGGAGTTCTGTTTGCAGGAGTTATGAGAGCACTGAAAATGGCTATGGCTATGTGTTTGAGTAGGCAGAGTGTATGGTTTTTGGGGGCCTCTCCAATTCAGTCATTGAAGGTGTATACTGACAATCATGACATCTTTGGAAGTATTGGATTGTCAGAAGTGGAGGTTTTGTGGCATGAAGTTTGTGGCTTAAACTGGGTAAACTTGTTTTCATTCTGTGAGAGTATGTCTCACTTTAAATGTCCAGACATTATAATTGTGCATTGTAGAGGGGACAATTTGGGGTAGGTGACTCCAGTGTATTTGCAGGTTGCCCTAAAAGATTTCTTTAAAAGCCTAATGGAACTGGTTCCTGCTGCCAAGATAATTTTTTCTGTTGTAAATCTTAGGCAAACATGGAGATGTCCAACAAACCTTTTCAGTCGACAAATGGAAGAATCAAGGCAGCTTGTCAATAAAGCTGTGTCTGCTTTTTTGTATAATACACAAATGACAATATAAGGTCTGATGGTACACATTTGTTTGTGAGGATGGAGTTCATTTCACTGAAATTCAATTTTTCGTTAAAATGTTATGACTGCATTGAAAAGGTTCTTGTAAGAAGATTGAAGAGTGTACATAAATAAATGCAAAAAAAGAAAAAAAGGTGTTTGTTAACAACCCCCCAAAAAGGTTTATTTTTGGGGCAAGCCCTAAAGAATAAATAACTGAAATTGAGTCTAGACTCCTACCCACCCCTTTGATTATCCCGAGGTCTGCCAACACTGTGGTAGTCCGCAGACAGCATGTGCCACATCCAGGTAATTTAAGGATGCCTGACATGGAAAGGGGACTGTGGAGACTGCGGACATCGGGAGATCAGCTAATCGGGTTTCCTGGGTGTGGTTTACAGAGAGGCCAGCAGGGGTTTTGTTAGCAGAGGTTATGATAGCGCTGACAATGGCTATGGCTATGTCTTTGAGAAGGCAGAGTGAGTGGATGCGGGGGACTCTTGGGTCATTGGATCAAGGTCTATGCCGAGCAGCATGGTTTGGAGGGAAATCTTGGATTCCACGAATATGGAGTGTCATGGTATGGAATGCGAGGGATGAAGTGGGTGGATCTGCTCCCATTTTGTACATACACGGTTCAATTATTATTAACTTCCAGACATTATGATTCTTCATTGTGAAGGGAACAGTTTAGTTTATGTAACTGGAATTTCATTTCAGTTTGCACTCAAGTAGACTTTGGAAAGATTCAAGAAAATGTTCCCAAATTGCTCAGTGACAGATGCAGATGTTTCAAGTTTATTTAGTCCGCAAATGGAAAAAGTGTGGTGCAACATCAATAAAGCTGTGTGTTCTTTATTGTGAGATGTTGGCATGACAACTTTTCAAAATGAGAATATTAGATTTGATGTTGCCAACATATTTCAGGGAGATGTAGTCCATATAACTGATGTGGGTAGTCAGATTCTTCTGGAAAACATTCAAAATGCTTTGAAGCAGTTTTTGTGAAAGTTGGAAGAAATAATTCAGTTCAGTAAAATGTTTCTTAGATCAGCTTATAAACCAAAAATATAAAAAAATTATATAAACACCAAAAACACAGGTGGCGAGAGGAACATGTTTGGAGGGCCTTAATCAGGTAGGTGGCACTGTTTCTCATGCTCCTTGACCACGGCCTCGAAAGCACTCCGAAACAGCTCCCCCTACAGTTTGGTGCTTCACAGTACAACTATAACGCTGTGACCCTCGAAAGGTAAGGTTCAACAGCACTCCGTATGGTCTGCGAGGCAGCCGTTGGGATCATATGCCCCAAAGGAGTATCCCTTATCGTGATAGGAGCAGTCAAAGAAGAAGGGGAAGAGGCGTCAACCTACTTTTCCCTGAGAAAGGTGTCATGATCGCCCCATTCTGCAAGCTCTGGGATAGATGGACGTACTGCCACTGTAATGTTCCTCCACACCTGGATGCCGTAACACAAGTTTTGGTCTAGCTTATTTCCAATATGGCTGCCCTCCATTCTACTTAGTTCACAGTTTCTTTCAGTTGGCACATTACAACCCTTGTTTGTATCCTATGTTAAGACGCCAGTGCTTTCCTTTCTCCAATGCCTTCTGCCCCTACATTGCTTCATTCCTCATCCTGCTTCTGTTCTCCTTGCTTGCATTTGCTCATGTGAATCTGCTCAGCTATTGCTCCTGTGTTCCTCATTCTGCTGCTGAATGCTTCTTCCTGCTCCCTCTTGCATTCCTTTGTCAGCAGCGCTAACTTTTGTGCTGCCTCTGTGGAGATATTCAGTATTCATTCTGTCTCTGGCGAGATTGCTTCACGGAGCAACACTATTAATAACACTGCAGCCCATCTACTACAGGGCTTTTTGTGCCTGGAGGCTTTTCCCCTTACATGGGCTGTTGCCAGAGGGTATGCCATTCTATCTCTTTGTTTTAGCATCCTCAGGACATAGTGGCTACCTCCCGGAACATACCCTATCTCTTTGAGAAGAAGGGCTCTGCCTGAAGCAAGAAATCAGATCCTGCAGCTGAGCCATCGGAATCTGGCCACTCCACATCATCATCAGGTGAGAGTTAGGAAGACAAACCCGCTGTTTCTGAGAAAGGTACAGCCTTCTCCAGTGCCCACAGGGGGATGAACTTTGTCTGGTGCCGCATGAAGGTGGTCTGGTAGGAGTATATGATTGGTTATTTATAACATGCTTAATACCCAGAGGTTTCTAAGCGCGGACCAGGGATGGAACCTGTGTTGCTCTGTGTCGTCTTGCTTCCAAGGTGAGCACGTTGCCTCTGCATATCCTCCCAAGACTCCCTTTCCTTGACTTAGTTGCACTTGGATGCCCTTACACCCCCTATGGTGGTGAAAAATTGACACACCCAGGACTCACTCTGGGTGCTGGAGATAGAGACTACCTCTACCTCATCTTCATCTTCTTCTTGATCTTGCTCTTATGTATCACTGCACCTGTTCCTCTCTCCAGGCCCTTCAGATGGTGTTCCTGGTGGTGGTAGGGGTGCTTGGGAGCAGAAGTAGCCATAGAAGTTGCCATGATGGTCTCCATAAAACAGATCTGCAAAGCCGCAAAGCGGGAACTCGGGAGCTGCAAGCAGGTGCTCTCTCCTGGTTAGCCAGATTGATAATGAGGAAAAGTAATGGGTGTGTCCCTTCTGAGGAGCTGTCTGTGGACCGTGCAACTGTCCGCAGACTACCGAGTCAAAAATAGGCCTTGGAAAGTTGTAAAAAGTTGCCAAATCAACTAACGATGGGTCTAGGAGCTATAGAATGGTAAACATTTAGCTTCAAATACCCTAGATTGGCAGAAAATGCAGTTATAAACTGTCTGTGGTCACAAACATCATTCCCGGGTCACATGACAACGTCCGGGGATGTGCGTAGCCATGAACGCCGTCCGCAGACACCCATCGGCAGGAGTTGCAGGGTGCACGCGTGGCTATCCCTAGAACAGGAGCGCTGTCGGCTGACTAATTAAAGATGTGCCATGAAAAACCAGACATGTCTGGACATTGCGCCTGTTCGGGGGCATCTCCATTGTGTGTGATGACACCCTGGACAGTCATAGTGCCTGTGGACTCAAAATTTGGGTTTAAAATAATTGGGGTTTTAAAGAAAAAGGGTGACAGAGCAGTAGACAAAATTATTTACAGTACAAAACACACATTTATTTAAGAAAGAGGTGGGGTATTGGAATGGGAAACATAAATGGGAGGATTAGGAATTTCTGTACAATAATCATGAGGGGGAGGGAGTGAGGTTTAATCAAAATGCCTTTCATTAAAATTTTGGGAATTTGATGGGGATGATTGCTGGGGGCAAAGTGGACAGGTGCAAGAAGGACAGCGATAGGGAACATTTTTAATGACATGATTTTTGAAATATTGTAAAAGTTCCTTAAAACCATTACTTAGTTCATCCAATTTTGTTGACAAGTATATAATTTGATTATGTACAGTTGGGGATAGGAATTCTCTTTGTGATTCTTGAGATTCTGTATAATTCAATTGTGGCATGGTTTCTTCATGAAAACTATGTTCTGCAAGAAAAAGGGAAATTATTATTTTAGTAAGGTGTGTACAAATTACATTATTTGTTTACAAAAAAATCTATTATGTACCATTAGAGAAGTTATCATCACTCATTTCTTCTTTTGGGAATTTCTCCTCTAACCACTCACGTTTTTTTTCTCATTTCTGTGCTTCTGTCATATAACAAATGTTTATATAATGAATGCAAAGGTGTCTGCAGTCTTTGCTGAGAGTCTTTCCTTGCTGTTTGTTCTTTCCTGAGGCGGAGCTTTTCCACAAAATCCATAGACCACCGCAAAGCTGTGCTGCAAATGTGTCTGAAGTCTTTGCAGTCCGTGTCAGCCGAATGTATCGAGGACTACACGTTTTCTTCATTGTTTTGGCCAGTAGAGTGCTTCCGAGGGTGTATCATCCTGCCCAGGCTCAGCAAACTAAGTAAGGCATTGCTTGTTACTGCCACACTGAAACTTTTCGAACTCCCTCCGATACACTTCTCAAACAGCTTCTAGCTCCTACATCAACAAGTCCGTGCAAATTGTTAAACACGATGGGAGAAAAAACATAAAACTTGGAAATGTTGGGTTCTTGTACCCATGGTCAGGGGAAGACAGTGCTGCCGTTAAGTTTTCTGACCCCCTTACCAACCACGTTAAAGGCTCCCTGTGTTAACAATCAAACAAGGGATTTGACTTCTCGGTTACTGAAGAAGGGAGGGTTGACTCTTATGCCACTGAACACATTGCAACTTCCTTCCTGCTGGAGGCTATTAACCACACTGGCACTGGTACTGGCATGAGGTAGTTAACTGCCTCCCTTTTAACTGTGACTAGGGATTTGAATCAAAGTCTGGACAACCCTTTTGATGCAAATTCATTCGGAAAACACGTCGCTCAGGCAGATCTGAGTCTAGCCCCCCATTGCAATGAGTCAGACCTCCATTATTCTGACATTTTTTTCAAATACTATTGAGCCCCAGAGCAACATATAACATGCTACCTTTATCAAATTAATGGAAGCTGGGTGCTACAACAAAGGTCACAACTGAACCCGGAACATGTATCTTTATCTCCTCATAGCCCTTGCCTACTTTCACAGGTCCATGGTAATGTGAATGGTAATGTGAGGGTGGACATCACAAACGACTTTGATGTTGAAGATGATCTCATCTTTCTTGAAGAGGTGGTCACTCGTCCTGAGTCACCAGAATATGCTACTTTTGTAGATACAGAAAAAGCTCTATGTGCCCTATCAGTCTGTCCTGCTCCTATTATCAAAGCCTGACCCTGCAGAAACGCTAGAGAATCTACACTCTAAACTTGCCAGCCGAATTGCGCAAGATATTGCCGACCTGAGTGCATGGTGTGTTTAATTTTTCGACTCCCACAACGATCGAACATTTGGCATCTAAGGACTCGAACTTGACACATAGAGGAGCTGATGTAATGATTCCAGTAGAATCTAATTCAACGCAGACCAATGAGGATTCAGTGGATTCCTGTAAAATCCAACTATCAGTGATGCCTATTCCTCCAGGCCATATGAATAACAAAAGTGTCTCATTACATTCTTCACAATCAGCTTCGACATTGTCATCATTACAATTACCATTTGATGCTGTGAACAGGAATAGGGCTATTCCGAGTAACTATCCGATGTCGCAAATATTACTTATTTCACACACCTTCAGAACATGATGTGAGCAACCTTTTTTGTCGGCATTAATCCATTCGTGAAACTTTCTGAAAATGTAAATGAAATCATACACGACGAAGCATCTCTGCTTACAAGGGTGCATATTAAAATGCAAAGACTAGAGGTTTTTACGGGCTTGGTGCAATCTTGGCCTGAGAAGGAAGCAGAGATCACAGCCCAGTGGCAATCAAGATTGTTCCATTTAGCCAGCGGCGAGGATGCGGACAAGACAACTCTAATGTCCGCTACTCTGGAGATTTTGAAATGGTCCAGATTCACTGAAGAGAATCGCAATTGTCATACTGAGACGTCTTTGCTTCTGAAGCCCATGATCAAAATGCCGACTCCATCCATTGTGGACAAGTCGTCCAAAAGTTTAGTTAATCGATGTAATCAGACTGTTACACCAGTATTGAATACCCAAGGTATTCCAGAGAGCAGCATTGAAATTTGTAACAGGAAAACAGCACTGATGCCATTGTTAAACATTCAGTCTGAACCACTTGAAGGTTCTAGTCCTGTGTCAGAGGTAATTCTGGAACAATCATTCGCTATCTTTTAAAAACCAGGTTTCTTGGAGCAGATGTTGGCCCAGAAGACCTTGTACCAAGCGAAAACTAACTTTACCAGATGACTCAGCTTTGAAAAAAGAAGGCCTGGGTTTACACAGCAAGAAGATAGCTTCTTTGATTACTTACAATCCGACCACTTCTGGTATAAATGTCCCAGATCAAGACATGGTTATGCTTGTGAACTTATCCACCTACTCGGTCAGTGAAGATGAGGCTATGGAGGAGAATTTAACAAACCTAACATTCGAGGTGCAAGGAGAATTATGAGATACCCCTCCTAACCTCTCAAACACTACAAGGAACTGTACTTCTATTATCATTTCTGAGCAAGGAGCTGATCTTACCAAGGCAAAATCGATGCAGATGAGAGCACCCTTTGAGATACCTGACCAAAAGAGAACAGCTCTAGAAAATAAATCAGTGGTCAGAGCGAAATATGCTCCGAAGCAAACTACCCGTAATGACCACAATTTGTCACGCTGTCCTAAGATTAATCCCAGAAGAGCAATCTCCCCAATTATGCAAGTGATAGTGGAGAGGTTAATTCTGGAACCCCATGGTGTAATTATGAACAGAAAAACATCCTAATGTTATTCCACTGTTCTCCGAAATTGAGATATATCAGCCTAGACGATATAACAATCATAGAATTTGTCAATGAGTGCAGACTAGATTGGGTAATTCTCCATCTTTATTCACCACTTGTGAAAAGATCATTGCCAGATGCTGCAACAGATTTTCTCCCTTTGGGATTTGAGCTATCAGAAGATGTGCAAGTTATCGGGCAAATCCTCTTGCTCACCATGCAAATACAGAGCCTTGAATGATTCACACATGAAAAGTCACATTCGTCCCAATCACACAAGGAATACTGGGAGTAAAGGAATTTCACCACCCAAAGCAGTCTCTGAAATTGAAAGAAAAGTGAAGACGATCTCCAGCTCTTCCACTATTACTGCCCAAGCAGCTGTCTGGTCTTGGCTAGCCGATTGCGCTAGCCCAAACATCTAAACAGTTACAAGAAGCTGAGCAATCCCGCAATACCATTTTGCATTGGATCCTGGAACACAAGAGGCTTTATAAACCTCTTAAATGATGATATCTGGGACCCCAGCGCATACAACATAATATCTCTACAAGAGACATGGCTGACCTCTAAGCCCATTTGCGACGGCATTGACATTTGCTTGAACCCAGCAATAGCTAGATCCCTGGGAAGACCTTCCTCCGGTCTCCTCACTTTGGTGAAACAGGTGAGTAACTTTTCATTGCTTGAAACAAGAAATCCAAACCCCTATACCCAAATGTTGATTGTGTGCTGGGTCAAGGAGTCTATGGCAGCTTCGACTATCTTGATCTTATTTAATCTTTATTGGAACTATGTGGGTGTCAGTGATTTTATGTTTGTAGGATCCATTATAGCACTGAAAGATAAAATGCAGACTGAATTCAGGGATCCCCACATACTTCTTTGTGGAGACCTAAACATAAGCTCCATGGATAAGTGTGGTTTAATTCTTCCAATAGCCGCTTTATCAAAACAAGCAGCCTTATTGACCAGTGAATTCAATGAGCGTGACATCTTTATGTTGAATATCCAGACACATGGTGATATTCCTGGTGGTGTGACCTGGGTCCATGGTTCCTCGACATCCCGCCTTGATTATTCCATCTCATTTCGCTATTTATTGGTGTGGCTGGTGTGACACACAGCGATCATTATTTTCTTAAATTGACTTTAAAAGATCTTATATTGGACAATCACAAAGTGAGCCTAGATACGTTTTTGGTAAATCAATGAGGAAATTGTTTAAGAAGTCAACCCAAAGATGTTAAGAAGATCAACACCAAACTCATCCCTCTCCCGAATGAAGATAACTGTAACCTTGATTACACTCGAGTGCTCCTAGATTTCCAAATGAAGCAAAGACCAGGTCAGAAAATCGAATTCAAGAGACTTCACTATTTTAACCAAAAAGTGAAAGAGATGAAAAGAATTCGTAGAGCAGACCTGCATAAAATTGACCATGAGCTTGTGGGGGATAAAGTGTTATATGAGAAAAAAGGAAACAGCAGTATCGAAATTGGTTGAACTCCTCCAAAGTGCAACACTTTCAAGCAGATGCTGAAATAGTCATGGAAATCCTTGCCAATAAAAATACCTGTGAACTGTGGTCTTTGTTAAACAACAATGCCATGCACCAGTTGGTGATCGCATTCCCTGCAGTAAAGGAAGAAACCTGGATCAAACACTTTACTGAATTATTCTCACTCTCGTCACAAGAAATTCAGGCTCCAGATCTTGTGTCATCTCCCACCTGCTCAATTTACGACAGAGAGGATTTAGTTCTCTTAATCAAGAAGTTGATCCTTCCTGAACAGCCAGCCCTGATGGATTGAACAATTACATCACAAAACAAAATCCAGAGGAATGGATAGATTTTTGCCTTATGCTCTTTAATGAAATTTTTCATGCCAGAGAGATTCGTAAGTTCTGGAGGACCACGTTGATTGTTCCAAATTTGAAGAAAAGTGATAGGGAAAATGCAAAAACATTAGACCAATCGCCCTCCTGGATTCACCTGGTAAGATATTTGTGTCAGTCCTTTTGGGGCATCTTAAAATCTGGGCCGCAACTGCGGAAATTCTTGATAAAGGACAGACAGTGTTCACCGAAGATATAGGAACAAACTTGAATGTATTACTGCTTAACATGTTTAAAGTGAAAGCAATACAAATGCAAAAGAAAGTCTACCTAGGGTTTATCGACCTAGAGCATTCTTTCAATAGCATCAACATAGAAGAACTATGTTGGAAGCTAGGAAAATTGGACTGTCCTGTTGACCTTTTGGATGCTATAAAGACTCTTCATTCATTCACTACAATCCAAGTCAGAATGTCACTAGACGGCACCGTGACACAAACCATTAAAACATCTAGGGGAGTGAAACAGGGTTGCCCTCTGCCAGCCACTCTGCATATGCATGTCTGACTTGGAGACAACTCAGAGTTCTGCCAGAGCTTTCACCCCAATAATATATATCCAGGTAGTATACTTTAGTTTAGTTTGTTTATTTGCATAGCGCAACCAAACCCTGAGGTAACTGGGCGCATTACACTTATAAAGCAACATAGGTTACAGAAGGTTGCACATGTAATAGACAGCAGAAGACGATAAATACAATAAATAGCATTAGGGTCCAGGTTACAGGATGGTCCGTGACAATGGAAAGCATCAGTAGTTACAAAATGGACTGGGTTACAGAGTGGTCCGCGAATATAGATAGCACAGAATTACAGGGTGAGGGAGTTTGCAGAAGGCAGATGACAGGCTATTGCTGTGTCATGAACAGAGCCTTCACCTTAGCTCTGAATGACCAAAACGAGGAGTCGGCTCTTATTTCCATGGGAAGTGTGTTCCAGCATTTCACTGCTAACACAGGGAAGCCTGCTTCCCCTGATGTTTTCAGGATAAACTTCAGAATGATAAGGGGATCTGGTCGGTCTGGATGAGCTTTGTCTGGTGAGTTTGTCTGATAAGTAACTTTCGGCTGTCAGGGAGAGGCATTTGTGTGTAATGACGAGTGAATATAGTTTGATTCTGTCACAGATAGGAAGCCAGTTAACTTCCTTTCTGATGGTGGTGATGTGGGCCTTGCGGGGAAGATTAAGGGCACATCTGAGGGTGTTGTTCTGCCAGACCTGTAATTTGTTCAGATTGTGATTAGTGGAACCGAGGAAGAGAGTGCTGCAATAATCCAATCTGGACAGTATCAGAGCTATGGCCAGTGTGGGGAAGCTGTTGGTGGATAAGAATGGTTTACAGGCATTGATAAGTTTATTAGTATAGGTAATTCTGTGGATGTTATATGCGGATGACCTGGTCATGATGGACCTAACTCCAATTGGTCTACAGAGGCGATTAGTCCTGTTGGATCATTACACAAAAGAAAATGAGATGCAAATCAACAGTAATAAATCTAAGACAATGATCCTTGCGTACACACGCAGGGAAGAAAAATCTGATTTCACCTGGTCCATAAGTGATGAAATTCTGGAAAAAGTTGACTCAATTATACATCTGGGAGTCCACTTTAATTGTAGCTCAATAGAGAAAATTTGGACAGATGGAATCAGATTAAAATGTGCCTGCGTATCCAATTAAGCTTCAATAATCCTTAAAAAATGTGGGAAATTTACATTTTCACCAATTGTTGTTTTTTCTAAACAAAATGTTGCTAAAATGTTGACCTATGGAGATGAAACTGCCCTGAACATCCCGATAGGATTCTTGGATTTGATTGAGGACCTCCTCGGGGACCCGGAAGGAGAAACCCAAGGAAATCCGGAGTGTCGCTCCACACTATGAAAGGAAGATCCCAGGGAAAGTGAGGTGGTGTTGTTCCACGTTCTGACCAGAGACAACAAGAGGAGCAGGACACCCCGTTCTCTGATGGAAGAGGGATTCATACCTGCTGGACCCTGCTGTGACACAAGGAGAAATCCCACTTGCCCAACTCCCCCTCGAATTGGAAAGCCCAGGAGAAGTCGGGGGATGTGTGGGATATATTGACCCACTCAACGGCATTGCCTGCACCATTTTGCTTCACACACTTCGGGAAAAATGGAACAAGGGGACGCATGGAAAAATATGGCAGTGTGTTCTGAAACATATATGGAATCAAGTGAAAAGGAAAGCCTGCCATTGCTGCAAAAGCCAAAATCGCCATCAAAATGAAACCATTTTCACCCTTTCATAATGCTCCTTTGATGCCAATTTCATCTGTCATTCTGGAACCACTGTGAGTAAAAAGGCCCAGTTAAAACCAACTCTTACAGAAATCAAAAGCAACTTCTTTTCCACTTGCATGGGAAACACGTGTTTATTTCTTGACAAAATGTATCCAGGCGCATCAGTTCAAAGAGACTGTTTACCCTCTGAGCCAGGTCAAGGAGAATTGTATCTATACTTTAGTTAAGAGTCCTGCTGCAAGGAAAATGACTACAGCTGCCAAGACAGTGGCAATCTGAGGAGTTGCAAACCCAATTAAAGTAAGAAATTAAACAGTTTAAAACACATAGGCTGGAGTTGCAAGCTCTCAGAAACCTGTAATTCCAGTTGCCAGCTATGAAACTCCTCCTAGGAAGGGAGATACACCCTAAATCCAGGGCACTTAGGTGCGAAGTACCAGCTTGAAAAGCTTTGAATAGGATAGGACAATGACAGTTCACATGCTCATTAGATATTCGTCTTTGCTTCAGGCTGGGACAATAGCAGTCCTGGGACACTCACCTGTCAAGTGTGAACGGCAATGAAACCTTCAATTATGAGAGAGGCCCCCCATCCTACTTGGAAGAAACTGCCAGTTGGTGTTAGCTGGGAAGAAAAAAAGGACAGACAATGACCCCCTTTTGTCTTAAGACTATTTTATAAAAAAATGTTAAAAAGACATATCTCAGCTGTCAAAATTGGTCAAAATGTGGAATCTTCACAGCGTAAAAGTGGAATAGCGGGCTGTGTTTGAAAACTCAGTAGAATGTTGTGACACACTCTGGACAAAAATGGTGATATATGTTGTATTACCAGATAAGCAACCATGTTGCAAATGTCACATTTTGTACATACATCCCTGGGGACAATTCGCATCTGTGTAAAAAATTGTGGAGTTGGGGGCCAAATCTTTAATGTGTAAAATTACCAGAATGTGTCAGAAAGGAGAAACACGGTCGCACAGAGTGGAGGTTTGGACTAATCTGTGCTGCACAAAATATGTAACCTGTGTATCTGATGTACTAATAGGTGGCCCTGCCCCTGTCATATACTGTAATGATGTCATCTGGCATTATAAATAAGGGCCCCTGACTAGCACTCAAGACGCACACTGATTCCTGTTTCCTACGCCGGTGTCCTGTTCCTGTCTGTTTCTGTCTTCATCTTGCATCTATCCATCTAAACTCCAGTTCCCAACCAGAAGGCCAAGCAATTGCTGATCCTGCTTCAGCTAGGCCTCAATTCTAAAATAATCCCCATAACAAAGGGAAGTGCTGTGGTGTTTTGGGGAAGCATCCTGAATTTAACTAGCTTGCTGCCACTCACTGAAGGCTGCTAATATCCTGATGCCCTATAGTATCCAGTAACCAGAACTGCCAGTCCAGAAGAACTATCCTTTGGTATCCAGTCCCTGCCCAGCTGATTCTGCCCCGCTGAGTTTGTTCGGCTGTCCTGTGTTAGACCAGATCTGTGTCGTGATCCAAAGCGCTGACTGTCCAAAATCCAAACTAAAAGTGAACTGTGAGTATCAATAGGAACCACAGAAACATAGTAAACCCTGTCTTGCTTTGTTCCATCCCAACCTCTAAGTCATACTATCTGTATCCTGATAATTGTAATATTGTCATAATCATTCTTGCTACCCTGCTTTGATTCCTTGTGCTACCGCCAATATCTTTAATAATTTTGTCTTGTGAAATCCTAAGCCCTTAGTCCACCCTTGGGTAATCGGACTGGGTCCGCCAGGGCGGCCGCGGATGTGCTAGGGTTGATTCCGCGGATCAACTCCGGAGTTTACTGTGTCTCAAGCTGGTAGCCTAGCCTGAATGCCCTAGCATAAAGTAAAACTGTCCTTGTCAAAATTGATTTATGTTCCTTTTTTCGCACCTTTATTTTTTCAAAATCGCACCTCATTCTATTTGGCATAACTCACTCAATTTAACAGCTAGAGACCTCATTTCACTCTCATATTGTACCTAGGAAATGTAGCTAAGCCCCCCCCAACCCAAAACCGCATCCATATTTACAATATTTCACCCTTTTTTTATTAAAAACCGTTTTGGTAAGCGGTTTCGCAGGATTTGCAAAAGTGTGTAATCTTACAATGTGTGATTTTGCTTATAAACGGTTTTCAATCTTCCATTCAACTGCGAATTGTATGCTTTTGCTCAATCCATTGCTTGTGATTGCTAGTCTCTTTCTGGTGTTGCTCCAGTAAAGTATTGTTTTTATTTGAAGAGTTTTATACACATTCATTGTTTATCCATTCATTTCCAAGTGTTATTTTAGCATTGCCAGGGTTTAAATCCGTTTTTCTCTCTTGTTTTTCGGAGGGAAAGTCAGATTTCTATTCTGTTTCTTATTTGTCATTCCTGATTACATGCTGATTCTGTTTATCCACTTAAAATTGATTATTTGTGGGCTGAGGGAACGTTGCAGGGGGAAATTCTAACTCCAGTGCTATCTTCCCTAAAATCAAAAGTGCTCCTATTCCCAGGTGTTTTGTAGCTGTGTCAATAGAAGGTTAAACTAAGTGCATTGCTTACATTCATATTGTTCTTATCAACCCATTGGTGATTGCTGACCCATATATTAAAATGTGTGTGATTTTCTTGAATTTCTAAATAAATAGATATTACCTTTACCTGCCAGCCTGGTTTCTGGTCCATTTTGATCCGGGGTCTTTGTAAAGGGGGTGTGATATGATTGGTGTATCTCTCAAATATTGAATCTATATATAACAAAATAAGCATTTCAGTTGTGCGCTGCATACTAGGCTGAGACCAGGGTGTATCACCCGAATGAAATCCTTAACAGGACGAATGTAGATAAATTCTGTAGGAATTGTCACACTTGTCAGACATGTGGCAAGAGTGGAGCCAAGAATGTGGCAACCTTGGTGCCTCTCCCATGGTGGGAGTTCCTTTTGAGAGGGTAGAAATCGACATTGTTGGTCCCTTAGACCCTCCAACCTCTTCAGGCAACCGGTTTATCCTGGTTGTTATAGACCATGCTACTAGGTATCCTGAAGCGATACCTATGAGGACTGTTACAGCTCAGGCTGTTGCTAAGGCCCTACTTGGTATTTTTACCAGGGTAGGTTTTCCTAAGGAAGTCATCTCTGACAGGGGATCCAATTTTATGTCCCACTACATGCAGGCCATGTAGAAGAACTGTGGAGCGACTTACAAGTTCTCAACTACCTACCATCCACAGACAAATGGATTGGTAGGGAGGTTTAACAGAACAATGAAGAGCAAAGTAGGTGCTTTAGAGGAACCCCTTGGAAGAAAGTGGGACCTTCTACAGCCATGCCTTCTATTTTCTGTCAATGTGTCAATAGAAGGTTAAACTAAGTGCATTGCTTACATTCATAGTGTTCTTATCACCCCATTGGTGATTGCTTCCCCATATATTAAAAAGTGTGCGGTTTTCTTGAATTTCTAAATAAATAGATATTACCTTTACCTACCAGCCTAGTTTCTGGTTCATTGTAGACCTACCATCGGAGAGTCACTGACTATGTGATAGGTCTCCAGAGGTGAATGTCACACATGATGGCAGAAGCATCAGATAATTTAAAAGCAGGTCAGGCTCTGGTGAACCAATGGCATGGCCAGAAGGCCAACATGCTTGAGTTTACTCAAGACCAGAAAGTTTTAGTTATGTAACCTACAAGGCAGAGGGCCTTATAGGACAAATGGATAGGACCCTTCAAGGTTGTGGGAAAACTCGGAGAGGTCAACTATCTGGTGGACTTAGGCAATCCTAAGGAGGCTCCCAGAGTCTTTCACTCCAACTATCTAAAAGCTTATGTCTCAAGACCAGAAGTAGGAGCTTTGCTTCTAGCTTCAGCTCAAGAGGAGGAGGAGAGTGAACCTCTCCCTGACCTACTCAGAAGACAGCCTTTAGATGAGTAGATAGAAGGAGTCAATCTCTCTTCTAATCTGACACTGGAACAACAGGAGGAGTGCAAGTTTCTGTTAAATCAGTTTGCCTCCCTGTTTTCACTATCACCAGGCTTGCCCCTTTGGGCTAGCTTGATATTCTCACTGGTGACCATTTACCTGTTAAAAGCAGAGGTTACAGGATGTCAGATCATGTAAGAACCCACATAAAGGAAGAGGTCAACAAGATGCTTGATCTTGGGGTAATAGAGCCATCTACCAGTCCCTTGCCCAGTCCAGTTGTACTAGTGCCAAAGGCAGAATCCAAGGAGTTGGGATTCTGTGTTGACTATAGAGCTCTTAATGCAATCACAAAGACTGATGCTCATCCGTTACCAAGGACAGACGAACTGGTGGACAAACTTGGTTCAGCCAAGTACCTCAGTACATTTGATCTCCCTTCAGGCTATTGACAAATCACACTGACAGACCATGGCAAAGAGAAAACTGCATTCTCCACCCCAGCAGGCCTCTACAAGTTTAAGGTAATGCCTTTTGGACTAAAGAATACACCTGCAACATTCCAAAGGATGGTTAATCAAATTCTGAATGGGTTGGCGGAAGGCATGGCATACTTGGATGACATTGCAGTGTTCAGCCCTACTTGCAAAGAACATGTTGACCACTTAGGATATGTTTTTCAGGCTCTTGAGCAGGCCCATCTGACCATAAAGGCAAGCAAGTGTCAAATTGGTCAGAGTAAAGTGGTCTACCTTGGACATGAGGTAGGAGGAGGTGAAATCAGGCCATTACCTAAAAAGGTACACGCTGTTCACAACTGGGCCACCCCTACTACTCAAACCCAAGTAACAGACTTCTTAGGCCTCAATGTTTTCTATAGGAACTTCATAGAGAACTATGGGACCATAGCTTCTCCGTTGAATGTGATCTCCTCACCCAAATTTCCCAAAGAGGTCAGGTGGAATGAGGAGTGCACTCAAGCATTTGAAGGACTGAAGAAAGCCCATTTGTCAAACTCCAGTCTTAAGAACTCCTAACTACAACCAAACCTCCATTGTGCAAACAAATGCATCCAATACAGGTATAGGTGCAGTACTGAGTTAGCTGCATGAGAAAGGTAGTGAGCACCCCATTTGCTTCATCAGCAGGAAGCTGAAGGAACGTGAAACAAGGTGGGCAACCATTGAAAGATAATTTTTGCTATTGTATGGTCACTGAAAAAGATTAGGCCACACTTGCCAGACTGACCACCAACCCTTGAGATGATTGATGTAAATGAAAGGGGAAAACCCTAAACTATTGAGATGTTCAATCAGCCTGCAAGGGTTTGATTTTACCATTGAACACAGGTCTGGGTGTCACCACCAAAATGCTGATGGTCTCTCCAGGATGTTTGACCAACTGGAGTAAGGAGATTCATCCAGTAGTGGATTAAATCTTCCTGTCCCTTAATCTGGGGGCGGGGGGCGAGTGTTAGGGAGAATTCTTAGAAATGTGCTAATTTTCCTTACCTTTTGAGACCCCCAGCAACTTTCCTGGATTTCGAGGACTTTAATTTTCACCTGAAAAGAGTGTGAGCCTTTTTTCCCTCTCTTTCATGTATTTTGATGTGTGTTTTACTTTTGTGTTCTTTGGATATGGAGTTTTAGACAAATCCATAAGCATCATCTTTTTCTTGTGTGTCACACAGCACCCTCAGTGCAGTGGCACAGTGATGTCTTTCAGACTTCCCAAGGTTTAAATACCGTCTCTGGGACTGACTACTGTCTCCCAGTGAATGTAAAGTTAAATTGACTTTACTAGTCTTTTTAAATTGCCAGACCCAGCATACACTGCATTACAGCAGAGTGCTGGAGGGAATACCTAATATTCCCTATGCCTAGAAAAGTCATGTAGCCCTCAAAAGCTACCCTTTCCTCTTAGAATGGCTGGTGGCAGTGGTATTACTATGATTACCCCAACCGTGACCCGTTCAAATGCTCCGGTAGCTAAAATCCACCGAGCCATGTTATCAAGATGGCGTCTGAGCCCCCTTTGTAAAAACAGGTTCTGATCAACTTTTTTCACCATTTCATTTTGGAAAGGTCCTTCTAGTGTTGGTCTCTACGCACCAAACTGGGTCTGGTCCCTTTGTTCATTGGCCTTTGGCGGGCTTCAGTGCTGAAGCCCTCCTATGGGGCCTGAGTGTCCGGGGTGGACAAGATGTGAGGGAGGTGCCCAAAACTGCCTGTGCTTAGTCTCCTAGGAGTCCTGAATGCACTCTGCCATGATTGGCTGGCTGACTGTCCAGCAAGGACAGCCACCCTGCTGGTTGAGTGACAGCTAGGCTGGAATGAATGGGAGAAAACTGTTTAAAAGCAGGTCTCCGGGACTTGGAAGGCAGAGTTGACCACTGGAACGAAAGAACCGAAGACGAGCTGAAGGAAGATGACTGCTGCAACTCCTGGTCCATTGGTTTGCCCAGTGAAGCCCTGCTGCAGGTCCGAATTGCCTGAAACTCCCTCAACAGAGAAGCCCTTCAAGGACACTAACTTCCTTTGAGCTGGTGGGAACAACCAACTCGCTAGCCACCTGGAAACCATCTCCATACTGGTCGAATTTTCATCAGAGTGCTGTTGAAAACCAGATAGCCAGTGAGAAGGTTACCAGATTGTGGACTTTAAGGCACTCACACCTTATATCAATGTTTTGCCAAGCTGGTGACTTCTTCCCTGTGCGGTGCAGGAACCTCCCGACATCTCCCCTCTTGTCCCCACGACTGAGGCTCAGGAACAGTGAGATCTGCAGGAACTGCCAGTAGCAACTGCCTCTGCTACAGCTTTTCTTCATCCATAAGGTACTGTGCAAATGAGGTAGAGAAATCCTCTTTGCTGCAGGGATAGTTGGTGAAACTTTCCCAACTATGGAGTCTTGTTCGCTCCTAAACCGACATATAACTCTTTTCCTTGCAAACTACTTCCAAGAACATTGGCAAAGACTTAACCGTTTACTACCAGAACTGTGCTATACTATCCAAGACACTGAACCATTGACTTTGGCCCAGGCCTATCAAATTGAATTGCCTCTTGTAGTGAACTGAAACTATTTGTCCTGCCTATGAAAGTAACTGTGATTTGATTCTCATAACCTTTGTCTTTCTACCCCTTTTGAAAGTTACTGAAGTGCATTTTTGCTCCCACCTCAGAGGAGCCTAACTTGTTCAGAAAGGTATTGGTATAGTACTGTAGCATATTGGTGTGTGATATTGAGCTGCTGATTACTAGTGGAATGTTTTCTAACTAAATGTGTAAATAAATGTATATTCCTTCACCAAGAAACCTTGAGTAAGTATTTGTTTGAACTAATGTGATTGCAAGTCCTTTGTGTAACATCTTGTAGTGCTCACTTCCCTCTTGAGATAAGTCTGGCTGCTCAGCCAGTGCTACCACATAACTGTAGTGCAGGCATGTACCAAAGGTGAGATGATGCTTACACCTGTAGTCTTAATTATGTGTAGTGTTCCCAAAGGATACTGCATGTAATTCTGCCTAACAATGGGCTCTTGCCTGGCCACATATCCTTTGACAGAATCCTCACAACTGCAACATTCTCTAATTAGTCTTTCTACTTCCAAATCTACACAAGGCCACCAAAAAACTTTCCTGACCAATTGCTTCATCTTAGTCACCCTTGATGTCCCTGCGCTAGCTGCAATATTAATTTTCTGACCCCAACAGGTGGTTATAATTTTCCACTCCTCAATCCCAAACCTTTAACTACATGTAGTTCATGAAATGCATGTCTTACAGCATCTCGCAATTCACCCTTTTTAATCTCATTACCTTTTCTGCCACTTATTATTCATTCTCTCACCCTTTTGAGAACTTCATCTGACTTCATTGCTTGTACCCAATCATTTTCAGATACTATTTCCTGATGCACACTCAAAATCTGCTCCTCATCTCTACTTTCATCTTCCACACTCTCAACAATATTGATCAATCTTGACAAACTATCAGCAGATTTATTCCTCACACCAGGAAAAAATTCTGCATCCAAATTATACTCTTGCAAACTCGCCACCCATTTCCTAATCCTCGAAGATGCTTTATTAAGACATTTGGTCATAAGTATCTCCATGAGAAGCCTGTGATCAGATCTTACTGCAAATCTGGTTCCCCAAATGAATGACCGAAATATTTCATCGGCCCATTTAACTGCCAGTAATTCTTTCTCAAGAGTAGAATAATTGTGTTCCTCTTCTCTTAACACTCTTGAGGCAAATGCAATTGGGTAGTCTATTCCACCTTCCACTTGTGATAACACTGCCCCTAAACCATGATTACTGGCATACGTGTTCAGTATACTTCTTATATTTGGATTAAAGGATTTAAGTGTGGGCGCACCATTCAAATCAAGCTTAATGTTATTGAATCCACTTTCACATGTCTCATCCCATTCAAATCTCAACTTTTTCTTTACCATTTTTCTCATGTTAAATGTTTTACTTGACAATCTGGGAATAAACTTGGCATAATACTCAGCCATCTCAGAAATGAAGTATGTTTTTCTTTGTTATCTGGACTGGGAAACTTTAAAATACTGTAAACCAAATCCTCCTTGGGTTTGACACCTTTTTCGGAGATCTCATGAACTAGATAGTGTATGCTGGATCTGATACATTTACATTTAACCTTACTTAGTGTGAGCCCAGATTCCTGAAATCTCTTCAACACCCTATGTCATGTTCTTTCTGATCTTTACCATAAACAAATAAGTCATCCTGAAAACATAGAACACCTTGCATTTGATGAAACAACTGATACGTTCCACGTTGGAACACCGATGCAGCGGATACGAGTCCAAGAGGCATTCTTTTACAACAAAATAAACCCTCTGCAGTCATAAAAGCAGTAATATGTCTTGACACTGGATGCAACAGGATCTGATGGCATTTCTAATCGTTCCCAGCATTTCAGTTATATTTGGTAGGGGATGTCTATCTGCAAAGACAAATGTATTTACACACCTATGCTCTTTGCACAAGCTCAATTTACCATTTGGTTTGTGCACTTTGACTAAAGGTGAAACCCATTCTGATGATTCCACTCTTTCAATTACACCTTCTGTTTCTAATCTCTCAAGTTCTTCTTTTACAGACGATTTTATGGTTAACAGCACGGGTCTCAGTTTCTGCACCACAGGAATGGCATCATGCTTCAATCTAATTTTGTGACTGAAGTTCTTCAAAACTCCATTTTCTTCCCTAAACACAGAGTGTTGTCCAAGAAACTCTTGTGATGTTTCTTGGTCTATTGCCTACACTGTTTCCTCCGCATTGGGGTCCAGTTTAATTTTCAATCTCCTTTGATGAGACTAACCTAAAAGTGGCTGCATTCCTTTTTTCAAAACATACACTTTCCTTTTGCAGATCTGTCTTTGAACTTCATCATGGACCAAAACCCTCCTTCCAGTTCAATGCGTTTACCTCCATATGCAACCGGTCTGACATCAACTTCATTTAACTTGAGGCTTGCTTTAAAATCCTTTTCAAACAAAAACGTGGGTAGTAATGTATATTTTGCACCAGAGTCAATTACCATGTTGAGTTGTTTGCCGTCCAATTCTATCATAGCCATGGGTTTTTCCATGTCTGCATCATCATCATTTCCACATGTATTGGTTAACCAATCTTCCACTGCAAAGAGGCATTCTTACAGATTTTCACACAGTTCATCAATATCATCTATATTTTCCATTGTGGTTCTGCAACAGTTGGTAAAATGTCCTCTTTTATTGCACCTCGTGCACACTTTTTTGATGCCAGGACACTTATCACTACTGGCTAAGTGGTGTGTACTATCACATCTGTAATATCTCCGTTTGTCACCGGTTTCTCTCCTCTCCTTAAATCTAGAAGATTTCTTTTTCACATATGCTGGATCTTTTTTAACACTTAGTTTCCTCTTTATAGGGTCATTTCCTTGAATAGCCAACACCTCTGGTACTTGCTCATTCCTTCTTTCACAATCAGTCCTTTTTTCAAGTTCCTTCACACATTTGTTGGTGTGTTCCACCGCTTTTGCCACTCTGAGCACTTCATCCAACGATGGATTCCCTTCCTTTGCCATCGCTGCATTCTAGGATAAATTGATCACAAAGTCGTTCATCTAAATTGTAACCAAACTCACATGAGGTAGCCAAACCATGTAAAGCTGTAATGAACTGTTCCACTGTTTCATTATCTTCTTTTTTGCGCTTTTCGAAGTGATACCTTTCAAGAATGATACTCACAGATTTCTCATAAGTCAGTCTTGCATTTTAATACATTTCTCATATTCTGAAAGACCTGAGGCATCTTCATCAGACAGTATGGGCACATTTTCAAAATGTTCTTGCCCGTAATTTCCTAAACAATGTATTAATAAACACTTATTATGTTCACTAGAAAGGTTCAAGCCATGAGCTGCAAATACATAGTGATCGAAACTTTTTTTCCATCATTTCCATGGAATGGCTGGTTCACCCTTTGTATCTAGGAAGTAATTAGGAGGTGGTATGCCTTGCATGGTGGCTGGTGATTCACTGTATAGTCCTTTGAATCGTGGATACACTGGCAGGAAACTTTATATATTTTGACAGTGTTTGTTGGCTAATTTCACTTATATGAATGAAAAATGTTAGCAATTTTTTATTTATAATTCCTTATAAATGTGTGCTGCATTTGTGTACATGAACGGTTTCATTTGTCAAAACCACTTTGAAGTGACACCAATTAAGTGTGCTGCCTCTAAATATCCTGAATTACTTTGTTGAATACATGTTATAATGGCATAAATAAAATCGCTTTCTTTTCAACGATACGTTACAGTGAGAAAGTGCTTCAATTGCGCTGCATTAGGGTAACCTGAACAAATGTTCTTGAATACTCAGAGTTACTATGGCAATGGATGCGGAATAACTAACTGAAAACCAAAATGGCTGCACGTTTGTTTAAGTTTTTAGGTCCTTTTGTCTGAGGCCTGTACATTGCGACCTTCACTTAATAAGGACATGGCACCTTGATCCGATTCGGAATGAAACAATGCCTCACGCGCTGCACTGGTAAGGGACGCTACTTTTAATAAATGCAAACTGAAGTTGGATTATTCGTATTGAAGTCCCTTGGCATCTATAATGCTTTAAATGTTTCAGCCGATGCGCCCTAACAATACAGTTGATGTGGAATACTTAACTTTGTATGTGCTGCTTGTTCTCAGTGGTGCGATTGTATATGCGCTTTCCTTTTATTGTGTTTGAGCCGCAAATACGCTTAATGTGATTATCTGATGATGTCGCAGAGCTTATTGACGTTATGCCTACAGCGATTGACTTACTTCCGTCAGGGCACCTTTGTTTCACAGCTCACTTGAATTGCTTGATGGACTTCCACGTTATGATTGCGTCTTGTTCTGTCTCTCCATGCTGCCATCACTTGTCACAACGGCTGCAGACAGGTCCTGATAACTTCACCCAGTTGCAAATATGTTGCAAATAATGGACTGCCATTTTCGCTCTAATCCCATCCTCGTCGCCACTGAAGAATTCTTTCACACCATTAATTTAGGAGAGAAGGCTTTTTTTAAGAATAAGGGTTTAGCCCAACGGTCACATCAAGATGCAGCAAACAACTGATGTGTATGTGCATCATTCCGCAAGCCTCCTACATTCCACATTCTGCATTCCTCCCACCCACAATCCAAGATTCTATATTCCAAAGCCATAGCTTAATGTATAATAATAAAATAATAATAATAATTAGGCATTTATATAGCGCTACGAACCCTCAGGTATCTATGAATGTGACAGAAGGTAATGAAAGATGAAAACACAGTACAATGCTAACATGAAATACTACTACAATGAAATGCTACAAGGATGCTTTTGGCGGAAAGTATTGAGGCTATCATCATCAACATCAATAACTTTACTGAGTCATAAATTAGCCCTAAATTCCTTATGTATGAGAGTGGTTTGGAACTCGATTGCCATTATGCGCAAAATAGCTCTAAACTCATCAGCTCCGGCGTACAACATTTTTGCAGATGTTCAGGCTACTAACAGCCAAGCTTTACTGAACACATGGTTCCATAAATTAACGGATTTTCTATCTGCAGCAGATATATCTAATTGCGAACTTTTAACTCGTCCACAGCATGCCAAAAAGAAATTTGATAATTGGGCCTGGATTGTTAACATCGAAGCTTGACAAAAATGAAATCTATACATTTGATGGACGCTGATCACAGGAGATTAAATGAACCAGCACGCTACTTATTGAATTGTCCGTCTCGTCATCATCGAGAGCAATTTCTACGGTTTATAACAAATACCTTAAGAACCAAAGAAATTCTCTGGAAAAGAAAAGACAAGACGTTACATGACAATCTTTGCCGCTTTTGCGGTCACACGACGGAAACATTAAAACATCTGCTAATTGAATGTCGTCAAACTGTTAAGGAACGTTCATTACATGTAGGCAAACTGGCACCCATAGATGGAGACATGGAGGGGTGGTGGGTAAAGATCGCTTCTGGATCCAACGTAAAACTTGTATGTGCTACTGTGAACTACCTTGACATGATTTTGAAAGCAGTCGCCTAATATTTCGGATCAGCTGTGCTGAACATCTGTACTTTTTTTTTCCTAGAAACAAAAGTTTGAATCTTTTTTTGTATTCAAATTGTAGCTTTTCTATAATAAATAAATAAATAATAAATAAATAAATAAATAAATGCTACAATTGTCAAACAGTTTTTCAGAAGATAAAGGCAGAGGATGACCTAGAGAAATTGTTGTTCAGACAGGAGGAATGGCATATTACTTTGGGAAAGATTTATGGAGAATATATGGACAAAGGCTTGCTGTACCATCAGACTTTCCAGCAGAAACTCCACGAGGAAGGCATTGAGGTAGAACAATTCTAGCAGCTTAGCGAAATGAAAAGTGGAAGAGAACCAATAGAACAGACCAAATACAGTACTCAGATGCTTAGGGATATTAAGGCTCTCCATCTCTGAGGTGATGGGTTCTCTTGGCTTTTTACAAAGCATTCCTGTATGTGAGTGGGAGCGGGCAGATGCTGATGTTAGACAGTTCCTGAGTCAATTACCTCTACCGAAGTCGAGCGATTATTCTGCAGTGTTCCAGGCCCCATTTCAGTGAAGGGACGTAGAAAATCCTAACAGATGCTAACAGAGAAGGGAATGATCCTAGAAATGTGTTACCTGACACCAAGGAGACACTTGAATTGGTGAACTGAGGTTTTTGTAGCACACATTAGAACAGTTGAATTTCTCATAGCTAATCAGGGCATTGCCATCCACGTACATTATAGCTTCTGCATCTAAAATCTTGCAGGATGGGTGCCTCCTCTCACAACTTCTGTTTACATTTTTATATAGACTTTACTTTACTTTGGTTCATATCACGTGAACACAGCTGAGGCCTCAAGGTGCATAAATCGCACTCCGAAAAAATTAGCAGGTTTTGGAGAGTTGTTGCGAAGCCCAAGGTTAAGCTATCTAGAACCAAAATAATATTGCTAAAGGCAGAATATGGAGTCACCTCTAGTGTGCATTTTGATGTCTGAAACATGACAACGACAAGCAATCTAGGAGATTGTGTTTCTCTAGGTGTATAAACCTCAATTCGCAAGAATTGCTCGAGAAGGTTTTGTAGCAATTGTTGCCTTGTAGGCACTGTCCTTAACAATTGTCGAAAGAAACACTTGACTAAAATAAACATTTTGCTGCAGTGTTTTTTCATGTTGTAAACTGTTGCATGCAAATCTGACCCCAGTCTGTTCTTACTGCGCTGGTAACTCATTCCACAGGCTATATTGCAGGTAAACGGCTAAGCAGCCTGAGTTAACGGTCCAAGCGAAGCAACAGTGATTAAAATGGACACAGGAAATGCACCCCCAATATAGCCCATAGAACGCATATCTAACGTTATTAGCACCCTGAGCTACCAAAGTAGTAACCCGGGGTGTTAAAAACAGAAAACATTTTCAGTCATTGAAAGGTGTGCCGCGCACGTCCTGTTAAATAAATGAAAATACTTTTCTAAGATGGCCTCCATAGTTGTAGAAGGCAGCGCTCCATATGAAGACCCTCTTCTATCTCCATGGCGGCTCGGAAAATGAAGCTGCTGCGGCTGCAGCAGATTGTGCCGCTGCAACCAAAAAGTAAGTGTGGTTGGTGGTTGGGGAGAGGGATTGTGATCCTTTTCAAAAAGGGAAGCGAGGATGAGGGGAAGATGGCGGGCTAAGGACTAGGGCGTCAGGCAGCTTGGAATGCGGGCTAGATCGGAAGTATCGGCCTGCTTTTCCAGCCTCCTTATTGGCCACCTCCAGCGCACCGGGTGCTTATAGATAATATATCATATGATAATACAGATGTTATGGCTAGGCAAACAGGATTAAGGGAAAAAGGTTATGCCATGTAACATTACCTTATTGTGGTTTGTAGTGCAAAGACTTCCCCACAAATGGGATATTGGCACTAGAGAAGTATTGATGGTGAACTGAGGGGCATCATTGAAGCCATTACCATTGTAATTGAGCCAATAGCATCTGTTGATAACAAACGAGAAAGCCCTGGATTTAACTATTTCCTGAAGTGGAAGTTATGCTGAATAGTTTGCGTGTTATCTGGCAGATTATTCAACTTCAAGGGCACCATGTAGGAAAATACTTGGATATGCTGTACATAGGAGCAGGGTGGATTGGGATTTCCAGAAATAGATTTATATTACGTGATCACAACCATGCCTTACTTGTGATGACTTACAAAAAGGAATAAGCCACAATGTAATAAGTCACTTCATTTTCACATGGCAAATCCAATGGAGTGGGATACATTCCTATTGCACGATTTTAAAATATACCTGAGGGTAGAACTCTCCAAATCAGACCTTGAGAACCTCCACGATAGCACACTTTTGAAGTAATCTCTGATCATGTAAAGAACTACCATTTAGATTCACTTGGCCAGATCCTCGTAAAGTAGTGCAAATGGAAGGAGTGCAGAGAATGCACTCATTTCATGTGCACTATTTCTAGAAATGCACAGGTTACCTTATTTGCAAAGGTGACATGCATATTTCAGGAAGGGCTGGACAGTGGTACACAGATGTGCCGTCCAGCTCCCTTGCATAGATTAGTGTTGTGGTTGCTGGGAGTGCATTTCACAGAGACAAGCCGTTAAAGGTCGTGTCTCGGTGAAATGCTCAAAAAGAGACACCGCATTTATATCCCTGTTTGGGGGGTCGAAATGCAAGTTTGATAGCCATGGTTTAAACCAGTAAGGAGCTTCAATGAAGTCAACCCGTGTATCATTCAAAATGGTCGCCTATGGGAAAATGGAGTCAGGTTCTGATTCCAGTTTGTATTCCTTATTAATAACTACACCAAACTAGGTAGATTTAGAGCTTACCATTCTTAAGATGTCCACAGGGGATTGGAAAGCCTTCATTTAAATTCGCATTCGCAGCAATCTTTATTGGATGCAATATTATTCTTCTTTAACAGCTTAATAAGATGCATCCTCCGTTTTCCATCACACCTTTATGTAATGGGGAAGGAGAATGGCAGCAGATGATATGGGAATGTCCACTCCTTTATGATTTCCTGACTGAGATCGTTTAAGATCTGTCTATAAAATGTGACTGGGAAGAATCTACCTCCCTCTCCTGTGTCTGCATTGCTTGGGATGTTTAGGTAAATTCCAAAAAACAACTTCAGTATAGTAACTATTTTTCCTTAGCTACACCTACTTACTGTGGCACATTGAAAATGTGAGAATCCAATACATCTCCAAAAATAGAGAAAGGAGTTGCAATGAGTAATCAAAATATATATGTTCAGAGTAGCCATGTGTACTGAAGTATTTAAGAATGTGCAGTGCAGTTATAGCATTTCGGGAGGGCCTTCCAGGCACCTGAAAATATGTTTTTCATTAAGAATAATGTATCAGTTGTGTCTTTTGTGTAGAAAAATAATAGGCATTTGGCAGGCACTGTCATAATGGTACTACTTCCTGTTCATAAGATGACAAACTCTGGAAAATGGTGTGCATATGATGTGCATAATGTGCATAACACCCATTTATAAGCCAAAACAGTTGGCTTTACCAATGCTTGTGTTTAACAGAACTTCAGTGCAAGGAGCAATTGCGACAGCCCACATACTGCTTATGAATCATGTTTCTGAAGGCCAACACCTGCTTAGGAGATGTATATCACACCATTAGCTCTGTAGCCCCTTTACAGCTGAAATTAAGACATAACAGGCCTCATTACGAGTTTGGAGGTAGCCATGGTGCTGTTAGCGCCATGGCTGCCTCCAAAACCGTGTCCGGGTCCAGATGCCTTGAAAGAGGAATTACCGGGTCATTCCAACCTTGGAGGACCCGGTAATTCCTCATTCAAAAAACCAATCCCCATTCCCATTTGAGCCCCCATAGTGCTTAATGGGAATGGGGATGGAACCAATAACGTTATTAGCTCCCAGGTCCCCTTGTGGGACCCACAAAGGAGGTCTGGTCTGACCAGACGTTCTGAGCGGGTGCCGCAAGGAACCTCGTAATTGGGCAGAATGGGTTTACCGGCACAGGCACCATTACCGGTGCCAGTAAACCGATTACGCCAACCTCGTAATGAGGCCCAATATAGCTTAGAAATTCCAGCGGCAAGCTCCAGATAGAAAAAACGTTTGATGTTACTTTGTGCTACAGTGAGCTTAAGAGAGCCCAGTGTTTGAGTCAGAGAGGGGTAGGCAGTCATTGGAAATAGGCATAGGAATAAGCATGGGTGTATGTAGCCAATGGGTAGGTAAATAACAAAACACCCACAAGCTGTGATTCCCTACTCACATCCCATCTCCCGTCATGTACACCAATGCAATAGCTTTGTCTAATAGGTGGTGCTTATGCACCACATAATACTAAAAACTCAAAATGTAATTGTAACAGTGCTCAAAGAAATAACGTCCAAAGTGTTTTCGGTAATAATGCTTGTTGCAAAGGTGTTTTTATTGTCAGCTAAATAAATCTAATGAACAGAAAATAAAAACAAACGGTTACACTGCTAATCCAGGTCTTTAACCTATTCACATCTTCTAAAATTAACCAATTAACATTTTTAGTTTGGCCCAACAATCCACCTAGACCCCACCTCGATTTACGATGTCATTCTGCTGCATTACAAAGCAAATGCTAAATAGGAAAATGAGATGCAATTTCGTATTTAATGTCTGCATTCTGTGCAAGAAATTGTGTTATTAATCTAGCAAAAGGCGCACACGAATCTAAAACATTTAAAGAAAAACATAAAAAAATGATTTGCATAGTAAAAAGGTGACATGATCATGTCTTTCGTACCCAGGAAACAGGGTCATCTTAAGCACTTTAGGGGCCGTGGCAAAGACACCTTTGGGGCCCCCCTCCACCGAACCAAAGGAATGAATTGATCCAGTATATCTGGTCACGCCCCACTCGCAGCGATCATACACATATCTTGATATGATGCCTTGCAGTGATCCAAATAAGCATGGGTACTCCCTTTCAATCCCGTACCTTGTGCATTCTTACTGTGATCAGAATGTTGAACAAGTAGCATTTTCAGACAAACATTAACAGGCCGATTCATGGAATTAATGTGCGCCGAAAATTCCGGCGCAGAGGTGCAAGAAGGTGCAAATCGCAGGGAAACCAGCGCACATCGATTCATGGAAGTCCGTGCACGAGAAAAATATTGGATGTGCGCTGAAAAAGTGTGCGGTGCACGCCGGCGCACAGGTCATCCAACGGCGTGTGACACGGCCACAGCGAAATCGCAAATAGCGCGGCGCACATAACAAAAGTAGGCGGAACACGGGGTGTAACACTCGGAATGGGGAACAACGCGTGAACATATGGGCGTCACGGGGGAAGTACAGGAGGCAAGTGCGCGGAACGCCCACACGCCACACGCTCGCCTACAACTCGTATTCATAGAATCCAATAGGGCAAACCAGCGCACGGTCAAAGACGCGCACAGGGCCAAACAAGTCCGCCACAAGAAAGCAGGCGGTAGCGTCCCTGCGCCTGAAATAAATGTGCGCCAAAATGTGCGCTTACAAAAAGCACCTATATACAGCTATGATGAATGATCCATACTGTGGCCCTCTAGGACAAATGAGGTGCAAAGGGGTACCGACAAACAGGGACACCCGCTGTGTGAAAAATAGCGTGTGAGTGTATTTCGGGGTGCATGGGAATTTCCACACGCGATTGGCCTGGGTACGTGTATTTCAGGGTGCGTGGGAAGTTTCACACGCGAATTTGCAGGCTACGTGTATTTCGGGGCTGATGGGGAGTCCCACACGTGAATTGGCCATGTGGGTCCTCCCAGCTGTTCCCTCTACACCCTCCACGGCCCCTGCAGGCGGCCCACACCACAGGGGACTACCCTGCACCCCTGCAAATGTCCCGCAGACAGCCCATCCACCATGGCCATGCCCCCCAGCCAACCCACATGTCACCTTGCACTACTGCCCACCAACGCATGTCTCCCAGCACCCCCACCCCCCAGCATCCAGGGGCACCCTCCACCAGGCCCCCACTCATGTCTCCCACCCCCCCACCCCCCAGCATCCAGGGGCACCCTCCACCAGGCCCCCACTCATGTCTCCCTGCATCCCCACCCCCAGCATCCAGGGGCACCCTCCACCAGGCCCCCACTCATGTCCAACTCATGTCCCCCTGCACCCCCACCCCCCGCAGTCAGGGGCACTCTCCACCATGCCCCCACTCATGTCGAAACACCCCCGCACCCCCCAGCAGTCAGGGGCTCCCTCCACCAGGCCCCCACTCATGTCGTTCACCCCTCCCACCCCCCAGCAGTCAGGGGCACCCTCCACCAGGCCCCCTCTCATCTCTACCACCCCCCCACCCCCCATCAGTCAGGGGCACCCTCCACCAGGCCCCCACTTCATGTCCACCTAAACCACCACCCCCCAGCATCCAGGGCACCCTCCACCAGGCCCCCACTCATGTCCCCCTGCACCCCCACCCCCCATCACTGTGGGGCACCCTCCACCAGGCCTCCACTCATGTCCTCCACCCCCCCACACCCTCCAGCAGTCAGGGGCACCCTCCACCAGGCCCCCACTCATTTCATAAAAAACACCCCCCACCCCCCAGCAGTCAGGGGCATCCTCCACCAGGCCCCCACTCATGTCTCCCCCCCACCCCCAGCAGTCAGGGGCACCCTCCACCAGGCCCCCACTCATGTCCAACTCATGTCTCCCTGCACCCCCACCCCCCAGCAGTCAGGGGCACCCTCCACCATGCTCCCACTCATGTCCCCCTGCACCACCACCCCCCTCACTGTGGGGCACCCTCCACCAGGCCCCCACTCCTGTCTCCCTGCACCCCCACCCCCCAGCATCAAGGGGCACCCTCCACCAGGCCCCCACTCATGTCTCCCCCCCACCCCCCAGCAGTCAGGGGCTCCCTCCACCAGGCCCCCACTCATGTCTCCCACCCCCTGACCCCCCAGCAGTCAGGGCCACCCTCCACCAGGCCCCCACTCATGTCTTCCACCCCCCCACCCCCCAGCAGTCAGGGGCAGCCTCTCCCAGGCCCCCACTTCATGTCCCCCTGCACCACCACCCCCCAGACTCCAGGGGCACTCTCCGCCAGGCCCCCACTCATGTCCCCCTGCACCCCCACCCCCCATCACTGTGGGGCACCCTCCACCAGGCCCCACTCATGTCTCCCACCCTCCTCCCACCCCCCAGCAGTCAGGGGCACCCTCCACCAGGCCCCCACTCACGTCTCCCCCCCCACCCCCAGCAGTCAGGGGCACCCTCCACCAGGCACCCACTCATGTCCAACTCATGTCTCCCTGCACCCCCACCCCCCCAGCATTCAGGGGCACCCTCCACCAGGCCCCACTCATGTCCCCCTGCTCCACCACCCCCATCACTGTGGGGCACCTTCCACCAGGCCCCCACTCCTGTCTCCCTGCACCCCACCCCCCAGCATCCAGGGGCACCCTCCACCAGGCCCCCACTCATGTCTCCCCCCTACCCCCCAGCAGTCAGGGGCACCCTCCACCAGGCCCCCACTCATGTCTCCCCCCCCACACCCCAGCAGTCAGGGACACCCTCCACCAGGCCCCCACTTCATGTCCCCCTGCACCACCACCCCCCAGCATCCAGGGGCACCCTCCACCAGGCCCCCACTCATGTCAAAGAACCCCCCCACCCCACAGCAGTCATGGGCACTCTCCACCAGGCCCCCACTCATGTCTCCCCCCCGCCCCCCAGCAGTCAGGGGCGCCCTCCACCAGGCCCCCACTCATGTCCAACTCATGTCTCCCTGCACCCCCACCCCCCAGCAGTCAGGGGCACCCTCCACCAGGCCCCCACTCCTGTCTCCCTGCACCCTCACCCCCCAGAATCCAGGGGCACCCTCCACCAGGCCCCACTCATGTCTCCCACCCCCCCACCCCCCAGCAGTCAGGGGCACCCTCCACCAGGCCCCCACTCATGTCTCCCACCCCCCCACCCCCCAGCAGTCAGGGGAACCCTCCACCAGGCCCCCACTCATGTCTCACCCCCCCACCCCCAGCAGTTAGGGACACCCTCCACCAGGCCCCCACTCATGTCTCCCACCCCCCCACCCCCCAGCAGTCAGGGGCACCCTCCACCAGGCTCCCACTCATGTCTCCCACCCCCCCAACCCCCAGCAGTCAGGGTCACCCTCCACCAGGCCCCCACTCATGTCTCACCCCCTACCACCCCCAGCAGTCAGGGGCACCCTCCACCAGGCCCCCACTCATGTCTCCCCCCCAACCCCCAGCAGTCAGCGGCACCCTCCACCAGGCCCCCACTCATGTCTCCCACCCCCCCACCCCGCAGCAGTCAGGGGCACCCTCCACCAGGCCCCCACTCATGTTCCCCTGCACCACCACCCCCCATCACTGTGGGGCACCCTCCACCAGGCCCCCACTCCTGTCTCCCTGCACCCCCACCCCCCAGCAGTCAGGGGCATGTCTCCCCCCCACCACCCAGCAGTCAGGGGCACCCTCCACCAGGCCCCCACTCATGTCTCCCACCCCCCATCCCCCAGCAGTCAGGGGCACCCTCCACCAGGCTCCCACTCATGTCTCCCACCCTCCCCACCCCCCAGAATTCAGGGGCACCCTCCACCAGGCCCCCACTCATGTCCCCCTGCACCCCCACCCCCCATCACTGTGGGGCACCCTCCACCAGGCCCTCACTCATGTCTCCCACCCCCCCCCACCCCCCAGCAGTCAGGGGCACCCTCCACCAGGCCCCCACTCATGTCTCCCACCCCCCCACCCCCCAGCAGTCAGGGGCACCCTCCACCAGGCCCCCACTCATGTCTCGACCCCCCCACCCCCCAGCAGTCAGGGGCACCCTCCACCAGGCCCCCACTCATGTCCCCCTGCTCCACCACCCCCATCACTGTGGGGCACCCTCCACCAGGCCCCCACTCCTGTCTCCCTGCACCCCCACCCCCCAGCATCCAGGGGCACCCTCCACCAGGCCCCCACTCAAGTCTCCCACCCCACCCCCCAGCAGTCAGGGGCAACCTCCACCAGGCCCCCACTCATGTCTCCCACCTCCCCACCCTCCAGCAGTCAGGGGCACCCTCCACCAGGCCCCCACTCATGTCTCCCCCCACCCCCCAGCAGTCATTGGCACCCTCCACCAGGCCCCCACTCATGTCTCCCCCCCACCCCCCAGCAGTCAGGGGCACCCTCCACCAGGCCCCCACTCATGTCTCCCAAGCCCCCACCCCCAGCAGTCAGGGACACCCTCCACCAGGCCCCCACTCATGTCCCCCTGCACCACTACCCCCCATCACTGTGGGACACCCTCCACCAGGCCCCCACTCCTGTCTCCCTGCACCCCCACCCCCGAGCAGTCAGGTGCATCCTCCACCAGGCCCCCACTCATGTCTCCCACCACCCACCCCCCAGCAGTCAGGGGCACCCTCCACCAGGCCCCCACTTCATGTCCCCCTGCGCCACCACCCCCCAGCATCCAGGGGCACCCTCCACCAGGCTCCCATTCATGTCCCCCTGCACCCTATCTCCCATCACTGTGGGGCACCCTCTGCCAGGCCCCCACTCCTGTCTCCCTGCACCCCCACCCCACAGCATTCAGGGGCACCCTCCACCAAGCCCCCACTCATGTCTCCCACCCCCCCCACCCCCAGCAGTCAGGGGCACCCTCCACCAGTCCCCCACTCATGTCTCCCTCCCACCCCCCGCCAGTCAGGGGCGCCCTCCACCAGGCCCCCTATCAAGTCTCCCCCACCACCCCCCAGCAGTCAGGGGCAACCTCCACCAGGCCCCCACTCATGTCTCCCCCCCACCCCCCAGCAGTCAGGGGCACCCTCCACCAGGCCCCCACTCAAGTTTCCCCCCCACCCCCCAGCAGTCAGAGGCAACCTCCACCAGGCCCCCACTCATGTCTCCCACCCCCCACCCCCCAGTAGTCAGGGGAACCCTCCACCTGGCCCCCACTCATGTCCAACTCATGTCTCCCTGCACCCCCACCCCCCAGCTGTCAGGGGTACCTTCCACCAGGTCCCCACTCATGTCCACCTGCACCACCACCCCCATCACTGTGGGGCACCCTCCACCAGGCCCCCACTCCTGTCTCCCTGCACCCCCACCCCCCAGCATCCAGGGGCACTCTCCACCAGGCCCCCACTCATGTCTCCCCCCCACCCCCCAGCAGTCAGGGGCACCCTTCACCAGGCCCCCACTCATGTCTCCCATCCCCCCACCCCCCAGCAGTCAGGGGCACCCTCCACCAGGCCCCCACTCATGTCTCCCACCTCCCCACCCCCCAGCAGTCAGGGGCACCCTCCACCAGGCCCCCACTCATGTCTCCCCCCACCCCCCAGCAGTCAGGGGCACCCTCCACCAGGCCCCCACTCATGTCTCCCCCCAAACCCCCAGCAGTCAGGGGCACCCTCCACCAGGCCCCCATTCATGTCTCCCACCCCTCCACCCCCAGCAGTCAGGGACACCCTCCACCAGGCCCCCACTCATGTCCCCCTGCACCACTACCCCTCATCACTGTGGGACACCCTCCACCAGGCCCCCACTCCTGTCTCCCTGCACCACCATCCCGAGCAGTCAGGGGCACCCTCCACCAGGCCCCCACTCATGTCGACCACCCCCCCACCCCCCAGCAGTCAGGGGCACCCTCCACCAGGCCCACACTTCATGTCCCCCAGCACCACCACCCCCCAGCATCCAGGGGCACCCTCCACCAGGCCCCCATTCATGTCCCCCTGCACCCCCATCCCCCATTACTGTGGGGCACCCTCCACCAGGCCCCCACTCCTGTCTCCCTGCACCCCCACCCCCCAGCAGTCGGGGCACCCTCCACCAGGCCCCCACTCATGTCTCCCACCCCCCCACCCCCCAGCAGTCAGGGGCACCCTCCACCAGGCCCCCACTCTTGTCTCCCTCCCACCCCCCAGCAGTCAGGGGCGCCCTCCACCAGGCCCCCACTCACGTCTCCCCCCCACCCCCAGCAGTCAGGGGCACCCTCCACCAGGCCCCCACTCATGTCTCCCACCCCCCCACCCCCCAGCAGTCAGGGGCACCCTCCACCAGGCCCCCACTGCATGTCCCCCAGCCCCACCACCCCCCAGCATCCAGGGGCACCCTCCACCAGGCCCCCATTCATGTCCCCCTGCACCCCCATCCCCCATCACTGTGGGGCACCCTCCACCAGGCCCACACTCCTGTCTCCCTGCACCCCCACCCCCCAGCAGTCAGGGGCACCCTCCACCAGGCCCCCACTCATGTCTCCCACCCCCCCACCCCCCAGCAGTCAGGGGCACCCTCCACCAGGCCCCCACTCATGTCTCCCACCCCCCCACCCCCCAGCAGTCAAGGGCACCCTCCACCAGGCCCCCACTCATGTCCCCCTGCACCCCCACCCCCCATCGCTGTGGGGCACCCTCCACCAGGCCCCCACTCATGTCTCCCTGCACCCCCACCCCCAGCAGTGCGATTTGCCTGGTTATGTGTATTTCAGGGGTGCGCGGGTAGTCTTACATGCGATTTCATCAGGGTACATGTATTATGGGTCCGCGTGAACTTCCGCATGCGATATCAGCAGGGTACGTGTATTACGGGGTTCGCGTGAACTTCCACATGCGATATCAGCAGGGTACATGTATTACTGGTCCGCGTGAACTTCCACACGCGATATCAGCAGGGTACGTGTATTACGGGTCCGCGTGAACTTCCACACGCGATATCAGCAGGGTACGTGTATTACGGGTTCGCGTGAACTCCCACACGTGACTGGGCCTGGGAGAGTGGGGTACGTGTATTCCTGGGGTGGGCGGGAATATTCACTCGCGACTGGGCCTGGGAGAGCGTGTTACGTGTATTCCTGGGGTGGGCGGGAAGATTTACACGGTCGCCTACAACGCGCCAATAAAAATGTCCAATCCGGAAAGCATAAAAGTGTGCGCAAACAACAAACAAGCTCAGACGCCAGGATGAATATACCGTTCCTAGCAGCAGTGGCCGTGGGATACCGCAGGAGGAGGAGGAGGATAGTCAGGGCCAGAATTTTCACACCCAGAACCAGCCTTTTTGGTATGCCTGATGACCAGGTGTATGGGAGGTACAGGTTTCCACCTCACATAATACTTGACCTGGTCAGTGAGTGGGAGGATGACCTCACATCACCCACCCTGTGCTCCCAAGCACTCAGACCCCTGGAGAAGGTCCTCAATGTACTGCACTTCTTGGCTACCGGATCATTTCAGCGGACAAGTGCCATAGTGGGGGGGGGTGTCACAGGCCACGCAGTCACGGTGCCTACACCAGGTGTTGGTCATCATCACTGCACGCCCATCAGTCCGCAGGCACATATACCTGCCCAGAACACCTGCAGAAAGGCAGGCTGTCAGCCAGGATTTCTAAAGGGTGGCACAATTCCCCAAAGTGCTAGGTGCCATTGATTGCACCCATGTGGCTCTACGTCCCCCCAGGGCATCTGAGCACATCTATAGAAACTGCAAGCACTGGCATTCCATCAACGTCCAGGTAGTATGTGATGCCAAGGGAATCATCACCTCAGTATATGCCAACTATCCAGGGTCCACCCACGACAGCTTCATTTACAGGATGTCAACCCTAAACCGGGACATGGAAGCTGGGCGGCATGGCGATGCATGGCTGCTTGGTGAGTATAAATGCCACAGCACACGCATGCATGACAGATACAGAGTAATGTCACTACCCCACTAATGATCCCCATCACCACCTACCCAGGGGACAGTGCCTACCCTCTGAGCACCCACATGATAACGCCAATTCGGAACCCCATCACGCCTCCCGAGGTAAGATACAACACAGCCCATATTGCAACCCGGGGCATAGTGGAGCGCACATTCGGAGTGCTCAAGTCACGCTTTCGCTCCCTTGACCATGTCAAGTGTGCAGGATCATAGTGGCAGCATGTGTCCTGCACAATGTTGCAACATGCCGGGCCTGGCTGTGGACATGGTGGTGCCCCCACATCCCCAACCACATGCACGCCCGCTGCGCAAGGGAGGGGAAAGGGCACGGGGTGAGGCAGCCCGTACGCAGCTGGTGGCTAATTACTTCACATAGAAATCACACCCCTGTGGAGTTCCCAAAGCTCTGGCACATACCATCTGACAATCAATGATGACTCAATCTGAAAATTCTGATGAATTAAGGGACAGTCAACTGTAAGAACCATAGCAGCCTGAGATTGTTCACCTGGAAGTGTCACAATGTGTGCATCCCTACCTACACAAACACCACCAATGCAGTGTCATCAAAAGACACACTTCTATGCAGCAAAAATGAATACCCACTTGCAAAATACAACATGAGAACATTGCCATGTCACCCTCCCCCTCCCCGGCACCGCCACACAACACACCATGGCATGTCATGCTATGTGAGAGCAAACAAATTAATCCCCACAACATGACACAAGTGTCACAAACTACAGTGTCCCTAATGGAAACTGGCCACACATGAAATGCTCACAGTAATGCAGGACCAACAACACACATTACCAAATATTTACCAATAATATTTATCACCTACACAACCTCCAACCTACCATAAACATGACAGTACGGATTAAAAAAATTGGTAGTTTCACTACCTGATAATGCCAGCACTTCGAACACTTCCAACTGTACACGCAAAAGTGTAGGTGCACTGCTTACAACATGGACTCCATTTCCAAAGTAGACCGCCTTGTGAAGGCATGAGAAATGGGCCTGCAAATTAGGAGGATGAGATGGATGCAGAGGCACATATCAATACACCATGTAGTGTACAATACAACAACAATATGCACTAGGAATGTATACACAGTATTGACTACAGACTGCCCACACATCAAATGGGAGTCCAACGTCACTGTGTAAGTCAATGTCACTTGGGCACACCTTTTGCAAGCCCATGGAAACGGGAAGCAGGAGGGGTGTGTGTCACACAAACCCAAGCATCTAACCCAAATTCAGGACAAGCCTGCATGTGCCCAGCCACAATACAGTGTATGCCCACGGGAGCCACACAAGGCAACACACTGTCAAAAAAATCAAAAATCAAAAATCAAAAATCAAAAATGGCCATGAATGGGCCAGGGGGTGTGGGGGAGGCCACTCAGGAGGTCCGAGGACAGGGTGCACACCAAAACCCACCTGTGTGGATCTTGCGGGAAAAAAAACACCTCCATGGGCTCATGGCCTGCACTGCTACCCTATTGTGAGAGATTTGCTGCTGTCACTCTCCTCACCCTCTGCAGCTGCATCAGGAGGTGGTGGCACTATGGGAGGCAGCCCACGCAAAGCCCTAGTCTGGTCCTCCATGGCAGCAAGCATGCAGGTGTGGAAGGTCTGGTTCTGGAGGATAATCGTGCGGAGGTCCCCATGCAACAACTCACGGGATGCCCGAACCTCCTCCCTAGTTGCCTGCATCTCAGCTGAGAGCGTACATGTGAGCCGCTCCAGCTGCTGTTCTGTCCTCGTGTCAGTTGAAGCCTCAAGCTCAACAAGAGTCACCCTGAGCTGACGGAGTTCCACCCTCAGGGCTTCCCTGTGGCCCTGGGACTCAATAGAAATGGCTTCCCGCAGAGTCTCCAGTGCCGCCCGTCTGTCCCTGTTGGACGCCAACATGTCCTCCCTGTGTGACTGGCAAATGGAGTCTGTTTCCTGCTGTAGTTGTTCCATCAGCCTTTCTTGGGGACAATGGAAGTGGCCACCCTATCCATGGCCTGAGCCATCATCTCAGATGATGCTGCCTGTTGGTTTGCCATACCGTATATGGATTGCTCCCATGCGGTATTGCCAGGTAGCGTACGGCCACCGCATTGGTGGGCACCACACCTGTCTGGGGCAAGGCGAACTGCGCCTTGCTGTGCCAGCACTGCCTGAGGCTGCAGGACTGCATTCCCCCTCTGATCTGCTGGCCCATGAACAGGATCAGATGTTGCGGAGTGTGACCATGCATCCGTAACCACCAAAGGCAGACCTACCAGCACTGACATCCCCATTGAGGGTTCTACCCCTGGTGCAGGTGGGTTGGACAGTACAGAATCCCTCCCAGAAACACTTACCTGCGACCGCACATAGGTCTCATCATCTGAATCGACATCTGAATAGAGCTCGGGGGAGGTGCACCCAGTGACATCCCTGAAGATAATGGTCTGCAGCAAGTGTGGGTTCTCACCCACCACCACACCACGTCCCTCACTGATGCCCAGTTGGGCCTGAGACCCCTCCTGGGTCTGCACCATCTCCACAACCCCAGCAGTATCAAGTACGTTATCCCCTGCAAAGACATGAAAGAAAAGAAATGGGAACAGGCATTAGCACCATGGCACAGAATTAGGGCTGAGAAGCAACATAAACAGTACTTCATTGACACATGTCCCACATGACTATAACCCTCCCATGCATGCACCGTCACTGCGTATGAAGCGGAGGCAAATGGTACACATTGATGACACCAAGATGGAAGACCAACACATTTGCTGCATGCTGGCTAGCAGTGCCATCACACATTGGCCTGTGATTGTCATGTCCAATACACATATATGACACATGCCATCACACAGATGGCATGTACCATAGCCATGTCACACATGTGACAATAGGAATGAGAAATGCCTAGTGAAAGTGGTGGAATGAAAACAATCAGCCTGAATGAACACAGAATAATACTCAACTATGTTGTGGCAAGATGACACTTCAAGGGCAACTGGCGTGAGGTTGGGCTGACTGTCTACTGTTGCCAGAAGGGATACTGCAATACCCAAATCCTGGTGCGCAAAATGAATTGGATGAAGCACATGGGTGACCCAAACCACTCAGGCACACACACCCTCACCTGGCACTCAATAAGAAGCCCTCACACACACACCATGCACATGGATGACACACACATGCATGTGCACTCACCGGACAATGCCTCGTAATCTGGCAGGTCTCCCACGCCTTGGATCTGTCCCTCTGTGACGTAGGGCCCAGCAGCATAATCATGTGGAGTGAGTTCAATGTCCTCTGCTGGAGACCCACCTCCAGTCACTAGAGTTGCGGCATGACTTGATGCCAGCTTTTTCTTTGCCCTGCACTTCAGGTCATTCCAGCGCTTGTAGCAATCATTAGCTGTGCGCCTCACGAATCCAAGGGCACTTATGATGTCCGCGATGGTCTGCCAGTGTGCCAGACGTTGTGCAGGTGTGGTCTTGCATCCTGCAGTAATCACCATTTCGCTGTTATGTGCGGACTCATACTCCACAAGTGCATCAAGTTCGGCCTGATTGAAGCTGGGCTTCCTTGGTGGGCCGGACTGTGTAGCCGTGTCTGGGGCATCAGCCTGTACTGGACGAGCACTCTTCCTCTTCCGCTTGGAAGGTGGTGGGGATCCTGAGTGTCCTACGTCGCTGTGGACACTAGGGGCAGGAGCCCCGGTGGACTGTGGACTAGGAGTGTGGGAATGAACACTCACCATGGGACTTGGTGCAGGCATTAGCTGAAGTGTGATGTAGTCAGGGGGAACGTCAGCAGGATGGACTGGGACCGACACTGTCCTGGCTGGGAGACTCAGAGCTGGGGTGGATGGAGCAGCAGCTGCCCCTGCAGCCTCCCCACCCTTCCTACTCGGGGCAGCAGATGACATAGCTGCCCCTGATCCACGTGGCCTGGTGACACCAAAGTGCACTGCCACACGTGGCCTAGACCTGCTGACCTGGAAGTCAGCCATGGCGTCACCCTGTGCCAGGTCTGGTGCCACAATGGGCTGGTCCAACAAGGGCTGAGCAGGGATGGTGTCAGCCACGTTACCCTCAACCAGGGGGGGGGGCATGGGTGTCCCTGATGGGTCACCACACATGGGGGGCTAAGGGCACCCTGCAAGTCCCGGCCACGTCCCCTACCGTATCCACCACGGCCACCTCTTGAGGCTCGGCCACCCTTACCGCGTGCTCGCCTCCCAACCATGGCACTGATGTTGTTGTGCGTATGGGAGTTGCAGTAAACTATTGTCCTGGGCAATTGGGGGTCAAAGGGGTAGGGTACTACATGGAATTCGTACCCTAGTGCTCTAGCAAGGCTGTATGTGACCCCTGGGGGAAGATGACGGTCACGCAACACACAGGCACCCCAAAAAAGGGAGATAATGTGCACGCAACCCCTCCTAGACCACGTGCGTGGAAAAATAAACCTGCACTATGCTGTGGTACCCAGAAACACAAAAATGAACGTATGCGTGTCACACGCAGCCTAGAATGACCTCTGAAGGGGTACGCAACACACGGGGCAAGCACAGATGTTAAATACGTGCGCGACTCACCGTCTGCCAGGAAAAATCGCGTGAAAAATACGCGCGTGTGCGCGTTGGCAACACCCCCGCCAAAAGAAGAATGTACAATGTCTGAGGAGACAGGACAACAGAAGAAGTGAACGCTGTTTGAGGAAACAGGCCCAGGAAAAAGACAAAAAGAGAAAAAGCTGTCAGAGGTAACAGGGAGTACGAACTTGGAACGCTGTGAAGTAAATTGTGTGTGAACTGAGAAGAAGTACAGATTTCACCCACTCGCTCTCCACGAAAAGCATGTATAAGGAAATGGCGTTCTACACATACCTTTTAAACATGCCCACACGTCCAGCGTCACTTCCGCGTGTACGCGCTAAGGACCTATCCTCCAATTACACGGGCTGACACTCTGACTTTCAGTCATTGGATGTGTAACATGCACCCGTGTACAGGGAAACGCCTGTGCACGCACGTCACAGACGCGCTTACGCACTGAGGCCCTTTCCACCAATTGCACGCTATGACACTCTGACGTGCCTTTTTTTTCTACGCGCCATGGAAAACGCACGTGCGCGTAACGTCATAGACGCGCCTACACGCTGGGGGCCTTTGAGCCAATGAATTAGTGTACGTGTGCTGACGCGCTTACACGCTAAGGCCCTTTCCTCGAATTACACGCAGGCGTGCTGGATTTTCATGTGCCAAATCACTCCGTATCAAGCTGGCCACGCGTAAGCACACGGAAGACCACGCTTCTGCCCAGAAGGCCGAATTACTGCCCCCCAGAGCCCCGAGCACGCTCCCACCTGCTATCTGCTGCTGCCTGATTGCCTACTGCCCACGTGCCCTGCCATTTGCTGCCTGCACATCAGCCAGGGGTGCTGTTGCTGTGACCACCCCTGCTGGAACCAAAGACTCCCGACTGGGATTCCATCGCTCCACAGACCAGCCCCAGGACCCAGTTGCCCACCCACTCCTGCCTCTGGGGTTGTCATGTCGGGCACTGCAACATCTGGCACCACTGGCAACCCCCAGCCAGAGAGGCAGAGGGGCACCAGCTTCACTGCCACCGAAGTTGGTGTCCTGGTGGAGCAAGTCCTGGGGCAGTATGATGCCCTCTTCGGAAGTTTACGCGCCGACAATGAAGGACGGACTCGGATCTGGACGGACATCGTGACTGCCATCAACGCGGAGGGGGTGGCAGTCCGACTATTCCATCATGTCAAGAAGCGCTGGGAGGACTTCAGGTCCAGGACCCTTAACAAGGCCCGGCGCCTCTTGAAGGCCGCGGATGCTAAGGGGCGCAGGGGCCACTTGTCGGATGATCAGATGAGGGTCCTGGAACGCATATCTCCAGCGCTCCACGTCCAGGTCCTTGAGAGGCAGACCCATCTGGAGTCGAGCGGTAAATGTACATGCATCATGATTGTAAGCTGTGCGTGTGGTGGTGTGCAGGTTGCACATGTGTTTTTATGGGGCCAAGTATGGGGGGGTGTACAGGGCCATGAGGTTAACATATGCGAGGGCTCTCTGGGGGGTGGGAGTGGTGGGAGACATGGGTGGGGGCCTGGTGGAGGCTGCCCCTGGTGGCTGGCCGGTGGGGGTGCAGGGGCACATGAGTAGGGGCCTGGTGGAGGCAGCCCCTGCACTGCTGGGGGGTGGGGGTGATAGGGGACATGAGTGGGGGCCTGGTGGAGGCTGCCCCTGCACTGCTGGGGGGTGGGGGTGATAGGGGACATGAGTGGGGGCCTGGTGGAGGCTGCCCCTGGTGGCTGGGGGGTGGGGGTGATGGGAGACATGAGTGGGGGCCTGGTGGAGGCTGCCCGTGCACTGCTGGGGGTGGGGTTGATAGGGGACATGAGTGGGGGCCTGGCACCACCTAAATACACGTACCCTGCTGAAATTGCCTGTGAATCTTCCCGTGCACCTCGGAATACACGTACCCAGGCCAATCGCGTGTGGAACTTCCCGCGCATCCAGAAGTACACGTACCCAGGCCAATCGCGTGTGGAACTTCCCGCGCACCCCGAAGTACACGTACCCAGGCCAATCGCGTGTGGAACTTCCCGCACACCCCGAAACACACGTACCCAGGCTAATCGCGCGTGGAACTTCCCACACACCCTGTAGTACACGTACCCAGGCTAATCGCATGTGGGACTTCCCGCGCACCCCAAAGTACACGTACCCAGGCCAATCGTGTGTGGAACTTCCCGCGCACCCCGAAGTACACGTACCCAGGCCAATCACGTGTGGAACTTCCCGCGCACCCCGAAACACACGTACCCAGGCTAATCGTGTGTGGAACTTCCCACGCACCCCGTAGTACACGTACCCAGGCTAATCGCGTGTGGGACTTCCCGCGCACCCCGAAGTACACGTACCCAGGCCAATCGCGTGTGGAACTTCCCGCGCACCCCGAAGTACACGTACCCAGGCTAATCGCGTGTGGAACTTCCCGCGCACCCCGTAGTACACGTACCCAGGCCAATCGCGTGTGGGACTTCCCGCGCACCCCAAAGTACACGTACCCAGGTCAATCACGTGTGGAACTTCCCACGCACCGCGAAGTACACGTACCCAGGCTCTTCGCGTGTGGAACTTCTCGCGCACCCCGAAACACACGTACCCAGGCTAATCGCGCGTGGAACTTCCCGCGCACACCGTAGTACACGTACCCAGGCCAATCACGTGTGGAACTTCCCGCGCACCCCGAAGTACACGTACCCAGGCCAATCGCGTGTGGGACTTCCCGTGCACCCAGGTACACACGCACACGCTATTTTTCACACAGCGGGTGTCCGTGTTTGTCGGTACCCCTTTGCACCTCATTTGTCCTAGAGGGCCACTGTATGGACCATTCATCATGGCTTTATATGGGTGCTTTTTGTTATCGCACATTTTGGTGCACATTTATTTCAGCCGCAGGGACGCTACTGCTTGCTTTCTTGTGGCGTACTTGTTTGGCCCTGTGCGCGTCTTTGACCGTGCGCTGGTTTGGCCTATTCGATTCCATGAATACGGGTTGTAGGCGAGCGTGTGGGCGTTCCGCGCACTTGCCCCCTGTACTTCCCCCGTGACGCCCATATTTTCACGCGTTGTTCCCCATTCCGAGTGTTACGCCCCGTGTTCCGCCTACTTTTGTGATGTGCGCCGGCATGCGCGGCGCACATTTTCAGCGCACATCCAATGTTTTTCTCGCGCACTGACTTCCATGAATCGATGTGCGCTGGTTTCCCTGCGATTTTCGCACTTGCACTGCGATTGGCACCTTTTGGCATGTTTTGGCACCTCTGCGCGGGAATTTTCGGCGCACATTAATTCCATGAATCGACCCCTTGATCTAGGTATGTCTTTTGTACTTTTAAGCTTTAAATACTTCCAAAACAATGGCTTATGAAATTGTCATCCATAAACGTGCAGAAAAACCTTTGACTTTTATACAAAAAGCAAAAAGTTGTTTGCGTCAAACGAACAGACCTTAAAATATGCTTGCACAATGCCTACAAAATCTGGTCCGCTCTCTCCTGTCTACCACCCCTTCCACTAAAATGGCCTACATAAGAAGAAAGATCAAGTAATGAGCTTAACGATGCCACCACCATGCAAGAAGGCAAACCTCACAGAAGACAGCACAGTAATGCAAGAGATATGATTTGACCAGGATCACTGTATCATCTGCTGGCAAAGCCAGGATACAAGCATGAACACTTTGGTTCCGCAGTCTTTTATTCACCTTTTGGACTAATCGTTTATGCTCATCTTTGGTGGGGATTGCCTAGGTTTTAGAACGCCCCATCTGAACAAACTGTTAGGGAGAATTCTCTGTTTAGGCTGAATTTCCTAACCTAGTGAGTCTCCCAGCAGCTTTGCTGTATTTCTGGAGTTTGTTTTTTCCATCCTGCCAAGAGTGAGACTCTTTTTCTCCCACTCTTGGACATGAATGTGTGTAATTCCTTTGAATGTCAATGTGTTCTATGGGCTATGGGGTCTTTTACTCCATAGGGTCTCATATGTTTTGCTATGTGTGTTACACTGCACCCTCTGTGCCGTAGCACTGGGGCGTCCTAGCGGACCTCCATCATAGACTCCATACCCGGGGACTGACTACTGTCTCCCCGGGCATGTAAAGTCACCATTGGCTTTACTAGACCTACATTTACTAACAGAACTAGTACAAACCATCCTATTGTGGACGTACTAGTAGGGGTAATTTGATTACTCCTGGGTCTGTTATTCGAGGGGGCACTGTCCCGTCCCCCCTCGTCGAGTTTCGGCTGGTGGCAGTGGAAACTACTTGTTATGTTCGACCCCGAATATAACCCTATGGGATTCTTCCCATTGTTGGAGATTGATACTTTTCCTCGTTAATCTCTAACATACCACCGGTTTACTTATCTTAAATAAGTCTATCGGATGGTATTTTCTGCCAGAACTCGGTTTTTAAAATGGCGTCTGTGTTCGTCTCTGTGACTCCTAAACCAAAGGTTGAGCCCTTTGTTCCACTTTTGGCGGGCTTCTGTACAGAGACCCTCCAAAGTGGTGCCATTCTGTCTGGGTTACCACAGGGGTATGGGAGGGGGTTTAGGCACCTTGGACCGAGTTGCCTTGCCAACTCCGGTCGCACTCTAGTGTGATTGGCCCAAGTGGTGAGCCACCCCGCTCACCACTTAGCGTGTTTTGATTGACAGCTAGGCTGAATGAATGGGGGTTTTCTGCATAAAAGCAGGGCTTTTGGGACTGGATCTTCAGAAGTCGCCACAGGACCTAAGAATCCGACGAGGGTAAAGCTGAGCCGACCTGCAACGACAACACCTCCGGTGGAGCCCTGCAGAACCGACTCACCACTTCCCGACGACAGAGGAGATCTCCCTGCCGGAGAGTCTCTTCCCCTGACTGATGGGAACAACCAGTCCCCTTTGCTTTTTCTTCGCTCCAGGACGCAGTGGTCGAATTGCCCGTGCAGAGCACCTCGGCAACCGGATAGCCACTACCCCTGTACCGTGACCAAAAGGTGGTGCCTTGTGACGGAGCACTCCGCGGCTGGTCTCTTCCCTGATGGTGCACCGGACTTCACTTTTCTTCGACGACGAGATCACCTCTACTCTTGGCAAAGACCCGATGTGCATCCACCACCAGGAACAACTGCCCCCGCCGGAGCTGTCTCTCCACAAACAAGGTACCGTGTCCGCCTGGCTTCCCTTTCTGCCGGATGGAGTGAGGTGTCTTAATCCTCGCCTGTCCATTGGGTTGCCTCCAAGCTTTCTTTAACGTGTTGTTCTGAACTGGTCCAATCTTTCCATAACAATTTTGCGATAAAGACTCGAAGCGCATTTCCACTGAGACACTTTTTGGGACATATCGCCTTGCCTCTCTCCGAGTGGGCCTGGCCTCTGAACTTTGTGATCTGCAGTAGACCCTGCCTTACTTGCCTTGCATTTGTCCGAAAAGTATAGGTACCGAATTGACTTCATAACCTGCCTTATTTTTCTCTCCCGTCCTAACGAATACTAGAGTACCATCTAGGTTAAAGCATACACCTCTGTCTGCAAATAAGTGATGCCGGTGAACCTAGACTGGTCAAACTATTGTTAGGGGGATTGATCTTTTTCTTCGTATAGTAATTGTGATTGAAGTTGTTTGCCGTATTAGTGGCAGAGTGTTTTCCATAGATGTGTTGTTATAAATAAATACCTTTATATCTTTACACCAAAGCCTTGTTCCGTGTTTGCTTGTTCTACTGTGTAGATTGCCCTATATTGTATACTCCACATACTGTCTAACTCTTCTTGATGGAAGTCTGACTGCTCAGCCACAGCTACCAAGTGAATCTGTGTGGTACAGACTGCTACCAAGTGCGTTTACTGCCAAACACCTGTAGTCCTAAATCTTTTGCAGTGGTCCCAGAGGGAACTGCACAGGTTTCCGCCTAACACAAACCAATTTCTAGACCTTCACCATACGAATGACATGTTAGTTTATATAGCAACCCCTATCTGGTGCAGGGGCATTGCTGATAATAGCACCTCTTATGTTGCAAAACCAAGTACCTACGCAGGTAGGTTTATAAACTTCAGACATAGGGAAGGTTCAGCCACCCTTGCCGGAATGTGCTCTTCTAATATTTCATATGAACACACATCTCTGCAATGTGTGCTTAACACACTGAGCTAACGTCTGAACCATTGTGGCACTCAATGTTTCAATATGGATTTCAACGTTGGCTATTGCATATGATCAACATAATTCCCACAAGAAGGAAAGAATGCAACAGAAGTTGTGCAGTACAGACCACACAAACTATGTATTCCACAGTGAACACAGAAGCATTACATTATTAATTGATCATGGCAGAAAGAACTTGTCAAAACAGACAGGCAATATGTTTTGCGCCTCAGCAGCATGACATAAAATATCCTGGTGTGTGCTATTTAAGTCTGGTGAACAATGAAATCGTACTTTAGATCAGGCAGCCTTGTGGGGGCCCCCTCCAAGGTGGGGGCCCTGGGCAAGTGCCCCTTTTGCCCTCCCATAAAGACGTCTCTGATCAAAGCAAACAAACTAAAGTGATTTTAAAATTTGGGTGAACTTCTGCTGAATACCTAATAGAGCCCGAGATTCATTGCTCTTCTAGACAAAAGAGTGCAATGCATATTTACAGAGGGACTACGCCCAAGTATATGTTTGGATCGTTCTCCAGCTGCCTGTAAAAACAGTATGGCTGCACTCAATGCCGGTGGTCGTACATGACACCCTGTTCTTTTGTTTCATCAACCAGCCTCCAAACGCTGGTGGGTTTCTGTTTTTTTCCTGCATATTTCTCTGTTGGCTCGCTTTTACGCTACACTCCTTCAACCCTTTACACATGCCCTTACCAGTGCCTCATTCACCCTGCTTTATAGACTACCAAGTCCACACAAATGCCCCACTCACCATACTTGATACATATTCTAGATCTCGTGGTAGGACTGCTCCTAGCTTATTCCTTCCACTGACATTTAGACATCCTCATCACATATCACCCCCCTCATCCACCTGCCAGCGCTATGTCTTTCACTGTGTTTTTTTTATTGCACATTTTTATTATGAGTATGTTTAGATGCCATTGTGAATCCACAGCATAAAATCAGACTGCGGACAAGATGGCCGCCGGCACTAGATAGATGTGCTGGCAGCAGCCCTGAATGCCTAAAGGGTTGTACAGGATATCCCACCACCCCAGCACCATCGTGTGGAACCCCGGAAAAGAGGAGACACAGAGCTTCAAGTCTGAAGCAGAATTAAAGGCAGAGATATGATATGATATGATATGATATGGCATTTGTAACGCGCCTATACACAAGTGTTTCAAGAGAGGACCACCGAGCCGTTAAATACAACAGTGGCAGGGGCACCCTGTGACAGGGTGCAGCAGAGCCACGCTGATACTCGTTTAGTGGTGGAGAGGTGGGGGTCATAACCTACTGTGTGAGACTGGCAGCAAGCCCACCCTGACAATTGCTGCTTTCTCCCACGCTGGGGCTGAGTTGTAGAGGAACTGTGTGCCACCTGTGGAGTAAATGGTGGTGAGAGCGCACTGTGGCGGGGAGCGCGGCATGCCTCCCGCTCCTACCACTGGCTTCGTCAGCCACTTGGTCTCCACATACATCAGAAGCTGGGAGGAGCTGCGAGTCCCTGGGGAAAGATGAAGCTAGGTGCCTCTCTCTCTGTCTTCCCGCCCCCCTGAGCCGGCGTGGCGTCTGGAGTTGTTCCCGGCTCCACCTGAAGAGAAAATAAAGTGAGGGAGACCCAGCAGTATTGTGAGGAGCAGAGGAGAGGTACAAAGGCTTCAACAGTGGCGGGTGGCTGCCACATGCCCAGGATATGATCAAACCTTTAAGGGCAGCCAGGGAGGCCCGTGGACAGTGCACGGGCCCACAGAGTGGATGCAGGTGGAAGATCAAGGGGACTCAAGGGCTCTCAACCTGATTATAATCCAAATCCGAATCCCCGGGAAGGTGGAAGCATATATGTCACACTGCACAATACTTGAAAACACCTGACACCTCACTAGAGGATACTAGGGCTCACCCAAGGAAGTTTTGTTGGGAGCCTGAGACGCCATGCCTTATTCTCATACCAGGATACCTTGCTCACAGGTGAGAAGACCAGAAAGACACCTGGGGGCGGAAGGCCTGGAAGGGGGAAGGTGCACCTGTGACAACACACCTCAACCCACACAAGGAAGCAACCACTAGGCCCATCAGTTGGTGTCAGCGTTGTGGTGGAGGGTCCATTGGTGCAGTGGCCGCCAAACAGCCCCCGGTGGGCAGGACCGGGGAGCTGCTCCCTTCCCCATTGACCCCCCAAACTCAGAAGACAAGAGGCTTGCCTTAAGAACTGTGCCTAGGGATATGATCAAGAGCCACTGGTGTCCGGGACCCCACAACCACAGCCACCGGGATACCTGGTGCCCAGAGAGGCAGGGCACATGTCGAAAGTCAAGGTGAAGTCCTTAAAGCAGGCGGGGGGGTGCCAGAGAACCACAGGGCACCATCCCCATAATATGGCCCCGGCTGAAGCAAAGGGGCCCGATCAAGGTAGTCCCAGACATGGCAGACCATGGGGAGCAAATGGTGGGGCAGGGGGTGGATGGGCACCTGTCCCTGGAAGATCTGCATAGTGAAATGTTGTGCCCCCAAACAACATTAACTAAAGCATTTTAAGAGCAATTCCAATTGATGTGAGCAGACCTTAATTCAGGGCTGGCAGAAAGTGAGAGGACTAACCTCTATGAAAGAGGCTTCCAGGAAGTGGAGAAAGACACAACAGAGCAAGGAGAGGCAATAGAACAGTTGAACCTGGCCACCCAAAACCTGCAGCTCCAAATGGATGATATGGAAAATCGCTCGAGGAGGATCAACATACATATTAAAAACTTGCCGGAATCAGTGGGCGATAGAGACTTAGCTGATATTTGCATGGCTTTTGAAATTTGTGACATTGGAATGGATCATATTCACAGGACAGGGAGGCTGTGAAGGGGTCCCAAATATCCTGGCGGCTTTCACGCTCTACATGCAGAAAGAAGAGGTCTTGCGGGCAGTGAGAGCAAAATAACCAGCGATGTACCAAGGGTCTCCAATCCAAATGTTTCAGGATCTGGCCAGTAGCACATTGCTCAAGAAGATACAGATGGGCCTGGTGGTCAGGGAGCTGGCCCGCCGAGGGGTACAGTACCGATATACTTTCCCGTTTGGACTGGTTTTTGAATGGAAGGGTGCTCAGAAGCTCATCACTTCCCCCCGGGAAGCGGCCGACTTGCTACCCTACCTATGAGATGGCCTGCTGGGGGATCATCCTTCGAAACCCGAGAGACATGCAAAACTGTGACCATGGGAGTGGTCGACAGCAGGAGAATGGCAAAAATGGAGAGCCCAGCTGCGGGGCCACGAACTGGGGCCAGAGGGGGCAGAGGAGAGGGTAACCAGGAAATATGAAGCCTGTCAGGGCTCATTTCTAAGAATAGCTGTAACTGAAGGGGAGGTGGGATTCAACGGGTTGTAATAGGGCAGTGGGAGCGCATGAGGACGTTCCATCTTGGATATCATGAGGGTGGAAGCGCCCGTGGGGACACTTGAGGGTAGGTGTTAGGGGAGGTAGAGGAAGTGGGAAAATCCCAGAGTTGGAGATCAGGATGGGTAGGGACGGGGGGTGGGCAAGGAGGAGAGTAGGGAGGGACTGGATGTCAAGGTCAATTGTCAGGGCAGAGAGATAGGAGGGATGGTAGGGTTAGGTACAAGGGCAAGGCATTTAAAGCGATGGAGGGCTGCTGGGGAGGAGGCCAATGTAACAGGGGAGGAAGGAGCAGTGGATGCACTGAGGGGGGGGCTAGTTGCAGGCAAACAGATAGCTTGAGCATTCAAGTGGGTGACAAGTAACGTGAATGGACTTAACTCACCCCTAAAAGAGATGTTGGCACTTCAGAAGACCCATCTCCTGTGGTCCGATCAAGCGAGATTGAAATGAAGGGGGTATCCACAGATTTTTCAGGCTTCAGGCTCAAACAAGACATGCAGGATGGCCCTGTCTTTATGCGACACAGTATATTTTAGGATAGCGGCCACGAAAGCCAACAAAGGGGGCAGTTTTGTAATGGTGGTGGGAGAGGTTGGGGGATCCCGTACACAGTAGCTTCTGTATATGCTGCTAACACAGGTCAGGAAGGATTCTTAAGGGAACCTCTGGACATGCTGCAAGTGTTCACTATGGGCTACATGATACTTCTGGGCGATTTCAATTTAGCCTGGTCTCAGGAGCTAAACTGGGACATGAAGGGGTCGACCCATAACAGCGGGGTAGCATCCAGGCCACTGAGGGACAGGTTTGATGCTTTTGGCCTTAGGGATGCATGGAGAGGCTTTCAGGAAGACAGGGGGGGCTTCACCTTTTTCTCCACAGTACACGGCTCACAATCATGTATTGACTACATTTGGGTTTTGGCTGCCCTTCTGGAGAAAGTGACAGATGCAGAGGTGGCCCCTCTCATCAGAGCAGACAATGCAGTGGTCTAAATGGTTCTAACCCTCACTGGGCGTAAGGTGGCACTGGGGTGCTGGACACTATCTGGGGAATTGCTGAGAGACCCAATCATAGGGGAGACACTAGACAACAAATCAGGGATTCTTTTTACCTAAATGTGGCGGCAGACATGGGGGAGACCATCAGGCGGGATGTGTTCAAGGCAACACTGAGGGGAGAGTTCATAGCGGTGAAGGCGACAAGGGAGAAGCCTTTGAGGTAGCTAGAGGCACAACTCGAGGCTGAGGTAAATGCAATCAAGAAACACATGGTGGGAGCGCCAACTAGTTGGGCCGCGAGGGAGTATCGGCAGGCAGTGGGTCCGCTTAATGTCCTTAGAACTAGGAAGAGAGAGAGAGATCCCTATGATTCATATGCAAGAGATTCTACGCCAAAGCCAACAAGGTGAACAGGTTACTGGCACGATTTTTGATGAGTGTATCAGCTAGCAACACTATAACGTCCGTAATAGATGGCCAAGGGTCGCAGCACTCCCTCACGGAGGAGATCCAGGAAGTATTTGCCCAATAATAGAGGGACCTGTATTGCTCTCAGAAATCCATGGTCAATGCAGGATTAATATCTCATCAGGGTTTAAATTCCTAAAGTGGGAGTAGAGGCTAGGCAAGTCTTGGGATGGGAGATAACAGAGGAGGAGGTAAGGAGGGTTATTTCTGCGCTCCCCCCAATAGGTCGCCTGGGCCAGGCGATATATACTGCTGCCTTTTACAAAACCTTTTGGGTGAATAAAACTCCCCCACCTGACGAGGCTCTGTAATCACTTTCGAGAATTGGGTCATATCTTGGCATCGACGGAGGAAGCGGAAATCATTCTCATTCCCAAACCAAACAAAGACTCCACCAGGTGCAGCTCCCATAGTCCGATTATTGATGGCAAAATCTATACCAAAATACTCGCCAATAGATTGGAGGGGCTTCTCCCACCTTTGATCCACCTGGATCAATCAGGGTTTGTGATGGGGAAACAAACATTTGATAATATCAAGTGCATTGCACACCTGGTGGAGAATACCCATAAAACAACACTTCCAGCGGTCCTTCCCTCCATCAACTCTGAGGAGGCTTTTAACCGTGTAGAATGGTAATTTCTGTTAAAAGTGATGCAGAGAATGGGTTTGGGCCCAAATTTCATCTGTATGGTCCAGGTGAATTATATTACCCCCTCGGTGTGCATCACCATCAATGGATATTTTCTAAGGCGCTTCAGCCTTAGTAGGCTTCGGGACCTGCTTGCACTCACAAAGCCAGGGGAGTTGGCAGGGGCATGTTGGAGGGTGCTAACAGAGTTCCGGTGTCTTATGCCTGAGGATCAACGTTTCTAAGTAAGAACTGCTCAACCTCACGGTGAGGGGGAGAGAGGTTGAGGACCTGAAGGCAGCCTCATCATTTATCTGGATTCCAGGGGGCATCCAGTACCTGGGAATTAACATAACACCTCAGCTCCCATGCTGGTATCTAATCAATTACCAATCTATATTGGCCTCGATAAAAGCAGACTTTACTAAGTGGAAAAGCCTAATAATCTCCTGGGTGGGCTGAATAGCAGCAGTTAAGATGGTCATGATGCCTCGATTGTTGTACCTCTTTCAGGCGCTGCCGCTGGTGGTATCCAATCATTATTGCATGACCTGGGGAGCATAACTGGCCAGTTCATCTGCTTATCCACAACCTTTCGATGTCCCCCAGACAGGAGGGTGGACTGGCACTTCCTAACTTGAAGCAATACTATGAGGTGAACCGGATCCGCAACATAAAGGAGGGGCTTTCGGGCAGCGGGGGGAAATTATGAGTAGCAATGGACTGGGTGGCAGTGAGAAGGGTCCTGCGAGAAGTTATGTGGCTCCCACGACCGCATTGGCCTTGGCATCTGTATTTCAGAACCATAACAAAGCTAGTGGTCGACACATGGGACAATTTAGCAAGGAAGTATGGGATAACAACGTTCTTGTCTTCGTTCACTCTGCTGTACAACAATCCTGACTTCTGTCGGGGGTTGGAAGTGGGGGCTTTTGTACAAGGACAAACAGGGGGCTGCCACATAATCAGGGACATGTTTCAGGGGCTAACTATGAGATCCTTCCTCAAGTGGAAGCAATGTTTTGGGGTGAGGGAAAATGAGAGATTGCAGTACTTCCAGCTGAGGCACTTGTTGCTGGACCCGGCCATTAAAGAGGCAGCAACATAGTTTGAAAAATACCTTATGATACACAGTGGGGAAAAGGGCCTTATTTCAGGAAGTTATAAAGTATTTGGAGCAACCACCCACTGTGCTGCATAGCTATGTATGGGGCAGTGGGAGAGGACGATCGGGTGAGAGTTGTTGAAGAGCAATTGGGAAAGGCTGTGGGTACTGGTGCCCAAAATGGGCAAGGCCTCTCAGCTACTGGTATAACATGATTTTTATGTGGCACTACACACCCGCCGGCTCTACAGCATATACTCGGAGTCATTGAAGACACGCCGGAGGGGATGACTCCTGGTCCCATGTATGGTGGAAGAGCCCTAAAGTTGAACTATTCTGGAGAGATAAGGGAGGCTCAAGAGGCTGCAAGGGTGCCCCCAGAGGAAGTAATATTAGGAGTAGATGATGGGATGAAGGGGGAACAACCTAGGGGTCAGAGGAAGGTCAGAACAGTGCTGACATTAGCAGCAATGCTCCTGATAGCGCAGCGTTGGAAGGGGGCAGACACCCCCACTGTGCATGGCTGGCTGAGGAAAATATGGGAGTTTGTGGCACTTGAGTGGGCGTTGTGTGCAATGAACAATAACTTAGCACGCTTTGCTTCAGACTGGGACAAATCCTCCCCTTCCTCAAGGAAGTCTTTAGAGCCCAGTGGTGCCCTCAGCGCCAGAAACTATTAGACTTGTCGTAAGTAACAGGATGGGACTCTACTACTTTTCTGCATGTGCACACCTGCCTGCGGGGAAGGGAGGGAGTGAGGGGTGGGCGGGGAAGGGAGGGAGTGAGGGGTGGGAGGGGTAGGGAGGGGCAAGGCATTGATGATGTTGAATATAATGGAAAGGGGGTTGGTTCAATTTGGTTCTTTACCGTTGAAAATTAATTTTTACAGAACTCATATAAGACCTCCAACAGTTATGTGAATTTGTACGACACTCCAGAAAACATGCTAGCGCATGTCTCTAATTTACATGTTTCAGATTTTAAAATACAATAGTAGGAGGAAAATGTGATTTTTTTGTTGTTGCCCCATACTCTTACGCTGCCCACCACTAAAGGAGCACGCTAGATGTTAAGCAGGACATCACACAGGTGATATTACAAGATAGTAATGCACATGATACACACATTCCTCACAAGCATGATGTTATAGAAAATAAAACCTACATGTGGTCCTTTCGATGATTCTGGGTGTATAAAGAGATGTTTAGGCAACACAAACCTCAGATATACATTAGCATATCCAGGACCATAAAGATAAACTTGGGTGGTCCTTATGTTCCCACACCTAACACTCTACTTAGATAAATGCCATACCTGACAATACTCTGGCCTCTCCCTTTGTGTACAAGCAACACAAAATATGTTATGTTATGTTATGCTACTTGGCATTTATATAGTGCCTTATGTATCATTGGTATGACCTCAAAGCGGTGGTAGGTTGAACGCCCTCGGGAACCATGGTTCAAGTCAGTAGAGAGAGAGTGTTGTATGGTGCATGGGCGCACCGGATATGTGTGATGCTTCTTAGCGGTAGGTGTGGTGCTGAGGAAATCAGTTGGATGTCTTCAGTTTGGAGGGTGGACACCCAGACTGAGTTCTGGCTGTGTTAGGCCTGAGGAGACGCCTAAGTTAGCCGGTATGTGCTCAGCTAGCTGTGTTTTATTAGGATGATGAGGTGTTTGTAGGGTCATGTTAGTATGAGAACAGCTAAACTGAATGTGTCATAGTATAGTTGTGTTCTAGTTGAATGATCGTGTATAGGAGAGAGTAAGCGTAGTAGTGTGATATGGTGGTTATCAGTAAAGTTCCTGTGACCAAGCACGAGAGCAGGACAGGGGGCGTACATAGCGGCTGAACTACATAAAGCGACAAGATGGTTAGGGGTAAACATGTGATACAGATAACATGGGGATACAGGTACATAGCATATACATAGCATATATGGGAGATACAGAGATATACAGAGATATATCCACTCCATCCACTCTGTCCTCTCCATCCATTTAATTCACCCTATCCTTTCCATCCACTCCATCCACCTGTTCCATCTGTTCCATCATTTCATATGTTCCATCCGTTCCATTCGTTCTAACCGTTCCATCCACTCCATCCACTCCATGCACTGCATCCACTCCATCCACTCCATCCTTTCCATCCACTCCATTCTTTCCATCCACATGGATAATGGGTGTTGTCTCTATCCGTGCCATAGATGACGATATTAGTGAAGCTTTCTAGGTTCAACTTTAACACAGTGACACTTTTTGGTGTACATCCGTCCAGTAGTTTTTTTTTTAATGACCAAAACATAAGGCAAAAAAATTAGTGATATCTATGTCCGCTCCAAGGACACATTTCCCTGTTCGCTCCATGGACAGGACACCAATTGGTTAATCGGCTTGAGTCATGTCCGCAGACATGCAACGTGTTTGCTGATTGGCTGGAGTGAGGCGTGAGGTGCGTCACATTGTTCTGATGTGCCCACCATCGCGGACAGTGCAGCGGCCAACAGAGGCAAAATGCAATTTTTGGGAGTGTGTTGGTGTGTAGGAGTGCTTGGAAAGGGTTGGAAGTAAGACATGGTTCAAATACTGTATTTGTTTGGGTGGCAGGTGCCCCTGTTGTGTTCGCCATGTCCACGGTCATGGCAGCTGTCTGCAGACATAATAAATGCACTACTAGCTCTTTTACTTTAGTATGATGTTGGTTTTTGGGTTGTTAGTAGAGCATTGATTGTAATTAATATCCCCTATAACAGCCCACATACCACAGTCAAAATGTTTGGTAGCATGGGTGTTTTATCCTTCAGCCATGCACCCGAAACTCTAGGCCCTGGCCACAACCACTGCAGCATAACACACCCATAGAATCAAACACCCATCAAATATCCACAACCCAAAAGTTTGTGAGCTGTTTCATTTTTAGAGTTTGTATGTGAAGTTTTGGCTAGGCTATGCAGTTAAGATTGTAGAGTTTGTAACAAGCACAGCAACATAAGATACCCATGGAAGTAAACATTTAGGATTGTGGTGTATGTTTCGATGCTTGCTTGAATGGGTGTCTTATGCAGCAGTGTTTGTGAGTCCATTTATTATATACTTACTGGTTGACTTTTTTGTGGTTGCATGCAGGTTTTTCATAACATGGGTAATTGGACCAGACATTATTTTTCAATCTCTGTGATAAAAGAAAAGGTCATATTTTAGTGTAGGTAGTTCATAATGAGTTACTGCATTGCATAACAGACATGTATGTATTTTTCGACCCTCATATTTAGTACTTTACAAGTACTATAGTTCAAACCAGTGTACTGCACAATTTGCTCAGTTTCTGTGTTTCTTTTTTAAATCATTGGGTCTGTGGCAAAAAAAAATAATCCATGCTGGATTAAACAAAAAAAAACCTTCTATGTTGTGATACAATATATTTCTTTCATTGTTTTACTGTTTATTTCTTGTTTCTTGCTAATCTTCTATCTGTTGGGTTGTTGCAGATTTTTTGGGGCAGTTAGATACCTGTTGGTGTATTCTAACTGTATATTTCTTGTTGGATTTTAGTGGTATTTATTTATCTGTTTGCTTGTTACAGAATCTTGGGGCAGTTAGATACCTGTTGACGTATTCTAACTGTGTATTGCTTGTTACATTTTAGTGGTATTTATCTGTTTGCTTGTTCCAGAATCTTGGGGCAGTTAGATACATGTTGGCATATTCTAACTGGGCATAGTTTTGAAGTTGAAGTTTTGCTTATGTTCATACACAGATTATGTGTTAAATTTTGGTTTTAAGAATATTAAGTAAGCATTTACAAGATTTGCTGATAATCTCTGCTTTAGAGTAATGGTCCTATCATTACATTCACACCATCCACAATTCTTGTATTGACCTGCATTGGTTGTGGCTCCTGCGTGGTAGATTATACCTATTGTTGTGAAGGTTTTCTTACCAAGTGATACTTGACCATGTGTGAATCCAGTCAGTTTACAGTTGTTTTTGGTACCATCTGCACTGTAACGTAAAATTATTACTATTACGTATTTACTATGTGTCTGTGTTTGTTAGGTGGAGCGATTATCTGAATTGCAGGTAGTACATAATCTGCCATGGTTTGCAGTTTGTACAAGTTGCTTAAATGGAATGGATTCACAGTTAGGAATGGATACATACACAAAGCGTTCATTAGGGACATGTTCCGGTGCCACATGGCTGCAGAGATTGAATGTATGTTTTCACATGTATGAAATCTGGAAGATTTAATTTATAGGTATGTTTCTGTTTTCCAGTACTTGTAGTAAGTACATTAGAAATTCTTGTGGATCTTCTTGTGAGTTTATAGTGAATTTGAAAATTCCAGGACCATGAACACTGTAAGTGTTGTCAGGATTGTTGGTTGCATTTCTATGAAGGACTAACATTTGCAAACACAATTGGTCTGTACTGTGTAAGTAAATGTTGTCAATAATTGGTGGCAATTGGAATATAATATTTATTGCTACATTTGCTTAGCAATTTACACCAGTTGTATTTGAAAATTTGAATAGACCTGACAGTTCTGTGTTGAAGTCATTTGTTCGGATTGTGTGTTGCTTCTTTGAAGAAGCAGTTGAGTTACTTTGAGCAGTAGATTCTTCTTTGGTTGTGGTACTTGATGAAGTATTAGCTTATTTTACTTTATTTGGAGGAATTGCAGTGAGATCCTGTATTGTTTCAGTTTGAAGTAGTTTTCTTTTACAACGTTTTGCTTTTTGTGGAACAGGATGGGTTTTTAGATGGGGGTGTAGAGTGAACACAGTCTATTGTATTCTAGAATGCAAGGAATATCAGCATTTACTTTACTTGCATCAAGGTTGATTAGAAATAGCCTGTCAGGTGTACGTAAGCGTGATAGTGCTACATAGCTCATGTCTTCTTTAAGACTGTGCTACCAATATCTATCAATGCTTTATCTAGGGTAAGACCTTGTGATTTGTGAATGGTAACTGCGTATGCTAGAGTTAGTGAACATTGTTCTCTGTGTACATACATGTCTTTGAAAAGAAGGAAGTAGGCTGTTGAGCATCCTATCATTTTAACTACTGATAGTTTGTCAAAGAGAATATTGACAAACTGAATGTTATTGTCATGTGGGTATGTTTGAAAACCAACAACTGTACCAAGTGCTCCATTAACTAGTCCTTGCTCCACGTCAAGGTTACGTTTATGCATTATTTTACAGTTTAAAGATCATTTTAATATTTTCTCCAAACCAGCTGTGTTGGAGATAGAGTTTTTTTTAAGGTATTTAGTCTTGTTGTGGCTTGTTGACACATGGGTAGTGTCATACCATGTATGTCCAGTTAATCTGTGGAGCAAATTTCAGTTATTGGTTGCATTTCTTTTTTCAACATTGTTTCATTGAATTTTGCACAACTTGCAAGAGTTGGCATCAAGGACATACAATTGACATTTTTGTGTGCTAATTGTTCCATGACATCAGTACCACATGAGTGATGGCCATAGAGTGCATGGATGTGCCTGGTGTTTAATATTGATTGTGCTTCTTGAGATAGTATACCAACTCTAATACTTTTTAAAATGTTGGCGTATGTGAGTTCTGCCGATTGGCGCATGTTTTCTGTTAATTCTCTGTATTGGAAATGTTGCCAAATGTTGACATTTCCTATGCTGCTGTCACGGCTCGCTCCCTTCGCTCCCGTTCCCGTCACTTGGGGGCATGTTTTGGGGTTTATTCCCTACTGACATTTCCTCCGAACCTTATGCTACAGTGCTGTGATGAATTGGGAGCGCTAAAACTTTATTTTCCAAGTTACTTCCCTTCCGGATCCATTCCAGGTTTTTGGCAGCCAGCATGCTACTTTAATCTAATGACTATGCTTCCCAGAATGCCTGGCTCACTGCTTCACCTCCTCCCTTGAAGGACAAGGTTGGGTGGAGGATAGGCAACACCTGTGGCTGCAGGTGCAGCAGGCGGCACACCTGAGGGGTGTGCTCGTTAAGCAGCTTTAAAAGCCTCAGTTTGCTTCAGTCCAGCGCTGGTCATTGTTGCAGTGTTCCTGTTGTGACTGGTCCCTTGTTCTTTGTTCCTAGCTTTTGTGCCTATTTCCTAGTTCCTGTTTCTTGTTCCTCTGCCCTGGATTTCGAATTTATGTGCTTAATTGATTTCTGCTTTCTGGATTTCCCTTTCTGTCTTCCTCTGTCTGCAGGCAGCCTTTCTCTGTGCTTTACCCTTTGATGCTGCCCAATTTGCCTGTGTTCTCTGTTTCTTTGATGCTGTCCTTTGCTACTGAAAAACTTGATGCATTAGTCTTTCCCTTTATAGATTTAGCTTCCTGCCTTTTCTCCTTGGATGGGTGGGAAAGGTTTCCTTTTGTGATATCATTTTCCCTGCTCCTGATCCTTACTTTCTATTGGGATCCATTCCATGTATTCCATTGCACTTCTGCATTTATTTCCCATTGATTATTAGGTGTGGGGTGCTGTTGTAACTAGTCCCTGTGTGAATGCCTTTTTTTTTCCTTTATATTCTATAATCACAATTCCTACTTGCCCCTTGACTTGGGTCTTATGTATTTAGTTATCCTCCACCCATTGCTGTTATAGCCTTCTGGGTCCCTGTTTGATCAACTGGGTTTGTGGGTTTACTGACATTCAAGTGGTCTTTCCGGTCCTCGTGAGTACTGTTTCTAAGTTCCTTATTCAGTATCATCCAGAGTGTCAGCTCACAGATCCTGTCCTTGCTTGCCCTCTACGTGGGCTTAGCGCTGTCAGTATCTGTAATAGCATAGTGGGTAAGGAGTTTGCCGTCTTTCCTTTCAGTCATAAGGAGGTTCTAAGTGCTTACCCCACATCCCTTTTCATATATTGGTATTATTGTTTCACTCTATTTGCACTCCTGGGTTTTAGTATACACGAGTCTTGGGTATTGTATGCACGTTGTTAGATTCAAAGTTGTTCACTGTGCGATTCCATGCACATTTCCCTTGCCATATTCATTGCCTTCTTCCTTTCTTAACAGAATGACCAGCCATTATTCCCGTTTGAATATGGCCAGTTTAAGAAAGAAAGACAGCAAGGCCACTAACAAGTTTGTACAGAAAGCTTCCCTTACGTTTACCTGTGACAATCAAATCACTGATCCTGACTTAAATGAACTCCTTGTCACGAATGGGTATTTACGTGCAAAGTATTTCTCCCACAGGATGGACAATTGTACATTGTCTGATCCTAGTTCTGTCTTTAATTTTGATCCAGATTCTATGTCCGCACAAGCCTTAGCAGCGGAAAACAACACACTGCTAGATTTATTACACACGAGTACCTCTGTTGTTGAACCCCATGATTCCGGTTGTGCTTTATCTCAGATTGAACAGTTTCATGATTCAAACATAAAGAATGGAGGGGTTCCTTGCATATCTTCTGTTTTCAGCCCTCAGTCTACAGCTTACTCCTCTGCACAAGTACTTACTGTAGTCCCTAATGCCAGGAGGTCTGATGTCAATAGTCTGCTTAAGGGAAACGCAGACCAAGTCGGTAAGAGAGAGTATAGATCACAAAACCTGCAAGCCGTAAATGACAATGTACAATCAGTGCACATCCGGATGGCTAGGGCAGGATCCAGCCCGGAAGCCACCATGCCTTCCCCTGTGCCTACTGATAGGGATGTACAGTTAAGGCGGGGCATGCTAAAAGCTGAACTTGAGGAGTTAAAACAAGAATACATTACTTTACAAGAGGAGAATAAAACCTTACAGTCTTTTCTGAATACACCTCAAACTTTATCCGTTGATGAAGTGAATACTGTTCAGTCCCTGAGTGCAGAGATTTTTGTAGGTCATGATACTTGTCAATATGTAAAATCTATTGGGAGTGAAAGTCCTTTTTCTAGCACACCACTTACTCAGGGCACAGGTTCTGACAATTGTTCTACCGTTTGTCAGGAATTGCTGTTAGCTGAAGATTTACAAGCCACTCCTTTACCTAAGATTTCCTGTGTAGCAGTTTGTCATAATTCTGAGCTTGAACACATACATGCTTCTGATTTCCACACAATCCACAATGGTGGCATACACAGAATCAGTCACTACTGTAGGCTTAGGTTCTGCCCTTGATCTAGCTGCTGAGACTGAAGTAGACATTCAAGCTGATGTAGAAAACAATGCTACCTCTGTGTTCGCTCCTCCTTCTGCCAATTTTTGTCACAACGAACAGTCAAAGGCAGTACAGAATTCTTGTTTTGATGGACTCATTCCACAGTATACTGAACCAAAGACCCAGCAGGCGATTCCTGAACTGTTGATTGTTAATATGCCACTTTCAGAAGCTAAAACAGAGGAATTTACATTTGACGAAATCCTGATTAACAGAGACTTTACTATGGTGATTCCTCTGGTTGATTTTGACTTCTACAAAGGAAGAGACTCTGTGTCATCCACTAAGGAGAGGGACGGCATGGGTACAGCTCAGTCTTTGGTTACTGGTGCCAAGGAGTCAACCGCCCTAAAGGTGCTTTCCATTCCTGAGCCACAAATGTCTCGACTTCTGGGACTTCAGTCTGTCCTCCTTCAACCATTGACTGTTCGATTATCCAGTCCACGGCTCTGCAGTCATTGTTGACACACGTGTCTTCAATCAATGAACAATTGCTATGTCTGCCAGTCACTCAAGAGCCTTCACCATGTACGTGGTCAGAGCCAAAGACCTTGACAAGTTTGTCTTCAGCTAACGAGATGGCTCCAGCTTGCATGCCCTCAGCCTCAGAATTTCCTCTGGCATGCCCGTTTTCGGCTACAGTGACTCATCCAGCGGATTATCCTTCAGCCATGGAGCCTCCGGTAGCACATCCTGAGTGCATGTCTTCAGTCCCAGAGCCTACTGCTAGTTTGGCTTCAGTTCATGAGAGACCTGTATCCTGCTCAGCCTCGCTGCAAATATCGGACGTGCACCTGTCTACTCTGCCTGATCATGTTGCATATTCTTCTACTTCAGAGTTACCTCCTGAATCCCAACCATTTATTACGGATGAACGTCCAGCCTGCCCTTCTTATGCTTCAGGGGGATCACCAGATTGCCTGCCTTTTACACAAGTTGATTCTCCCAACTGCTTGACTGTAGCATCAGCGCCTCCCGAATATGCAACATCTGATTCTGAGACTTCTGCCAGCTCTCTCTTCAGAAACATCAAGCTGGATCACGACTCGGGAGGGCCTTACATGCGAGGCCGTTGGACTTTCCTGGAGTGTTACGAGAGGGAGACGGATACCATCCGCCATGGCCCAGTCACCGAACAAGTAGCCGACCAGGATAGCGGGCTGGACGGTTCGCATTTGGGGGCCGGTTTGGATCAGCCGCTTGACAGCTTTCTTGTTGCCGGATCCCACATGAGCCTGAGGGAGGGGACAGGCACGGCCCCCCAGCTCCAGCACCAGTCGGATGCAAGTAGCCAAAGGAAGGGTATGACTGCTGCAGTTCAAGATGTGCCTGTTATTGCTCCTGCTGCGAGTGTTCCTGATGTACCAAGTACTGCGTCTATCACTCCTATCGGTATGCCAAATGTCCCTGCGGTTGTATACCACGTGCAACAAGGTGGCTACATGACTGACACCAGGAGTGCCAGCCTCGTACAACCCATTGGACTTCCAGGCCCCCAAGGTGTGGAACAGATGCAGTCGAACCTTGGTCATCCTCAACCACAGGCCTTTACCAAGATGGATGACGGGAGAAGATCCAAACCTGCTATTTTTTCACCTCCTGTGTGTCCGCTCTCGGCAGGGAGGCTACCAGAGCATCTACCATTGTCTAAAGCATGTTGCACCAGCCTGCCTCCCTCCTCAATGATGTACGAGTGTTCGCTCCCAGTGTCTGAGCTTCCTGGACCTTCCAACTCTGCTTCGGGTCCTGCAAGTCCTTCATGCCTTTCTTCGACCCATGAGTCTCTTCCTCACCGAAAACCTGCCTAGACTGCGGCCTGATTCTATTAATTCCAGTCCCTCTGCTTTTGCCCGCAGGTCATCGTTTCCATCAGTGCCACCTCCGAAGACAAAGCGCTCCTGTCATGGAAGGAAGATGTTTTGTGCGGGTGACGGTCGCCTGGAGTCGGCCGTGGGGGGGTATACTGTCACGGCTCGCTCCCTTCGCTCCCATTCCCGTCACTTGAGGGCATGTTTTGGGGTTTATTCCATACTGGGCATTTCCTCTGAACCTTATGCTACAGTGCTGTGATGAATTGGGAGCGCTAAAACCTTATTTTCCAAGTTACTTCCCTTCCGGATCCATTCCAGGTTTTTGGCAGCCAGCATGCTACTTTAATCTAATGACTATGCTTCCCAGAATGCCTGGCTCACTGCTTCACCTCCTCCCTTGCAGGACAAGGTTGGGTGGAGGATAGGCAACACCTGTGGCTGCAGGTGCTGTAGGCGGCACACCTGAGGGGTGTGCTCGTTAAGCAGCTTTAAAAGCCTCAGTTTGCTTCAGTCCAGCGCTGGTCATTGTTGCAGTGTTCCTGTTGTGACTGGTCCCTTGTTCTTTGTTCCTAGCTTTTGTGCCTATTTCCTAGTTCCTGTTTCTTGTTCCACTGCCCTGGATTTCGAATTTATGTGCTTAATTGATTTCTGCTTTCTGGATTTCCCTTTCTGTCTTCCTCTGTCTGCAGGCAGCCTTTCTCTGTGCTTTACCCTTTGATGCTGCCCAATTTGCCTGTGTTCTCTGTTTCTTTGATGCTGTCCTTTGCTACTGAAAAACTTGATGCATTAGTCTTTCCCTTTATAGATTTAGCTTCCTGCCTTTTCTCCTTGGATGGGTGGGAAAGGTTTCCTTTTGTGATATCATTTTCCCTGCTCCTGATCCTTACTTTCTATTGGGATCCATTCCATGTTTTCCATTGCACTTCTGCATTTATTTCCCATTGATTATTAGGTGTGGGGTGCTGTTGTAACTAGTCCCTGTGTGAATGCCTTTTGTTTTGCTTTATATTCTATAATCACAATTCCTACTTGCCCCTTGACTTGGGTCTTATGTATTTAGTTATCCTCCACCCATTGCTGTTATAGCCTTCTGGGTCCCTGTTTGATCAACTGGGTTCGTGGGTTTACTGACATTCAAGTGGTCTTTCCGGTCCTCGTGAGTACTGTTTCTAAGTTCCTTATTCAGTATCATCCAGAGTGTCAGCTCACAGATCCTGTCCTTGCTTGCCCTCTACGTGGGCTTAGTGCTGTCAGTATCTGTAATAGCATAGTGGGTAAGGAGTTTGCCGACTTTCCTTTCATCATAAGGAGGTTCTAAGTGCTTACCCCACATCCCTTTTCATATATTGGTATTATTGTTTCACTCTATTTGCACTCCTGGGTTTTAGTATACACGAGTCTTGGGTATTGTATGCACGTTGTTAGATTCAAAGTTGTTCACTGTGCGATTCCATGCACATTTCCCTTGCCATATTCATTGCCTTCTTCCTTTCTTAACAGCTGCCAAGAGTTTTACAGCACAGTTTGTGCGCAAGGTTTTAAAAATAGGTTCACCTTTCACTGGTGTCAATTGAAGAAGATCTCCGAAAACAATAATGTGTTTTCCTCCAAAGAGCTCTTCGTAGTCTGTTTTGAGTACCTCTTGTAATCTGAGGTGAATCAAAGCCAATATTAGGTTGGAGAACATGCTCACCTCATCTATTTCATTTTCATTTGTTTGAAAATTCTGCATAGTTCCATTGCAGCTTCTGTAGAAAGTTTGTAATAGTCTCGTTTGTATTGGAGTTCTACTGGAAGGACTAGTAATCAGTGTAAAGTGACACTGCCTATGTTGTAGGCAGCTAAACCTGTGGGGGCAGTTACAACAGCTGACAGTTTGTAGTTTGTCAATTGTTGGAGGAACTTGCTGATGATTTTGATTAAGCATGTTTTGCCTGAACCAACTTGACCACTCACATATAGCAGTATAGGTTTGAAGTCTTGGCAGGTACAGTTTTTATTTTCATGTTGCGCACCATGTTTAATTTGTTGTGTTACTTCTTGGAAAATGCTATGCTATTCATTGTTAGTTGTGATTTCTGTATAGCGAAGTCGTCTGTAGCTTGTTCATACTGACACATGGTGTTTTCTACTTCTGAAATGGCTAATTCTGCCTCATTTGCTATAATGGAAGAGATTAAGACAGCAAAAAGCCAAAGCGGTACCCATCGCTTGCACACTAAGATTAACAAGGAGGACTATGAGGCTGCAGATTAAATGGAGTGGGTTGGTATACTGACTATATACTCCACATTAGAGAGATTTGGACTTTTTTGGTGCAGTGTTACTAGAATCATCTGTGTATGGTCTCATTTGCTATTAGTGGCTGTCCAAGTAGTTGTTGGCTTCCTGTTACGGAAGGTTGACTACTGTCGGGAGAGTCCACTTCTAGTAGGGCATGGAGTTCTTCTTCATGTTGCTGTTCATTGTGCAACATTGTTTGGTAATGTGTAAAGTTTACGTCTGTTATAGTGCTTTCATTTGCTTTGAAATTGTCTAAATAGGAGTCATTTGTATCCAGTAACTCTTTTTCTTTTCTCCATGGTTTAAAAAGTTTTAGCATGGACATGTAATATAGTCCTTTATGTTGAGGAGTTTTTAATGACAATTTGATATGATTAATTAAGCTGCATTTGATAAGCTTCATTAAGCTGAATTCACAATTTGCTACTCTGTATCTACCATTTGCTACTCTGTATCTACCTTTCTTTTCATCTGGTTTAATATTATTTTTGTATATGAAGTTTTGGGGTATGTGGTAGAAACACATGGTTTCCAAAGTGGTACTCCTGTTTGGGTAGTATGTGTCCAGTAAATTGTTTTTCAAAATGTCTTGGCTGTTGGAATCATTTTTGGCCATTACTTCTATGTCCTCATATGATTTGAGAACTCTTTTTCTAGATTTAGCAGGACCAAGACTTAGCCATACTATATTGTCAGATTTTCCTACAAGGCAATACCGGTTAAATGGTCTGCAGCTTCATAACAGCCACATTCTCTATGAGAGAGCATTTTTATGCCTAAGCTGTACAATCTCTGTGATAGTGTTTTGTCAGATGATATGTCATCCCAAAGGTCCTGAAGCTCTGTTTTCTCTGCTTTGGTTAAGTAGTCTCTGACATATCTCAGGTGGGATAGCTTAGGGGCAACATGCTCGCCTTGGAAGCAAGACGACACAGAGCAACAAAGGTTCGATCCCCGGGTCCGCGCTTAGAAGCCTCTGGGTATTAAGCGCGTTATAAATAACCTATCATATTATATCACATTGTGCAACTGCAGTGGAATTGTCTGCAATGTACTGCACATCTATGTTTGCATTCAATAGGAGGGCAACAATTGCTTTGTAATCAATGATGTATTTTGATTCTTCTGTTCTTTTTATGTAATGTGTGTTCTTAGGTGATTTATCTTTGACACTATGGCTGACTGAAGACATGAAGTTGTTTACTTGACCTGTTGTTGAAACTGGTCTAGGGAAACTAAAGCCGCATTTAGTGTAGTATTTCCCTTTCTTTTTATATTTGCGACAACAACATTTCCCACATTTGTGTCTTTGAAATTGTAAAATGTGTGCATGAAGGTCACTATGTGTTGTTTGTGAAAGGATTTGACAAGTGACATATTATTGGATGAACTGCAAATCAGTGGCATCACTGTCCTAACCAAATTTTGGAGTAGTTTTAATCCATAATAGCATGTGGAGGTGTGGTGCCCCTCTGGCTTGGTATTATTTTTTCCAAAAGAAGTGTTGAACTTCTCCGAGGGGAGGAACAGTCTTATTACAAATAAAGTGTAGAATAGCAATGAAGCGATGATGGAAATATCTTGATACATTTACAGGATCTAGAGATCAGAGTTCTCCTGGTGTTTTTATATCTATGTTTGTTTTGTTTTTGTTTGTTATGCGTAGGAAGTCATTTAAATCTTCCCATGCATATTCTGCACAACTTAATGTAACAAACCAAGTGGGTGGGCCAAGGTTTCTTTTCAAACAGCGTAGATCTCCGTGACATCGGAACCAGTATTCTTTTGTACCACGCATGTTTGATAAAAGATTTGTAATACTTGACTGTAAAACCTCATCTTTTTCTTGCACTTTTTGTAATAATTGCATAGCTGACATATTTGTAAAATTGTTTCCTGATTTTAATGTGTGTGCAACTCCATAGCATAGAGCTGCTAGTTCACTTTCAAAGAGAAGTGCGATATTCTTATGCTGTTATCTGTGTGGGTCTATCATTGTACCTTCCTCCTTTTCCAGTAGGAAAGAGTAGAGTAAATGCCTGTGCTTCTATACTTTTTACCCATATGCTGATTGGAGACACTTTGGCTTGTCGCATTTGGTACATTCCCAGTGCATCATCTATAGTGTCTTTAGGGTGTAAAGGATGAATTGTTTAATGGTCTAAAATATTGGATTCAGTAACAGGATTTAGAAGTTGAAATTTACCAGTTTCTGGTGAGTCTTCAATTGTTTCAATGGTTTCTCTCAGGTTTTCTTCAATATAAATTTTTTTGTAGTATTCATTGTTGTCTTTTAGATATTTTAGATATTGCAGGTGTCGTGATCCAGTAGAGGAATCACTACTGAACTACTTCATTTTTCCAAAGACAGGAGTATGAACAGTAGACCGACGACAAAATAAACCTTTCCACCAAGATCACAGCTTGTAGGACTAAAAAAACCTGACGGGCTGAGCTTTTGGGTGAACAGTCAGGAGCAGCAACAGAGGTAAGGAGAAAAACACAAAGATTGCAAATACCGTAAGTGCAGGTTCCAACCAATGTCTCCCAGCCGCACCGCCCTCAGCAACTCCACTCTTACCTGCAGTGATGGTGAAAAGAACGGGAAATCTACTGAGTTCCAGAAGTGAAGGAAGCAGCAAATGGATAAGTGTTCCACAGTTCCCAGATGAGCAAAAGTCTTAACTAGCTAACCCACGCGGCACAAGGGCACGACAAACTAGCCAGTTCCAATCCCAGGTGAACAAGAGAGCGTCCCAGAAAGAAATCCCAAAGAAGTGCCCTTATGTGAGTGCCGGAAATCCTCAGCAGAGCCTCCAAATATTGTTCCAAATGTAACAAGTCAGCAGAGCGTCCCAATGTCACTTGGAAAAAAGGTTGACTAGTGGGGGTGAAGAAGTTGCAGGTTGTGCACCGTTGCCCATACAGGTAATAGCGTGAGAAAAGAAAAGGAATACTTAGAGCAAATAGTATTGCATGCGGTTAGCAGAAACAAAGTCTCTGAACACAGCAGGCTGCACTCCCAGAGAGTATAGAGAGAGCCACAACATAAAGCAGAGCCAAGCAGTGTTCGATAGACAAAAAGTCTGAGGAGGCAATGACAATCCGATTTAGGAGTCGGCGAAAACAAAGTCCGTGGGGAGAACCGAAGTTCCGGTAACCAAGTAAGGAGCAAAAAAAGAAGGGGCCGAGCGTCAGGAAACAGTGAAGAGCAATCCACAGAAACGTAGTCAAAATGGAAAACAGGATTCGATAACAGGAAAAGCAGGATATCAAAGATGCGACTTAACAACACGAAAAGCACTTGTTAGGGAGCACTCGAGCGGTGTCCCAGAGCTGCATATAATGATGCAGAGGGGCGCCGACATTGACTGCAAATCACGTGACCTCTCTTTTTCCTGGAATGCTGGGAAACATAGTTTATTCTATGATGGCGTTGTGCAAGGCGCCAGGGCAACTTCCATGTCCTCCTTTGGGCAGTAGGCAAGACGGCACGGGGCATGACAGCAGGCTTGTATATCTTTATGTAAGTCCACGAGTTGTTTCCAATTTATTTTGTCTTTTGTAGGTATGCCATTTACTTAGACAATTAAAGTTTCATCTATTGGCCGTTGCACTCCTAGAGTGTGTACATTTTCTTTAAGATCTAATGGTAAATAAACTACCTTGCCACAAATGCCTTTCACTAATTCAGAGGGAGGTAATTTTGCTGTTTTTGGTTAAAGGCGTATTATTGCTTGAAATGGGTGCACTGTTAGAATTATGATGCTCTCATATAAATTTAGTTGTTTCAGGAGTTTTGGTAGTAGGAATAATTCCAAGTTATTTGTGATAGCACGTGAAGGTGTTTGGTTGTTGTCACGTTTTGCAGTGCAGTAATTGCAAAGTATTAAGTATTTTGTAGAAGTTTCATTTTGAATTTGTCTTTGCTTTTTACATACTGATTGAGGAACTGGCGTAAAGATTTGAAAGATTTTTTGGCAATGTTACACTTTGATATGCACGGCCATTTGTAGACTGGATGTTTTGGTTCAGTAGAATGGAGAGGTGATACTGAGTTTTCTGGGGATATTTTTGTGAGCAGAGTTTATTGTTCCATAATGGTGTTATTATGTTTTTCATACCCTCTTCCAGTGCTATTTATGGCAATTGGGTTTGTTTGCTTTTGTTTATATATGTTATATGTTTAAGAAGCAATTTTTTTGATATTCTGTTTATTGAGAACTCTTTTTTGTAGTTTAGTAGTTAGTTTTGTTAGTGCTATCATTCTGTTTGAAACTAAAATAAATAACTTGCTTTTGAGAAGGATTGCACTGTCTAGGATTAATTTTCTACGGTAGGTTTTAAGGGTTGTGCATGATTTCTCTCCTGTTTTTATAAGGTTCTTAAGGACTCTGTGGCGGAACATTTTATGTAAAATATTTTTTTTAGTATGGTTACTTGCCACTACATCAGGATTTATAGGTGCAGAATTAGCAGTAGTGGTAGCTGAAGTCTTGTTAATCACGTTCTGTTTCATTTTAGATTTTGATAGAGGAGGCACAGTTTCTGTACTGGAAGCTTGTTTTGTTTCGCTTAATGACTGTATTAGCTGTTTTGTTTGAACTTTTTGTACACAATCTGCTAGAGATTGATGCTTATTATGGACACTTTTATATTAATTTGCTCTACTTCTGCTTTGCTTTCTACGGAGTTGCTTTTTGGTAGGCATTCTTTGGGGTTTGTTGGAGAAAAAAATAAAGTGTGGGTTGGGCTATTGTGCAGTGTATGCATGCTTTGTGCATGAGTGTCTGAGTTTGATGGTAAGGATGTTTGTGGAGGTGTGTGATTGTGTAATGGGATGGGCAGCTACATCAAGTTGGAAAGGCTATTCTTGTATTTGTGTGTTACTATACTGGGCTTCAGATGACAATATAAAGTATGCAGCTTGTAAAGGGGAGCACTAATACTAAATCCAATGGTAGAGGTTTAATACACTTGTTTGTTCTACAATACTAAAATGTTAGTGTTTTTGAGTAACAGAATATTATGTTAGTACTGTATTTACTTTTTTGTATGGAAAGAGTAGGTTTCTTCTAAGTTCTTGTTCGTACTTCAGACACTGCTGCTTTTCAGGAGAGTGGTCTTCCCTGCAATTATAAAAGAAAGAAGTTAGTGAATATGTGTGTTTATAGCACTTTTGTTAATGTAGACATTGATTTTTTGTTTTTGTATTAGTAGTAGTGTTTTCTTATAACTGAGCATAGTATGCACATGCACTTTCCTTTGCCTATGTGCATCCTGTATATTTTACTTAGAATCTTTTAGTTGACTATGTTTTACAAATGAGTATAATAGTAAACTTATAGAGCACACTTGTTTTTTTTAAGGCTATGTTATTGGATGTTAAGAGATAGAAGAAATAATCATATGCATTTTTTGCTATTTTTACAGGGTAAATGGCAGAGACTGTACAGAAAAGTATGCAATGTATGCATTTGTGAAGGTGTGGGAAATAAAGCAGAAGGATTTGATATAGAGGCAGTGGTGTTGTTTCAGCTAGGAGCCTTTCTAATGATATTGGCTGTGTGTGTGCATGAATGAATTTTTCATAATTATACTGTTATTACTCCCATCTTTTAATATGAAATAACATTATTTTACATAGCTGTGTGAGTAAAAAAAAATTTGGAGAGCAGACAGGTTTGCAAGTGACACTTCATCATAGCAGACGGGAGAAATTATAGTAAGTTCATTTTACAGTTTATACAGTGGATAAGTGGCACTTACTATGTTTATATTTATTCCTAGAAGAGCTGTACATGTACTGTGTAGAAAATATTCATACCTGTAGTCTGTGTTCATGCATGTGGATGTGCATGCATCTGCAAGTAGAAATCTTGGGGAGTTTTATAGTAGTTGTTGCTGTAGGTCCTTTGCAGTCACATCCCAATTGCACTGAGAGTCATCTTAAGTGCTGATCTGTGATGATGGAGTTATATGTAGAGTTCTTGGATGTGATTGGTGGATGATTGTGTGACTGCTTAACCGTAGCCAATGAGGAAATGGTGCAGAGAGTGAAGTGGAAAGGGTAGAAGGGCTGCCCCAGTGTTACATGCTCCGTGGACACTGCGGCTGTCCGAGGACAGGGTGTGCCACATCTGTGGTTTCTCAGCAAATCCAGCATGGAAAGGGGACTGTAGGGATCAGCCAATAAGATGTTGAGGTTCTGGTTTGTGTTGAAGAAGTCTGTGTGTAGTGAAGATGGCATAGGTGGAGAATGTCAGGGTGTTGGTGGTGGGGAAATGTTTGTGCATGGTTTGGAGCAGTATGCTAAATGCAGGAATGTGGCACACTATTTTGATATTAAAAGAGTGGAGGTGGTGTGGAGCACTGTGCCTGGTTTCAATGTGCAGGTAATTGTACAATTTTGTGGAGATATGGGCAGGGTGAACAGTCCACATGTAGTTGTTTTGCACTGTGGCGATTTGCATTTGGGCTATGTCAGTGCCCCTACTTTGTTGGAAGATTTGGAACACTTGGTTCAGGCAGTAATGAAAATACTTCCAAATTCCAAGGTTATTTTTTCTGGTTTAGTACCTAGGGCAATATGGGACAATCTTTCTGTTTTTTGTCCTCAGCAAAATCTTGCTAGGTGTGTAATCAACCGAGGCATGTTTGCTTTCATGCTTAGAGCTGGTATGTTCTTTTGTAATAATGAGAACATTGATTCTGGTAATGTTGTTTATTTTAAAGAAGATGGCATGTCTTTATCTTTTATGGGAAATGCCATGCTGTGTTGGAACATAAGTGTTGCTTTGGAGAAGCTAATGTGAAGATATTTGGAAGAAAATATATTTTAAAAAAAAATACTAAATAAAAGGTGTTTCTGAAGCATCTGGAAAAAACAAAAAAAAAAGACGTTTTTCAAAGCCAAACTCAAGGGTGAAATGGGGCACACTATTTAAATTTTCATTCCCCAAGCTCAGAATTTTTGATTTGTCCGAAGACGCTGCGGTTGTCCGCGGATACCGCTAATTACATACAGGGATTATGGGGTTGAGAGGCATGCAAATGAGACTGAGCAGAGCAAGGGATTGGTCAATAAGGTTTACTGGGTCTGTTGTGTAAGGAGAGAGTTTGTCAGAAGGTATTTTTCCTGAGAGAAGAGAAAATAGCTATGGCTGTGCGTTTCAGAAGGCAGATTGTTTGGATTTTGGGAGATTCATGAATGAATTGGTTGGAGGTGAATGCAGATCACTGTGGAGTGGTTGCACATCTTGGATTCTCTCATGTGGAAGTGCACTGGCATGGAGTGCGTGGAATTAAGTGGCTGGATTTGGTACCTCTCTGTGCTACTTTGGTGACACAGCGTCATCCAGACATTATTATTATTCATTGTTGAGGGAACAGTTTAGGACATGTATCTGGAATCTCTTTGCAATTTGCAATGAAAGAAGGACTTGGGAAAGTCATGGACATGTATCCAAACTCCAGAGTCTTTTTTCCCCATATTGCGCAGAGACAAATGTGGTAATCTAAGCAACTATATCTCGCGCCACCACTGTGCACCACCACTGTGCACTGCTAAGACTAACACCCATGACATGAAAGATGACATCACAGATGTCAATGATGACATCACTGATGACATCACATGTACAGTTAGTTGTCATGAAAAGCCTCCACAACGCACTGACAGTATAATGGTGCCAGAAAACTTGCATTTCTATAAAGGCCATTGTATTACAGAGTTCTTTCCAGTACACGTTCATGTAAAAACATAGGCATTTTTTGCAGCATACACCATAGAGGTGCAATATTCAAAATCTTGTCATGTTGGATGGTAAAATGGCAAATACTAATAGCAAAAATGGCTGCTGCTACTGCCTCTAAGTCAGCAGCACCCACACCCTCACCCTCACCACCACCAGCAACTTCCGAAGGGCCTGAACAAGGGAACAGGTATGGTGATGTAGATAGGGATCAAGAGGAGAACGAGGATGAAGTAAAGCAAATACCCTTTGCCTGCAGCTAGTGTGAGTGCTCGGTGTGGAAAAAGTGTTTACCAGCGTAGGATATGTGCCAAAATCCTGTGCTAACCAGGTTAGATGCACTGACTCAGTCGCAGAAAACCTGGCTTGTACAGCTGCAGTACCACCTCCATGCGAAGACACCTCAAGGCAGCAGTTCGGAGGGTAGTATCCTTTGGACAAGGCAGTAGGTTACTTTTCTCTACATCATACTCCGCATCTGCTCCTGCCACCACCAGGGTCACTCCTGTGGGGCAGCGGATCCCTAAACCAGCCTTGTAGGCCATATCTACCGGAGCAGACCCTTACCTTTCAAAGGTCACTGTATTGTGCATGTACTGTGATGTAGTACTCTGCAGGGGGGAGCAACTATGAAGTCCTATTGAGGGTTCGGTCTGGGAGCATGAGAATTACTGCCTCCTACCTAAGTGAGGGCCACCCAACATCTTCCTCTCTCCACTTGCCCGATCTTATCCCTGTGGTTGGTGCCCCTTCCCTACCCTCCCTTCCCTTCCTTTCCTTCTATGTCGTGTGTTACAAGAGCAAGAAAGATACAAAACAACAAAAAAAGAAAAAAGTTTTAAAAAGGCTCTTTTCAAAGCCACCTTTCAGAGTTCAAAAATAGAATTGCCAATGAAAGGATGCAGGCCACGGCGCAGCCTATAAGCTTTGCAGACTGCATGGTAAATAATGGAAGGGGTAGCTCTGTCAAAAGCATTGCACTCATTTACGGGAGAAAGTGCTGGCTCTAAGAAGAGGCTTTTTGTGGTATTTATTTGGTTTTTTTTGAACGGTTGAAATGGGCAAACCTACTAGAAAAATACTTGTTGTACTGGCAAAAAGGGCAGCAATGCATTATGGATATTTCGCAGAAAAACCACATTGCCAGCATCAGTAAGATGGACTCCATCTGTGGGAAATATCTTTGTGCTACTAAACGTAATATTTGCATTGTGGAAGTAGGACATGCCAATATCTCTCAAAAAGGCACAAACAGCCTTGTTGACATTGCACCTTGCTTTCTCCATTTGCAGACCAAATGAAGAAGAACGGTGCCACATCTGTGTCTGCGCAATGCGAGAAAAATTACTCAGGAGTTTCGAAACATATCCATGACCTGGCCAAGTGCCTCCTTCATCGCAAACTGCAGAGAAATTCCGGTAACATGTCCTGAACTGTTCCCTCCACAATGAAGAATAATAATGTCTGGATGATCGCGCGTCAACAAAGTGGCACAAAGAGGATCCAAATTCAGCCACTTCATTGCACGTACTCCATACCAGTGCACTTCCACATGATAGAATGAAAAATGTGCAGTCACTCCACAGTGTTCTGTATGCACTTTCAACCAATGTATCTAGGACTCCCCCAAAATCCATACACTCTGCCTCCTGAACTACGCCGCCATAACCATAGGCTTCTGCATTCCTCTCTACAAACAGACCTTCTGCCACAGTCTCTGCATACACACCATTCCGAGAAACCTTATTGACCAATCCCTTAGCCTCCACAGTCCCATTTCCATGCCTGCCATCCTCAAAAACCCTGGATGTAGCACGTCTGATCCTCAAAATAGTGCAGTGTCTGGGGACATATTGTGTTGTGTACAGGAGTAGGGGAACAAATTTCAACCTGGGTAGGGGATTTTGTTTTTAGTGGTGGCTCTGAAAAGAGCCTTTTTTTGTAGGTGCTTGTAAACAAACACCTTATTTTTTGGGGGGGGGGTTGTTTTCTTCTCCTCCTGACATTCTTACAGGACCCTCTTCAAAGCATCCTGTAGATTGTGAAACAAAATAGCATTTCCAATGGCAGACAAAGAAATGCCATTCATTTGCACTGAAAAAGTGCACATTATGAGAATTAAGGACCACATTGTCACAGGAGAACTTACCAGCAGTGCACAAACATTCAGACATGCCTCTGTTTATAAGACACTTTCCTACCTCTGACTGAGGACAAAGTACATCGGGATAGTCCCATACTTTTCTAGGTGGTATGCATGGGAAAACCACCTTGGTAGTGGGAAAAACCTGCATCACTGTTTTTACCAAGTTCTTCAGTCGACGGAGCAAACATGCACAAGGGATATAACCCAAAGGCAGGGATCCATAATGCACCATGACAACATGAACAGTAGTGACAGTGGCCACATCTCTGCAAAGTGCAACCACAGCGTTGAAACTGCAAACTGTGCCACAAAGCCTCCACTCCATCAAAATTTTAATTGCCAGCAGTGCCTCTTTCCTGGGGATACCTGTGCAGATCATACACAAAGGCATCACCCATGATCAACACTGCAAGTCTCTCCATCTCTGCCAGCCTCACTACACAGAGCAATTAAATAAAGTATTACCACCCCTTCTTGTGAAGCACACCCTCAACACCTGATTGGATAATCCCCACAGTCCCAATTTCCAATCCAAGCATGCTGGGAAGGGCAGGATGTGGCACACGCGCTTCCCCACCTACCGCGAGGTCTGCACCCCTGTAAAGCAAGGGAAGTCCTTCTTCCATTTCCACTACTCTATTTCCAGCACTCCCTCATAGGGTACTGTTAAAAAGTCACACACACATCCACCAATCACACCCAAGACCTCAGCATATAACACTATCATCTCTGTGCAACACTAGTTAAACACTCAGAGTACACATCTTGTGTGATTCGAAAGCACCTCCACTAGAAAGTTCTGTGAAATTATCCAAGATTTCTGCATCCAGATCCATCCACATCAGCACCCATCACCACAAAATACAGTTAACAATATTTTTTATACAGTACTTTTGCAACTCTGTTATAAGTGCCTCTGAGCAGGGTACCTGCCACTAAAACTCCATAACGTACTCAAAAAGCATACTGTCAAAAACACAAAGATTGCAAATACCATAAGTGCAGGTTCCAACCAATGTCTCCCAGCCGCACCGCCCTCAGCAACTCCACTCTTACCTGCAGTGATGGTGAAAAGAACGGGAAATCTACTGAGTTCCAGAAGTGAAGGAAGCAGCAAATGGATAAGTGTTCCACAGTTCCCAGATGAGCAAAAGTCTTAACTAGCTAACCCACGCGGCACAAGGGCACGACAAACTAGCCAGTTCCAATCCCAGGTGAACAAGAGAGCGTCCCAGAAAGAAATCCCAAAGAAGTGCCCTTATGTGAGTGCCGGAAATCCTCAGCAGAGCCTCCAAATATTGTTCCAAATGTAACAAGTCAGCAGAGCGTCCTAATGTCACTTGGAAAAAAGGTTGACTAGTGGGGGTGAAGAAGTTGCAGGTTGTGCACCGTTGCCCATACAGGTAATAGCGTGAGAAAAGAAAAGGAATACTTAGAGCAAATAGTATTGCATGCGGTTAGCAGAAACAAAGTCTCTGAACACAGCAGGCTGCACTCCCAGAGAGTATAGAGAGAGCCACAACATAAAGCAGAGCCAAGCAGTGTTCGATAGACAAAAAGTCTGAGGAGGCAATGACAATCCGATTTAGGAGTCGGCGAAAACAAAGTCCGTGGGGAGCACCGAAGTTCCGGTAACCAAGTAAGCAGCAAAAAAAGAAGGGGCCGAGCGTCAGGAAACAGTGAAGAGCAATCCACAGAAACGTAGTCAAAATGGAAAACAGGATTCGATAACAGGAAAAGCAGGATATCAAAGATGCGACTTAACAACACGAAAAGCACTTGTTAGGGAGCACTCGAGTGGTGTCCCAGAGCTGCATATAATGATGCAGAGGGACGCCGACATTGACTGCAAATCACGTGACCTCTCTTTTTCCTGGAATGCTGGGAAACATAGTTTATTCTATGATGGCGTTGTGCAAGGCGCCAGGGCAACTTCCATGTCCTCCTTTGGGCAGTAGGCAAGACGGCACGGGGCATGACAGCAGGGCTTGTATATCTTTATGTAAGTCCACAAGTTGTTTCCAATTTATTTTGTCTTTTGTAGGTATGCCATTTACTTAGACAATTAAAGTTTCATCTATTGGCCGTTGCACTCCTAGAGTGTGTACATTTTCTTTAAGATCTAATGGTAAATAAACTACCTTGCCAAAAATGCCTTTCACTAATTCAGAGGGAGGTAATTTTGCTGTTTTTGGTTAAAGGCGTATTATTGCTTGAAATGGGTGCACTGTTAGAATTATGATGCTCTCATATAAATTTAGTTGTTTCAGGAGTTTTGGTAGTAGGAATAATTCCAAGTTATTTGTGATAGCACGTGAAGGTGTTTGGTTGTTGTCACGTTTTGCAGTGCAGTAATTGCAAAGTATTAAGTATTTTGTAGAAGTTTCATTTTGAATTTGTCTTTGCTTTTTACATACTGATTGAGGAACTGGCGTAAAGATTTGAAAGATTTTTTGGCAATGTTACACTTTGATATGCACGGCCATTTGTAGACTGGATGTTTTGGTTCAGTAGAATGGAGAGGTGATACTGAGTTTTCTGGGGATATTTTTGTGAGCAGAGTTTATTGTTCCATAATGGTGTTATTATGTTTTTCATACCCTCTTCCAGTGCTATTTATGGCAATTGGGTTTGTTTGCTTTTGTTTATATATGTTATATGTTTAAGAAGCAATTTTTTTGATATTCTGTTTATTGAGAACTCTTTTTTGTAGTTTAGTAGTTAGTTTTGTTAGTGCTATCATTCTGTTTGAAACTAAAATAAATAACTTGCTTTTGAGAAGGATTGCACTGTCTAGGATTAATTTTCTACGGTAGGTTTTAAGGGTTGTGCATGATTTCTCTCCTGTTTTTATAAGGTTCTTAAGGACTCTGTGGCGGAACATTTTATGTAAAATATTTTTTTTAGTATGGTTACTTGCCACTACATCAGGATTTATAGGTGCAGAATTAGCAGTAGTGGTAGCTGAAGTCTTGTTAATCACGTTCTGTTTCATTTTAGATTTTGATAGAGGAGGCACAGTTTCTGTACTGGAAGCTTGTTTTGTTTCGCTTAATGACTGTATTAGCTGTTTTGTTTGAACTTTTTGTACACAATCTGCTAGAGATTGATGCTTATTATGGACACTTTTATATTCATTTGCTCTACTTCTGCTTTGCTTTCTACGGAGTTGCTTTTTGGTAGGCATTCTTTGGGGTTTGTTGGAGAAAAAAATAAAGTGTGGGTTGGGCTATTGTGCAGTGTATGCATGCTTTGTGCATGAGTGTCTGAGTTTGATGGTAAGGATGTTTGTGGAGGTGTGTGATTGTGTAATGGGATGGGCAGCTACATCAAGTTGGAAAGGCTATTCTTGTATTTGTGTGTTACTATACTGGGCTTCAGATGACAATATAAAGTATGCAGCTTGTAAAGGGGAGCACTAATACTAAATCCAATGGTAGAGGTTTAATACACTTGTTTGTTCTACAATACTAAAATGTTAGTGTTTTTGAGTAACAGAATATTATGTTAGTACTGTATTTACTTTTTTGTATGGAAAGAGTAGGTTTCTTCAAAGTTCTTGTTCGTACTTCAGACACTGCTGCTTTTCAGGAGAGTGGTCTTCCCTGCAATTATAAAAGAAAGAAGTTAGTGAATATGTGTGTTTATAGCACTTTTGTTAATGTAGACATTGATTTTTTGTTTTTGTATTAGTAGTAGTGTTTTCTTATAACTGAGCATAGTATGCACATGCACTTTCCTTTGCCTATGTGCATCCTGTATATTTTACTTAGAATCTTTTAGTTGACTATGTTTTACAAATGAGTATAATAGTAAACTTATAGAGCACACTTGTTTTTTTTAAGGCTATGTTATTGGATGTTAAGAGATAGAAGAAATAATCATATGCATTTTTTGCTATTTTTACAGGGTAAATGGCAGAGACTGTACAGAAAAGTATGCAATGTATGCATTTGTGAAGGTGTGGGAAATAAAGCAGAAGGATTTGATATAGAGGCAGTGGTGTTGTTTCAGCTAGGAGCCTTTCTAATGATATTGGCTGTGTGTGTGCATGAATGAATTTTTCATAATTATACTGTTATTACTCCCATCTTTTAATATGAAATAACATTATTTTACATAGCTGTGTGAGTAAAAAAAAATTTGGAGAGCAGACAGGTTTGCAAGTGACACTTCATCATAGCAGACGGGAGAACTTATAGTAAGTTCATTTTACAGTTTATACAGTGGATAAGTGGCACTTACTCTGTTTATATTTATTCCTAGAAGAGCTGTACATGTACTGTGTAGAAAATATTCATACCTGTAGTCTGTGTTCATGCATGTGGATGTGCATGCATCTGCAAGTAGAAATCTTGGGGAGTTTTATAGTAGTTGTTGCTGTAGGTCCTTTGCAGTCACATCCCAATTGCACTGAGAGTCATCTTAAGTGCTGATCTGTGATGATGGAGTTATATGTAGAGTTCTTGGATGTGATTGGTGGATGATTGTGTGACTGCTTAACCGTAGCCAATGAGGAAATGGTGCAGAGAGTGAAGTGGAAAGGGTAGAAGGGCTGCCCCAGTGTTACATGCTCCGTGGACACTGCGGCTGTCCGAGGACAGGGTGTGCCACATCTGTGGTTTCTCAGCAAATCCAGCATGGAAAGGGGACTGTAGGGATCAGCCAATAAGATGTTGAGGTTCTGGTTTGTGTTGAAGAAGTCTGTGTGTAGTGAAGATGGCATAGGTGGAGAATGTCAGGGTGTTGGTGGTGGGGAAATGTTTGTGCATGGTTTGGAGCAGTATGCTAAATGCAGGAATGTGGCACACTATTTTGATATTAAAAGAGTGGAGGTGGTGTGGAGCACTGTGCCTGGTTTCAATGTGCAGGTAATTGTACAATTTTGTGGAGATATGGGCAGGGTGAACAGTCCACATGTATTTATTTATTTTGCATTTATTTGCATTTATAAAGCGCACATGTAGTTGTTCTGCACTGTGGCGATTTGCATTTGGGCTATGTCAGTGCCCCTACTTTGTTGGAAGATTTGGAACACTTGGTTCAGGCAGTAATGAAAATACTTCCAAATTCCAAGGTTATTTTTTCTGGTTTAGTACCTAGGGCAATATGGGACAATCTTTCTGTTTTTTGTCCTCAGCAAAATCTTGCTAGGTGTGTAATCAACCGAGGCATGTTTGCTTTCATGCTTAGAGCTGGTATGTTCTTTTGTAATAATGAGAACATTGATTCTGGTAATGTTGTTTATTTTAAAGAAGATGGCATGTCTTTATCTTTTATGGGAAATGCCATGCTGTGTTGGAACATAAGTGTTGCTTTGGAGAAGCTAATGTGAAGATATTTGGAAGAAAATATATTTAAAAAAAAAATACTAAATAAAAGGTGTTTCTGAAGCATCTGGAAAAAACAAAAAAAAAAGACGTTTTTCAAAGCCAAACTCAAGGGGGAAATGGGGCACACTATTTAAATTTTCATTCCCCAAGCTCAGAATTTTTGATTTGTCCGAAGACGCTGCGGTTGTCCGCGGATACCGCTAATTACATACAGGGATTATGGGGTTGAGAGGCATGCAAATGAGACTGAGCAGAGCAAGGGATTGGTCAATAAGGTTTACTGGGTCTGTTGTGTAAGGAGAGAGTTTGTCAGAAGGTATTTTTCCTGAGAGAAGAGAAAATAGCTATGGCTGTGCGTTTCAGAAGGCAGATTGTTTGGATTTTGGGAGATTCATGAATGAATTGGTTGGAGGTGAATGCAGATCACTGTGGAGTGGTTGCACATCTTGGATTCTCTCATGTGGAAGTGCACTGGCATGGAGTGCGTGGAATTAAGTGGCTGGATTTGGTACCTCTCTGTGCTACTTTGGTGACACAGCGTCATCCAGACATTATTATTATTCATTGTTGAGGGAACAGTTTAGGACATGTATCTGGAATCTCTTTCCAATTTGCAATGAAAGAAGGACTTGGGAAAGTCATGGACATGTATCCAAACTCCAGAGTCTTTTTTCCCCATATTGCGCAGAGACAAATGTGGTAATCTAAGCAACTATATCTCGCGCCACCACTGTGCACCACCACTGTGCACTGCTAAGACTAACACCCATGACATGAAAGATGACATCACAGATGTCAATGATGACATCACTGATGACATCACATGTACAGTTAGTTGTCATGAAAAGCCTCCACAACGCACTGACAGTATAATGGTGCCAGAAAACTTGCATTTCTATAAAGGCCATTGTATTACAGAGTTCTTTCCAGTACACGTTCATGTAAAAACATAGGCATTTTTTGCAGCATACACCATAGAGGTGCAATATTCAAAATCTTGTCATGTTGGATGGTAAAATGGCAAATACTAATAGCAAAAATGGCTGCTGCTACTGCCTCTAAGTCAGCAGCACCCACACCCTCACCCTCACCACCACCAGCAACTTCCGAAGGGCCTGAACAAGGTACAGGTATGGTGATGTAGATAGGGATCAAGAGGAGAACGAGGATGAAGTAAAGCAAATACCCTTTGCCTGCAGCTAGTGTGAGTGCTCGGTGTGGAAAAAGTGTTTACCAGCGTAGGATATGTGCCAAAATCCTGTGCTAACCAGGTTAGATGCACTGACTCAGTCGCAGAAAACCTGGCTTGTACAGCTGCAGTACCACCTCCATGCGAAGACACCTCAAGGCAGCAGTTCGGAGGGTAGTATCCTTTGGACAAGGCAGTAGGTTACTTTTCTCTACATCATACTCCGCATCTGCTCCTGCCACCACCAGGGTCACTCCTGTGGGGCAGCGGATCCCTAAACCAGCCTTGTAGGCCATATCTACCGGAGCAGACCCTTACCTTTCAAAGGTCACTGTATTGTGCATGTACTGTGATGTAGTACTCTGCAGGGGGGAGCAACTATGAAGTCCTATTGAGGGTTCAGTCTGGGAGCATGAGAATTACTGCCTCCTACCTAAGTGAGGGCCACCCAACATCTTCCTCTCTCCACTTGCCCGATCTTATCCCTGTGGTTGGTGCCCCTTCCCTACCCTCCCTTCCCTTCCTTTCCTTCTATGTCGTGTGTTACAAGAGCAAGAAAGATACAAAACAACAAAAAAAGAAAAAAGTTTTAAAAAGGCTCTTTTCAAAGCCACCTTTCAGAGTTCAAAAATAGAATTGCCAATGAAAGGATGCAGGCCACGGCGCAGCCTATAAGCTTTGCAGACTGCATGGTAAATAATGGAAGGGGTAGCTCTGTCAAAAGCATTGCACTCATTTACGGGAGAAAGTGCTGGCTCTAAGAAGAGGCTTTTTGTGGTGTTTATTTGGTTTTTTTTGAACGGTTGAAATGGGCAAACCTACTAGAAAAATACTTGTTGTACTGGCAAAAAGGGCAGCAATGCATTTTGGATATTTCGCAGAAAAACCACATTGCCAGCATCAGTAAGATGGACTCCATCTGTGGGAAATATCTTTGTGCTACTAAACGTAATATTTGCATTGTGGAAGTAGGACATGCCAATATCTCTCAAAAAGGCACAAACAGCCTTGTTGACATTGCACCTTGCTTTCTCCATTTGCAGACCAAATGAAGAAGAACGGTGCCACATCTGTGTCTGCGCAATGCGAGAAAAATTACTCAGGAGTTTCGAAACATATCCATGACCTGGCCAAGTGCCTCCTTCATCGCAAACTGCAGAGAAATTCCGGTAACATGTCCTGAACTGTTCCCTCCACAATGAAGAATAATAATGTCTGGATGATCGCGCGTCAACAAAGTGGCACAAAGAGGATCCAAATTCAGCCACTTCATTGCACGTACTCCATACCAGTGCACTTCCACATGATAGAATGAAAAATGTGCAGTCACTCCACAGTGTTCTGCATGCACTTTCAACCAATGTATCTAGGACTCCCCCAAAATCCATACACTCTGCCTCCTGAACTACGCCGCCATAACCATAGGCTTCTGCATTCCTCTCTACAAACAGACCTTCTGCCACAGTCTCTGCATACACACCATTCCGAGAAACCTTATTGACCAATCCCTTAGCCTCCACAGTCCCATTTCCATGCCTGCCATCCTCAAAAACCCTGGATGTAGCACGTCTGATCCTCAAAATAGTGCAGTGTCTGGGGACATATTGTGTTGTGTACAGGAGTAGGGGAACAAATTTCAACCTGGGTAGGGGATTTTGTTTTTAGTGGTGGCTCTGAAAAGAGCCTTTTTTTGTAGGTGCTTGTAAACAAACACCTTATTTTTTTGGGGGGGGTTGTTTTCTTCTCCTCCTGACATTCTTACAGGAACCTCTTCAAAGCATCCTGTAGATTGTGAAACAAAATAGCATTTCCAATGGCAGACAAAGAAATGCCATTCATTTGCACTGAAAAAGTGCACATTATGAGAATTAAGGACCACATTGTCACAGGAGAACTTACCAGCAGTGCACAAACATTCAGACATGCCTCTGTTTATAAGACACTTTCCTACCTCTGAGTGAGGACAAAGTACATCGGGATAGTCCCATACTTTTCTAGGTGGTATGCATGGGAAAACCACCTTGGTAGTGGGAAAAACCTGCATCACTGTTTTTACCAAGTTCTTCAGTCGACGGAGCAAACATGCACAAGGGATATAACCCAAAGGCAGGGATCCATAAAGCACCATGACAACATGAACAGTAGTGACAGTGGCCACATCTCTGCAAAGTGCAACCACAGCGTTGAAACTGCAAACTGTGCCACAAAGCCTCCACTCCATCAAAATTTTAATTGCCAGCAGTGCCTCTTTCCTGGGGATACCTGTGCAGATCATACACAAAGGCATCACCCATGATCAACACTGCAAGTCTCTCCATCTCTGCCAGCCTCACTACACAGAGCAATTAAATAAAGTATTACCACCCCTTCTTGTGAAGCACACCCTCAACACCTGATTGGATAATCCCCACAGTCCCAATTTCCAATCCAAGCATGCTGGGAAGGGCAGGATGTGGCACATGCGCTTCCCCACCTACCGCGAGGTCTGCACCCCTGTAAAGCAAGGGAAGTCCTTCTTCCATTTCCACTACTCTATTTCCAGCACTCCCTCATAGGGTACTGTTAAAAAGTCACACACACATCCACCAATCACACCCAAGACCTCAGCATATAACACTATCATCTCTGTGCAACACTAGTTAAACACTCAGAGTACACATCTTGTGTGATTCGAAAGCACCTCCACTAGAAAGTTCTGTGAAATTATCCAAGATTTCTGCATCCAGATCCATCCACATCAGCACCCATCACCACAAAATACAGTTAACAATATTTTTTATACAGTACTTTTGCAGCTATGTTATAAGTGCCTCTGAGCAGGGTACCTGCCACTAAAACTCCATAACGTACTCAAAAAGCATACTGTCATTTCTCCTATCACTTACCATCAAATGCCACTTGCAATGTTGTGCTTTAAAAGTTCTCATTTACCCATATTAGCCATTGTAATATCCAAACAGTTACCCTCTTCTTTCCTTCTGTCAATTGTATGACTTTTTAGTACAATTTTACAAATAAATGTTTGATATCATTTGTAAAATTGTCACGGAAAAGGATCACTGAATGTATCCTACCAACCTAAACCAAGTACATACATTGCATGCATAGGAACAGGGTGACTGCTACAGAATGACACATTACTTAGAAAGGCAAATAAATGTATGTGTGCATTGACAACAGTACCAATCGTAAATGTGGATAAATAAATCCAACAACTGAAATGATTGCTAAACTCATGTAGGAAGCATATATGTGCAGAAAAGTTAATGGAATTTAACACACAAAAACATTTTCCTTTCCAAGCTGTACACCTTTCCAAACTTTATTCTCACCTTTCTACAACTAGGAGTAATCCATTTGCAAAGTAAATACTCCTACACCCATACACACACTTGCTAAAGCGCATATCATACAGCACACTTACAAATAAACCACTTACCCCCTTACCAACAATACTGATGATCCCAAGTCCCCATTTATATACAAAGTCATCCAATTACACACACACACACTAAGTCTTCCTGCTAACACATCCCCCTACCCTTTCAAGTAATGTATTCTACAAAGGCAATCAGTATGCCATTAGCAAACATATTTTCTTACTATCTTCTTTGACAGTTGCAGTAACCATCTCTGTCCTGAAAGCCAGTGGCGTGTCAACTTGATAATGCAACCCAGAGTAAGCCTACTCTAAACAGCCAACAAAGTAAGTGCAATGCTATTGTGGAGTTTCACCTCTTACTGAGACAGTGCATTGTTCTTGTATTTTAAGGTACACAATTGCATCAACCCACTGGTATTTGCTTCATTCTTACTCATTGCACCTCAACAGTTGCTCACTTTGTGTTATCATGTCGCCACCATTATAGTAACTCCCAAATAGCAATATAGCTTTCCCACCCTAAACTAACACACCATTACACAATCACACACCTCTATGTATATTCCTACCCTCAAAGTCATCCATTTATGGACAGCTGCAAACGTATACATCACAAAATGTGCACACCCACACTTTTTCTCCAACAGCTGCTACAGAATGCCTAACAAAAAGGAACTCCGTAGAAAACAACGCAGAAATAGATCAGCTCAACCGAAAAGCATAGAAAGTAGCCATCCACCCATAGCAGATATTTTACAGGAAGTTGAAAGAGAACAGCTAATACAGTCACTAATGAAAACAAAAGCACCTACCAGTAAGGACAATGTAATGCCTCTGTCAAAATGTAGAAATGAAAAGAAAGGTAGTAAACAGAGTGTAACTCTCACTACTGGTAATAGAGCATGTACAAATTCTAATGTCACCACAAGGAAGCATTCCAATAAAGTAATTTTACAAAAAAAATTCCACCAAAGAGTCCTTCAGAACCTTATAAGTAGGGGGGAGAAATCACGTTCAATCCTTAAACCTTACAGCAGAAAAGTAATTTCTATTAATAGGCATGGGGGAAGGTGAATACTTGGTGCGGGCTCGAAGGAATGCAGGGAGGTGTAGCTGTATTATTCTAACATCAGTAAACCAGGGACCTTCAAGCCCCAGCCGGGCCTTGGAGGGAGGAGGGTGGGAGTTGAAATCGCGGCTTGCTAGGAGGAGGGGGAGATGGCCTTGTAATTTTTCGCGGGTCTACATTTATCGAGTAGCATGCACATCATTATAGAGACAGAAAACTGAGGTATGTCAGAACAATTGCCTGTTTACATATATGCATTCATCTATGGATATATCATATGAGTTTATGGGCACTGTTTATTTTACACTTCTTCGTGGTTCATGAGTACTCTGTTCACAGAATCAATAAAAAAGCTTTTGTTAACATCACAGAATTCACAGTTCTTCATTTTGTTGCGGGGGCACATGGGGAAAACTAGCATAGAACGTGAGGTAGAACGAGGTTGGTGTATACATCAACATAAGTGACAAGTTACAACGTTATACTTATGATTGGACTGATGTACATGCTCAAGGGTAAAAAACAATTACTTCAAACGACATCTCATTTGACAACAAGTGGGGTGTGTTACTTTGTATGGCTGGTATATGTTACAACACTTAAAATCATATCATGCATAGGGATTTTGTACATTGCCTTTTAAGTATTGCACAGTAGCAATGACCTTTGGTCGGTGACAATAGGTTCGATGTTGGACAACTTTACATGTAAGCGTTCTGGGGTGGGCAAGGGTCATTCCATTTTAATATGAACATCCATTTTAATGTGAACAATAAACATTATGAGTTTAGGGCCTCCTCGCAAATGGCTTAGCAGCCTGGGTAAGCCTGGGTGGCACATAGGTTTAAAATTCAGGTCTGACACTTCAAACGGAGAACAGGGTAGGGGGTTAGGCACAACATATATCATGAATGTGGGGGTCTGCAGGGGGTCAAGGCATGTTTGATGGGGACAGCTTTGTTTTTTCCCAGACCTCAACTCAAACTCCGGTCACCGTCAGGGCAATGATGTACTGCAGAAGGTAAATGATACAGTGTTTGTTCTGTTACTCGTTTGCGCCTAGTTGATCATGAGAACAGGCCTTCAGTGGAGGCACCATGGGGAGGAGGTTGGGGAAGTGCGGGCTCGCTGTGCGCTATCAAGTGGGGGAGAGCTTCAGCTCTGCAGGCTGCTTGTTCCACGGAGGCCTGAATTAGTGTACTCAAAATGGAGTCTAAGTGTATTACAAAATGGAGTCTGTATCATGCAACAAGGTGAGCCGTGCCGTCTCATTCGTTGGCCCACAGCCATCCTGCATCCCGGGCCCAGGCACATGGGTGGCTGCCGACGAGTCATAAGCCTTACGTAGGAGAGGAGTGTAGGGGGAGGGTGGTCCTAAAGACCTTTCCTCTCATACATTTCCCCCCCTTTCGTTACTTAAGTAACGAATATTGTTCCTTTTCTTCCGCTACTGCTTCTTCCGATGCTGGCGTCCCTTCTATTGGCATCCAGTCCATACATACTGCCCGGAGACTCTGTCCTGCTCTGGCATATTCGTCAGGGGTGCAGGTCATGTATATACAACCCCCATCCCCCTCCAAATCAACCCATACCACTTTATACCATAGTACAATGCCACCATTCTATATTTGGGTTTAGGTTCCTCACCTGTTTGTACCTGTGCCTCCTGTGTAATCTGCGCTGCTCCTCTAGCATTGCCCATTTTCACCATCATCATTGTACCATTAGGAACCGCATTTACACAGCACCGAAGACCTAGCTGGCACACACAAAAAATCAGGAGCAAAAACATGATGATGGGTATTAGCATTTTCACAGTCATTCCGAGCCAGGAGGGTACCCATGAAAAAATGTTGTCAAACCAAGAGCTCGGTTCCACACCTCCTTCCTTCTTCATCCGCTCGCCCAGGTTGTGCACTGCTGTTATAACGTGAGACAGTGTTCCATTGTCTGCGTCCGCAGAAGGCACGAACGTGCAACATGCACTCCTGATTTTTCGGCAAACACCTCTATCCATCACCGTTAACAGGTCTACGACATACCTGTTCTGCATTGTCATTAGCTGCAAGGCCCTTAGCTCCACCTTGATCATGTTGAACCCCTCTTCAGTGTCGTTGGCCAATTGGATCAGCTCCCAGCGCATGATTTGAAGCCTCTTTGCGTTGGCTCGAGCTTGAATACTGGGGACAAGGGAGGCGAAGAATGTTTCAGCGGAGTTAAATAGCTGGAACCTGTCTGGAATTTGCGCCAAAAGTTCTGTGGAAGCTTTAGATATGTAGTTGAATGACCTCCGTTTTCTTGATATCGGGCTTTGCAAGTTGTCCGCGGATAGGGCATATATTGGCGTTTCATCTGTTGGTTGTGTGTGTTCTGGAACTTGGACGGCTTGCAGTCCCTTTCACCTTTCAATATGACTCTCTGGAACCACCAACAGGGCAGAGTGCAGCGTTGCCAAAGAACACGTGCCCCTCCAGGATTGTGGAAGGTGCAAGTATGCCTGTTTACCGCAGACCCAGTAAGTATCCATCAGGACGGCTGCCCCTTTCTTCATATCTGGAATGATGAGTGTTTTGTTACAGTTCTTGTTTGTGCCCATGTTATTTCTCCCTTCACCGAGGAAGCACAGTTCATATGTAATTACTTTTAGCAGTTTGAAGGGTTTTTCCAGGGCTGTGACCCAGGTGAGCTTTGTGATGTGCTTGGCCTATACTGGGGTGCATGTTTTCTCGACCCATTGCAGTTTTTCTGCCGCCAACCCTCGTAGTGCTTCTGCTTTCCATGTCACTTGTTCTTCTTTCCATTTGTTTTCCAAAAACAGTGTTCCTTTAATCACCAAAAATGGTTCGTTCATGCATATCACTCCTTTAGGTCTCGAGTAGCACATTTTTTCGTTCTGCAGCATTTCAAAAGAGACTGTGTGAGCCTGGAAGGTGTTCTTTATTCTACATAAGGTGAGATGAAGGAGACACTGGGTGTCTGCAAGAGGCAGTTCTTGGTGCAGGAGCACCTTAGGGGTACCTGAGGCGTGGGGTATCAGAGAGCATACATAGCAGCTCTCGTTGGTGGTTTGTTTGGCAGTGAAACTCATGTCTGCATACCATTTGTTTGACTGATGCGGGTGCCTGGGGTCTTCTATCGTGTCTAGCCCCATCCTGGACTACTCATCATATTTTCTCCTCCCAACCTCCCTCCTTCTCCGATTGCTCCTGGGGTGTACTCTCTCATGCTCTAATGCATGTTGTATTGGAGTAGTCTCTCCCGCCCCCCCTTTTCCCACTCGTCATGCAGAGCAAGAAATCTTTCCGTCATTTCCGCATTACCTTCCTTTATACTTGTGGGGGATTCATACCTTATAGATGTTTCAAATGTTGGTGCAACAGCGGTGGTGGTGATATCATACAACCAGGATAAAGCAGAAGTATTTCGATCATTTAACTCGTAAACACTATATTCAGAGGCATTGTGTGGGTAAATAGGACGTGGGGTTACTCGCATATTGTCTGTATCATTTAAGTGTTGTGTATCATCATGGTGGGTGTTATGCCCTCAGATGAGCTGGAAGCTGTCCCATATAAGATAGGTTCCTTGTTTGATCATACTTGTTCTGTTCCCTCCCCCCTCATTTATATGGATAGATATAAATGTAACTGCCCAGTATAAAACTAGGCCAAACATCAGTGTGAAAAATATTACAGCACATACAAACAGGCCACACTGATACGAATAAGCTACGCAAGTCAAAATTAATGTTCCCATTTCTATCTGCTCTAACAACGTTCGTGGCGGGGGCCCCGTCTGTTGCCATTGTTTCTCCTACATGGTGAAACATAAAAGTGCATTAAGCATCCCAAATTTACTTTAACATGTTCATTTGTCAATCTGAGAGGGAGAAGTTGTAAGAAAACCAGAGTGGAATAGAGAGAGAGAGAAAGAGAGAGAGAGAGAGAGAGAGAGAGAGAGAGAGAGAGAGAGAGAAGGAGAATGACATTTTTGCAGTTCATTATCAACATTATGAACATCACAGTAGTAATTTATGTAATACTTCTCATATTTTCTCACATAGGTACTGGCAAAGAAGCAAATGTTTTCCCTTTCATTATCACGTCTGTGTTTCCTCCTTGTCCACTTTCCCTTCTTGTCCTTGTGTGACACTATCATAAGCCTTTTGCACGTCTGTCAAATGTATCCAGTATCTCAGCCCTTTCTCTTTAACTGCTGTCGGTGTGCAATACACTATCTCGTATAGGCCATGAAATCTTGGAGCATTCCACCTACGAACAAAACTCCTCACATCAGCTGGCCTGTTGGGCTGTCTACTTCATATGTTTTTGTCTCACTTGATTCCTCGTGTGTAAATGGGGTGCTAGTTTCCTTGCCTTCATACGGGCAGCTTTTGTGAGCTTTATCAAGTATTCATTTAATTCTTCCCCTAGCACAGTAGCACGACTATGGGTGTCTGACTGTCTGCAGAGTGGAGAATTTGCAGTATGCATGCGTCTTCCTGTTACCATTTCATGGGGGGACAAGTGGTGGTCCTTGATGGGTTGATTTCTCAACTCAAACAAGGCCAGAGGTAAACAGTACACCAAATTTTTCTTGAGTGTAAAACACAACTTTGACAACCTCCCTTTAAGGAGGCCGTTGATCTTCTCAGCCACACCATTACTTTGCAGGTGATATATAGTGCACGCACAGTTTATGTTTTATTCCTAGCAGAACAGTAACCTCCTTGAACAGTTCATTGACAAAATGTGTGCCGTTATCAGAGCGAATTACGTTGCAAATTCCCCAGCGTGGAAACACTTCCCGCACTAAAAACTTTGCAGCGCACTTCGCATCCGGGTGGGCACGTGGTCCTGCCTCTACCGATCTTGAAAATGGACAGACTACCACTATCATGTAGCGTGACCCATTGCACCTTTCTCCCATGTCTGCATAATCAATATGCAGCTCCCTAATGGGGCCAATTGGTTTGGGCAATGTCCCCCACAATGTTCTCAATGTCATTCTTGAATTATATATATATATGTATGGAGATCTTGGAACTGTATGACATCAAGCTTCCGATACTGCTAGAAAATCCACTTCTTGCCAAAAAGAAAGTGTGGAGCATGGATTGGCATTTAACATGCGAACAAAGACGCAATAGCAGAAGGATGGCAGATGTACCTGGTGATGCTAGAGCTTATGGAAATCTCCAAGCTTACTTGACCCAATTTCCAGATTCTACAGCTAGATTAACATACATGAGGTTGAAACTGAATCTAATGGCCACTAAAGAATGTCAAAACTTATTTAACATACAGTCATCCTGTCGCTTTTGTAAGTCATGCACAGAGACGCTGAAACACTTAACTCTTTTTTGTCCGATTCTACGTACATTAAGAACTCGGACACCTGGTCCTGTATTCGTGAAACTGCAAACTTTGTGTGCTGCAGACTGGTGGGAATGGATGTTCGAAGGATCCAATCGTCCACTCATGTTTGCCCTAATTCTATTTCTAGATGAATTAAATAAACGCTTGAAGGAAAGTAAAACTGAAAAGCAACCAGCTTCTATTGGAGACGGAGGGCAATCATAGCCTGAAAAGGTTTTGGGGCAGACTCATTACGCATGCATGCGAGTCTGAATGAAGTAAGATGGATGAGTGTCCACAAAAGCCAATTCCTTTGTTTTTGAGATGGAAGGGAGCAAGCACTGTAAATGCGTGTCTTGATTGTGTTCTTTTTTTTAAAGGTTTACAAAAAACGCATAACATTTTTTTTAAAAAAATAAATTATATATTTGACAAGTTGTACACTCCATTGCAAGTTTTGAGAGTTGTTCCTGCAACCCTGGATGAACAAATGTTCTTGTATTTCTGTGGCAATGTGCTGTTTTGCATTGTGAGCAGGGAAGTGAAGCTGTTGGAACACTATATCTAGTAGTTTGCGTGGAATCACTACCTTACCTGTATTATTCTGGCGCCAAAGGAGGTCCATCGATGACTGGATGCACCCTCTTTTCTCCCATAGCTCCTTTTCTTCATCTAACGCCCTATTTTGTAGTTCTAATATTTGTGACATGGGCATTGAGTTATACCCATCTGGGCGATCATCTTCCATGTTTTTCTGTATTAAGTGCTCACCTGTTCTCTGTTTCGTTAAGTATGCCGCTTTGCTGCCGCGTTTCCCAAAGAGATGACATCAGTATTGTTTGTATGGGCCTGGCATTTTACTATGGCTACAATTGTAGGTTCCTTTAGTGCCTCTATAAATTCCTTAAGTAATTCCGTGTGTTGCACAGGGGACCCATCTGCTCTGTTAAATCCTCTTCTCCCCCACCTAGCCAACCACCCGTGTACTGTAGTATTCATATAGGCTGAGTCTGTATAGATTGTAACACCACAACCTTTGGCTGCATGAGTGCTACTAGCTCTGCTGCGTGTGCTGAGTAATGGGCCGGTAATCTTTGCTGGACGAGTACTTCATACTCACCTTCCTCTAATCTCACAACAGCTATTCCCACATGTTTTTTTTCCTGTTTCTGAGTTTATTGATGCTGACCCGTCTATGAAGTATATTTATCCTTCAGCGAGTGCATTTTCACTTACTGTGGCCGTATCTCCATCCTCACCTGTTGCACAATCATGCATTTGTATGTCTTCCACTGTGCATGCTTCTGTGATGAATGTGGCAGGGTTGACTGTTTTGCATCTCACTATGTGTATGATGGCGCTGGACAGAATAACTTCATATGCTGTGGCTCTCTCATTTGTGAATGTGCTTTTTGATCTTTCTACTATGTCGAATAATGAATGTTCCACGAACAGTGTCACAGAACACCCCATCACAATTTTCAATTGCGAATGCTGCGGCTGCGAGAGATTGCTCGCAGGTGAAGTGTCCTTTCATCACTGCATCCAGTGTTCCACTGTAATAGGCCAATGGTTTGTGCCCCAGGGATGTTTTTTTGTGTCAAGACCACCACCATGAGTGTCCCTTTGCAATGTGAAAATAAGTAAAACTTGCATTTGTAGTCTGGGTTCGCGAGTACTGGTGCTATTGAAATGAGCTCTTTAAGTTGGTGAAGGCCTCATCTATCTCTGCTGTCCATTGTATTTCTGCGTTTTCTCTTTGTGCTTCCTTGATTCCCTGCAGTAATGGCTTTGTATATCCTGCATATTCTGATATCCAGGCTCGGCAGTAGTTACACATGCTGAGGAATTTCTGCATCTCTTTCACGGTTTTTGGTTTGCTTACTGCTTTGATGGCAGCTACCTTATCTGGTATGATTTGTTTACCATCCTTTGAGATCAGTTGTCCCAAATACAACACTTCTTGTTGACATTATTGTAATTTTTCTTTGTCTACTTTGTAACCTTTGTGGGCCAACAATGTCAAAAGAGTAATAGAATCCTTCCTGCACTCATCCTCATTTTTTCCACAAATCAGCAAATCATCCACATACTGAGTAATTGTGCTTTCTGTGGCAACATTTCCTAGATCTTCGTGTAAAATCCTATTGAATATACTTAGGCTTCCACAGTATCCCTGGGGTAGCCTACAATGTACGTATCTCTTTCCTCCCAATGTGAATGCTGTCAAATATCGGGACTCTTCATCTAGTGGTACCGAGAAGAATGCATTCTTCAAATCCACCACTGTAAAACAAGATGCATCTTTGGTATACTGCACAGAATTGATGTAGGGTTAGGAACTAATGGGAATTCCTTCTGTATGATGTCATTAAGTGGTCGTAGGTCCTGGATCATCCTCCAAGCCCCGCCTTTTGCTTTCTTGATGGGGTAAATGAAGGTATTGCATGGTGAATTAGATGGCACTATTATGCCCTGTGCTAACAGGGCAGTAATTGTTTCTTTTACCCCTTCCTCTGCTTCCTGGGACAGGGGGCACTGCTTTACTCTGGGTAATAATGCTCCATGTTTAAGTTGTATGTTGACTGGTGTTACTTCATGCAACAGTCCCACATCATGTCATTGTCAAAAAATGAAGGTGGCGCTCCTACCACTGCCATCAGCTGCACTGGTACCTGTCTTGTCTGTATCATTATATCACAGGGAATTCCATTATTTTTTCCCCATCACTGTCTGAATCTGTGAAGAGGTCTTCATCTGATAAATCTTGAAATGCAATGTTAGTATTTATGCACAATACTGTGCGCCACTGGCAGCCATGTATGTCCATTCCAATAACCGCTATCCTTTGCGCTGTACCTGTACTGCATGCAAATCTAATGACATCACTGTTCCTGGCACTATCTGTGGACATGCTATAGGATGGAAAACAAACTCTGCAGGCACCCTCCATTCCTGGCGTTTCAACTCTGGAACCACTCGCGCCAGGGTTTTCAACCCTTGAATAAACATATCTGTGTCCACTGGTATGCCGCGTATTTCTGGCGCTGTTGCTCGTGTGTGTACTGCCAACATCAATCGCAATGGGCAGATCCCCGGGGTCGAGCAAACTATTCCCGTTTTGGTAAAAGAAATAGTCATGTTGAATTTACTGAGGAGGTCCCTCCCCAGCAAGTTGATTGGAAATTGTTCATAGTACAGCAGGGGAGCTCGTACTGTTTTTCCTCCCACTGTTACATCTAAATCTTCTGTGTAAGGAACTTCGACCACTACCCCAGAGAAACCCTGTGTCTCAGAGAAACCCTGCGTCTCCAAATTATGATTAGATAGCGGAAACCTGCCTTCTCGTAGGCATGACTTTTCAGCTCCCGAATCTACCATGAAAATGAATTGTTTGTTCCCTATCTCCGCCCCCACCAATGGTTCCTCTGCTGCATCAAGGGTTGTTGATAGTACTGGACACGCAGGTGCTCTCTGTGGGCTGTCCCATGCTGGATGCCTTGTGGTACCGCCATGGTCAAAAACATTTCCCGATACCATGGCCGCCCCTCCAAAGAGTGCAGGTGCACCATTTGCCCTGTGTGTGTGTCATGTGCTCTCGGCATTGTGGGTGTTGCTGGACACTATGCGTTTGCGCCCTATGTTCCTCTGGGCACCTCTCATCTTGCTGTCCCCTTCCCCCTCCACCGCCCATTGGCAGCCCATATGGGCTTCCTGAGTGGGGGTGGCCATATTGCTGTTCATTCTGATAAGTATTCATTGGCCTGCTCCTACATTCCCGTGAGAAATGCCCACATCTCCCGCAATTCCAACAATTCCCTTGTCCCCCCTTGGGCCTGGGCCTCTGTACCCACCATTTCCTCTGTACCCTGGACCACCACCTCTGTGCCCTCTGTATCCACCTCTTCCTCCCCGGGCGATCCACACTTGCCACTGCGGTCCTCCGTACTGCTCTTGTCTGTTCCACTGTGATTGCCCATTTCCCGCCCGATTGGCTGCCATTCTCCCTTGTATTGCTACTGACCCCTCCTCCTCTTTTGCTTCTCTATCTGTGGGGAGTGCGGCTACAGCTGCTGCGAACTTCACCAGTTTCGTTTGTATTCATTTTGCCTCGTCTGCCAACCTTTTCTGTGCTATCTCCTTCTCCCTTTCCTTGATTCATTTGCAGTGGTGTACTATTATGTACTATTATGCTTTGTATTTCTGGCCAGACTTTTGCTTCTATTCCTGCTATTTTGTCAAGTGCTTTCTGAACTTCTTTTGGGAGCCCTCTCTTTATTATAAAGTAAAACAAAGATGTTGATTGATCCCAGGCCGCACCTGTTTCTGCTCTCCACATCTGCTGCACCCGTAAAATTAAACCCATGGCATCTTCCCCATCATTCATTGTACATTGCATTACTGACTGCAAATCTGGTGTATCTGGTAAGGTGTCTCTTAATATGTATTCAAATAGGTACAAACAATCCTATTTACACATACCACATCTTACTCCACCAATAGGAATACAGAAATTTTTCATAAAAGAAGGATAAGATGATACACTTTCTCTACTTGCAACCCTCTCTCTCACCCATCAAATAGACCCCTCTGAAATGTTTTTCCAGGCACTACAAGTCTTGACAACATAGACTGCGTGCGACATTCACATTCCAAATTTCAAAAAAACATTCTTGTTTTATTCAAAGTATTTAAATTGAAACATAACAAACAATTTAAATTGAAACATAAAAAACTACCCTCGACTAACACAGTGTAAATGCTAACACTAAAACCATCAAAGTCTAAAAAAACTAGGCTACAAAATAAACAAGTACCCAAGACACAAACGAAATCAGATAACACAATACAAAAAAACCTAAATGTGTCAATAAAAAACATATAATCCCAACATGTTTCTGTTCTTCAATGCCCCTTTCGGGCGAACATTCTTCAGGGGAAACTTTAAAACATAAAAATATCCACTATTCTTCTCAACACCGTGTTGAATGGGTAGTTTCAGGCAAACAGCCTAAAAGGAAAAGAAACAGAGGAAACTAATCAGTCCCACAGGGGAGGGGGTATTTACCAAATGTAAGAGTGGAATCAGTTCAAGAAAGAGAACAGTTCCACAACAGGTCTAAAAACAAATTAAACCACTTAGATTTACCTTAAAAAATGGTGAACCTTCAATGCACGTCGATAAATGACTGATAAGCTAGTTTTTCTTCATTGAAAAACCAAAACACTTCAAAAGGGCGTCCTAGTCCGCTGAGATATCGGCACACCTGGAGAGAACACACATCACACTACCAATGAGCCATCCATACTATTGTTGCCGCGGATTATCAAAAATAACAGTCATGATAAATTCAAAAGAATGTGTGGCAACTGGGACATACCTCAACACAAGTGAAACACCCCACAGCGTGGGGCAACGGGAGGAACTCCCTTGTTGTAACAGACTCCCTTGTTTTGGCAACCAGCACCAGTCCCCAGATGACTGTACAATGACACAGTGCCAATCTGCAATTAAAACAAAAGCAATCACAAGCCACTTCAGGATACCACCTCAGTTCAGTGTCCCGATACATCACAATTACCAAAGTCAGGGGAGGAAAACAAGGTGCTGGATGTTTAAGTCTATAGGGGTGTCACCCAAGCTCCCACAACCAAAAATTCCTACGGTCATGCATTAGGGTGACCTGAATCAAAAATGCCGTGTAAAAATAAAGCTATCCAGCAGGTGTTTACCAAAAGGCGAACTGCGCTGACATGCCAAGAAGCACAGAGTTGCGAAGGTGTTCTAATCAGTAAAAGGAAAGAGCAGTGGAAAAAGGAAAACCCGAGCACACCAACCGTCGCCTGTCCAGCAGGTGTTTTTCAAAGCAGAATGTGCGCTGACATGCTGGAGAGCACGGAGTACCAAAGACCGTATACAGCAGTCCTCTACTCAGGACGAGGTAAGAAAAATAAACAAAAATAAACAGTCTATCTGTGAATTTTTCAATGTCTATTGTTGGAGTACTCACCTGTCCACTTGTTCTAGAACAAACATGTGGTGGGGGCGCAGTGGGTTGGGAGTAGGTGTAGACACATACACTGGGTCACTGTATCCCTCAGCGGGCACTGGTTTATTCAAAAGTGGATACAATTGTGTTACCTCTAGTGGCCCGTCCTTTCCTTCACCCTTCTTTTCGCTTCCATTTGTTGCCAGGGGAGAGGTAGTCTGTTATTGTGCTATTTTCTTTCTTTTGATTGGGGGCACTTCTTCAAATAGCCTCCATAAATCTAATATTTCACTTCTATTCTGCAATTGTTTTCCTTTGTACTTTACAAACAGGCATGGGGCCACCATGTCCAACACGCTTTTGTCAAACGACCCTCCTTGGGGCCATACCTGTGTAGTCCTTCCCCTTTTAATTCTGTGACCCATCGGTCATGGTATTTGGTTATGCGTTCCACGTAGCCTGGCAAATTTTGGCTGTTCCCCCTTCTTTCACCCTCTTGTGTCACCCTACGCTGATCGGGGTACCTTGTGTGAAACTCCTAGTGATGGCAGTTCTTGAATACTAATGTATCCCTGTTATAGCATGTATACTAGATCTCAAAGGTCACCCTTACAATGACCACTTTTCACCAAAGCCCGATACAACCAATTCATCACTTTGTCTCAACATTGTAGTCACAAAAAAGGCATAACATATTCAACACATGACGTCAATTTGCCAAACGTTTTGCTTCCAACGTATAACATATACCTCCCTTTCATTCCTTCACTGTCCTTTATTCAAATTGTCCCATTTATTCTAGCCTGTCACACCCTTTAACCCTTAAATTGTCGGAATATCCCCTCATAGATTTTTAGAAAAAAGAAAAAAGCGTTTTCTAAATTATACTCTTTGTCTTCTACTCATCTGAGACTCATACTTATATTTTTTCTCTGTTTCACTTATTCCCAGTACTAGTCAAGATAGCACTATGCAGTGCCGCCTACTACCCCCTTGCAGAGCTAGTTTCCCGTCTTACTTTTTCACCTTGTAATCTCCTTAACTTATCCTAATGGCCAAATGCAACAGAAAGAGAAAAGTATGAAAGCACCAATTAGTTCTACCCTTAAAAAGAGGCCCTTTTAAACTTAGCTTGACTTCGTACACTCTTATCTATAGCTGACCCCTTTTAATGTCGCTCGCACTTAATACTCACGTGCCCGTCTTGATCCAAGACTCCCCGGACCCAGTTCGTCCAGGCAGCGCTGCCCCACGCTCAATGGCCGCCCCCGGCGAGCCGAACGATGGGTTTTTTGAAGTGGGACCCATACCCTCTCGCTCTACTGCGTGTGCACGTCTAAGCGTACCAGTTGCCGTAGGTGGGCAGCTCTCTTGAGGGGGCGTGCCGTGCATCTCCGCTGTGGCCGGGGACGTCTCATGCCAAAAAGGGACAAAAAGAACGCAATTGCGTTGGGATCACCACTTGAAAGTGAGATTCCCCTAATAAGGCAGTTAAATTCTGCAATGAGAGGCAATAATGGACACACCCCAGCAGGGAATGAGACCAAGACCAAGTGTGGGTGAGATATAAAGGCTTTATCTAAATCAATATAGGGTATGCAAAGGACTCTGCAAACTCAGAGAGCGCTCGGTCTGACAATAGCAAAGACAGTCATATTTATTACAAAAATATGTCATGGATGAGGTAAGCTATATGGGGCACATAATCATGGGGATTGGGTGGTGAAGACTAGCTTTTATGTACAAAGTAGGTGCGGCGCTCCATGATTGGTGGAGATCCACGTGGTGGCATCGTGGCTTCTTGGGTCAGCTGGGCTCATCAGGGTAGAGTGTCAGGTCACGAGCTGTCCATTTGGATACATTGCTGCTGCACTAACATTTTGCCCTTGTGGCCACGTATACACATTCATCACATATTTCTATGTCAATTTAACATATAAATCCTACAACTCATTAATCTAATGCCATAAAAGAGACAGAGAGAAACAGTATACAACTCTGAGCTTCCTTAATACATCATCATAAGCCGCTGTTAACTGAAGACCCAGTGTCATGAGTCCAGGTGTCTTATCATGGGGCACGGGTTAGGGGACCTTTATCATTCTTCTCTGTTAGATGTAGTAAGAGACGGTTTTACGGTATGTTAGTACAAGAGTGAATAACTGCCTCCATGGTCAGTCGAGGTTAGGGTGAACTGAAATACCATTGGGTCAGATGGGCATATAGCTGGCACCTCAAAAGGTGGTGGGCTGTGGGGCCGTGCGGCTCATAATTCTTCTTAACCAGGGCATGGCGGTACAAGGTGATTTTATGGTGACATCAGGTGTCAGGAGGCATGGGGGAAGGTGAATACTTAGTGCGGGCTCAAAAGGAATGCAGGGAGGTGTAGCTGTATTATTCTAACATCAGTAAACAAGGGACCTTCAAGCCCCAGCTGGGCCTTGGAGGGAGGAGAGTGGGAGTTGAATACGCGGCTCGCTAGGAGGAGGGAGAGATGGCCTTGTCATTTTTCGTGGGTCTGCATTTATCGAGTAGCATGCACATCATTGTAGAGACTATACATATGAGTTTATGGGCACTGTTTATTTTACACTTCTTCGTGGTTCATGAGTACTGTGGTCACATAATCAATATAAAAGCTTTTGTTAACATCACATCATTCACTGTTCCTCATTTTGTTGCGGGGGCACATGGGGAAAGCTAGCATCAGTGACAAGTTACAACGTTATACTTATGATTGAACTGATGTACATGCTCAAGGCTAAAAAACAATTACTTCAAACGACATCGCATTTGACAACTAGTGGGGTGTGTTACTTTAAATGTCTGGTATATATTACAACACTTAAAATCATATCATGCATAGGGATTTTGTACATTGCCTTTTAAATATTGCACAGTAGCAATGACCTTTGGTCGGTGACAATAGGTTCCATGTTGGACAACTTTACATGTAAGTGTTCTGGGGTGGGCAAGGGTCGTTCCATTTTAATATGAACATCCATTTTAATATGAACGATCAACATTATGAGTTTTGAGCCTCCTCCTCGCAAATGGGTTAGCAGCAGGGGTAAGACTGGGTGGTACATGGGTTTGACATTCAGGTCTGACACTTCAAACGGGGAACAAGGTAGGGGATTAGGCACAACATATATCATGAATGTGGGGGTCTGCAGGGGCTCAAGGCATGTTTGATAGGTACAGCTTTGTTTTTTCCCAGACCTCAACTTAAACTCCGGTCACCATCAGGGCAATGATGTACTGCCGAAGGTACATAATACAGTGTTTGTTCTGTTACTTGTTCGTGCCTAGTTTCTCGTGAGAACAGCCCTTCAGTGGCGCCACCATGGGGAGGAGGTTGGGGGAAGTGCGGGATCGCTTTGCGTGATCAAGTGGGGGAGAGCTGCAGCTCTGCAGGCTGCTTGTTCCACAGAGGCCTGAATTAGTGTACTCAAAATGGAGTCCAAGTGTATTACAAAATGAAGCCTGTATCCTACTACAAGGTGAGCTGTGCAGTCTCATGCGTCTGCCCGGAGCCATCCTGCATCCCGGGCCCTGGCGCATGGGTGGCTGCTGATGAGTCATGTAGTCACGTAGGAGAGGAGTGTAGGGAGAGGAGGGTCCTAAAGACCTTTCCTCCCATACAACGGTCCCATAAGAGAATTTTTGTGCTTCACATGTTTGCTTGGGCACACACAAAGAGAATGTGCGGTGGGTCTGACGACACTCGCTGGCACTGACATCTGTTGTATAAAGCAAACACATGAAAGAAGGGTCTGTTGGCAACCTTTGAAAGGCAAAGCAAATTTCTGTAGCCGTGGAAGGAGAGTGGCACCTACAAAACAGACAGCAAGCCTATGGGTGAACATCTGACAGTACTAATTAACACACAGTAGCTCATGCTAAGGTGCATGAACCGGCCATCTTGGGCCCTTTTTGACATCCTTCCCTCAGAGCCCTTGTCTTTTATGCTGCCACTAATAATGGCTTCTTCAATGTATTCTTATTCTTCTTCGTTCGCAGATACCTGATACCTTACTAACCCGTGTCACTCATTCCATGTGCCAACAGACAGATTGTGGAACAATCATTACAAGATTACTTAACAAGGGACCATAAATGAATCCTTTTGCTGCTTTGCCAGATGACAAAAGAAGTACAGAAAAGCACACACAGCATTCTACACTGGAAGTTACCAGCAAAATGGAAAAAGTGTACGTTTCAGGCAGCTTACACTTTCTTGTGAACATTCTTTTAAAAATGAAACCACTGGCGACATTACACAGTGTTGTTCACAAATTATTCAAATATTCTTTAACCAACTACTGTGTATAAGAAGACAGGAACTGTACACTCTGTGTGTGCATGTCTGTTTTACCTTGTGTTTATTTTCCTGTTGTCCGGACGTAGGTGCTCACATGGCATTTTGGGCTAAGCTGGGCACGAACGTTATGAAAATAGCAGTAGTACATGTAGTGGCCCACCCTCACTTAAAGTTAGTGAAAGTGAGGCACAGATAACATTAGCACAAAATGGCAACGCCGAGCGTGTTCTTAGTACATCTGAAAAAGTACACAAAACTGGGTAATAGTAAAATGGCCAACAGTCCCGTATTTTGCGGAGGTTCTCCGCATTGATGGTTTTGGCCAGTGATTTGCTGGCACTCTGTGCGGACGTGTAAACATGCCGAATTTGCCTTCACCCTCTGCGGAATTAAAGATGTTTGTGCCCTGAGAACACACTTCTGTGTAATAATGGAACACCAGGTCAGAAAGGCGGTATGGGAGCTCTGCCTAGATATGCGGCATGCAGCATTTGAAGATGTTGCTCTGTGTAAACAGAACATGGCAATGGAAGCAGATAAACATCAAGAGGGGCCGGGGGGGATATTAGCAAGCACTATTGTCCTTTAAGAAATGTGATCTCAGAGTGATTACAAGTGGCAGTGCAACATGTTGTCTTTCAAGTAAGACTGTAATTGTCAGAGTGAAGTGTACGTTTTTTCTCACACAGTAGTGTGTCCAGTACTAATGTACCTTCCATGCTGGATGCGGGAGAAAAGAATCACAGCATACGCATGTAGCTGAAGATATTTGAATAACCAATTATGTAGTGCAAGGGTAGGTCATTGTGAAATGTTCATTTTGTTGTAATGGGATATGTTTGTTTCCAAATCATTTCTATAAAGAAAACATTTCATAAATACGTATGTGAAGTACACCTTCAACTAAATGTGGGTGACTGCACAATTGTCCATATTTTAAAAGTGTGATTCTAAGGAAATCCTTTCATGTCGCAATATCTTACTACGCTCCCTAAGCAAAGGGTCTTATCAGGGGCAAACCATAGCAAACGCAAATGTGTCGCTCCCTAATGTTCAACAAGTGCAATGACCTACACCATATGGAAGTGTACGCATGTCAGCTCACTTCTGGTGATCTACCAAGTCTAAAATGTCCTCCACAGCCATTCTGTAAAGGATACCACCCTCGGAGAGATGCAGAGTTAAAACTGTGTATGATACAGCAACGTATGGTTATAACAACTTCCCGAAAGGATCGAAGGAAAAAAAAATCACTCCATAAACATATTTGTGGAATCCATATACCAGTATCAGTGTGTTGGCATGCATGGCTCAGTTATGTTGTGGTGGGTGTGGCCAAGGCATACCCTACGGCAATGCTCCCAAGAGCCTTGGCCACACCCACTGCAATGTAATGCAGCTATGCATGCAAACATCTAACCAGTTAGCAGAATCCACAAACATAACACAGCCTTCGGCACCCCTACCCACTTCCATTCACATAGTATTTTACTGCTTCCAACCAAATCACAAAATCTTCAGAACATTGCCCCTGCATTCAACACTCTATTAACTACTGAGAACCAATACATCATAATATAGTACAGTACTCATTAATTTGCGCAATGGCCACAACCCAACCACATAAAACATCCACTGGAACCCTACACACTTCTATACACACAGTATTCCAACACTTCACCCAGTGGCCACACTGCAGGACTGTTGACTCCATCATCTCCAGCCATGCACCCAAAACTGTAGGAAGTGCTAACAATCACCACACTTATGCAACCAACAATGTTTACAATGCTGACAAACCACACACACAAGACAACAATGCGAAATCTACTTGCAACCAGTGAACATACCTTTCGTTGCAAGGCCTCCAGACATGCATCCAAGGCGCTAGGGGCTTACCACACAGAACACAGCATACTACACCCTATGCAAAAATGCACATGTCATTTGCAATCCACTCCTCATCTGCAATTGAGCCTGCCAGAAGTCACCACAGAATGTGCTCACCTCAGGACCTATTGTGCCATAACGAAGGCTGCCTACATTCACCACACAAGCTAGTCATCTCAGGAGGTACATGAGAATTGGTGCAGTAGGCATGGATACCACTGGCACACCACCATCTTCTTCCACCTAATGAAATATATCAGGTGAACCACTTCTCACTCCCCCACCTTTTCCATCCCCTCATCCCACCACCAGATGCTGCAAAGCATGGTTTCCAGCCACTTTCGGCGACAACCTATCCTCTGATACAACATGGCGCATTACCCAAAATTATGATGCCCATCATGCTTCCCTCCAGCCAACCACCGGGCGCATCCAGTGTCCGCCGACATTACACCACACTCCAGGCCAATCAGCCTTTTGACCGCGGAGCGAACTGGGAAATGGGACCGCAGAGCGGAGCCAGATATCACTAATTTTTTTAGACAAACATTTTACCTGCCTTTTAAAAAAGTACTGGACGGATTATCACCAAATTTACAAAAACACACTTTCGGGACCAAGCTTCCACTCCTGCCTCAAATTTGATGAAAATCCATCCAACGGTTTGGGCTGTACGCGTGCACAAGGTTTTTGTCCATTCAGTCTATGGAAAATAAAATGTTGGGACCCCCATAACGTTGGCCCCTCTGGACGAACCCTCACCAAATTTCCTAAATACATTCTGAGCAGGCCATATACTTTTTTTTGCAAAGTTTGATGCAAATTCGTCCAGGTGAAGCAAAGTTATAAGCCTCCCAAAAAGTGGTCTTCCTATGGGTTGAGCAACTTAACCATAACTACACGGCTGCTACCGAGGGCCGTGTAATATATTTATATATATATTGCTTTTGCCAGATTGCTGAGCAAAGAAGTCAGCCCAAAAATCAGAAATATATCAATTTATAAAAATCTCCTAACTAAGAACAAGTGAACTATAGGAAATGTTATTTTAATTAAAATACAAGATAGAAAAAGAAGATAGATATCTGATCAAAAGTGGTAGTTGATTCCAATGCTTGGCAGCCAGAATGCAGAAATAATTTAAATGAGGCTGTACACAAGAAGGAGTGGGACTTTCAAGAAGAAATTCAGACTGAGATTGAAGAGCAATGGCAGGGAAATATCTTAAAATGTGAGAAGAGCGATAAGGAGGAGTCTGATCACGAACACATTTAAAGGCACTGCAAACAAAATTAAATATTAGATATCAAAAGCGAGCAAGAGAGGCAAAAAGTAGGGCAAATGGATTCACAAGGAGAATGGTGACAAAAGTAAATGAATAGAAGAATTATATATAGAATGAAGAGGAGTTAGTTGATGAGAAGGACGACCAAGCAAGACCACAGATCAAGAGTCAAGACAAGAGAACATTAGAGAGGATACAAGAAGCTTTGTTGCACGAAATGATAGAAATGGGTGGACTTTTCACACATTCCTTAGATTGTATTTGTATTTTATTTGTATTTTATTAAGCGCCTTAAACCAAAGTGCTGTCCTTAGGCTACAGAATGGTTACAAAATAAATGTATAAACAATAAAATCCAGAAAACAATCATTGAAAGGTGCTGGAGTAAATGAGATTTCAATGAACCACGAAACAGAGAATAAGTGTTGATAGAGCGAAGAGAAAGCGGAAGAATGTTCCAATGAAGAGGATCAAAAAGCTCAAAGTAATGAAAATGAGATTCTGCGTATGGGTGACGGGGAGCCAAAAGTAAGAATTGGGAAGAAAAGCGAAGAGAGTGTGCCGGGATAGAGAAGGATATTAGTGCAGAAAAATAGCTGGGAGCAAGACCGTACAGACATGTAAATACAACACAAAGAAAGTTGAAATACATTTTTGCCAAGAGAAGCAGTGATAGAGTCCCACAATGAGTGAAGACAGAAAAGATTAATAGAAGAGTTGAACACTGATTTAAGAGGGGCAAGGCGAAAGTTAGGCAACCCAAACAGGGCAGACGAACAGTAGAAAAGTTGAGTGAAAATTAGAGAGGAAATTCAAAGTTTAGATACCTGAAAAGTAAGAAATGGATGAGCCCTGCAAACATTGTAGAGATGAAAGCGACAGGAACGGGCAGTTAATGATATGTGGTGAGAGAAATAGAGATTTGTGTCAAAGTAAAGATCAAGATTGTGAGCTGTGGGTGAGATTGGAAGCTTGGATGGGGAAAAGATATAAAAGAGGGTGTTCTATGAGGAGAAAGATTGTTAGTGTGCAGCATTTACGATGAGATAGTGGGAGGACAGCCAGGATTTAATTGCAACCAAGCAAGCAGAAAGATTGCAATGAATTTCAGGATAAAAAGAGGAGAACGAAAGAAATAGTTGGGTGTTGTCTGCATAGAAGTGGTAGGACAGCCAAAAGGAAGAAATAACAGCTGCAAGATAAGATGTGTAGAGCGAGAATAAGAACGGGCCCAGAACTGACCCTAGAGGCACCCCGTGGGCAAGCGAGAATGATTCAGAGGACTTGCCCGCCGAAGTGACCGAAAATGTTCTATTATAAAGATAAGAGTGCAAACAAGATGAAACAAAACCTGAAATACCACAAAACCAAAGTGAGGCTAAGAGTAAAGAGTGATCAACAGTGTTGAAGGCTGCCGATAGATCTAGAAGAATGAGAAAAGGATGAGTGCTTAGAATATTTTGCCAAAAGAAGGGACCAAGCGATATTAGTTAATTAAAGCAAAGTGACCAAGGGATATTAGTAATATGAAAAGAAAAAGAAAGAGAAGAGTCAAAGATGAAAGATGACAGAAGAGGAACAGCAAAGAGTACAGGAGAAAATATAGCACATCAATGTTAAAGGGGTTCAGACGAAGTAAGTGGGCAGACATCCTGAACTAAGTGGCAAATAAGGAAGCTGAAAGAGTAAAACTAAAAGAGTCAGATGAAGACAATTAATGGCAGACAGAGGAATAGTGTGAAGAGAAAAGAGAATAGCAGAGCACCGTAATGTATCCATGAAGGTGAATGAAAGAGTGTTCGGCCATTTCTAAATGTGGGTCTGAGTGTTCCTGCTCCCTGACTGCACGGATGCATTCAAAGACGTGTGACTGGAATCCATTAAACCCTCAGAAAGTCACGATTTTTCACAAGGAGGAAACCTCCGCTTGAACTGCTATTTGACACTATTGAAGCACCGCTACTCAAAGACATTTTCTTGCTAACCTTTATAGACACAAAGGTTATATCACTGTGTAAACTGATGAACCACCAACAGTCTTAATCTAAAATAATTACACGCCATCTGTTATACAAACAAACCGAGACATGTATTGCCTCTCTGTGCCAAGGAAACACGATAATAAATGGCTTGGCTTTATGGTATGAGTGTTACATTTGAGAATATGATTAAACATGAGAGATTAAAGATTTTAATGAAATATACTTGCTGCCTTACATTAAAATGCTGAGGTGTTCATTTGTACTAGACAGTGCTAACAAAACAACAAAAGCAGACAACAAAGCATCAACTCATTCCATGACATGCACATTTCCATTCTAGCACAAACTACGCGTCTCACCTTTTCTTCAAGGTAGCTGTACGAAGTCTTACATATAAATGTTAGGGTTTGGAAAAGACAAAAGTGAATGCCGCAACTCTCTTTTATTTTGTGGTAAATCCTACGTTATCTCATGGAACCTTGACTTTTTATTAAGATCCTTATGAACGTATGTTCTCCAAATGGGTGCTCTTGTGTTATTTACACTGAGAATTTCGTGGTGCCACAAATACCTCATTGATATTAATATACAACTCTCTTTAAAGACCAATGCACATTCTATATACTGAGAAAATTGAAGCAAATTAAATGGCAACCAATTCTGAAGTGCCATATTATTTCCTGCAGTCTATCACCGCAAGCAAACGAACTTAGAATTACATTTTGTTGGACAGAAGAATCTTTATCAAGGACGGTCCATCTGATGTGCCGACTTTCTGCCATCACAAGCAGGAATGGGGAGTTTGTGTATACATAGAAATCCCTGCTGTTTGAATGGGTTCGGAGAGACAATACTCTGCACACGGATCTGATTTAGTGCAATTGAGAAGGCCCTCAAGAATATTGGGGCATGAATTTCAAGATATTTTGGACTAAAACATGAAATTCTGTGGCACACAGCTGCAAGTTCGTGCTACACTTTTGTAGAGCATAAAGATTCAAGAGTATTACCTTTTTTAACCTTTCAAACCCCCAACGGAACTGACTCCCTCCCTAAAGTACACAATCATTGCATGTCCTAACACTTCCAACAGCTTGAGGATTGTAGTTGATTAAAGTATTTATAGGACTATTCCTGAGTGGTGAAAGTCCTCCTGTATACTGCCAAAACCCACTCCTTACACTCAGAGTAAAATGGCTGCGGCCCACCAGCACATCCTTTTATCCTTTAAAAAAAAATAAAGAAATCTTGTTATTGAAAATGTCTTAACTTATACTTCATTACAACTAAAGTTCATCACTTCCCAATGAACCCCTGTCTCCTGCCACCCGCGGCACCCCTTCACCACAAATAATCTGGCTAGTCTGAGGTCCACAGAGCAAAGGCACGTGAAGGAAGGTATAAAGAGCAGACAGCAAATGACAATTATTATTATAATTTTCTTTTCTTTATTGTGCATTTGGTTACATAAAACCTTAATCACACTTATATCAAATACACTAGATACGTTTACAGATTATCAATTCATGCATAAACATATAAAATCAATTAGATAAAACAAAATATCATAACATTCACTTGAAGTTCAACAGGATAAAACGGAATAAAGTGCAAATAGTGCATTAATTAAATCAGCTCAAGACAGTCATTTCAATGTTGCCTTCCAAAGATGAAAGGCAGCTGCAGTGATAACTAATGAGGAGACACTATACAAGCTATTCCAGAATTGATCAGTTGTTACGTGGTCTATGTGCTGCACACATTTTCCGTAACTCTTCAAATACATAGGTGTTAAGCCAGGACACAGTTTATATTTCTCCACCACAGATTGTACAAAAGTCTTTGTTCAGTCGGAACATTCTGCCAAGTGCCCTGAAATTCCATGGTAGGTAGTAGGTTGAAGTGCAAGTATATTATGAACCTTCTCAACGCTGGGGATCAGGGCTTTTTGAGATAGTCAGCCATGAGGTTGAACTCCCCCACTCTTTCCATCCCCTCATGCCACCACCAGATGCTGCACAGCATGCTTTCCAGCCCCTTTCGACGATGACCTATCCTCTGATACAACATGGCGGCGTTACCCAAAATTATCCAATGTCCGCTGACATCACGCCACACTCCAGGCCAATCAGACTTTTGACCATGGAGCGAACAGGGAAATGGGACCGCAGAGCGGAGCCAGATATCACAATTTTTTTTAGACAAACATTTTACCTGCCTTTTAAAAAAGTACTGGACGGATTATCACCAAATTTACAAAAGCACACTTTCGGGACCAAGCTGCCACTCCTGCCTCAAATTTGATGAAAATCCATCCAACGTTCGCGTGCACAAAGCTTTTGTCCATACAGTCTATGGAAAATAAAATGTTGGGACCCCCCATAACTTTGGCCCCCCTGGACGAACCCTCACTAAACTTCCTAAATAAATCCTGAGCGGGCCATATACTTTTTTTGCAAAGTTTGATGCAAATTCGTCCAGGGGAAGAAAGTTATAAACCTCTCCAATGAGTGGTCTTCCTATGGGTTGAGCAACTTAACCATAACTACACAGCCGCTACAGAGGGCCGTGTAATATATTAATAAATATATTGCTTTTGCCAGATTGCTGAACAAATAAGTCAGCCCAAAAATCAGAAATATATCAATTTATATAAATATCCTAACTAAGAACAAGAGAACTATAGGAAATGTTATTTTAATTAAAATAGAAGATAGAAAAAGAAGATAGATATCTTATCAAAAGTGGTAGTTGATTCCAATGCTTGGCAGCCAGAATGCAGAAATAATTTAAATGAGGCCATGCACAAGAAGGAGTGGGACTTTCAAGAAGAAATTCAGACTGAGATTGAAGAGCAATGTCAGGGAGATATCTTAAAATGTGAGAAGAGAGATAAAGAGGAGTCAGATCATGAACACATTTAAAGGCACTGCAAAGAAAATTGAATATTAGATATCAAAAGAGGCCAAGAGAGGCAAAACGTAGGGAACATTGATTCACAAGGAGAATGATGACAAAAGTAAATGAGTAGAAGAATTATATATAGAATGAAGAGGAGTTAGTTGATGAGCAGGAAGACCAAGCAAGACCACAGATCAAGAGTCAAGACAAGGGAAAATTAGAGAGGATACAAGAAGCTTAGTTGCATGAAATGATAGAAATGGGTGGACTTTTCACACATTCCTTAGATTGTATTTGTATTTTATTTGTATTTTATTAAGCGCCTTAAACCAAAGTGCTGTCCTAAGGCTACAGAATGGTTACAAAATAAATGTATAAACAATAAAATCCAGAAAACAATCATTGAAAAGGTGCTGGAGTAGATGAGATTTCAATGAACCACGAAACAGAGAATAAGTGGAGATAGAGCCAAGAGAAAGTGGAAGAATGTTCCAATGAAGAGGAGCAAAAAGCTAAAAGGAATGAAAATGAGATTCTGCATACTGGTGACAGGGAGCCAAAAGTAAGAACTGAGAAGAAGACCGAAGAGAGTGTCCCAGGATATAGAAGGATATTAGTGCAGAAAAATAGCTGGGAGCAAGACCGTACAGACATGTAAATACAACACAAAGAAAGATGAAATACATTTTTGCCAAGAGAAGCAGTGATAGAGTCCCGCGATGAGTGAAGACAGAAAAGATTAATAGAAGAGTTGAACACTGATTTAAGAGGGGCAAGACGAGAGTTAGGGAGCCCAAACAGGGCAGACAAACAGTAGAAAAGTCGATTAAAAATTAGAGAGGAAATTCGAAGTTTAGATACCAGAAAAGCTATACATAAATATCGACTACTTCCAATGGTTTGCTGCCCAACTTCCCAACAAAAATCCGGTTCTTTCAGTCGAGAACCCCCAAGGTTCATGACTTTAGTTTTGCTGATCTTAATAATCATATTATTAGTATACGCGAAAGCAGTCAGTGGGCCTCATTACACGGACGGCGGAAAGGTTTAACGGTGACCGTTAATGGGAACGGTGACCGTTAACCCTTACTGTCGTACTACGAGGTCGCTTTGCGGGTTGGAGGATTTAACGCCTGCTTTTTGCAGGCGTTAAAATCCAACCCGCTAAGGGACCTCGGAGCTAATTACGGCACCGCAAAATTGCGGTGGCGTAATTAGCGCCTTCCCCATTCCCATAGAGCCCTATGGGGCAGAAATGGGAATGGGGAAGGGCAATGGCGGAAAGGGGATTTACCGCCCCTCCAACCTTGGAATGGGGCGGTAAATCCCCTTTCCGCCTAGGCGGTGCTGGTATTTTACCGGCATGAGCCATGGCGCTAAGAGCGCCATGGCTCGCCGCCTACGATGTAATGAGGCCCAGTGCATCTATCGAGCGCTTGAGCCCGATAGGGGTTTCATCGAAGAGAAGAATAACAGCGGTAAAGCCAAGCCATGTAATGGGTACGCCACTTACCTGGAGGGAAGTTTCTCACTGCATCTAAGTAAATATTGGCAATGTAGAGATTGAAAATCAGTGATGCAAAAATGCACAACTGCTTCAATCCCACATTGGTCTCGATTGGTGCAGTGGTTACCCCCTCTTGGTTGAGGTTCACAGTGGCCGTCATGTCAGTATACAGCAATTTTAGGAAGTGTAGCAAATGTAAGTCGATCCCCCAAGCAGCAAGCTTCACCCAAAGAAGGGGACGTGATATTAAGTCAAAAGTTTTACTGAAGTCAACTAGACAGCAATAGAGATTAGAGCCAGGGCCAGTGATATCAGTCATGAGTAGTTGGATAGTACACATTTTATCTATTGTTCCGTGGCATTTCCTAAAACTAGTTTGAAAAAGTTTGGTGGTCTCTTTCCAAAACCCACTGGTTGAACTTGGTTAGAAGAATGGTGGAAAATATCTACATGCTCGAATCGAGAGCCTATAGTTTGATGGATCGTGCTTTCCTCCTTTTTTGTACACAGGAATCAAAATAGACGTTGACTAGCTACCAGGGATCTGCCCACAGAACTCCATGTGTCGAAACAGTTCCAGCAAAACTTTTACCCAAAAGGTCGGGTTGGCCTTAAGGATAACATTGGCCATGCCATCAGGGCCAGGCGGCCATGACGGTTTTAACTTACTGATGACGTGAAGTATGTCCTCAATGTCACAATCTTCTTGAAAAAACAAGTGGAAGGGGTATGAGTGGCAATGGCCAGAGTATCCACATTAGCTGAGAAATAAAGTTTCCGGATTGCTCCTTCCATTTAGATTGAGAGATAGGGTTTAATTTAATTGGGGCTGGTCCTGCCAGGTGTTCCCTGAAGTGGAAATAGAATCTATTATTGTCATTAGCCCTAAGTATACGAAACATGGAGAGCAAATGAATGGTATATAAAGAGGATTTGTTTTTGTTTAATTAATTTTTGTAACAAGTTGTTAGGTAAAGAAGCTGATATTGCTTCTCATTAGGGGGTAATGAGAGTTGAATTCTAACTTGAGCCCTGACCCTGCGATAATGGACTTTCTTTTGATGAATTAAAGGATCAAATTGGTCAGAGAGTGCGCGGTCCTTTTCCCAAACATGTTAGAGCTCTGGATGGTTACCTTGTGCGCCAATTTAGCAATGAGTGTTTCTAGGTCCCCTGTATGCAATGAGAGCCAAGTTTCTATATGGTCTTGGTTGGCTATGATGATGTCATTAAACTTGGAAGCCAGTCCTGTCAACCAGATGATACCATTTCTGCCGTCATTCACTCTCACCGCTGGTATGCTATGTGTTGGAAAACAGCGGGGTTCAAATATAGAAGACCAAGTAAGTGTAGCATGATCACTCATGGTGTTATATGTAATGTGCAATTGGGAGCATCGATTCAGCATGTTGGCATTAACTTCCACATACTCTATAAATTATTATGACCGAGCGCTAGACCAGGTAAATGTTGAATCTGGGAGATCTGCATTTGCTCTATGTATACAGACTAAGCCATGAGTGCCGAAGAAGAAGGGCCAGCCACGGGCAATTGCTTGAGACATGTATTTTGCCTTCGGTGTCATCAAGTATTATTAGATGCAGATCATGCACATTAAGATCACCAGTCATCAGGACCATACTTTTAGGATGGATGTCAAACCATGGGCTGAACATTTTCTCTGTTGTATAGTGTATTTCCTGAGTTGCAGTGCCATCTGAGGGGTCTACAGAGAAGGGATCAATGTTAGAATCGGAGCACATGCCAACTGAAAGACCTCCACTGGGATGACCTCTGCAAGATGCCCTCACAGCGTTGCATAGAATTGAATAACAGTCAATGTAGAAATTGGTCGTGAGCCATGTTACCTGCAGAAGAAAAATGTTAGTCGAGGTGAGTTTGGCAAGGCCCAGCGGTTGATTGCAGAAATAATTATTTCCATGCGTATTCCATGTGAGCCAAGACAAGACAGATATAAGGTTGCGCTGTGAAGCCACTGTACAGCAGATTCCACTAATACCAAATTGCTGGTAGAACGAAGAAATTAATCCAGCAATAGTGATTGTTTGGATTGAGGAGTGGGGGCTGGAGTTGCTATTGTAGTTGTCCAGGAGAGGGTCGTTGATATTGGGCCTCTCTCTGCTTAAAGATGTGCTGTTTCCTGCATATTGTCAGTTTAAAGCCAAGGGTTTCCAGTTCGTTTGCACTAGTCTCTAGCAGGGCAACCATCAAAGCAGAATCAAAATCCAATATTACCCAGTTGGATGAGCTACTGAATTTAGGGGGTTCAATATAGGTGATATCAGTGGAAAATAATAGACTCAGGCTGGCAATTTGTGAGAACATTTCCAGGGCAATTCTCCTATTTAAGAATGGGCTGAAGTTTGTTGGGCGCAGTTCTACCAGGTTTGCCCATTTACCTAATGATCTAATATTTTCATTTGTGGCAGTATCTCTGCGGAAAAGTTGTGAGAGAGCTGCCACGGACAGCGTGGAGATGGACAGAGATGGAGTGGTGACCCGATCAGAGACTGATGAACTATTATGCAGAGTAGGAGCAGGGAGTTGTGGAGGGGCTTGAGTATGAGAACAAATAGGAGCGAGAGAACCAGGCTTAGAAGTAGATTTAACATTGATTGTCACCTTCCTCTTTTTTACAAGTATTGGCTTGGCTCTTCTCGCCACTGGAAGGGGAATTGGCGTAGGGGGTACTTGGACTGAATCTCGATCACTGAACGAGGGTGAGGGAGAGCATTCTTCATAGTCCCAATCGCTCTCCTATGCATGTTCTCATTGAGTCTTGAGATGATGGGAGAGCAGATTTCTTGCAGCAAATTTTCATTAGTGGGTGAGTGCTCTTATTTGCCTCATTTGTATTTCCAACAGAGGCCAGTTGAGGAGGCAAAGGAGAATTATCTAAAATCACATTGGTGATCCTAGCTATAGCGTGCTTCCTCTCCTGCTGTTCTTTGGCAAGAGTGGAGCACAGCACAAGGAGATCTTCAATACTGGCAGATATGGCATTTAGAGTAAATGTGATAGCAGGATCCCTGCTCATATCAGGTCTGGTTGGAATGAGGATTGAGGTGCTTTGCAGCGTGTATTTTGCGGTTTGCACTTGTTGCATATTGACACATGGTTTACTGCCAGCTCTTTGGAGATAAACAGCAAGCTAAACACAGTGGCCCTCATTCCGAGTTTGGAGATAGTCATGGCGCTATTAGCGCCATGACTACCTCCAATACTGGTTCCGACTCCGGTTTGGTGAAAGGGGGACTTACCGGTCCAGTCCGACCTTGGCGGGAACGGTAAGTCCCCATTCACCAAACCATTCCCCATTCCCATTTGAGCCCCCATAGGGCTCAATGGGAATGGGGAAGGTGCAAATAACGGTACCGCAATTTGCGGTACAGTTATTTGTTCCCTTGTCCCTTAGCGGGATCTGCTAAGGGACCTCGGAATAAGGCGCAAAGGGATTACCGGCACCGGTGTCCTTACCGGTGCCTGTAATCCCTTTGCGCCAAGGTCGGAATGAGGGCCAGTATGTACCAACTGTGTGGTCCAATAGGCTTCCTCTGTGGTTGGTTAAGGAAGCGGCAAGTTCGAATTCAATTGGGCAGGCAAAGTCACGGCAAATAGTGCACTTCGGATGTCCAACAATCCATCAGTTTACAGATTGGCGTGTTCTTACCTATGGCTCTGGTGTCCCCCACGGACCACAACAGACCACTCCACTGCCACTCTTGCAGCAGACCATGCTGTGACCACTTAGTGAGAACGCGCTTTACAGTGCATTGATGCCATAAGCAGTAAGGATGCCAGGAAGAACTCCTAAGGCAGTCTCTGATCCCACACAGTTCTAGAAAAGCTGATGTAGAGGAGCAGTTAAGGTGCTGTTGAAGTGCTATCCACATTGTCAAAGGAAACTAGCACTTGTTTCACAATGGGGGGGACAGAAGGAGACTCACCACAAGTCTACCACCCACCTGCCAGAATGATTCACTTGCAGTGCACTAACACTGTACTGTACTCTACACACTGCACTCTCCAGAATGGAAGGAGCTACAGGGGTACACAGAGCTTCAAATTCCACACTGATCCAGGGTTTTAACACATCCCCTGTGAAAACCCTGAACCACAACCAGACAAGCTGCCTTGTCCCCACCGGCTATCCCCCTCTTCCTGATACACCTGGCTACGGGTGTATCCAGACGCAGTACACAGGAGCAAACTTTCTTGGCGCTTTCTCGTAGCTTGTCTCTCTAGAACCAATAGAGCAAAGGACCGAAAATCATGCCAAGACGCACTGCACTAACTCACATTGCAGCCTCCTCCGACACTGACAAATGACAAATAGATGAAGGATAATTCCCCATAAGCCCCTAGTATACTCAACCACACTAAACATAAGCAAAGAGGTATTCAAAGGAAACATACATCTTTGCATCTCCAGTGAAAGAATCTCAATATTTAAAATATCCAACATCATCTAAAGGGTTTTGTTGCAAAATGAAGACAACTGATAATGTATCTTTGCTTGCCCTGTATGTACATAGTCACATCTTTCCCCACTCCCTATACAAAGTGTTTATGCCTCAAACAAATGCCTCTCTTTTTCCTAATCTTGCCCAAGTGCTTATCTTAGCGTTATTTATGATTTAGAATTGAAGGCATGCTTGAGAAAACCTCTGATATGACTTTATTTAACATCACCCTGAAGACATCTGCCAAACTCTGCAGCAGGGCAGCATATCTGTCCTCAGCGACTGATAATTCGGTACTGGTTCTGCAACACATAGATTTCCATAAGGCGGGCTCAGTAGATGCACAGAGAGACTGGGTACAGTTTGGAGTCCCTTCCCTCTTTACTCAGTATTATCTGTCTAGATCTTGCATCCCCTCCTCGTCATCATCTCCACTCTTTTAATTCCACCTCATTTCTTTCTCTACTTTACTTGTGGCTCCCCTCTATTTCCTCCTTTTCCTCCTGTTCTCCTGATGCCGCTGCAAGCCCTCTTGACCAGTGGCCGAAGTGTACGAAAAGAAGTAGTGGAACTATGTTCCCTGCTGGCCTGCCCCCGCTCCCCACAAACCCCATCGCCACGCCCCCTCCGACATACAATGCAAACCCCAAACACTTGCAGCTGCTGTTTAAGGGAACGTTCAGTGCAAGTTTCAACTTCTTCCTACACTTTTATTTTAAAACGAAACCATTCCGAAAAGGTTTCTTCTTAAAAAAAAGTATAGGAGCTGTAAAAGGTAATTTAAAAAAGTAGAGGAGCACAGCTCCCGACTGCACCCGCTCACTTCGACCACTGCTCTTGACTCCCCTCTCTTGTCTACTCTAGATTGCACCTATCCTGCGTGTTCTTCCTATCCAACCCGCAAACCTCCTCAACCTTGGCTTTCTCCTGCCCTCACCTCCCTCTGCTGCAACCTTCCCAAAGCCGAACAATGCTGGAAAAAGTTAACTTCTCCCTGTGATCTTACAGCACTTCCTTCTCTACATTCCTCCTATGGTCTTGTTTTACTCAATGCAAAAAAATGTATTTCTCTGAATTGTTGATATCTCTCTCTCATTATCCTCATCATCTCTTTCAGCTTCTTCACGCAAGTCTCTTCCCAAACGGCTTAATCCTTCTCCCTCATCTCCTGACTTTGCAAATTATTTTACATCTAAAGTAGTTACTGTTCGCTCTTCCTTTTCTACCCCAACTCCTCCTTGGCCACCTCCTACAATCCCACCTCTTTTCTCAATCTCTTCCTTCTCTCCTCTTTCTGACCATGAAATGTCTGCCCTGCACACTCATGCTCATCCTACTACTTCACCTTCTGACCCTCTTAATTCTACCGTTACTCTGCAAATTTACCCTCACCTTTCTTATCGTACCGCTCTTATGAAGTCCTCTCTTAATAATTCGTGTTTCCCTTCTCCCATCAAACATGCGCTCATTCTCCCGATCTTGAAGAAACCCTCTCACAATCCATCTGTTCCCGCTAACTATCATCCAATTTATCTTCCTGCTTTCCATCTAAACTTCTCGTGGATGCTGTCTATTCTCAATCTCCACTTTCTTCAACTGAGACTGCTCACTTTGTGGGGTACATTTATCCACCCAGCAGAACTCCCCTACATCTCCAAACTGCATTTTTCAGCAGTACAAACAGTATGGCTGGGCTTGCTCTGTTGAGCACCATTGCATTGCACCAAAATCACATTTTGCAGTCACCAGAATTATGGCTCGCAGTCTTACCAGCCACACATGGGGCAAGATGAAACACAGAACACCAGGAGAATTGCTGCCAGTATTTTCTTCAATTGCACCGAAGAAAAGAATTCAAATGCAGCACTGTTTGCTTGTTTTTTTGTTTGTTTGTTTGTCTGTTTATTTGTTGTGCGCGCCGGAGCCAGAGGTATCAGGGCACAGGTGGAAAGAGAACACTGCCAGCTCAAAACACTTTCATTGAAAAAGGACATATTTTGCTTTTAAAATGACTGCGCCCTTATGCTCTTTGCCACCGTTTCAACAGTTCACAGTTCCAGTGAGACCCAGCTACGTCCCTCCATATTCAGGTTGTGCTCCAACAAAAGGGGGCATTTGTCACTGAATGAGATGCTATGTCAGGCAAGATCTGTGAAATAACAAAGAACTTCACTCCAAGCTGTCCGAAAAAACAATTGACTGTTTGGAACAAAATATCACAGCTAAACTCTTCACAAGAGACGTTGACTAGGGCTACAAATAATGTTTAGAATCGAGAAAACCGCATTTTGAAGTGACAGCGAAGGAAAATTAACCACGTGCAAAATGGCGCTTTTATAAACAAGGAAATGTCTGGTTAAAAGTAAATTGTTGAATTAAGGCCCTGTCCTTGCATAGAAAGGTGAGGGGGATTTGTTTTAAAACATTTGTAGGATATTTAATTCCAACAGTTTTGCTTTCTGGTTCAGGAAAGAAAAAGAAAAAAATAATACATTTGCTGAAGCCACAGAACAGGTTTTTTCCTGGCCTGGCTTCAAAGGACTTTGCTTTCTAGGAACTGGATCTGCCTCCCTTCAAGTGGAACAGCCCCTGGGGCATATGTATAGGCAAGGGTGGCAGATCTCACACCCTCATCAGACTATGTGGCAATGCTCCAGCCTGGTAAAATGGATTTCTGGGACACATAGGTGTGACTTTTTAGCAGCACCTCCCCTCAATTCAAACTGGGGAGCTTTGAAGGCAACTCCATTGTAACATTGGACCCAGGCTGGCTAAAGCCAGACATTTGACTGGGGGTTGGGAAGTATGCCATTATTTGAAAGACAATGCTGGCTATTTGGGGCAAAAGACTGTTCAGAATTGTATTTCTGCAACCGGAAAATACAGCAATACAACATTTTAACAGTTTAAATGTAATTTTGGTGGCATTAAAACAAGACATTATAGGCTTCCCTAGCATGTGGGGGATGCAAACGGCAGAAAAATGTAAATCATGGGAAAAGTATACATGCTGCAACTTGGAAATTTAATGCAAACATGCTTTGTGATATTAGGTACACCTATCAAAAATTGTAGAATTTTAGGTGAAACAGTTCCCACTAGAAATGGCGAAAGATTATTAGAACGGCAAAACAATATCTTACAAATGTGGGAATTGGAATGACATGTTCATTGTAAAATCTGGAATCTGCCTATGTGATTTTCAAAAGTGCTAGAGAACTGTGGGAGGGCCATGGGCATTGTAAACCCACACCATAAAATGGATGTCATGTCCCTGAAGTCCAACCAGCTGACAGGAATTCGGTAACAGTAAACCCTGAGCAATCCAGTTGTTAGAGGCATGTGAAGCCAAAGGTTTGCCTCCATAGTAAATCATTTGATGTCATCCGCCTTATAAAAGGTGGAAGCTCACAGAGACAAAGGACACTCTCTTCTGAATATTCCAGCTCATGTGCATCCAGATATTCCTCATTCACTCTACAAGATTCCAGATTCCACTGCCAGGCCAGAGCACAGCTGACCCTATCCATGCAGGACCACTGATCCAGAAAAACCCCAGTAATAAATACCAATAACTGAGGGGGAAAGGGGAAAAGTGGCTGAATCCTCATTGGGATTATCCAGTACTACCTGCTTGCCCTGCTATCCACTTTATCCAGCTGAGGTGCCGCTGTGTCATGACCAGACTTTGCCCAGCTGTTTTCTACTAGGAGAGTCCACTGCTGTGACCAGATATTGCCTCGCTGTCCAGAAACTAGGTTCGCTTTGCAAAATACCCCATTGAAGTGCTTGTTGTGAGTACTTCCCTTCCCCAACAACCAAAAACTGCATCCCTTGCTCTCTTACATTGTATTGGGTCCACTCCAATAGAAATCCCATAACTGCCTTAGCAGAAATCCTTGTATACCTTGTGTAGTAAAATCGGTAGTGATCTCAAGTGTTAGCGCCATTATTTTTGTCTCCATTCTGTCCTTGTGTAAGTCATTAATACTATTTTGATTAGATAAATTAATTCTCCCTAAAAGAGGCACACTGCGTGAAGGGGTTAAAACTGATGCTTAACCTTTCTATTCACAGGTGGTGTTTCTCTTTTCTAGCCACTAAAATCTAGTTTAAGTGAAACTTGTCCTTTCCTTTCCAAATTGATTTTCTCTGTAATCTGCTGTTATTTTTAAAACTGAATTTCCTTTCCCATTGAGAAGCTCATCATGTCATTAATTTAGAGTTACCCTTTCACTTTCATATTATACCTGTGATGTGCATCTGTCACTCAGCATATAAACCGCATTCCGATTTCGTCTATTCAACCCGTTTTCAAACTGTTTCGACATTTAAAGCTGTGTGAATTAGCAAATGCAATTTCTAAGTGTGTGATTTGGCTGCACTGTGTTTTTCAATTCCAAATTGATTTTCTGAACTGTAAGCCTGTTGTTAGTAACTTGCCTTGTAATTTATTAGTGTTCTTACATCCCTGATACTGCTATAACTCATATTTACCTCATTCATTCAACCACACGTAAATTAAATATTTAGTAATTGTGAGTGCTATTTTGTGCAATTGCAAAGGTTTTTAATATGATTTTGCCTCCCATTTTGTGCGGGAAGGTTGGATTTCACTTCTGTTTACTGTCTAGTATGTTTTACTCCTTGCTACTCGTTGCTACTCACACACAATCCGGTTAATAGGGATTTAAGGGAGTATTGCAGGGGGAAATACTGGGGTGCTATCTACCTGAAAAGTAATATTGCTATCATTCACGTGTGTTTTGTATATGCTATATTAGAAGGTCAAACTAAATGTATTTCATCAATGTACCTTGTAATTATCACCCCATTGGTGATTGCTGCCCAATATTAAATTTGTGTGATTTTATTTGAATTTAAAATAATAAGTAAGAGTGTTTTAATTGTGTGCTGCATCCAAGGCCACTGATAAGAGTCCTTGGCTGGCGTGTGACGCCCAATTAGAATCCTTAACAGATTGGGGGCTCATCTGGGATTGAGAAAGTGTTGCCACCCGTGACAGCTTAGCACAGCAGGCTAACCTTCAAAGAAGTGACACTTTGTGGGGTTACAACACTGTGTTACACTGTAGAAGTGCTTTCCCAAAACATAGGCCCTACGTAACAGGCCTGTGTGTACAGATAAATTAAAATCAACCCCGAACCAGTCAAAAAGCAGCAAAATACAGGTGCCCATTATTTCAATAAATTAATATAGAAACAACACTCTCCATAATTACCACAGTAGAGATAAACATGGCCAGGCAGCATCTTCTGATCAAATTATTTGTCAGAGGCGAATGGGCACACCAAGATGAGGAGGTCTGGCTGGGAGAGATGATGCAACAGGTCACTGTCATGGACATGGATGTGTGGCAAGACAGTAGCCTGTTACATCAAGCTATGAGCGGGTTCTGCATGACTCCAAATCTTAAAGAAGAGCAGATTAAAATGGTCACAATCACAGCCTAAATGTATCTCCATATGGGGATTATGCAGAAAAAATCAGAAGAAAACAGAATGCAAAACCAATCTGAACTCTTAACTCGAATCCCGACTGAGCTGAAACTAGTGGAAGGGAAATTGCAAAAGAGCCAAGATTCTAAGGTCCAAGTTGAGTACTACATCAAACAGCTAAAAGAGGACTTGGCTCTACAACAGCAGCATAATTCAGACCAAGAGGCCAAATTAAATGCCTTAAGAGTGGAGTGTCAAGAAAAGGTTGACTCTTTGGAAGAGCCTCAACTGAAATTAAAACAACAAGTGAGATACAATAACGCCAGCGTAGAGCAAATGGCCACATTATAGAATCAGATAAAAAAATTGGAAGAGGAAAGTAATACATGAATTATGAAACAGCTCCACTTTCAATCAGAATTTGATGAAGAGCTCAAGAAATTAGGCGTCATGATGCAACAAAGGGATGACCTGGCAGAACAAAGAGGCGCTCTGTATCAGGAGAAAGAGGCCCTATACCAGGAAATGTACAATTTAAAAACCAATCAGGATAGAAGGGAGTCAGACCTTCAGGGACTGACTGGCATACAAGAAGAACGTGAAAAAGTAATGGGACATAGGAGACACATGGAACTCGAGTTAGAGCAGGTCAAGGAGGCTCTAATGTGCAGAAAACTGAGGTTCATCTCCTGCAACATAAATTGTCTCAGTGTTCCCAGACCATACAGGTAGCGCAAAGAGACAATGAGGCCCTCTGTGAGGAGAACAATGGACAGCAAGAGTGGTTAATAGAGCAAGTGGCAGCAAGAGTGGTTAATAGAGGCCAGTCAAGTCCTGAAAGCAGAGCAAAGACTCAGACCTTTGCCTGCTTTCAAGAGCTAGGGGCTGAGAAGGAGAAACTAGGGAGGTTGGAGAAAGACTATGCTAGTCTAAATCCAAACTTGAGGGACCCCAAACAAGTAGACAGGGACAGTGTGATGCCCTGGGTACTTAGGGACTCAAACCCATGTAATACTTTGTGCACTGCTGACTTCATGTCTACTGGTTCACATGATCCATAAACCATGAGGCTGTCAGAATTAAATAGGCCTAACATGATGGAGCTGACAGGTCAGCACCCCTCAGAAATTGATCGACAGGGGCGTCCCTGTATAGATATAAAAAAATATTATGGCTGAAGTCTCTAACCAGGAAGCCTCCTATGAGGCGAAAGTCAGGGAATTAGTTCTGCAGAAGCACTATCTCCAATGGGACTATTTGGTTCGATCCGAAAAACAGCATGAAATTAGGCACCAAAAGAGCATTCTGAAGACATCCACCCAATCAGTGCAGTGTGGGGATCCTCCGCCCACCCTGGAAGCAGGGAGGAGTCAGAACACTACTCTCCTATGCACCACAGGGGAGAAGAAACGTTGCCTTAACATTCTGCGAGCCCCTCACAAGCTTGCTGAATATGGAAGCGCTTAGAAGATAATGAGGGGAGCTCAAACAGTAGCAGCTTGGAGTCGAGGGTGAGTGGACAACAAAAAAGAGTTCTTGTGAAAGACCCCATTAGGCAGGTCAAGGCCATTAGGAACTTCATAAAACTGCAGTAAAAAAAACGCATTCTGTCTGGGAGAATTTGAACTCTATGAACAAATGATGGACACTTTTTTCACATCAAATATAGCCAGAACTGCATAGTTTATGCTAAATGGACCTTCTCTCCGGAGTATTCCAGCTTCTTTGCTGGACTGGAAGATCAAAACCATTCAAGGTGGTCCACCTACAAGTGGCCATCTTGAAGCACTTTTCCGCCATCAGAAACCCCCAGGAGGATTGCAAGGCGGCCTACAATTTGCAATGCGGAGAAAATCAGACCCCAAGAGAATTTGTGCAGGAGGTTAAATGCACCTTTGCACAAACTACCAGGCAGGTGCGCACTAATTCCAGAGAATTCATAACCAGTTGTTTCATGACAAAAGATCTCTGGACTGTGTAATAGAGCAGGCTACCCGGATCTATGAGGTCCAAAAACGTGCAGAAAATAAAAACCAGATTTTAAAAAAAACAAACCAACCAACACCCCTGCTGCAGCTTAGGTGGAGGAGGTGAAGGTTGCCCCCAATTTGTACCTAGAAATGGGGGCCTACAAACCAACTGTCCCAAAATCAGCCAAATCAGAGGCAAAGAAGGCCATCTGATCAATCAGCGGCAGGTGACAGTCAGGCAGGTAACCCCACCAATCGGACCCCTAACTCTCCTGATTACATCAGTCCCTGATATAAGGGCAACCAACCTATCTTGGGGTATGTATGGACTCCCCCAGCCCAAGGGGGATCCAACCAGGTAAGAACTGCCCCAGGAAACGTCCCTCCTTACTTCCCTTTGGAGGGCAGTAATCCCCCAAATCATGGGTTACGTTTTTTCCCCCAGTATCTACCAAACCCCAACCAGCAGGACAACCCTCCTTTCATTCCCCATTTTCAGAAGTCCAGATCACCTAATCCGGGACGGGGGAGGCCAAGGGTGGAGGGTTACCAAAATACCCAATACCCAGGGTACTCCGGGAGAAGGGATAGTTACCCTTCCCTCGAACCACCTAGGTATGAACAAAGACCCCCGTACAAGCTGGAGCGGGTGTCCCAACCCAAGGTCCAGAACCTCACACAGGATCTGAGTCACATGTTGAGGGTTCAGCAGAACCCTCAGATGAACATGGTGGCTCAGAAGCGCTCAAACCAAGGGTCTGGCACCCCAGAACAATGACGGGCAGAGAACACAGACAAACCACTGGTTCCAGAGGAGGAGGCACGGGAAGAACGGGGGTGTAAAGCCCTAGAAGAAGCTTCCTTCCTCACACATGAAAAGCCCCTAGATGCCCCAGAACCAGAACTAGAAAAATCCTGCCCCCGAAAATCTGCAACCTAGGGAACAGAGGGTGGGTAGGAGAAATAAAGAAATTAAAAAGGCCCATTTTGTGGAGGAGGTTATTGTCCTCCAGTTTGAAGGGGAAGAATCCTTAGAGGATTCTGGGAAGAAAATGTTCTCCTTCAGGGACGGGGGAATTCCTCCCAAAGAAATATTGGTCCCAAAGGATCTGAATGAAGACTGGGTTGGTGTGGGGACTGATTCAGAGTCACCCATCCCTGAACCGCAGAATTGTCATCCTGAGAAAAAAACTATTAATGGAGGGATCCTCCCCACAAATTGGTTCTAGTCACTGCCACCAGGTAAGAGGGGGCAGCACATAGCTAAGGGAAAAAGGAGATTCCAAAATCCCACCTATTTCAGGATGCCAAATTTTTATTACAGATTCCCAGACTCCGGCACAGAAAATTGTCCAAAACTCCACCGTGTCGAAGTCCAAAATAAAGAAATTGACAACCCAGCTTGCCCAAAATGCCCATTACCTTTGTCCGCTTGAGGAGAAGGAGAGGAGATTCTATGCTTCCATTTGTTTGCAAGGACAATGTGCATTTTCAGCACTGGTGGATACTGCATCCCAAGCCACTCTTTTGTCAAAAAGGTCCTTTGAGCAGCTAAATTCAGGAAGGGGGGAGAAACACCAGATCCCTCTCACCCCTCTTCCCAGAGCACTCCAGAACTTCAACGGGAATGAAATTTCTGTTGAGGGGACTGCAGATCTGGAAAATAAAATGTGGCTGACATAAGGTGAAACGCAGGGTCATAGTCGTGACTCCAGGGGGAACCACCTGTCTTTTAGGGAATGACATCCTTCGCAGGTTGTCTCCCCTAATAGACTGTGTGAACAAGGTCCTCTGGACTCAGACTAACTGACCAATAAAATTAAAACAGAGTGTCAACTATGTTAGTTTAAATGGCACATGGTTTACCAAAAATCTGATTATATTGAGTTTCATTTCCAAAATAATCAGATACCTGACATTACAGAAATTGCTGAAGGACAACAAACTGGTGATGGTAACTCCTCTCCATTCCTGAAAATCAACCTTCCTTTCACTTTCGAGTGGCATTCCACACTCAAAGGAAATACTTTGCAATTTTATATCACTTCACAATCTGAAAATCCATACTCTACAGTCAAAAGTGAAGAAAAACCAGCTAACAAATTAGATGACATTCAGAAAATTAGGGAACAGCTGTTCCTTCCTTTTCAGTTAGATGAGGGGAAAGAGTGTATTCTCGCCCGACCGTGCCTGAACAACGGAAAGAGCTTCATCAGCGAAGCCATGTTCACAAAGCTCCCAAAAGATCCAACCATTCCCACTTTTAGATTGATTGATAAGTGGGAAATGGGACTGGAAACTCCCAATTGCCATCATCTCCTCCCTAGCAGGTGTATGTTCAACATTTCTATAGGTGATAAAAGCATAGAGCATAATTGTTGGGTCATGCGAGATGTCTCTGCTGCATTCTATTTAGGCAGTGACATTCTCAAACGGCTTACAATTAATTTGGACCTTATAAATTACAAGGCCTGGTCCCTATGTTTCCTTTGATGTTTCTGAAAAAGCATTTCGGTCGCCCAATTGCTGCTTCATGTGGTTGAAGTTCAAAATGTAGAAGAAGTCCCCATCCCAGGAAGAACCCGCCAATTCCCACTGGACCTAAAAATTCAAAGAGGACAGAAACTGCAAAATCCTGACGTCTATGTACATCTCAATGCCCAACTCCAAAAGCAAGGGTTGTGGTTAAACCCAACACCATTAGTCAGTGTAGAACACAACACCATTCCAATGTTGATGGATAACAGCAACCCTAGGAGTATCACTCTGGGCGCAGGCACCATTATTCGAATGACGGTCGATGGCCAACATGTTTCCATGGATCTAGGAAACAAACTGATAGGACCAATTCCCCAGGACTGCTATGACAATGACAATAACAATGACGATGACATACCTCCAGAAAAGATCTTCACCTGGAAAGGGGGAATTTCCTGGTGTACTCTTCCTGCCGTTACGGGGAGGAAAAGGTGACCTGTGACATCAGGCAGGATGAAGTGATATTCCAGGTCCACAATGACTGCCTCTCCTACCTGAAACCCTCTGTCCAGGCAAATATTCTAACCAGAAACCTCTCAACCTACCTGGAGGAGGCCGCTGAGATGGCCAAACCTGAAGTCTTTCCAGGCTTCAGGCAAATTGTTGAAGAGCAGGTCAATCTCACTGATGCCTGTGACACTGATGAGCAAAAGCAAAAGTTGAAACAGGTTTTCTTAGTTTTCCAAGATATCTTTGCTGTGGACTCGTACGACTGGGGTCGCACCGAGATACATAATACCATAACTCCCACGGACCCTGGAATGACTCCTGTATTTGTGAAGCAATATCGCTTGCCTCTCGCATCTATGGAGTCCCTGCCAGAAACTATAAAAAACCTTGGTTCCCGTGGGATAATTCGTCCAGTCCACAGCACCTTTAATAATCTGGTGCAGGGGATTTTAAAACCAAATGGCCAATGGTGACCTACGCAGACCTCAGGGAGCTGAAAAAACATGTCCACATGTCCCGATGCCCTCTCCCCTACATTGACCAAGGGCTGGCCCAGATCCAGGGGTCCAAGGTATACAGTGCTATTGACCTGACAAATGGATACTGGACCGTGCCCATCAGTAAGGAAGACCAATACAAGCTGACCTTTACCTTCGAGGGCAGCAGTACACATGGACACAGACTCCCTTCAGATACATTAACTCCAGAAACAAATTCAACATCTTCCTACACAAGGCCATGCCTGACTTGGGTGAAAGGGGTAACTTGGCCTATGTGGATGATGTCCTGATCAAAGGCTCAATTGTGGAGGAAGACATAGCGGAAATCCGTTATGTTCTGACCCAGTTAAGGGTTGCCAGAGCAAAAATGTCGTTCCAGTGGTGCACGACCAGTGTCCACTTCTTGGGACATGAAATAACTCCTGAGGGCCTCTGTCCCCAGAAGAAGCAAGTGGAAGCCACATTAAAACAAAAGATCCCACAACTCTGCAAGAGCTAAGAAGCCTCCTTGGACTGATTAATTACAGTAGGAAGTTCATTGAGGATTACACAGAGGTCACAAAACCCCTGATCCAACTGTTGAATGGGGGATCAAGTGGGTGTGGGGTCCAGAACCAGCAGAGGCAGTAAAACAACTCAAAAGAAGTCCCTCACAAGCACCTTGTCTAGCTTAACCTGTCCAAACCAAGGAGTTATTCTTGGAGACAGGTCCCTCGAATACATGCTTGACAGCAGTATTATACCGAAAGCATGACAAGGTCAATAAAGTCATCTCCTATGCAAGCAAGACTTTATCCTCTGTGGAGGAAACATTCAACGATTTTAAGAGGGCACTCCTGGAAACAGTGTGGGCATTGAAAAATTACTGCCTGTTCATCCAGGGGGAGCACATCATAGTGGAGACTCCACACCAGCCTTTGCAATACCTCCAAAGTGACAGAATCTGGGCAGGAAATGTGTGTAATTCCAGAATTACTTCCTGGATTCTGTCAATGCAAGGCTTTCCTGTGGAGGTCAGATATGGCCAAATCAAGAAGAGTCCCCTCGCGCAAGGTCTGGCTGACTTGCATGATTGCGCCAGAGAAAACTGCCTTGAGGACGAAAGTCTCAAAACCCAGGACAACATGGAGGAGTACCTGAATTCCCCACACAAAGTGTATGAAGAAGATGAGTGCGAGGGAATGGCCACCATTTATGTGGACGGGTGCCCCTACCATGTTGACAACAACGGGGAAAAGGAACTGATCGCCGGCGTTGGGAATGCCTGGGTGAAGATTGCCCTGGAACCCTCTACTGGGTACAAGATCAGTCCCTGCAGTAGTCGGGTGGCGGAGTTGATGGCAGTACATCACGCCATCCTCGCTGCCGCCCAATACCAACTCCACAAACTGGTCATAACCACTGATTCATATTATGTCCGGAAGGCGTTCATGGAGCACCTGGTCAAATGGAAAATCAGAGGCATGCTGTGTGCTAATAACAAACCACTCAAACAAGGCAAGCTAATACCAAATATTGATGATCTGGTCACCTCTAATGGGATGACCATCTATTGGAAAAAGATTAAGGGTCATTCCAGAATAGAGGGGCGGGACAAAACTGGAAACGACCTGGCTGATCAGCTGGCCAAAACTGGAGCCATCCAGGGGGATCTCCTTGAGATCGAGTCCCTGTTGGGGAAAATACAGGTCACTGCTGTCACTAGGTCCCAGACAAATTCTCAAAATTAACTCTCAACTGCCCAGTGGAGTAAAGAGACCCCAGATGCAGATTTAATCACGGCATAAAAAGAAATCCGATTATTGGGAAGTTTTATCAACACATTCAGGACCCTGAGAACTTTCCTCTGACGGAAACTGATTACATTGGGAATGAGGGCCTCAGGGTGTTGATGAAGTGTCCCAAAATGTTCTGAATCCAAGATGGTTTGTTGGTAAGGAGATCCATTTCTGGATGTGACCAGTGGATGGTACCTACTTCATTCCGAAGCCTGATGCTAAGTCACGCTCATGACACGGCCACAGCCGGTCATCAGGGGTTTCATACTACTCTAGAAATCTTGCGGGAGGTTGCATACTGGCCACGCATGGGGCAGGACCTTGACCAATATTTGAAGGGGTGTCTTGGGTGTGCACAATTTCAGGCAAGTTCACTCACACACTGAGCTCCCCTCCAGAAAAGGGGGATGACAATTCCTTGGTCAGATTTCATCAGGCCTGTGATTCGCTGACAGAAGAGAAATGGGTCCACATTAATCAGTTAAAGAGTTGTCCTCCCAGGCACACTTTGCAGCTGACTGAGGAGCCAAGGGAAAGTCAAATAGAGGAGACATCTGGAGAATGAGAACAAGAAAAAGAAGAACCAGAAGGCAACAGGTAGGTCCATAGGGATATCTTTCTAACAGGGAGTCATTTTCTATAATTGCTAAAGTGCCTCACATAACCATGGCGTAAAAATAACTATTTTTGCCTTATTGCTGATATTGTTTGAATACTGTAAGGAACGTAATGTATGTGTTTCCCACTGTTGTCAACCTGCCGAGAATACAATCAGTGGGAACATTTTGTAACCTGTCTTCATTTATTCACTAGTGGACACTGATGCCGTTCCTTCATAGACCGATGAGAACCACCCAGGGGACCCGGAAAAAGGAAGGAAGGAATGGGGGTGTCGCTCCACACTCGAACGAAAGACAAAGGGAGGATTGTGGCATACTGGTCCCTGATGGAAGAACAACTCCACCCGATGAACCACACTTTGCCCTACTCTCCCTCAACAAGATGTCTCGGGAAAGTCAGGCAGGATCTGTGGGGTACATGTATCCGCCCAAAAGAACTCCCCTACATCACCAAACTGAATTTTTAAGCAGTACCAGCAGAATGACTGCGCTGACTCTGTCGAGCACCATTGCTTTGCATCAAAACTGCATTTTGCAGTCACCAAAATGATGGCGGTGCCGTCTTACCAGCCATACACGGGGCAAGATGAAACACAGAACACCCCGCAAATTGCTTCCAGTGTTTTCTTCAATTGCACCAAAGAAAAGAATTAAAAGGCAGCACTGCTTTGCTGTCAGCTCAAAACGTTTTAGTTGAAAAAGGAAATATTTTGCATTTAAAATGACAGTGCTCTGATGCTCTTTTCCACCATTTTAACAGTACACAGTTCTGTTCCAGTGAGACCCAGCTATGTCCCTCCATATTCAGGTTGTGCTCCAACAAAAGGGTGCACATTTCTCACTGAATGACAGGCTGTGTCAGGCAAGATCTGTGAAATAACAAAGAACTACGTCACTCCAAGCCATATGGAAAAACGCTTGAATTTCTTTCAACAAAATATCACAGCTAATCTCTTGACAAGAAGCCCTATCTCTCTGTGCATATGTAAGTTTCAGTGGACCCTTGCCTTGAACAGACTTCTGTGTATGAGAAACTGACTAGGACTACAAATAATGTTTAGAATCTCGATATAAGAGAAAAACGCATTGGAAGTGACAGCAATGGAAAATTAACCATGTATAAATTGGTGCTTTTTACAAACAAGGAAATATCTGTTTAAAAGTAAATTGTTGAATTAAGGCCCTGTCCTTGCATAGAAAGGCGAGGCGGGTTTGTTTTAAAACATATGTAGGATATTTAATTCCAACAATTTTGCTTTCTGGTTCAGGAAAGAAAAAAAGAAAAAAAACAAAATTATTTGCTGAAGGCACAGAACAGGTTTTTCCTGGCCTGGCTTTAAAGGACTTTGCTTCCTGGGAACAGGATCTGCCTCCCTTCCCCTCAGGCATATGAATAGGCAAGGGTGGCAGATCTCACACCCTCGTCAGACTCCGTGGCAATGCTCCAGCCTGGTACACTGGATTTCTGGGACACATCAGTGTGACTTTTTAGCAGCACCTCCCCGCAACCCAAACTGGGGAATTTCAAAGGCAACTCCATTGCAGCATTGGATTCAGGCTTGCTAAAGCCTGACATTTGGAGGGTGGAAAGTATGCCCTTGTTTGGAAGACAATGCTGGCCATTTGGGGCAAAATACTCTTCTGAATTAATAAACTTTTAAGACTTTCATTTCTGCAACCGGGAAATGCAGCAATACGACAGTTTAACAGTTTAGATGTAATTTTGTTGGCATTAACACGAGTCAATATAGCTTTCCCTAGCATGTGGGGGACGCAAACGGCAGGAACATGTAAATCATGGGAAAAGTATACATGGTGCAACTTGGAAATTTAATGCAAACATGCTTTGTGATAATAAGTACACATATCTAAAATTGAAGAATTTTAGGTGAAGCGGTTCCCACTAGAAATGGCAAAAGATTATTAGAATGGCGAAACAATATTGTACAAATGTGGGAATTGGAATGACATGTTCAGTGTAAAATATGGAATCTGCCTACGTGCTATAGCTGTAAACATGTGCAATTTATGTCATAACTGATTATGGCTAAAAGAACTGTGGGAGCACCAAGGGCATTGTAAACCCACACCATAAAATGGATGTCATGTCCCTGAAGTCCAACTGGCTGACAGGAAGGCGGCAATAATAATAATAATAATTCAGCACTTATATAGCGCTACAAACCCTCAGTTATCTGAGCGCTGCTTATTATTACCCACAGTGTGTGGTGCTCATTTATCGACCTCGGAAGGATGAAAGGCTAAGTTTGGCCTTGCCAGGATTCAAACCTGCATCAACAGGCTCTTCACAGATGTCAAAGTGAGCACTCTACACACTGTGCCACTTGACCGGTAACAGTAAACCCTGACCAATCCAGTTGTTAGAGGAATGTCAAGCCAAAGGTCTGCCCACATAGTAAATCATGTGATGTCATCCGCCTCATAAAACGTGGAAGCTCACAGAGACAAAGCACACTCTCTTCTGAATTTTCCAGCTCCTGCACATCCAGATATTACATATTCACTCTACAAGATTCCAGATTCCACTGCCAGGCCTGAACATAGCTGACTCTATCTAGGCAGGACCATTGATCCAGAAAAACCCCACTAAAAAATCCCAATAACTCATGGAGAAAAGGGAAAGGTGGCTGAATCCTAATTGGGATTATCAAGTACTACCTGCTTGCTCTGCTACCCACTTTATCCAGCTGAGGTGCCGCTGTGCTGTGACCAGACCTTGCCCAGCTGTTTTCTTCTAGGAAAGTCTGCCTCTGTGACCAGTGACCAGATATTGCCTCCCTGTCCAGAAACTCTGTCTGCTGTCCAAAATACCCCATTGAAGTGCTTGTTGTGAGTATTTCCCTTCCCCACAAACTGCATCCCTTTCTCTGTTACATTGTATTAGATCCAATCCTATAGAAATCCCATAACTGCCTTAGCAGAAATCCTTAAAACTGTCAGAATCCTTTGTGTACCTTGTGTAAGAAAATCGGTAGTGATCTCAAGTGTTAGCAGCATTCTTTTCATCACTATTCTGTCCTTGTGTAAGTCCTTAGTACTATTTTGATTAAATAAATGAATGTTCCCTAAAAGCGGCACACCGCGTGAAGGGGTTAAAACTGCAGCTTAACCTTTCTATTCACAGGTGGTGTTTCTCTTTTCTTTCCACTAAAATCTAGTTTAAGTGAAACTTGTCCTTTCCTTTCCAAACTGATTTTCTCTGTCATCTGCTGTTATTTTTAAAACCAAATTTCCTTTCCAATTGTGAATCGCATCCTGTCATTAATTTAGAGTTACCCTTTCACTTTCATCTTATCCCTGTGATGTGCATCTGTCACTCAGCATAAAAACTGAATTCCGATTTTTGTCTATTCAACCCGTTTTTCAAACCATTTTGACATTTAAACCTGAGTAAATTAGCAAATGCAATTTCTACACGTGTGATTTGGCTGCACTGTGTTTTTCAATTCCAAGTCGATTTTCTGAACTGTAAGCCCATTGTTAGTACCTTGCCTTGTAGTTTACTAGTGTTTTTACATCCCTGATACTGCTATAACTCATATTTACCTAATTCATTCAACCGCACATGTAAATTAAATGTTTAGTAATTTCAAGTGCTATTTTGTGCAATTGCAAAGGTTTTTAATCCAATTTTGCCTCCCATTTCATGGGGGAAGGTCGGAATACACTTCTGTCTACTGCCTTGTATACCTTACTCCTTGCTACACACACATCATTTGGTTAATAGGGGTTTGAGGGAGTATTGCCAGGGGGAAGTTTTAACTGGGGTGCTATCTACCAGAAAATTAGTATTGCTCTCATTCATTTGTGCTTTGTAAATGTTATATTAGAAGGTCAAACTAAGTGTATTTCATCAATTTACCTTGTAATTATCACCCCATAAGTGATTGCTGCCCCGTATTAAATGTGCGTGATTTTTATTTGAATTTAAAATAAATACATATTGGATTACCACCCACCAGCCTGGTTCATGGTCCACTGTGACCCGAGGTATTTGTAAAAGGGGGTGTGAGACGGGTTGGGTGCCATCTCAATCTGAATTCTTAGGAAATAAAGTAAGTGGCAAGAGTCCTGGGCTGTTGTGTGAGGTCTGATTAGAATCCTTAACAACTTGCATATCTCCAATGCTCTCCTTACGGCTCATCACTCTAGATGTTCCTCTATCCTTATCCTTTTTGACCTCTTTGCAATGTTTGATATTGTTAATCACTCTCTTCTCATTTCCTTCATGTCATCTCTTGGTCTTTCTGGCGCGGTTCTTACATGGTGTCACTCTTATCGTTCTCATCGTTTTTACTCTGTAACCAGAGCTGGCCAATCCTCCCCACCCAACCTCTTCTTTATGGAGTTCCTCAAGTCTCTGAAGTCCCTCAAGAGTCTGTCCTTGGCTCCCTGCTCTTTTCCCTACATATTTCTTCTACTGCTTGATCCTGTTGCTATGCTCTCTTTAACATCTGTTGTGTTCAACCCCTTCTTTCTTTCCATGACACCAAGCTTCCTCTTTCCTGTCTGCTTTTCTCCCAAATTGATTATTGCTCTGCTCTTCTTCTTGGTTTTTCCACGTCTTTTCTTCTCGCCCTTTGCTCTATTTATCACTCATCTGTTTGTCTTCCCTTTTTTCTCTCTTATCGATCTTCTATCACACACTCTCTACTCTCTATAGCTCTTTTCCTTTTTGAATCTTGTCTTCTTTACCATTTCCTCTCTATTATCTTCAAGTGTATCCATGGTCTTGCTTCTTTTTACCTTACCTCTCATAGCTTTTTTTGCTCTCCTCCCTGTGCCCTCCCCTCCCAGAATCAGTTTATTCTGTCTGTCCTTAACCCCCCCTGCACTTCCTCTCTCTTTCATTCCTCCAGGATGTTGTTTTGGCAAATATCAGTAATTTAGGATTGCAGAGTCTGAAGATATGAGCAGTCTTGCTGGTTAATAGTTCTTGATGTATGGCTTGACATAATCTGAGCTATAGTATTGTGGTATTTGGGTTCATCAAGCACACAAGAACCATACTGGAGACAGGTAAGTGCAAAAGGAAGTTACTTTTTTTAGTTATAGGTTAAGCTATAGAAAGGATGTAGGATTTCAAGGTATAAACATCTTCCCCAGTATCTCTCCCATCCTGTCTGTCCCAACTGACACTTCTGGAACCTTGGTGTAGTATAAGATTCCGGGTTACTAGGCTACATTCTGATACTTGCATTTGTGCACTCAATACAAGTCACATACTACACATCATCTCTCTTTATAACAGACACACACACTAACAAAAATCACTGAAACAGGAACTCACAACAGACGACCAAAACAAACATTCATCACCTCACACTTACCAACCACTTTCTCAACCCTCTCAGCGTACATCCACATTTACTTAACTAACTTCCCCCTGCCAGCATACAATATCACCAACCAACCACGTATCCAGGACTGCCACTCCTAGATCTCGTAGCTGCCACCTATGAGCACAGACCACCTACTAAACCACATTCCATCTCGTTCCAAGAGTACACACCTTCTACCATGTCTGCCACACACAGTCTTGGGTCTGCCACACCCGCAGCACTAAGGTGCACTCACACACAACCAACCAAATACACAATATAACATTCTGTAACTATAAGGAATACATAACACGACATACAACACCACCTTTCATTCTCACAAAGAGAACCATCACATTCATACTCAACTGCCCCAAGAAACATATACAAGTGACAATAGCAAGAAAAGATACAAACTACTCATTGATCACATAAGCACAGCCTAACTTCACAGGCACAGCACGTGAAAAGAACACTATGACAGGAAGTTGGCCAAACAACCCATCATGTGTAAAGATCTTTCAAACAGGAATGCATTCACAAATTGCATGTGCAACTACATTTGCATAAACATTTCACCTTTACATCTAATATACTAATTTTCACACACAGATCCAATGTATCATACTCATTCACTACACAACTTCATCACACTCATCAGGGCAATAACCACTACATGACCTCTTGTATTTCATTTCCTTATATATGAATATGCAGAGTCACAACCCTTTACTTACTGCCCCCATCAATTCAAATTATTAAACAACTCACTAACCTATTATTCCATTGCATAATACCTTACATCTTACCACAACATCAATCACATTTACCTATAAAGCATTTCATCAGTACATATCCTGAAAAACATATTCCCTATAAGTCCATATATATCTATACGTCCTTCATCCTGAAAATCCCCCAACATGTTAAATCTACTTATCTAACAACATAAAGCATTTATTTCATCATTTCATTGTATGACTCCAAAAGTGCAGTAAATCCTTAAACCCTAAAAATCCTCAAACAGGTTAAAACTACATATACACAGAACAAAACATTAAAACAGCATCACATTACCTTAAAATAGCATCATGCTATCACATTACCTTTTTGCATCCTTCTTTTACAAACCACTTTAAAACCATTGTGCACTCACATTCCCTCTAGCAGCATGCATTCTGAACCTTCCCAGCAGGCCAGACACATCATTCACTAATTCATCAAAACATCCATATACTACAGCATCACCTTGAGCAATATTAAAACATCTGCATATTTGAACCAAAATAATCCATTGCACACATGGAACACTCCATCTTAAATTGCCTCAAATACCGTGCATACACTTGTTGCCATTAACCATATTAAACCATGCCAACCTACATTTACATAAATACAAGTCATTGCCAAGAGTCCTTAAATTACACGTAGCCTTCACTGAGATCTTTACCAAGAAACACTTCATGTCCTCTTTGATTCCTTTGATTTATAACATTGCTCAGATCCATTACAGATCCTTTTTCTTTTTTATCCTTTGGGAAGAAAAATGAACACTACCTAATTTCTTCTTGACTTCGTTACAGGAACCACTTCTGTGCATAGAGGCTCATCAAAATAGAACTCCTTGCTTCCTTTCTTTTCTTTTATACTCTGTGCAACTCCATAATCCTTTGTTGCCGATGTCACATTGAATAATATTTCAGGCTCTTCTCGGGAACTCCACCTACATCAGGCTCCATCTAATCACTTGAAAGCATATGGAGAACAGCCCCTCTTCCGCATACGTCATCACGGCCATCATGTTCACATGGCCCTTCCTTTCATGTTTTAGTAAGACGCAGGCAAGCGCTCTTTCCACTGAATCCGAACTCTATTAGACACTGGGCCTCATTACGACCCTGGCACTAAGTGAAAAACGATGGCGGTAAATGGTTACCGCCATCGTTTTCCGCCAGGTCCGATCATGACCCGTGACCGTTAACTACGATGCCATTAGCGGCATCGTAGTTAACGCTGCCGCTAACTGCGCCAAGGGCGCGCGCACGCGACCTCCCACACCGTACTTAGCGCCATGGCGGAAAGGTACGCGAATGTCGACCCAAGCGGACATGCACCTAACGCCATCACCCAGCCTGTTAAGTACCTTACCGCCATGGTGCTAATTACGCCATCGCGAACCAACCGTAAAGGGCCATGTAAAGTGAATGCAGCTGCCACAGGTGCACAGAAACAGCACAGGTGAAGGCAATACAGACTCAGGAAGTACAAAAAGAGCACAACCCACCCCTTCCCACACCCAATCACACTCCACAATGATACCAATACGACTAGCAATGTTGGGGCTGGAGGACCTGATAGCAATGCAAGTGCTACAACAGCAACAACAACAACAGGCAGCACAGAGGAGACGCAGGAGGAGAAGGAGGGCAAGGCAGGCCCAGCAAGCCCCACCAGCACAGCCAGTGCCACCACGCAGGCATCCCCCAATCCCACGCATCAGAGCCAATCCATTCAACATCACTGCTGAGCAGATCCACACCCTGAACCGTGCAGACATTCGGCCTATTGAAGGCACTGTTCCGATGCCTCAGCAGGTCTGGTGGGGCACTCCTGTACCGCCATGAGAAGGTGGCAAAGATCGTCATGGCATGTGTCATGCTACACAATATGTGCGTCAGACGGAATGTGCCCCTGCCCCAGAACTGCAACCACCTGACGATGACGATGAGGAGGGTGCAGATGGGGCGGCACCCAATGGAGGAGGCGATGCACAGGAGGGGCGTGCAATGCGCCAAACCATCATTGACCACTGCTTCTAGCACACACGGCTGGTGTGTATCACATGGAGACTGCACTTGGGGCACTGTGTGTCTCTGGGACATGCAAACTGTGGACTGTACACCAATAAAGCACACATAGGCAATGAAAATGTCCACACATTTCATTTCGGGAAAGCAAAAAGTGTATTTCAATCATAAAATGTCGTGACACAACCTCTCCCCCCTGCACACCCCAACACACCACCTCCCACCTCTCCCCTGCACACCCCAACACACTCCCTCCCACCTCCCCCCTGCACACCCCAACACACCCCCTCCCCCCTCCCCCCTGCACACCCCAACACACCCCCTCCCACCTCCCCCCTGCACACCCCAACACACCCCCTCCCACCTCCCTCCTGCACACCCCAACACACCCCATGTAGGTGTCAACAGATGCCTGTGACAGTGGCCACAGGCTGTTACAAGCCCCCTCTCCCGGCCCCCGGGGCACCCCTGGCTGTGGAGCGCAGGTTACGTCCGGAACGTCGGACGGGGCTGCTCTGTGCAGAACTGGCAGCGGAGGATGTCCCTGCCTGCCCCCGTGCATGCACGTCCTGTAGGGTGTGGGTGAGCTCAGTGAGCGCACGATGCAACCCGGCAAGTTCACCACAGATGTCCCTAGACATGGCCTGCATGGCATCCCTCAGGGTGGCAGTGCTCTGCGCTACTTCGGCCCTTAGGGTCTCCGTGGCCTGTTCAATGGTTGCCCTAGCCCCCACACATGCTCAGTCAGCATCGTGGACAGTTGTTGCTGCCGTTCTATGATGTCCTCGAGGGACTGCTGCCCCTGCTGGGCCATGCCCAGTGCTGGTGGTGTGATGGAGGGGCTGCTCCCCTCCTGTGGACTGAGGACTGGGCATGGGGTAGAAGGCCACTCCTCTTCCTCTGTGTGCCCCTTTGTGTGATCCTCATGTGGGCTGGCGTTGGACAAACAGGGGGAATGTAGAAGGTCAGTGGGGCTTCTGACTTCGTGCTCCTCAATGTCAGAGTCTGACCATGCAGCAATTGCAGCTGTTTCACCCATGTTGCTGCTAGCTGCAGACCCGGTGCCTTCTGTGGCAGGCAATGTTGGTACAGGTGGAGCTGCTGCTGCTGGCCTGCTGCCTACAGGGGTGCTTGCCGGTGGGCCGTCCAGTTTGCTTGCAGTGGATTCTGCTTGTTGTGGGGTCTGCCTCACTGCAGCTGAGGTTGAGAGTGCGGGGATGGTATTATTGGCCTTCTTGGCTCTCTTCGTCGCAGGGGTGTCCTGGTCCTCGGGGTGTGAATCTCTGCCTGTGGTGGAGCAAAGGAGGGAGGGCGTTATTGATGGGTCTGCGGACTCTGGAATGACAATGATTGACATGATTCTGGTCAGTAGATGAGGCAGATTTCAGGCAGGGCCATGCAGGTTGTCTCCTTTTTGTGTGGAATGTGGATGCAGGTATGTGGGTGCCAGCAGTGTATACAGGGTGGTGCTCGCATGTGGCTATGGGCAGTGTGGAGCTAATGTGTTGCATTTACACTCTAGGGCAACTGTCATGATGCCTACCCCCGGAGCACCAGGCCAGGCCCAGCACCCCCGGAAGGAGGCATCATGCCCTCGGGTAAAAGCCCAGCAGCCCCTTACAGGGGCTCTTTGGACTCAGTTCTGGCGCCTTTGGCGCCAGGCTCATGTTGGACATCAGTCCTGGCGTCATAGGCGCCAGGCTCATAAAGGGAGGTGTTTTGTGCACTTACCTGATGCAGACCATGCGGCACGCTTCAGGCCTCCCTGAGACCTGAAAGGGACTATTTTTTCATAGGGACTATTTTCCACTCGGGCGTGGCCAGGGAAGGATACATACCTAGTTGGGGAAGGATACATACCTGGGACTTCTTTGGAGGCTATTTAAGCCACGCCCAGACAGCAGCTCATGCTTCGAGTTGTTCTGCTTCCTGCAGCTTAACACTCACCGTGTCTGCTCCTGCTCCTGGACTCCAGCCACGCCCGCCTCGAACCTAGAAGACCTGCAAGGAAGGAAGAGAAGAGAAAGGTGAAAACCAAGGACTATTTCAAACTTCTTACCTGCATCCAGAATCTTCTCACCAGCATCCCTGAAGAAAGACTTCCATTTAAAAGCATTGTGTTGCTTGCTGCAGCGCCACGCTTCACTCACCTGTCCTCGAGACATCTCCCGGCTCCATCGCGGCTGTCAGCATCGGACGCCACATCTCTGCACCCAGGGGTGAGAGGAAGAAACAAAAGGTGAGCAGAAGGAACACAGAAGGAAAGCCTCATTAACAGCCATAATACTTACCGGCTTTTCTTCCACATTTCGGGTCGGCGCCGCCCCGTTGGCAGGTACCGTACCCCGGCCCCTGTGGGGAAAGGACAAGAGACATTTCTGGGGAATGATAAGGACATTTAGAGGGATCACCCTCATCACTACTCACCTCGGCAGTTTAACCCCTCGACGCATCGCCTTCATTCTGCACCTGAAATAAAGGACAGATCACAGGTTAGAAAGACAACATAAAGGGGGCCTCACTTGAACTTTGAACTTTCATACTTACGGCGCATCGCTCAGGAAAGTCAAGTGGATTTTGCCAGTGCCATTCTGAAAACCAGTGAAGTAACTGGACGAACACGCGCCCCTGCAAAAGAAGCAGGATGGAGAGTTCATCCTTCCAAACCATAAGGTGAGCTTAAACCAGGGTTTGGAGGAAGTTAGAGAGGAACGAAGGGGGAAGGGGAAAAGGGGGGAGCTAGCACACTATTTTGCAGACTGTGTTAATCCCCTTTCTCATCTGCAGAAGGATATTCCTACGGGCCAGGCAAGCACGATTTGGAGGTCCTGTCCAATCGGTGTTCCGGGTCCTGCGCATCACGCTAGAAGAGGCCACAGCAATCCAGACTAGACCAGCGCCCCCGTGGGAACCAGGTGAGCGTTACAGCAACCTTGTGCTACACATGAATGGACTGCAGTGACTATGGCATGTCTTGTTTGAGGCACCTACCTTCATCGCCTGATGTCGGAGCTCCCCTTTCCATCCCTCCGACGCCTTCAATGCCTTCCATGCCAATCGTGGTTGCACAAATCTCCTCCCACGGTTGGAGTTTTAGTGGGGATTCCGAACCTCCACTGGTACCCAGGGCAAGGTTGCGGTTCGCAGAGATGACGGCTCTGACCCGTATGCGAAGGTCATCCCAGCGCTTCCTGCACTGCTGTGGGGTGCGGGGTACGGTCCCCACCGCGCTAACGCGCTTGGCCACCAGGGCCCAAATGGCCTTCTTTTTCGCTATCGCTGTCCTGGTCATTTCCGGGGAGAAAACGACAGCTGCGTTGTCTTGCAGGGTCTCCGCAAGCATGCAGAGTTCCTCCCGGCTAAATCTTTCCTGGCGCTGGCGGTCACATGCCTTCTTGACAACTTTAGGCATTTTTGGGTAGTTGGATGGGTGGGTGATTGGTTGGGACAGGTGTCAGGGTTGGATCTGGTGTTGTTCGGTAGGATGGCAATGGATTGTGTTTTTAAAGATGGCCGACGTGCTGTTTCCCGTTCCGCCGCGATGACGCTATTTTCGGTTCTGCTTTTTACGGTGACCGCTAATTGCGGCCACCGCTAATTACGGTGGCCGCTAATTACGGTGGCCGCTACTTACGGTGGTGGAAGTGCACCTTGCACGCCCTACGATGCCGGTAGGGGCCTTTTCCGCCATGGCGTTAATTGCATTACCTCCATGGCGTAATGCTCGTGCGCGATGGGTCGTAATGTGGCGCTCTTTACGCCATCGGCCCACGGCGTAAACGCTCATTACGCCATGGTGGTAATGACGGCAGATTACCGCCTGGGTCGTAATGAGGCCCACTGTGTTCGCCTCTGCACCATCACCCGTCAACATTCTATAACGTCATCATTACAGCAAATGACACTCTGCTGTCAACATCACAGGGATCACAACACCAGCAACTGTAATTTCTGGATTTCCTGATGCAACGGACTCTGCTGCACATCACCAAAAGTCAGAGTCATCTATCCACAATGTGCCCATAACAAATGTTTAAAATCAGGAAATCACCAGAGCATAAACGTTTCCATACTGACTGTCAGTGCCAGTCCATCGCCATACACACACCCATGGCCCCATTAACTTTAAAATGGGTAGCTCTCACCACCATTTGATAGTAACAGTAACCTATGGTAGATCCTTGTCGCCACTTGTGGTATTTGGGTTCATCAAGCACACAGGAACCATAATGGAGACAAGTAAGTGCAAAAGGAAGTTACTTTACTTAGTTACAGGGTAAGCTATAGAAAGGAGGTAGGAGCTCAAGGTATATACATCTTCTCCAGTATCTCTCCCATCCTGTCTGTCCCAACTGACACTCCTGGAACCTTGGTGTAGTATAAGATTCCAGGTTACTAGACTACATTCTGATACGTGCATTTGTGCACTCAATACAAGTCACATACTACAAGCATGGTTAGCTCAGTGGGTCAGGCAGAGAATATTGTTAAGCTGCTGATGATAAAAGATAAGAGGCTCTCAGTATCTGTAACCTCTCCTTTTTAAAATTGGCAAAGCGTTTTTGATGAAGGCATTGGTATATTGGACACAGCAGAATCTCTTCTGTACCTATACAAAAAGGGAAATATCTGTTATATGCCATCTTTAAAGGTACAGCGAATGGGCAAAATATCAAACCTAACCTGGTGGTAAGCCATGTTTTTTTCATTCTATTTGCTGTCCAAAATATACATTTTTCTGCCTGAATATATGATGAAATAATAAAATGTTATCTATTCACGGGTTTTGACAGTTGTGTTAATTCCCTTAAATCTATAATGTTCACGAGCAATAATACTTAAAGTTCCTTAATGATCGGTAGAAGCTGGCCAAATTACCATTTATATAAAATCATTCCTCCTCTGCACACTCTGAAGCAGCCTACAAAATGGATCAACCTTAATGAAGCACCACCATCAGTCTTATCATCGATGGTTGCAAGATTTTTCCTCTCTTCACTGGAACAGTCAGTGCAAACGTTACCATATTTTGTGGGTGCTTATATCCTGAATTTTCTTTCTCCTGTACTGAAAGCTGCATGACTAGTTGACTTTAAGGTGCCTTATGGACAAAGATGAGACCCATTGTGCCATGCCAGAGACTGTTGCAGTGTGTCAACGGCAGAGCTGGATCTGAGGCTTGGGCAGAAGACCACTCCCATCCTGGAGGTGGTTGGCTGATACATCGTGGCCCCTTTCACTGCTCCTAGAGATCAAAGTGCTGCTGTGACCCTAGAGACCTCATCCGATGGAACCCGTGGGGATCCCAGAGAGCCTACTCCATTCTGATGTTTGCAGATGGCAGACACAGAAGACACAGAAGACTGTTATAAGGTGAAAACGAAAGGGTTTGGGGGTCAGTGGGGTACCCAGTTGTCTGAAGGAGATAGTCCAAGTTGGTTGAACTGTAAAACCCCCTTTGTATCATGAACTGTAAACATGGCCAATAAGAAACAAAATTATGGAGGCACACCTAGACACCGGGTACAATTCCAATAAGAATAAATAAATACCCCATTGGAAAAAGAAAAGGACCATACTTTAAGCCTTCTCTGCCTAGACCCATAGACTATGGAACATCATCCCCATTCGTATCAGATGTGCACCCTTGCTCCTAGAATTCAGAAAAGAACTCAAGACCCACTTCTTCAAGGAGTCTCTCGCCCTCGACACCTAGGCCATCACATCGCCCAACATAACCTGACTCGCTAGATGCTGCCCACCCCTCTACTCCCTGACACACCGTACAGCTGCACCCTTCCTCTTTGCCCCTCTGTAGCTTACCTCCACTTTATATCTGTTGTGTTGTAACCTCTGAAAAGGTCTCTGTTACGCATCTGTTGTATAACTCTGTAAAGTGCTTAACTATGTATCTGTATTGTTGTATACATCTGCAATGCACTCTGTTGCTTCTCAAAGCCAGGTCTGTGCTCAATAAATAAAATAATAACAACAATAATAATTAAGACACTGTAAAAATTGGAGTTCAAGGCACAGAAACTGGATCCCTTGCCAGCAACCCAAGGAAAGAGGCTATGATTGGAGGCCACATGACAATAAAAGACATATGTAGGTTTTGAATTATGTAGCAACTGATACATACATAGCCGTAGTGCTGCTTTTCGGACCTTCCCTGTGAACATTCTCTATCAGAGTGAGTTAATTTAGATTTGCTCCATAGACTTGCATATGGGAGCAGGAAGTCTATGGGAAACAATCAACAGGCCAAAATGGATGGCGGTATGCAGCATAACGGCATGACATCTGCAGCTAATAATGTGGTTCAACCTTCCGGGGCCTCTGTGCTGCCTCGCCTTGCGACTGAGGGTGCTGAATATGATCCAAGAATTGGAAACCTTAATGTGTTGTATGGAGACATCTTTGGCCCAGGTGCAGCAATGAGTTGGCCGCATGACAAATCTTAAATAATATGTAGGGGACAAAGAGGACCAGGTGGGATAAATCAAATTAGCACATTTTGACTGCAAGCAGACCTCAAGAAATTCATTGAAAATGTTGCAACTTGGAAGGTCAAGAAGGTATAACGTCAGGATCCTTCACTTGCCTGAGTTTATTCATGAGAAGAAAATTGAACCAGTTGTGGAAAATCTACTTCTAGAGATTCCAGGGAATCCTTACATGTCACAACATTTTCTCATGGAAAGGGCACATTGCACCCAAGTCTCAAGGTCTCCTCTGGTTCTCCTCCCCAACCTATTTTGGTTTGAAATTCGAATTGCTGCAACCACAATTAACTCCTCTATGCTGCACGGAAGAGGTGGAACAGCTAAATGGGTCCGCCATTCTCTCACCATTGCTAGATTTCAGTCCTACCATAAACAAAGCGAGAAATTGATTCTAGGGGTCAAAACACGTCATGTGTAAAATTAGCATACTGTATGATATTCTATTTCCAGCAAACACAATGTGATATGTAATGATAACTGATTATTTTTTACTGATACTGGGCAAACTCTGACCTTCACCAAAGGGCACACTCACAGACATACCATAGCACTTTGTGTTTGCTCATCCCCAGGGAATCATCAACCTGTACTGACATGCAAAAGAGACAGTGCTCCTTGTATATTATAACTTTATAGCCCTGCAGCGAGGGCGGTGCCGGGCGTTATGGGCCCTGAAGACTGGGCTAATGGCCTGAGCTAAGCAAGGGCCTTTAATGAGGTATGAGGGACCATAACGCCCGGTACAGCCCGAGCTGCAGGTCTATAAAGCTGTTAGAACACCTTCAGTGTTTAAGAAAAGTACAATAAATGAAACATGTTTAATTGAAGTACAAAAAATTGCAAAATGGTAAATAAATGTTGCAGACATTTATTTACCATTTTGCAATTGTTTGTACTTCAATTAAACATGTCTCTTTTTTTATAGGGTGGTGGAAGGTGATTGGGTGGGAGGAGTATCCCATTAAAGAGGAATCAGGGTTGGGTATGTCTTCCCACTGTTCTAATTAAGGTCATTTTGTGTTTTTTTCCCCCCACTACAGAAAAATAAGATTCCAATTATTCCACACTAACATGCAGTTACAAAACATTTGCAACTTACATTTGTGTGCCCTTCTTTTCCATTATCCTTTTCATGCACCAATGAACGTGAGGAGGTGAGGGCAAGGTTCCCTGTGACATCGTTGCCGGAAAGAAAGATGTATTTACAATCCACATTAAGCTAAAAGGCATTTTTTACACTTGTTGAAACGCGTTCCTTCTGACCTGAAAGAGGAAAGCGTTTCTTTTAACTTCCTTTCTGTGGGACAATGGAAAGTTAACCCTTTCCGTCCCAAACGTACACAGAGACCAACGCGTCCAGTTTGCAGTCTTCCACGGCTACCGGCAGGTCTGTGGGAAAACGTAAGTAATTACAACCCGATTTGCTGGCTGTAATCACTCTGCAGGCTATACAAGTTTTTATAGCTTGCAGATTGACCAATCAGGATTGCGAAACATCCGCTAGGGTGTTCTAATCTACGTTTGGTAGATGATGTTCTATTGATGAGAATCACTTTTGATTATGGCTCTACTGTACACCACGTTGTTGCTGCCTCTAGTGATCAATGGAGTGCCAGAAGGCCTCACCAATTCGGAAAGCCTGGTTATTTCAGGGGTGAAGTAGTTTTTGGGTGGGTTTATTTGGGGGATTAGTTTACATAATTTTGTTTCAAAATCAACACAGGTCCTAGAGCAGTCAAGGTTGCCTTGTTTTAGTGTAGTGAACTATTTAATGATATGTCATGCCTTATGCTGTATCACGAGACTTTAGAAACTATATCCAATATAAACCTGTTGTCAAACTCAAGTTGAACATAATCATTGTGAAAACATTGTGAAAACGATGCTCTTCACCTGAGCACTTCCTTCACCGCATCCTGCATTCCGGTGACCTATGTTGGGAAGTTACAATCCCCATTGAACTGACTGTATGAATGTTTAATGTCTCGACGAGTACTCTGCCCATGTAACTAAGTTCCCTACAAGTAACAGTGCCATGATGCCCAAGGGCTGTTTGTTCGCTATACAAATGTAAAAAAAATGTAATTAAAATAAAATAAAATAAATAATTGCATACATTGGAAGGCGTACATTGTATGAGAAGTAGTTTAATAAGATTTTACTGCATTCCAAAAGACACTGAGTGACTAATTTAATGCTACTGGAGAACTACAGTGATTCTGATGCTCATATTCCAGAGGCGAAGGGATTGCAGGATCCATACTTATGGCTCAACATATGCTTTGAATGCTAGAGGCGTGGGTATTTACATGCTTAACGCGTTGCAATTCAAACACCACAGCATGCTGGCAGACATCAAAGTTATATTTCTATTGGGTACCAATGAAATCATCGACATACAGTTAGTATTTGAGACTATTAAACCCAGAAATCTAGACTACCATTAGTTATTTGGAGGCAAGAACGTAATCTCCACATATAAACTAATAATGCGGTCATTTCAGCAGGCAACATTAACGTTTTCCCATCACTTAACTGAGATTGCCCTGGAACCCCACATATGTCACTCCCATAGACTGCAACCAAATGGAATGTGCTAGCAGAATATTATATCATCTATCCCATTGCAAGATGGATTATATCATGGACTCACTATCAATACTCAAGTCCTCCTGCAAGAGTATCATTCTTCCTAAGTCACCACCTGACCACTCCTTTGTTTTCCCTATGCCGGTTTATAGTGATACTTTCGAAAAATAGTTTCGAATCACAAACCCCTGAAAACAAAGTTTCGAAAAAAACCTTTGACAATCTATATTTAACATGCAAAAATGAATTTCTTTTGAAACCAATCCATCGACAATAAACATGGACTGGTATCAATTGAAATGCACTTTCACATGTTGAAAGTAGCATGTCAACGCTTTTTTTTGTAACTTCAAAACATTACATGGATCTGTCCAGTGCTGAAATGTCAGCACTGGCCAGACCCTTATAACGTTTTAAAGTTTTTGTGTTTATTGGGGGGGTTCCCCCCAGACCACCCAACACCATGCCGCCCGCCACCCCCTACCCCAAGCCCTAACCCTAGCCCTGGCCCCAACCCTAACCCTAATGTAACTCTTAAACTAACCCAAACTCCAACCCTAACCCTATTTTAACACTTAAACTAACCCTACCCCCAACCCTAACCCCAACCCCAACCCTAACCCTAAACCCTAACCCTAGCCCCAACCCTTACCCTAACCCTAACCCTAATTTAACCCCTAAACTAACCCCAGCTCTGCACTAATACTTACCATTATATGACGATGGCACCATCAAATTTCTTTCAACAAAATGGTTATTCAATGGAGTGGCATTTTGACAAAAGAAATTCAAAGTTTTGCCATTTGAAACTTTTACATTTGTTGGAATGACCGGATACCTCCTATGCCTCATCTCCATCACACCAAAGCATTTCAATAAGGAATCACTCCCTGAGCATCTCTTTCACAGAAATGTGACGGAAGTAAGCTCTGTTCTTTTTTTTTTTTTTTACAACTATGGGGTTGCAGAAATTATTTAGGAATGAAGCATATAGAGAACATCAATAGTCCAACAGACACACGGTAATATGCAGGGGTGACCCTGGACAAACTTTGGCTTGGTCAATTAAGAGAGAGGAAGGCCATAACGTTATCAAAGATATTGAACCTGAAACTGGTTCTTTGGTCTGAGACAATCACAAAAATGTGTAAGATATTTTAGAGGTATTATGCAAACGTATACACCTCTAATATGACAGGCAATGCAGCTGGAAAGGTTCCTAGACTTGATAGCAATTGGCTGGCTGGAACATGAACAGGGGATGCTATAGAATGGTCACTGTGGATGAGACTGAAAACAAACAATACAATCCCTCCCTAGGGATGCCCCAAGCATTGATGACCGGACAGCAAAATATTATCAAGAATATGCAGAAGAAATTGCTCTACATCTGCTCATCATGTATGACTCCTTATTACAATAGTGTAAGCTCCCTGAATAGCCTGAAACTACACAAGTGATAGTATTGCTTCAACCGAACAAGCCCTCCCACAAATATGCATCATATGTGCCCCTCTGCTGAGCAAAAACAATAATAAAAACACAGCCAAATGAACAGCAAGCACATCATGTGTTTCCTTTGATAAAATTCCTAATTATTTGTGGTGGAGCTGGGTTTGTATCTGTCGTTCCACCCAAAACAATCTTTGTAGATCATTCACAAAATTGATCGGGATTTACAAGTGACTATATTCAGACTCAAGTGCAATCGTCTTAATGAACACAATATGATCCAGATATATTTTTATAAGAAGACGAACTGGACAGAGCTGCCCCCTTCGCTATATCCTCTGTGCCCCGACAATAAGCTTCTGACTTGCTATTTCACAGAATATTGCATACATAGAGGTATTCAGGCGTACTCAGATTCTACCCTTGTTTCTTTGTAGACTGAGGATATGTTATTAAACGTGAAACACCGAGAGCAAAATCTAGCCCCAATAGTTGACAACATAAATGTAGTTGGGTAATCAGCTGTCTGTTGCATCAACTGTCCCACGTCAAAGAGAACTCTGACAACACCTAGGATACATTAGATGTAAATGTGGAGCAATTGAACAGTAGGTGTCTTTCACTCACTGATCGAGATTTGCCCAGTGAAGATGTTAGTCATAATCAAACTTCTTTATCTTTATGAATACACTGGTAATCCCACCCAAAAAACACTAGTGCTATGTGGAGCAATTTCTGACAACAATAGTTTGGTCCTCATAACAGACTTGCTCTGCACATGAAACTCTGACTAGACCATACACACAGGAAGGGCGGGTGGTAAAAGATGTTCAGTTATACTTCCTGGCTGCACGATATCATCATGCCATATGCTGGTTCACTGATTCAAATAAATTTCAGCATGTAGCAATAGAAAAGGTTGCATCTCATCTGGCAAAACGACGCATGCTTGGAGGCAAAGAATCATGCCCACACAGAGAAATTCAAGTGGTCCGCATTACTTGATAAACTTTCCGCAGGTTGACACAGTACCTAGAGTTGAAATGGCTCTACTCAACACAGTTCACCTTTTGTATCCTTTTTAAGAAATTGGGTATTATTTAACCGGGTGATTAATACGTGGATGCCACATGCATGTCAATGGAAAAACTGAAGGAAATGGGGAAAGTAAAGGATTTGACAATATTTCTGTACTTGAGATAATTTTATACATTGGTGCTCATAAAACGTAAACCCCTTAAAGAACCCCATCCATCAAAAAACTGGTGACCTATCCTCCAAGATATAAACACACAATACCCTTACTCTGCATATGTATAAATAGACAGAGACACCAGATTGTCAAAAGAGAAAGACATCAATGTGACATTTTACAAGATGCCCGATTTACAAATTAAGAGTGGATGATGGCTTGTAAGCAAACCTGATCTATACTCATTAATTATAGTCACACTTGCATTCAGTTCAGACATTTAGATCAATTCTACCACATGCCTAAGGAATTAAAAGCGTACCCTCCTGAGATCACTGACACTGGCATGCAATCCAAGTCTCAAAGGGACTTCACAATTTCTGGGTAAGGGTTACAAATACGTTAATGTTATTATAGGGTAACATATACAAATCACTTTCAACATATGGTTACTAGGGATACTCACTTAGACAACCCTAACAAGAATGCAAGAATACAAGAATTCTTAGTGTGTCATCAGACCTAGGTAGATGATGAATTGCTAGAATGTAGTATTGTGGACCGGCACCCATGCACGATTTAAGGCTGCAAACAGTACCATTGACTAAAGGAAGAGACATATGCAATGGGATGTTCTTACCTCCATCTTGATCGAATTGAAAAATCACCTGTGCACTCCCATGCCCACCCCAGACGCATTGTATTCTCCAGGAACCTGTCAGGATGAGGGGCATTAGTATTAGTTATCTTTGTGTGCTGTGAATGTGCAGGAAAGATGGAGAATACATGTACATTTAATGTGAGCATATAAATGTGGGTTATACATATGAATTGTTCCATAGTGCTTGAACACGTCTAATATGCCCTATGTTTGCCAATCTGTTTTTCTATTGTCTATGGATCCTGCTACTGTGCCTACGGCTCCGTCCCAGCGCGCTGTAAATAAATTAAATACTTAAGTAAATAAATGTGTACTATGATTAAAAAAACAATAGTGAAATGTTTTTTTAATATCTCCCTTTTCATAGGAAATCCTACTTCAGATCACCTAACTTTGATCAGAGTAATATACGCAAACCTCTCGGAAACCTTTTCATTTTGTAATATTCAGCTAATTCTGTGGTAGGAATAACGATTTGGAGTGGTGGTTGTGGCAGGAAAGAAAACATAAATATAGCGTGTTAATGACTCTGATACAATATTACAGCTTCCTGGGAAGACAGGCCGCATGTAATAGACAATAAGGGAAGTGTTGCCCGGACTGGCCCTCACAATAATGGACGCAGAGCCAGAGGGAACGTAACAACAACCACTTGAGTCAAAATCTGAACTGGAATTGAACTTCCCCTCACTACTTCACCCCTTTACCCCCCTACGTCAAACAATCACATCCCTGAACCCTGGGTGTCAACCATAAAGGGGCAGGCAGCGGTAACACCACCCCCAGACAAATGTTCAAACATCAGGGTCAACACTCGTCGACATAGCGGGATAGCTTCCGGATTACCCGGTGGGGCCTGGCACTTCTGTCGCTTGGCTCTTCTGCTTCAGGCGACTCAGTCTCTTTCATTCCTTGGTGACTGGTCCCGCTGGGGGGGACCCATAGGCCATCCTGCGGCTCTTGCGACTCTGGTTCTGGTACCGGCGAAAGTGGATCACAGTCCTCTCTTTTAACAAGGTGCTTAAACAGGGAGCTGTTCCTCATGACTTCCCTATCTTCACTCTGGGCGGTCACCATCGTTTCTTTGATGGCAGTGACATTCATGGGTTTCGGGGCATAACGGGAGAGTGTCTTTCTGTTCATTGGCTGTTGGACCAACACCTCATCCCCAATTTGGGTCCGCCTTAGGTCTGACTCCTGCTTGGCTTTTACCCTTTCCCTCGGTATCTCGCTGTATGATTTCAGCGTCCCCATCGCCCACAGCCATGGAATCCCTCACAAGGCAAGTGTGTACAGCATAGCGCACAATCAGTTCCACCGGGGTCTTATTGGTGGCCTTGTGCAGCGTATGGCGGTAATCCGGCAGGAGCCTGCATAAGGCTTGGTGAGGACTTGTGCCTTCTATGCAGGCCCTTTGGAGTGTCTTCTTTATGCAGGCCATAAAGCGATCTGCCATGCCATTTGCCTGTGGCCACGTTAGGGTTATCTTCAGATGCTTGAACCCTAGATGTCTCATGAAAACCCCAAATTCGTGGCTGTTGAAAGGCGGGCCATTGTCTGACTATATTGTCCGACTATATTGTCCTCGGGACGCCCCATTCACTGAGCACCTTGTCCAGAGTTGCTGCAACTTGAGGGTACGCTGTGGTGGCAACTTTCTTGACAATGGGGAACCGCGAGTGCTTGTCAATGAGTAGTAAGAGGTACTCTCCTGACTCCAGCGACCCACTCCCTTGGCCACTCGGGGCTGTGGGTTGGCTGCAACGGTATGGGGGGCTTTGCTTGTGAGGTGCACTGGCAGGCCAGGCAATTCTTGATCCAGTCGTCGAGCAGAGAGTCCAAGGCGGGGAAACCAATCATGACGACGTAATTGTCTTTTAGTGTTTTGTGCCCCTTGGTGTCCTTCATGAGCTGGTCTGACCACCTCAGCCCTGAAGGCTGCAGGGATGACTAGGAGACAACCCCTCAGTAGGATATTGTGGTCCTTGACAGCCAGCTCAGTCTGTAGCCTCTCCATTTCGTCCTTGCACACCCTCGGGTGGGCCAGCATCGCACGTCGGTAATATTTCCACCTGTTGTTGTTCATCAGGTTGATAGCCAGGGATGTCATTGGGTCAGCAGCCAAAGCAGCTGCAACCCTGTCCAAGGACAGAGCTGGCGGCAACGAGCTGGCCGTGACATAGTCAATGTAAGCCACATCGCCGGCCCGTGTGACAGGAGGACCTGCCGGGTGGCCTGTTTATTATGTCATAGTATTTTTGTAGCCTGATGCCCCATCGCTCGCTCCTGGGGGGCATCTTTGGGCATGGGTTGCCAGACAGGGACAGTAGCACCAGGTGATCTGTAATCAGGGGGAACGTCTTCCCAATTATAAAGTTATGAAAATGTTTGCAGGCCCAGATGGCCACTATACTCTCCTTCTCAGCCTGTGAATAGGCAGACTCAGGGCTGCCGGCCCTGCTGGCATATGCAGCAATGTGTCACAGGTATGTGTCTGCACCACTTGTCTGCACCAGAATAGCCCCGAGGCCATCAGGACCAGCGTCCACAGTTATTTCGGTGTGCCAGCTCGGCTCAAAGTATGCCAGACGATGGGCTTTGGCCAGGGCCTTCTTGAATGATTCAAAAGCCATGCAGCAAGCAGGGAACCAATCAAACACAGTCTCTTTTTGTAGCAGTTTCCAGAGTGGTTCAGTGATTGACACATAGTGTGGAATGTATCTTGCACAGTATCCAGACATCCCCCGGAAGGACTGAACGTCTGTGACCTGTTGGGGTTCTTTCAACTTGGTGATGGTGTCAACTTTTTTGGGATCGTTGGTCATCCCGTCGGCTGAGAAAATGTGGCCAAAGAAATTTCAGTTTAGATTTGCTAAACCGACATTTGTCTATATTGAGTGTCAAACCCGCAGCTTGGATTGCAGCACAGGTGGCAAGCAGAGTGGCATCATGTGCTTCTCATGATGTGCCAAACACACTATAGTTGAGCGCCCCCTTGGCCGGTCTGATTATCTGTCTAATGGCTTCTTGGAAGATCTCGACAGCGGACGAGATATCAAAATTCAGACGTCAGTAATGAAACAGGCCTTCGTGGGTAGCAAATGTCGTGATTACCCTTGACTCGGGATGGAGCGCCAGTTGGTGATATCCTTGTATTAAGTCGAGCTTGGAGAACATTGTTGCATTATTCAGTTGTACTATTGTGTACTCAATGCATGGTCCCGGGTGTCTCTCCGTCTGACAAGTGGTATTCGACAAATCATGTCTATACACAGGCGCAGCCACCCCCCTACCTTCGGCAGGATGACAAGGGGGGACACTCATGGAGACGGGCCAGTGGCTGGTTCGATGATGCTGTCTGTGAGCAGTGGTTCAGTTCCCGGGAGACTGCTTCTTGGAGGTGGAAACCAACCTTTCTGGGATAATGGGGAACAGGTCGCACTGAGAGCTCGATGTGCAGCTTGACCGGTGGTCCCTTCAACTTGCCCAGCCCTGTGGATCGTTGGGGGAATCTCTCTACAATGTCATGTTTAGTAATGAGTTCAAGGGGGCTGCCTTCAGCAATAGCGCTCACGGTGTCAGCACGTCTGCAGTCCACGGCAGCCGACGTTATCACTTCACCCCCGTCAAAGCGAATGTCAATCAGCACCAGACGCAATGCTCCATGATAGCTGAGGAGAGGTTGGATGGATGTTCAGTAGGGCGGGGCCACCCTGTCCCCCGGCCGTGGGGTTGCCTGTTGGACTGCAGCGATGAGTTTGGCCTGTACATGTTTCGCAGCTTGCATCCCTGCCATGGCGGCAGCTTGAGCATCAACCCTCTTGAAGATTCTTGCGAGTTCTCTGACTTCCGCTATCGAGAGGGGCTTTTTCAACAGTTGTTTCTTGAGGGTAGGTGACAAACAGCCTTTTATGATGCACAGCCAAATAGCTTTGTGTAGGGAGAATGCGTCAAACTGGCTGTGGGCTCCTTTGACCCTTAGACGGGTAATGTATTCATCTACGGTCATCTACGTTCTCTTTCGGCTTTTGCGTGCATTGTTTGAAAATATATCTTTCGTAGTCTCTATTTGATTCAATGATAAGCAAGTTGTTCTGTGTAGTGAACAGGGAGGCAAAATCTGGCTGGTCCGTGGCTGGGATTGTCTTGACAACTGTTTTCACTTCACTCCTGACCAGGTTGAGGAACACATCTCGTAGGTGCAGCGCGTCCCCCTCCCCTGAACCCCTCACAAAGTGGTAGAAGTCCTCTATCCATTCAGTCAACCGTGGCCCCTTGGTGGCTTGTGTGGTCATTGAGAAGGGAAGGGCCATGCATAGCATGACTGATTTGGTGCTGTGCAGTGGTGGTGGTGTCCCAGGTTCGCCCATGGTCACTGGTATGTCCTGTGCGTTGCTTGACAGTGGCCTTGGGCAGGGTTCACTGTACGCAGGGCCCCTTGTGCACCTGGTGGAAGTAGGCCACCCAGAACCTCGTTTGTAATCGTGGCAGATGTGTTGGGGCTCTGTCCAGTGGTGTGGTGCTCTCTGGGCCACTCACAGGCACGCATGGCGCAATGTGCCTTCTCTCGTGGTCCCTTTACAAGATTTTCTTTATTTTTCTTTGTTTGCCTTACCATGCAGTCCCGTGTCGCGTTGTGCCACTGAGTTGGGCAGCAGACACGTAGGATGTAGCAGAAACCCGAAAAACAATCGATAAAATCACTCCATCAGGTGTCAATAATGAGTGCACGGCTTACAAGAAAAAACAATGTTATATTAAATTGCTGCAAAACCCCTGCCAAAGTCAGTGCTGAATTGGCCCTAAGCCCTCAGCCAGCTTCCTAAAATTACTCCCAGTGCCTTAAATAGCCCTGATTGGCCCTCCTGCCCAGCCACATCACAGGGCAAACTACCTGCGTGCAGCAAGGCATCCGCGCCATTTGCTGCACAATCCCTCCCAAGGTGAGTGCTGCATTGCCCCAGAGCCCTCAAATAGCTTCCTAAAATTATTCTCAGTGCCTTAAAAAGCCCTGATTGGCCCTCCTATCCCAGCCACAGCTCAGGACAAACTACCTACGTGCAACAAGGCATCCGCGCCATTTGCCACAAAACCCCTGCCAAGGTGAGTGCTGCATTGCCCCTGAGCCCTCAGCCAGCTTCCTAAAATGACTCCCAGTGCATTAAAAAGCATGTAGTGCGAGGCCGTAACATGGTCTCTCCCGAGCCTCCCCGCTTCCTGGATTCAATTGTTCCTGCCTCCCAGCAGCCCTGATTGGCCCTCCTATCCCAGCCACAACACAGGGCAAACTACCTGAGTACAGCGAGGCATCCGTGCAATTTACTGCAAAACCCCTGCCAAGGTGAGTGTTGTTTTGCACCTGAACCCTCAGCCAGCTTCTTAATATTAACCCAGTGTCTTAAAAAGCACGTAGTGCGACGCCATAGCGTGGTCTCTCCTAGGCCTCTCCGCTTCCTGGATTCACTTGTTCCCGCCTCCCAGCAGCCTGATTGGCCCTCCTATCCCAGCCACAACACAGGGCAAACTACCTGCGTGCAGCGAGGTATCCGCACCATTTGCTGCAAAACCCCTGCCAATATGAGTGCTGCATTGCCCCTGAGCCCTCAGCCAGCTTCCTAAAATTACTCCCATTGTCTTAAAAAGCACGTAGTGTGAGGCCATAGCGTGGTCTCTCCCGGGCCTCCCCGCTTCCTGGATTCACTTGTTCCTGCATCCCAGCAGCCCTGATTGGCCCTCCTATCCCAGCCACAACACAGGGCAAGCTACCTGCATGCAACAAGGCATCCAAGCCATTTGCTGCAAAAATCCTGCCAAGGTGAGTGCTGCATTGCCCCTGAGCCCTCAGCCAGCTTCCTAAAATTACTCCGAGTGCCTTATAAGCATGTAGTGCGAGGCCGTAGCGTGGTCTCTCACAGCCCTCCCTGCTTCCTGGATTCACTTGTTCCCGCCTCCCAGCAGCCCTGATTGGCCCTCCTATCCCAACCACAACACAGGGCAAACTACCTGCGTGCAGCGAGGCATCCACGCCATTTGCCGAAAAATCCCTGCCAAGGTGAGTGCTGCATTGCTGCCGAGCCCTTGGTCAGCTTCCTAAAATTACTTCCAGTGTCTTAAAAAGCACATAGAGTGAGGTTGTAGTGTGGTCTCTCCCGGGCCTCCCTGCTTCCGGGATTCACTTATTCCCCCCTCCCAGCAGCCTTGATTGGCCCTCCTATCCCAGCCACAACACAGGGCAAACTACCTGCATGCAGCAAGGCATCTGCAGAATTTGCCGCAAACCCCTGCCATGGTGAGTGCTGCATTGCCCCTGAGCCCTCAGCCAGCTTTCTAAAATTACTCCCAGTGCCTTAAAGAGCACGTAGTTTGAGGCCGTATATATGCCGGGCCTCCCCTCTTCCTGGATTCACTTGTTCCTGCCTCTCAGCAGCCCTGATTGGCCCTCCTATCCCAGCCACAACACAGGGCAAACTACCTGAATTCAGCAAGGTATCTGTGCCATGTGCCGCAAAACCCCCGCCAATGTGAGTACTGCATTGCCCCTGAGCCCTCAGCCAGTTTCCTAAAATGAATCCCAGTGATTAAAAAGCATGTAGTGCAAGGTCATAGCGTGGTCTCTCTCGGGCCTCTCCGCTTCCTGGATTCACTTGTTCCCGCCTCCCAGCAGCCCTGATTGGCCATCCTATCCCAGCCGCAACACATGGCAAACTACCTGTGTGCAGTGAGCCATCCGTGCCATTTGCTGCAAAACCCCTGCCAAGCCCTGATTGGCCCGCTACACCCTCATTATGGACACCCCAGGGCAGTCCTCTGCCCAGCAGCCCCTGCAGCTAAGGGCCCCAAGGCAAAGGGCAGCTCCAACAGAGGTGGCTCCAAATTGTGTCTACTGGTGTCAGAAGGGGAAGCCACTGGCCAGCCGTCAAGCAGCAGCGACTAGTAAGGTAGGATCAGCCAGGGTGGGGAGTAGAGCAACTTGATGCCCTACCACTTAGAAAACTTACCAGATATAGCTGTGTTTAGTCTTGCACTCAAATTGCATTGTTAGATAAAGGCCCCAGCTGTGTCTAGTCTTATCCTCAAAATTGCAGTTTTAGGTATAGGCCTCTCTCCCACTATACAGGACTCTCAAATCTAGCGATGTTTAGTCCTGTACTAAAATTGCATTGTTAGGAGTAGGCCCCAACTGTGTCTTGTCTTATACTCAAAATTGCATTTTTAGATATAGGCCTTTCTTCAACTGTACAGGACTCTAAAATATAGCTGTGTTAAGCCTTGTACTCAAATTGCATTGTTAGATGTAGCCCCCAGCTGTATCAAGTCATAATCAAAATTGCATTGTTAGGTATAGGCCTTTCTTCAACTGTACAAGACTCTCAAATCTAGCTGTGTATAGTCTTGTACTCAAATTGCATTGTTAGGTGTAGGCCCCAGCTGTGTCTAGCCCTATACTCAAATTGTCATTGTGATGTATAGGCCTCTCTCCCACTATATAGGACTCTCAAATCTCGCTGTGTTTAGTCTTGTGCTCAAATTGCATGGTTAGCTGTGGGCCTCTCTCCCACTATGCAGGTCTCTGAAGTCTAGCTGTGTTTTGGTCTTGCACTCAACTTGTTGAGATCAACATGATTCACACCTAGAAATGTCCACACTGTGATATTACTGTGATTGCTGACCTGTTCTGCACTGTGATGTCATTGTGACTAGTGGCCTGTTCTACACTGACATAGTATTATAATTACTAGCCAGCCTCTCACAATAGTGAACTGGTTGAAGCCAAATAAATTCATACCTAGAAGGGTCCACACAGTGATGGTATTGTAGCTGCTAGTTTCGGTATTACCCAAATTGTTCGAACACAATTGTTCGAATTACCGAATTGACCGAAAGTCGAGGGTCCGAATTGACCTTTGCACAATTGACTGCATATATATATATATATATATATTCAGTGAAAAAAACTTTGTTAAAGGGACGTTATGGTTAAGTTGCGCTACTAAAAACCTATGAAATTCAGTGAAAAAACTTTGTTAAAGGGACATTATGGTTCCAAGTAAAACCGAAAAACCCCTGAAATTCTCCAGTTATGGTAAGCTAAGCAACCATAACTCGCGCCACCACCGTGCACTGCTAAGACTAACACCCAGGACATCAAAGATGACATCACAAATGTCATTGATGACATCACTGATGACATCACATGTGTATGTACTTCTCATGAAATATGTGTAGAAGGGATTCTTATTACGTTGCGAAAAAAGTGTCAAGAATCATTGCAAGAAATATACCCTAATAAGTGCATTGAACGATGCATTGATATAAATAGCATCCTATTATGGGGTTCTATCTAGTATACTAAGCTACTCATACAGAAACATAACATTGTGTGCAGCGTACAAGATGAAGGTATGATATTCGTAATGTTAATATGTTGAATAATGAAATGATAATTGTTTTCTTAATAGATTTTTGTGTACTGTGAAATATGTAATAAGTAGCTAATAAAACCCATGTATTACATAATTGCATTACTATAGACAAAACACAAAGACACAAGAACACATACCAATATGGGTATATACAGGGAAAGTGAAGTTAGCAAAAAAGCACAAGTAGTAGCAGAAACAATTCATAACTTAACTGATTAGTTTCATGCAAATAAATGATTGCTCTGTTTCAAAGCTGCTATTTACCCTATGTATATGTATCACTTGATGTGATTGGACCCTAAGGAAAGTAGTGTGAGTACAATGTATACAAATATGACCATATACAGGGAAAGTACAGCCATAAAAAAAAACAGAACTATCAGAAAGTGCTCATAAGTCTAGTGATTATCTTTATACACAAACAGGATTGCTGTCTTTCAAGCTTGTGTTTTCCCATATGTATATGTTTCATATGATGTGACTGTACTCTAAGGGAATTACTGTAAGAACCTATTAGAAGGATATGTGTACAAATAAAATAAAATTCTTAGTTTCTGACTGTTACTGAAGAAAACCATGTGGCCTAGATATGTCAGCAAAAGAAAAAATAGTGAGCCAGACATGTGATGTCATCAGTGATGTCATCAATGACATTTGTGATGTCATCTTTGATGTCCTGGGTGTTAGTCTTAGCAGTGCACGGTGGTGGCGCGAGTTATGGTTGCTTAGCTTACCATAACTGGCGAATTTCAAGGGTTTTTCGGTTTTACTTGGAACCATAACGTCCCTTTAACAAAGTTTTTTCACTGAATTTCATAGGTTTTTAGTAGCGCAACTTAACCATAACGTCCCTTTAACAAAGTTTTTTCACTGAATTTCATAGTAGCACAACTTAACAATAATGACTTTGACTTTATATACATGTCATATGGAACTGACTAGATCTCTTCTTATGAACTTGATGTCCGCGAACTTATTTAATGTTCGCGGACATGTTCGGAGAACAGTACCACTACCTAAAAACTGTGGGGGGGGGGTATGTTTGATTGTTATATCATAATATAGGAACATTTAACAAATTCAAAAAGCAGCACACAAACACATTATATATAGTGATACATAAGAAATGTAACCCATATATGTAACACACTAACCATTCATTTAAATACAATATGTTCTGAAATGGAATATACCACAAGAAGATAAATTGGCTTCCAACATAATTTCCTCACAGACACAACAGAACTGAGAACAAGACCAGACCCACTGAATACATAGGACTTATCTTACCAGAAATAGTAAGTGTACTTCATTTTACTCATATATTTATAAACTTTCTGTATTAGATTAAAAAATATATATATTTTTTTTTTCTCACAGAAATGTCTAGTACTCTGGAATGGCTAGAGGACAATTTCCCACATGAAGAAATGTCACAAGATAGTGAAACTAATGATAAGCACTTTATAATATAAACCATTTATTTATTATTTGTTTTATATACATTTAACATATATATTATTTTTTTGTACAGAGCATACCAAAATAGAAAAAACTTCAGAAAACCCTGTTATGGATAACAGTCTTCACAATATAGAAGAAAAAATGGATGTATTGTTGGCTAATTTTAATAATTTAAAAACTTTTGTAGAAAATCATTTCAAACCAAAAACCTTGTACCATTGCCCCACATGTACTTGTCCCTCCTCACCATATCCCAGTCAATTATCCCCAAACCCTCTCCATAATCCAAAACGTTTTGATGAGACTTCCATTCCTTCTTCACCTAATACCAATCATGTTGAAACCCCAAATTCTCCTGTTTTTGTTTCTGTTTCTGCCTCACCTTCTCTGTCATAAATTATTAATATATGTTAAATAAAGTTTAATTTTTATATTGTATTGTGAATAGTTTCCGTTTTTTTTTTAAAAAACAATGTAGGTGTCCGCGGACAGTGCAGGTGTTCTGAAATGTTCATAAATAAACGAAAATGGAGGTGTCCTGAAGAACAATACGGACAGCGTCCTCAGGACACCCCCATTTTGTTTATTTGTGAACATTTCAGGACACTGCGAGTGTTCTTAGAACACATTCAACTTGCCAGTGAACAATACGGACTACGCCTTCAGGACACCCCCTACGAACATTCCAGGAGACCGGGAGTGTTCTTAGAAACGTCTTCAGAACACCCCCATTTTGTTTATTTGCGAACATTTCAGGACACCGCGGGTGTTCTTAGAACACATTCAACTTGACAGAGAACAATACGGAGAGCGTCCTCAGGACACCCCCTACGAACATTCCAGGACACCGGGAGTGTTCTTAGAAGCGTTTTCAGAACACCACCATCTTGTTTATTTGCGAACATTTCAGGACACCGCAAGTGTTCTTAGGACACATTCAACTTGACAAAGAACAATACGGACAGCGTCCTCAGGACACCCCCTACGAACACTCCCCGGACATCGCAAGTGTTCTTAGAAGCGTCTTCAGAACACCCCCATTTTGTTTATTTGCGAACATTTCAGGACACCGCGAGTGTTCTTAGGACACATTCAACTTGACAGAGAACAATACGGACAGCGTCCTCAGGACACCCCCTACGAAGACTCCCCGGACACCGCGAGTGTTCTTAGAAGCATCTTCAGAACACCCCCATTTTGTTTATTTGCGAACATTTCAGGACACCGCGGGTGTTCTTAGAACACATTCACCTTGACAGAGAACAATACGGACAGCATCCTCAGGACACCCCCTACGAACATTTCAGGACACCGGGAGTGTTCTCAAAAACGTCTTCAGAACACCCCCATTTTGTTTATTTGCGAACATTTCAGGACACCGCGGGTGTTCTTAGAACACATTCAACTTGACAGAGAACAATACGGACAGCGTCCTCAGGACACCCCCTACGAACACTCCCCGGACACCGCGAGTGTTCTTAGGACAGTTTCACTTTGCTTGCGAACAAAACGGACACATATTGAGTCCTTAGAAAACCCTCCAGTCAGTTTATTTAGAACATTTCAGAACACCCGTGATGTCCGCAAACAAATCGAACACAAAAAGAACGTCTCACACATAAAAAACACAACTTTCATCCTATCTCATACACTCCTACCCTCCCCAAACACTCCTACACACCAACACACTCTACTAAATACACATTTTGAACAAAGTTTCATCCCGCTGTCCGCGGACGTCCGCGAATCCAAGATGGCGGGCGCTACTGAAAAATCTGACGCGCTTCACGCTCCACGCCGTCCAATCAGCGAACACGTTGCATGTCCGCGAACATCACGCAAGACGATTGGCCAATCAGGACACTGTCCGCGGAGCGAACAGGGAAGTGTGTCCGCGAACCGAACACAGATGTCACTAATTTTTTTTTACCTACTTTTTGGTCATTTTAAAAAAAAACTACTGGACGGATTTTCACCAAATCTGCAAAAGCACGCTTTCAGGACCAAGCCGCTGCTCCTGGTCCAAATTTGGTGGAAATCCGTCAAGCGGTTTGGGCTGTAGGCGCGAGCAAAACATTTTTCCCATTCAGTCTATGGGGAAAAAAAAGTTTTGGGACCCCCCCTATAACTTTGCCCCCCCTGGACGAATCCTCACCAAAGTTTGCAGAAAAATTCAGAGGGACCCAAATACTTTTTTTGCAAAGTTTGGTGAGGATCCGTCCAGGGAGAGCGAAGTTATAAACCACCCAAAAAGTGTTCTTCCTATGGAAACAGCAACTTAACCATAACTACATGGCCACTACCGTGGCCATGTAATATAAATATATATATATATATATATATATATATATATATATATATATATATATATATATATATATTTATATATATAATGGGGGGTTGCGGGGGTTTCCCCCCGCATACATGTAACAATTGACCTTCACAATTCGGCCAATTGTGCAAAGGTCAATTGTAATTCGAACAATTGTAGTTCGAACAATTCGTATACATCCCTAGCTTCCGCCAGACAAAAGTCAATCAGTTGAGACTAATTCACTTCACATCTAGAAGGGTCCACACTGTGTTAGCACTGTGATTGCTAGCCTGCTCCATATCGTGATAGTATTACAACTGCTAGCCAGCTTAACATTCCCATAGCCTGTAATTGCTAGCTTGTTTCACACACTGGGGAATTTGGTGAGATTGACTTGATTCACATCTGGAGGGGTCCACACGGTGATGGTACAGTGATTGCTAGCCTACCCTGCACTTTGATAGTATTTCAATTGCTAGACTGCTCCACACTGTGATAGCACTGTAACTGCTATACTTCCCCACACTGTGTAGTGTTGTAACTGCTAGCCTGCTACATACAGATATAGCGCTGTAGTTGCTAGCCTGCATCACACACTAATTTCCCGGATAACAGAGCTTGAGATTAACTTGATTCACATCCAGAAAGGTCCACACTGTAATAGTGCTATGAATTCTAAATTGTGTCAATCTCTAGGATCTCGATCATACCTACCTTAAACCTAGACATCCCATACTCTACCACCCACTATCTGAAGCCTAGACCTTTCCCGCTGTCCAGTCTCTCAGATCTGGGTGCTGTATCACAGTTCTCTAAAACCTAGACTTTCCTCTAGTTATCAAGGGGTCTCAAAACTTCTGAGAACCCATCACTACCTACCTTAACTAAGTCCTAGACCAACCGACAGCTGAACGCCTTGCACTCCCCCAAAACCTCCAGACAGTGCACCTGTAGGAAACACACCTGATCCATCGATAGGAAGGACACACAGAACCCAAGAGCATCCAAGCATATCAAGATTAGAGGAAACATCTATACTGCCCTAGTATAATACATCACAGAGGACTACACCGAGAATCAAAATGCCCCGATGCAGAAATGTACACCGAGAAAGAGAGCAAGATCATGCAACAATGGACATTGATACACAAAACCAACTGCCCCCAGTAGAAGCGGCCTCAAATACAGGAAACAACCCACCTAACATCATTATCACCTGAACAAACCACATAAGATAAAAATCCTTATATCTTACACCATACCTCTATACAACCACGGATCCTCGATATCTCAATGACACTGACATCTCGAGACAAGCAAAGAATACTCTAAAACATAGAGAGAAAAAAGACAGAAGCTCCCAATAAGAGAGTGGGATGACTCAACCCCCTTACCCCATACATCACAAGAACTGGTGGGCACCATTGACACCAACAACACATCAGACAAGATGACGAAGCCCTGCTAACCAACAACCCAACCATTAGGCTAACAGACATTTTCAATGAAGAAGAAGCCATCGCTGATCTTCAACCAATTGGTATCAACAGAGAAGCACCATAATTGAACAGCATGCTATCAATCTATTGGACCGCTTCAATGAAGAAGCAGCCGTCGCTGTCCTTCCTCCAATGAACACCAATACAGAAGCACCAAGACTGAACAACTACACACCAAAACAAGGAACAACCACTAAACAAAACCACACAAAAAGAATCCACTGTAATTGAATCAATGCAAGTCCATGTCCAAACATTCAACTGAAATATACAACCTCCTATCTGATGGAGGTATGGACATCCTATTTGTAAATGAAACATGGCTAGATGACAACTACAAGATCACCCTCAACAACTGACAGAAAAACCAAAAGAGGGAGAGAACTGGCAGTCATCCATGAGGAACACCTGGCTATCAAACTGGAAGACTCATTAAACATTGATAAATGCAAACCCTTAATATTATGCCTATCTGTAAACCCCCAAACAAACCTGAAATTCATACTGATATACAGACCACCAACCTACGATGCAACCTTCATAGACGCCTTCACGGAAGAAATCACTGCCCTAGCCATCAAGCATAATCATCTGATAACCCTCTGAGATTTCAACATCTGGTTCGATGAAGAAACCACAACCACACAAAAATCTTTAACCGCCCAACTAGCAGCAAAAATCTACAACAGCTAGTCAAAGGAGCAACCCACTCGGCTGGGCATACACTTGATGCAATCTTCGCTAATAAAGAACTAATTGCAACGGCACCCACAATTAAAATACTCTGAAGCGACCACCCCATCATTCCAATCATAATCACAATGACCATTCCAATAAACAAGCAACAAGACATGCCACTGATCTCCATGAAAAGAAATTGGAGAACCGTCAAAAACTCCAACCTACCTAAACTTTTGGAACTAAGCAAACCACAAGCAACAATTATTGAAGAAGCTGACCTGGACAAAAATGTAGCCCTACCCCACACCTGGATCGTAACAACCATAGACAATATCGCCAAAGAAAAACCTTTCACTCCTTCATGTAAAAGAAAAATGGCAAAATAGTTCACCCCACTACTCAGCACCATGAAAAGAAAAAAATGAAAACTAGAATGGAGGATCAAGAACAACACTGTAAATAAACTGACATTTCTGCAACATATCCACTCATAAAAAAAGGAAATACAAAAGAGGAACCACTACGACAACAGAATCTTCAAAACACCAAACACCCAAAAAGAACTCTTCAAAATCATAAACGAAATAAATAATCCACCGGGATGCAACAACACACCAATACCATTGATGAAACTATGCAATGACCTAGTAAACCACTTGAAAAAAAAATCATTACCATCCATCAAACTATACAAAGCAGATCACACAATCATACTACAGACCTCGCCTCTCCTCACGGGGAACATCCGAACAAACTGCGAAGCTTCCCCAAAATATCAGTGGAGACTTTTGTCAGACTGGTAAATCAAAGCAACAAATCAGGCTCTCTCGAAGACCCCTGTCCCCCGGACATATACAGATCAATTCTCAAGCAGGGAGCACCCATGGAATACCACAGGAATGTCCTCAATCTTTCAATCTCAATAGGTAAAGTGCCACATTCCTTCAAATCAGCGTACATCAGGCCGCTACTCACAGATACAGAGGAAACGTAGAGGACCTCTCCAACTACAGAACCATCTCCAACATCCCGTACATAGCCAAACTGCTCGAAATGTACATATACAAAACAACCCAAGAATTCATATAAGAGCACTGCCTGCTAGACCAGGCACAAGTTGGCTTCAGATCAATTAGAGAAATAGAATCAGCTCTCCTCAATATGGGACGACCTAAAAGCAAACGCAGATTCAGAAAACAGTACTGCCTTGATACTTCTAGACCTATCCGCAGCATTCAACACAATCAACCACGACATCCTCATAACGAGATTAGAAGGACTGAGAATAACAGACACCGCCCTACTATGGATCAAATCCTTCCTATCAAATAGAATGGAAACCATATGGATGAAACCCTACAAGTCCAACCCAAGAGACTCCACATGCCGAGTACCACAAGGATCATCTTTCTCCCCGCTATTATTCAACATCTACCTATCTCTATTAATCAAAATAATCAAAAGACACGGCCTCACCTGCTACAACTATGCTGACGTAATCTTCAAAATACAAGACACCCATGAAGAAAACACAACACTAGAGAACTGCCTTTGTAATGTATTCAACTGGATGAACATGAACCACCTCAAAATGAACCCAGACAAGACAGAGATAATGATTATCACAAAAAACAGAGGAGACAAAAACTACATCCCTTGACCAAGAGAACTCGGTAAAACCCGAGCGCCATTGTCCATTGTAAAAAACCTGGGGGTCCTGAAGGACAACAATCTCACTCTAGAACCACAAGTAAACGCTCTACTCAAGAAATGTTTCTTTCTCCTACGAGTGGCAAAAAGGATCCTACCGTTCCTGTCATTCACCAACAAAAAACTTACCATCATCGCTCTTGTCATGTCCAGAGTAGTTTAAGCCAATAGCCTATGCCTGGGTATGCCTGAACAGTTCTAAAAAAATAAAAATGCATACAAAATGCGGCAGCAAGACTGCTTCTCAAACTACCCCGAAGAGAACACATCGCACCTGCGCTAAAAACATAATACTGGCTACCAATAAAACAACAAATAAAATTCAAACCAATGTGCATCATGCACAGAGCAATACACAACAAAGGTGCAGAATTACTGAGAGACAAATTACGCCTACATCAGCCAACAAGAACGCTCAGCTCAAGCAATGACATCCGCTTGGACCCGAAACTCTACAACGAAAGAAAACTCTGAGGATCCTCTTTCTCTCACCAGGCACTGAAAACTTGACAACTTACCAAAGAATGTATGGAACACAAGAAACCAACTACTATTCAGGAAACTGCTCAAATCCTGGCTCTTCACTGCGTAACTAGAAGACCACCCACAGGGACACACACACAGCTAAAACAATTATGAATGAAAATACCGATCCCGGTTCGCACCAAGCAATGGACGCCAAACAGAATTTAAGGAATACACTCCACCACATACTAAACCACATAATGAGATATAGCCATGAGAGGAGGACACTAAAGACTGAATACTTAGGCAGACCAAGCTACAGACCATCCTGGCCCTGTACCACACACAAGCTCAACTGACCCACTTCACATAGATAGCAATGGAGTAGGGGCCACCCAACCCCAGCTCCGATACCTAAAGATGAGAATAGACACACCCAATCACTTTATACAAAGTTCACTAGAATACAGCAGGGAGTGCGCCATGCTAACACCAACAACAGTCAAACGGTCAAAACAGGATATCAGCAACTAATCACTACCCTAGTAATACAAATTATATGGAACAAGATGTACCTCAACCTGGATTCTCACCCCATTAACCCTACCTTCATACCTCTGCATACCTAACTCACCCAAAAATTCACTCAACCAACTCTCACCCAGCAAACTGCACACACTTTACCACACTGCATCAACAACAAATCAACAACATATAAACAGCACTAACAGCACATGAGGTCTCGCCCCAGTCCAATACTTACACCAAAGCTCAGTGTATGGTGTATACTGAACTGAAGCTGCCAACAGCACACCACCTCTCTCACTCTCCTACTCCCTCTTCTCCCGACTAGCCAAACCCCACCCGCCTTCTTGTTTTACAGATCCGTCAGAGCGCCTGGAGACCAACTCCGCTGGTGACGGTTCATGATATAAATACCTTTAGCATTTAACATGCAAATACGGCCGAGCGTCTCAGTTAGTCCCGTAGAACTGAATACTGAAATCACACTCAACAAGTCTATTGTAAATTACAACTTGTATAGTGGTAAACCGCACATTAGAATAAGCAAAATATATCATATAGAACATAATTCCCCATTCCCCATTGTCTAACACCTATACAAAAATCTAAACAACCCCTATAGTTCATTTCCCCATTGATTGTGCATATCTAAATACAAACCCTTACAAGATAACCTAATTAGTCTGTCAGCATGAACCACTGTAACATGATTGGTTCATTATACTCAGGTAAATTGTTATGATAATATACTATCTTTATTGGTCAAGACAACATTGGACAACTCGTGATGTGCATACGAGAGGACCCAAATCAGGGGGCTAGTGTGAATAATCAGGTCAAGCCCACCCAGTGATACAATGGCTTCTTCATTAGACCAGACAATTTGACCTTGCAGCTGTACTCTTTGGCATCACCTCTTGCGCCTTCCTGTCTGAGAACATGCTGCACCCCTAAAAAAGGCCCGTAATCTATCTCTCTTGGGAACTAGGTGCTTATAAAAAACACAGTGGAGGCACTGCTCTTGGGAATACATTTCTCATATTTGTTTGTTCTAGTTAAGAAAAACACCTGCAGTTGAAATGGTCCGGTCGCTTTTTACTGAGGGTACTCTTGCTCCAAACTTATATTGACCACTTGGCAGTGCCCAGTACCAGGCCATGTTCTCATAGAGTTGCTCCTGCAAACTGCAACACTAATCTAATAATCTAAGACCAACATTCCATTCCCAGCTCCTGTACACCGCTCAAGCTGACGCAATTAACTTGCTATCTTCACAGCACATCTCACTTTTTTCTTCAACCTTGGCTGTCTGCTCACTCACTGGGAGAAGAATGCATGAATTCCAATTAAATGGACAAAGCAAAAGATCCAACGAACGGCCTAATTCTTTAGCTACTGTTTCTTGCGAGGCCTAATACAAAATGGTGGAGTTCTTGCTACCACGGCACACTTCACTTAGGTTACTACAGCACTACTTTTTACCCTGTCTCACTCTTGGACACTTCGACTACTTTTTACCAATGGTCAAAAGTCGTTCAACATCCCTAATAAAACAAAAACACTAGATGGGCATTACTACCAGCTACAAAACCTAATTGCACATGCTCTAATTCTGTCCTTTACCTATAGAATGCAACATTATTACATTGTTGCTCTTTTTTGATTGTATGCAGCTGGTCCGATAGCACAGTGCATAGAGTGCTCGCTTTGATATCAGTGCAGAGTCTGCTGATGCAGGTTTGAATCCCGACAGGTCCAAACTCAGCCTTTCATCCTTCCGAGGTCGATAAATGAGCACCACACACTATGGGTAATAATAAGCAGCACTCAGTTGCCTGAGGGTCCGTAGCGCTATATAAATGCAAAATCATTATTTTTTTATTAATGATGCTTTTTAAAGCTTAACTACAAATAAAACTTGTGCAGAACTGCCAATCCAAATGGCAAAATGCTGACTCTAAATGACCAACTCTCTTTGTTAATAAAATGTGTGCAGACTAAACCTCTTTCCACGTTTAGGGCGTTGCACCTGCATCACAACATCTGCTTCAGTCAAACTGAATTCTTTTGAGGGTGAAGCCATTGGGGTGTGGGGAAAGGACATTGAAACAATAGATCCCAGTGCAATATTGAGATCTCTGTAAAGAATAAATGCGGTAAAAAACACACTGCACCTGCCTAGTAATATGTGAAAAGTTCTTGCTTTTATATAGTACATTAGGCCAATTAGTAGCTTTTAGATCAATTTGAATGCATATGTATTATGGGATCAGTGCCTTTACCTAGTTCCCAGGGATTCTTTTCCCTGCAGGCATTATTGCATACAATTATAAGAGTTCACATATCTTCATACTTTATTTTGAAGCAGAGTTGCAAAATCTTGTAATTTCTTATTAGAACATGGGCTGCAGCCAAACAGCTTGCTCTGATCGAGGCTGAATCCTTTGATCCAAGTGGGTGTTCTGAGCAAGCTGGCACCTATGAGCAGCCACCCCATCTTACTCCCACTTCCTTACGCTTCCGTTCTCCACTCCCCCCACCTCACTTACCTGATCCCCCTTGTTGCAGCACCACTGCAGCCACTGCTCCTGCATCCTGGGCTGTAATGGAAATTAACGAGGGCCTCTGCATGTAGCATGCTAGGTAAGTATCTGTCTAAATGAACATCACGTCCTTCAAACAAATTGATTGCTTCCAGGATCCCGATTAAAAAAAAACAGCAAGTTAATAGCAATACAACTCTGGCCAGCAGGCTGGATCAGGCTGTGGCCCATCGTTACGGCCCTTGTTTCTCACTGGTTGGGCATTATTGTTTGATTTTTACCAGCAAATATTCTTAGATAGCAAATAAACACATTATTTGGTCATTTTTTTCATCATCCTTGCATGCCAGTGCTTAGCCCCAAAGGCAGTCTAAATGCTAACCGGAGCTGTGGCAAGTTTTGCAGCAGAGAAGAGTGCTGTACCAACAGCAAGTCTATGAAGAAAGTTGGGTCTCTACACTTCAGTGCAAGAGAAACTACTAGCCCAGATCATCCTGAGAGCAATATTGTTTTGGGTCCAGCTTCTGGGTGAATATATGTATCAATGCTCCTTACCCTTGTGTGCATGATAAAACATAGATGGTAGCAATAGATACCCTAAACAGTTTTAGCACTAAACCAAATAGTGTTTGCACCTGCAATGTAGTGTCCTTTACACATTAATCATGTTCTCACTCTCTTGTCTATCATTTATGTATATGTATTCTCTTTTAGAGATAATATATGAGCATTACAAATAAAATAGTCAAGCGATATACTGTTCCTAATATTAGAAATAAAGTAGTGGAGTAGATACCCAGCATCCTACTCTTCTAAAATGTTAAAACCTACCAACTACCTATCACAGATGTGTATGTAGCAGCTGTGGTCCAGTACAACTTAGAATCCTACTCACAATAATGATGCTGTGAATTGGAAAGCTAGAGGACAGGTGAGGTTATTGAAACCAACCTCTGGATAACCCATTACGTGGAAAGGGTTAAGGTTTCTGTCAAGAAATCCATGGTTCTATGGGTAGTTTATTAACAGCCTAAGAATAATCTAGAGCCAGCGATCAACACATATTACAGGTAAACATGTTAACCCCACCCCTCTGCAAAGGATTTCTCTCACCCTTCATCTGAGCTTTAATGGATCCACTTACCCAGGCCAGAGAGGTACGAGGGTCAACACAGGTTATATATAAACATAGTTTCAAAACTCAGTACCACCCTAAAATCAGTGTGTCACCAGCATAGGAAAAAATGAAAGGCTTACCTAACAAAAACACATCATGGTGTCTCTTATTAGATCTTGCATGGAAACATATGTATTAAAAAATGAGCAACAATGGTTTATTACAGCCAACAGAATATTGAAAACCTCTAAAAATGTACATTTGGAAAAATTGTTAAAGTCACAATTTTTAGCCCTATGAGCAGTTTACTGTATCAGGTTTAAAGCATCTTAAAGATGTTTGCTTCTTGTTTCTAAGTCAGTCCAACTGCGTGCAGTAAATTCGTTTTGCCTCCAAATTATTGAAGCAAGCATTCAAAATCAGAGTTTAGGAAAATTGACAGTGTCAGACATTACAAGATTTTGCTATAATTACAGTCTTGGCCTACTCATTGAATATGCTTGCTTTTCTTACCCAGGCAGTCCAATATTTTGTGGGTCAGCATTCTCCTCCAAGACGAGCTCCTTCATGGTTTAGCACAATCTAGCTTTTGGTGAAATCTTAGGAACTGCACCCCAGGCTGGTAAAACAGCTTCTTTTTAAATGTTAAAGCCCCCCCCGATTCTCTGTTAGTCAATAGCATTCAAACAGCTAATGCCATGCATTTAATCAGTAGGAGCATTGAAACAAAACATCTTGTTTGTCCGTATTTGAATTAAAGTCAATCTTCTTGTTATTTGTCGCATACATATTGTAGAGGAGCAGCTGAATGCCTCTGCAGGAAGTCCCACCCCCCTTTTACCTCTATGTTGGAAGCTGGAAATCACAACATGCACATCACCAGTGATGGTGCCTATTCCACGAAGAGTCTTTGAGAAAAGGTATCCGTTGAAAAAGCCCTATATGATGTATCCCTGTAGAGATGACAATCTCTAAGAGGAGATCCCGAAGGAATATGAAGATGAGAGAAAGAGAAGTGGTGATGTCACAAGAGATGAGTGTGACTCACTGTGAAGAGTGGCTAAAGAAGAGAACGTATAGACCTTATAGAATCAGATGACGAAGTAAAGGAATTGAGTAACTTTCATGTGCGAAGTGAAGATTACATGTGTGAAAAGCACTGCAGAAAATACAAGTATTTTTATAACTGTACAGATGCAGAAACGCAAGTAGACTCAGTAATCATAAAGGCTAGCTATATGTAGTGAATATACTGCAGGCGGTGCCACCATTATATAGAATCTGGACATCAGTGTTACAAATTTAGTTAGTTCAGACCCACGGAGAAAGAAGGGTCGGAATGCTGTGTAACAGCAAGAAAGCAGCTGAAGATCGAGGAAAGGCCTGGAATATATGTGTGGCCTGGTGTGAAAGGATTGAGCGGACAAGAACTGGTTATCTATCCTTGAAGGACAGTGAACGTGAGACACTGAATCAGTCCTCGTTAAGGTGCAAGGAAAGAACACCATGAGTGCCAAGTTTATTAATTAAAGACAATTAAATGCTGCAAACAGGCTGCAATACGGTCTCTTGTCATGTGAGCCAAAGGTGGAAATAGGAGTTGGGCGTGCTGACCAGACTTGTGATAAGAGTGTGCCTATACTCCCTTTTATTCTCATGAGCAAGTATACTTTCTAAGGACAAGTTCAAAGACTATCTGAATGGCAGAAGGCATGAGCGATGAGAGAGGTTGGACTAATTGGGTGGGGAGACACAGTCATATCTATCCACTGGCACCTGGGGTACCAGTTTACATGCTGATAGGGAGCCGAATGTTACAGAACGGCATGAATGTGCCAACCAATTGTAGAAGGCCATATAAGGAAGAGCCTTATAGTTTGAGAGCCAATGATGTACCATGTATCTAGTAACTGATGAAGAGGACTTTCACCAGAGGTGGGCATAAGTTATCCACCTGACTGTAGAGATCCAATCACAACCCGATCTCTTATAGAAAGAATACTTAGATGTTCCCCTTGAGCGTAGCACAGCACCCCGTAGGTTTATTTTAGGTTGCCACGTAGTATGACGTCACGTATGATGTTTTTGCTATAAAAGTATACTTTTTTATTAAATGCTTCAAGAGAATGCTGTGCGACGTCCATTGATGTCCGTTGTAACTCCCTGTTTTAGATCATTGAAAATAAAACAGTCGGATGAGACTTTGCCAACTTACTGTGTCAGTCTTATTATTTGGTGCAAGAGTTATTCTGCATCCCATCCATGCATGACATGTTACTGATTTAAGGACCCGTGGATTCAATATGAACTTTGACCAAGATGGGCTTTTGCCAAATTATAAAAAAAAGACATCAGTTCTTTATTCAAAACATGTTCTACTTTGTTTCTTAGGCAATCCCTTATCTTGTACGTGCAGCAGAGACAGAAATACATTATGTTCTAAACACAGCACGATTTCTGGTTTGTAGTGAATGCATTGACCCATAATGCATTCTGTGAAGTTTCAGTACCGTGCTGTACATTTCCAATTGTGTTTCAAAAGAGAATGCTGGAGAAATCAGTAGTTGAAATGCACATCTGGGAAATTGATCCCTGTCCAAGTTAACAGAAATGTTTCATATGAAGCTACAGGCTGATGTGGCCTGGCTTGGAATTAAGAACTGTTCATGCTATAGGCACATAATGCAGTTTAAGACAATTGCATATTTGTTCTGATAACAACCCTTATCTGCCCTAATACATTTTGGTGTTCCTCTTGGCTGTTGTTAGGGAGAATTATCATGCTTTGGCTAATTCCCCTTACCTATAGAGTCCCCCAGCAGCTTTGCTGGATTTGAAGGGTTTGTTTCTTTTTTCCTGCTAAGAGTGAGACTCTTTTTCCCACTCTTAGACAAGTTTGCTATGTGTGTTCTAGGCTATTTTTTGTGTTTAATGTCTATGGGGTTTTTCTCACCCTCATAGGAACCATCTTTATACACATGTGTTACACAGCACCCTCCGTGCAGTAACACAGGGGTGTCGTTGCGACCCCCAAACATAGAATCCTTACTCTGGGACTGACTACTGTCTCCCAGGGCATGTAAAGTCCTGATTGAATTTACTAGTCAAAATTTATGAACAAAACCAGTACAACCCATTTTACAATGGAGGTACTGGCAAGGGTTAATAGTTGTTCCCTTATGTTCATTTTTGAGAGGGTACCGTACAGTCCCTCTCTCAAAAAGTTTCTGGCTGGTGGCAGTGGTTACTACCAAAAATATTCAAACGCAAATATTTCCCTGTGGGATTTCCCCATTGTTCGGGGCTACCACATTTACTGACAGCCTCTAATATACCGCCAGTTTATTTTTATATTAACTTTACTCTGGTAGGTTTTATGTTCCAGAATGTTTATATAAATTCTTTCTCGTGTCTTTCTCTAAGATCCTAACACAGGTCGGGGATCCTATGTTCGTCCTTTTGGCGGGCTTCTGCCAAGTAGCCCTCCTTTCGGTGCCACTGAGTCTGGGGTGGACCCATTGTGTGGGAGGGGGAGTAGGACCCCTGGACAGAATTGCCTCAGCAACCCATGTCGCACTCTGCCCTGATAGGCTGGAGGGTCTCCCGTCAGGATGACCACTCCACTGTGTGAGTAACAGCTAGGCTGTATGAATGGGGATCTTTTTGCATAAAAGCAGGGTCCTGAGGACTGGAAGAGCAAGACATCACCACTGGAACTAAGAAGCTGAAGAGGAGAGAAGCCAAAGACATCTGCATCAACTGAACCACCGGTGAAGCCCTGCTGCAGCATCTCACCACTTTTCTCCACAAGACGAGAGAAGATCTTCATCTGCAAGAGCCTACTTCCCTTGAGCTGGTGGGGCCAACCAGTTTACCAATCACCTTCACGGACCTGGCTTGGTCGAATCGCCAGTGGCCTGCACTCGGAGATGGGATGGCCAGGCACCCGTCCCCCGGGCCGCGATTTAAAGGAGCGTACCTTTTATTTCGTTTGGCAGCACTGCAGCTGGTTTCATCCCTGGGCAGTGCAGTAACTCGAACCTCTCTTCCTCTGCTGGATCTCCCAAACTGCAGGAACTGCCAGGAACAACCGCCACCGCAGGAGCCTCTTCTACATTTTAAGGTACTTTGTTCCGCCAGGCCTCCCTTTTCGTTTGGTAGCGCTAAAGGTCTTTTAAATCCTTTACCTACCTGTTGGGTTGGCCACCCCAATCCTCTAACTTTGTATTTCAACTCCTGCAACCACCTTTTCGAATTGTTTAACAAAGAGTTGACTGCAGCTACAAGAACATTTTGCTCCTGGGCTCTTTGCCCTGTACCACTGACTCTGGCACAGGCCTATTGACTCTGGCTAAATCTGTTACAACTGCCTTCTCTAGATTGTTTCTCACCTAGAAATGTGTTGGTGCACCTAACTCTTATAACCACCTTTCCTTCCCACTTTTTAAACTTGTGAAGTGCCATTTTGCTTGGTTTTCACTTTAGTACTATTCATGCTAAAGTACTGCCTTGCCTAAACTTGTTCACAATCTTATCAGGAAGTGTTACTTGGGTGCCTAAGAGTATATTCCTGCATAACTTGTTCTTTCCCTCCCTTGTGAGAAATTGATAGAGTGCCATTTGTGTTTGGTTTTTCACTGTGCCGTTTTGCTCAGTTTTCAATCTTGCCCAAACTTGTCTACAATTTAACTAAGGGGTTGTGTATATTTTTCTTGACTGATTTTAACTTGCTTTTATAACTGTGATTTATGTGTTGAACTAGAAGTGTGTAAAATAAATATATATTCTTTTTAATACAAAGATTTGGTCAGTGTTTCCTTGTGCCATAGTACTGTAGCCCTATTGTGTAAACCCTGAATACTGCTCATCTCCCTCTTGAGATAAGTCTGACTGCTTAGCCACATCTACCCACTAAATCTTTGTGGTGCAGACTGATACCAAAGGGGATTTTATTGCTCATACCTGTAGCCTTAATCTTCTGTAGTGCTCCCCAAGGGAACTGCACAGGATTCTGCCTAACAGCTGTTCGTTCCCATCCCTGCATGGTGTGAGCTTTCAGCCACCCCTCTAATCACTGTGCTTACTTCCTCACAACCTTGCTCCGTGCCACAAATGCCCACCCTAAAACACAGGATTGACTTTCTCAGCCCTTGCTATGTGTTGCATTTCATCTACCTGCAATCCCCGTTTGGCTTTGATACCTGCTGTGTTTTGCATTTCACCTCCCTGCAATCAGTGTTTGGCTTGAAACCTTGCTGTGCTTGCTTTCACCTACCCGGCCACCACCGTTTTGATTTGAAACCTTACTGTTTTTTGCAGTTCACCTACCTGAAACCTCAGTTTTGACTTCGCACAGCCGTGCTATGTTTTCATTGTTTACCTTTGTGGTGATACTGGATGTTTCCCTGGGCACCATGTGGTGAGTCTTCCCCAAGATATGCACCCACTTTTCACTCTAGCCTTGCGCTGCGCCACATTATGTCGGATTTCACTTGCAGCCCTTAGTTACTGAATCACTTCTCTACCTGACTGTGCTCCCATCAATCTCTGTTTACCTGATGTAGCCCCTCGCTCCTCGACGTGCGGCTTTTCCAGTCTGCATTCATTCTTACCTGTCTAGTCATAACTGTGTGTCTGCTTGCCTGATGTAGCCCCTCATGCCATGAGGCAGGGCTTTTCTAGTCTGCACGCATTCATACGGATTCTAAGTTATCTGACCGAGGCTGATTTTGCAGCGGCCGGAATGTTCGCATGAAAAAGGTGCGAGCTACCAAAAGTTTGCACCTTTCTCAAGCGAACATGCTTACATATTGTGGGGGCTGCAGGTTTTTTTTTTTTTGCAGGGGTGTTCCCTGCAACACCCCGCTCACTATGCCACACAGTATAGTGATCCGGGTGTTGCTTATTTTTTTTATTTACCTGCAATGCTACCACCAAACGTTTGAACTTTTGGTGTTCGAACCTTTGGTGGTAGCATTTTTCAGTCGTTTTGTACCGTCGGACCTTTTTTTTTTCAGTCCGATCGTACAAAACCTTCATACCTGCTTGTCACAAATGCACAGCTGGTTTTTCTATTTACCTATGCCTATCGCCTCATGGCCAAGTAGCAATGCTTTGTTGTTCAACCCTTCCTCGCCTACCTGCATTTCCTCGCCCACCCCTTCCCGCATTCTGTAGTACTTATATGAATGCTATTAAGAACGTTTTGTTTTATACCTCTTGTTTTTTTTTCCTCTTCCCATTCCCCGAGCCTTGCCTTGATGCGTCTTGAAACACAATGTTTGTTCTATAGTGCACATCACAAATAACCAATACATAAATAAACCAATCTGTAATTAGGGCAGTTGTTAAATATTCTTGCCGAAATGTCACTTAATTTATCTTTTGTGCTTTGGTTTGACCTCACGCAGAGGAATTGTTTGACTTCTTGCCTGACACACTAGACACTGGAGAATCCGGCCTTGGTTGGCCCACTGGACATGTTGGTACATTCTCTTAGGCTCTAACTTGTTGTTGCAGGCCTGCAAAGCAAACAGAGCTCAGTTGGGCGAATTTATTACCAGGAGTCCGTCCTCCCATACGCGCCACAACAATTAGTATCATAGAAACACTCCCTCCTCGTCGTCCATTCAGTCAATCAGGAAGAATTCCTTGCACTTGTGGACACTCAAAGATTAAAAGGTGAAAGGTGCTCTGTTCACGAGGGTGTTAACGTTCCCTCTCATTTGCCATGTACATGCTGTTCCTCTTTCTATCTATTTTAACATGCTTCTTTTCTCGTGGCGAGAACCTTCACTTTAGTTACGTTGTTATATTATTTCCTTTATCCATATAATTATTGTAATCATTGTTTACCATCACTCTTGACTGACTCTTCAATTTAGTGACGCATCTCACACGTCTAGCATGGCCCCCACATTCAATTCCATTGTTCTAACTCATTCACCACAATTCATGAGTTATTCATGAATTATTTGTATACGTAAGGTGTTCCTTTGTCGTGGTTTTCACACCAATTAACGCACATGAACTCTCACCTTCTCATCAAGCCTCTAAGGCTTTCGTGGCTTAAACTAGAAGTTTGCATTTATTCCAGCTCAGGAGTTTAAGGAACATACTCATCGCTTTGGTTAAATAAGTGAGTGATTCACTGACATGCACCAGAGTGCCAGGAGATTAGTCTTTTGTCATACTGAACAGTTTTTTTCTCTGAAACTGAACAGAAAGGGAGCCATGAGCCCCGAGGAATTAAGAAAGAAAACATGACATCATCAACAACCGCAACCTTTTACAGCGTAGAGTTTCCAAGCATTCATGATTTTTTAGCTAGGGGGTCAAGCCTCCTTAACCCAGCATGTACATCTGGCGCATTTATTTTAGTTCAGACCTGTGAATAGTCTCTCGAATCAAATGAAAATAGTCCCCTCGCTAGAAATAGGTCTGGACGTTTCAGGAGTGTTGCAGGAGTGGCATTGGTGTTTATAGAAGGTATTGATAAAAAAAGCTTTAAAATACCCTCCTAGGCATAATTTAAAAAGTAGCACCTGGAATTACATGAGGTAAAATCGTATGAAAAATACAAAGCTTTAGGCAATATAACCCGCAATATAACCCGAACGCCTGAGCGAATACCTGGGGGTATTACCCTACCAGTAATACCCGCCCTCCGGGGGTTATATTGCCATTATTACCCAGGCACGTTGTACCAGGGAACTCAGAGCACTTTTTCTGAAGTCGAGAAACTGTGCTGCGATCGTTTCTCGACTTGAGAAAAAAAGCAACAAAAAAAATGCCCACCAGGTATCGGGGAGACGGGACTAGTTGTAGTCCCTTCTCCCTTTCCATGGAAGCCATCAAAACAAAGGTAAAGAAACAAAGTGAACAAACAAAATGGCAGGCATTCACAGAAAATACTCTGTGGTGTGATGGTGCTCGGAGCCTTCTCGGGCAGGTAAGAACCCAGCAAGGGCCAATGAGCTTGCTTTTTACAAGCTCATTGAACCTCGCTGGGTGCCAATGTCCAATAAGTTGATAATGCTCGGAAGAAGTAAAATATCTGCATTAGTACCAAACTCTGAAGTGAAAATAAATTAAACATAAGGACCACTATTTGCCAATATGTTACTGCACCAAGAAACATTGATTACTAATTACTCATTGTATTATAGCACTTACAATCATTAGACCATTGCCATGAGGAGTTATTTATAAAAAGCTGTATACAAAAGTGATATTTACATTACAGATTACATATGTGATTATTTCCCATTTAGATCTTTCTATTAAAATATTATTTATATTAAAATATGATTTATGTACACACATATTCCAAATATCCAACAGCAGCATCGCCTGCCTTTTCATCCCCAGGCTTTTTAACGTGCACATTCCATTGAATGAGCTCATCGGTTTTTTTTGGTTTTTTGTGGGGATTACCCCCCAAAAGAAAAACCTCCCACGCTTATTTTTTGCCATTGCCCACCCGCCCAAACCCTTATCTGCCCTTTCCCACCACCCCTAAATAATTCGATGAGAATATTTGATGAAATGTGCACTTTGAAAAGCCTGGGAATGAAAAGGCAGGCGATGAAAGGACGTTGTACCTCCTGCTTTAGCCTATGTGATTTTTCACTTAATTATCTGATGAAATTAAATAGAAGAGCTTGGAACCTCAAAGGACCTCCGATAGTAACTGCCACAGGATTTCAAATAAAAGAAAAAAAACATCCCTTACCCTCAAGATTTAAGGGCAGAAGAACACGGGCCAGATTTTGAAAAAGCAGAGCAAAAGAACAGGAGCAGAGAATGCACTGCTTTCCCTTGCTATGCTTTCAGAAATGCTCAGGTGATCTTATTCTCAAAAGTGACTTAAGAATTTCTTGGGGGCTGGAGAGTGCCACAAAGATGCGCTTTCAATCCCGCTTGCATAGCATGTGGTTTTGCATTTTACTGAGACAACAGTTACATTGCCTGTCTCCATGAAATGCAGAGGAAAAAAAAAAAAAGCATTTCTATCCTTGTTTAGGGAAATGGAAATGCATGTGTGAACACCGCGGATGTCACACTTAAAAACCAAAATCAGGACAGGCTCAGAACTGACCCTGTCATGATTTGCGCGTCCTCGTGCAGCTGTTTAAAAATGTGCAAGGAGATGATCTTCATTTCAGGGCATATCGTTTGTGAATTTGTGTCCTGAAATGCCCCCTTAGCTGCACAAATATTCAAAGCGGGGAAATGGGCATCTGGATTGGTCGTTCAACCACCCTTTGTGAATTGGGCTGCTCCTTTTTTAGGCGCAAGTGAGGAGATGCTCTACCACATCACCTCACTTGAGCAAAAAAAAAATGGAGTATCTGCCCCATATCTGTGACTCTCTTGAAAGTTACTGATGTATTATTATTCTATTTTATATCTATTATTATATTTGTAACTCTAGAGTCGGAGATGTGGCACCATTTGTAAAGCCAATGATCAATATTTATTTGTTATGGGCAAACTGGAAGTTGAAATGCATTTCTTGCACCACTGAGCATTGTCAAGACTGTACTGGTATTCTTGAAGTAGGTTGTGTTGGACAATGTTTTTGGGTAGTTGGAGTTTGGCAGTCTTCGCTATGACCTTGCCAGTGAAGAGTAGATGGGCGATGTGGCTGCTCGTCTGCTAGGTCATCTGGCTCAAATGTGGGCTTTCTAAGTAGGCGTAGATCCTCTTTTACCACATCACAATACTTGAAACCCCAGGTGCATTCCATGTGTACAGCCCCCTGCCCCCCATTGCTTCCCAGCCAGGTTTGCACTCTATAAACCCCATGCACACATACATTATTTTAAGTTTGTATGTGTAGTCACCTAGGACTGTGTGATTTTTGTATTGCATTGTTTGGTCACCTAAATCTTTATGATTTCTATAAAATATGACTTTGCTTTTCTAGGACCCTGCAATTATTTTTAAAATTGCAATATTTTGTTACCTAGGACCACGTGATATATTTTTTAATAAACTGCACTGTTTGATCTTAAAAATGTACCGTTTGGTCACATAGGTCCCCATGATTTTATTTTACATTCCACTGTTTGGTAGCCTGTGACTCTGTTGTCTTTCCATTACATTCCCTATCACGCTGATGCTGAAGAATCCAACTGCGGCAGCCCAGGCTTCCCATTGCTACTCTTGAGCTGTTGCTCGACGCCAAGATGGCCACCATGGATCTCGAGCCCCTCAGTGGGCTCCTTCCATTAGCCCGATCCGATGCAGCTGATTGGGCACTGGCCCAACCTATACTGGGACTCCAAGTTCAAGTTCACCAGCAGGCTGAGCCAGCCTCTCTTCAAGGACTAAGATGCCTGTCTGGGCCTGTCTGGGTATGCCTGATAGCCCAGTTCCTCGGTCTACCTTTTTGACTCTGCAGACCCTGCATGGCCCGCCTGCAACCTATAGAGATATGCATTCATACAACCTTCAAACCTGTATTGGGCCTCACACCGGCACTAAATATAAGGTGATTCTCACCAGCCCTGATTGGTTATTATGTCATGATCTTTCCACCTATGTCCAATTATGCCCCTCTATCCCCACACCCCGTTTCTGCCACATCTTTATATGGCCAGCACCCTGGAGTGCACTTTGCAGCTCCTAGTGCAACACTGTGCTGCCCTATCAGTGTCAGCCACACAGAGCAGAGTGAACCCTCTGTCTCCTAAGACCTATTGCACTGTTGCTCCTTGATGCCCCCATCCCAACCCTACTATGTTTTTGCTGCTGCTTGTCCTGGTAAACACCCTGTAGGCCCTGTCCGGCAACAACAAACTGTCCAGATCATGGCAGCCAAACAAGTAGAAGTAGTGACCCCCTTTGCACATAGGATCTGTTGCATTGGTGATCTACCATACCGCCCCACCCCCCCACCCCTTTTCTGCCTAGATTGTCCACTCCTACTACTTTGGAGTTCACTCCATTGTGGCCCCCACTGCATCATGGTACCACCAAACCCAGACCAGCCACGCAATGCAGAGCATCCCTGCCATCTCTCCTGAACCATCAGACCCTTACTAACTCCCCATCCTACTCCTACTTCTCCATACACTCCCATTTGTCATATCAGTCATTCCCAACCAGCCTACCACCAACTACAATACTGCTACTCTGTCAAGTAGCTTGACTCCTTTCCTCTCCCATCCATGTTCTAGATCGATTTGTCTATCCAAGCTGTGAACTCGCAAATGTGGATGTGCCTCCTCTCCCTCTGATTTCACACTACCCATTGAGCATGAACCCAGGCATGCAAGGCTCTCCTTGCCAACCACACCTCTTGTCTGCCCCCCTCTGCTTTATCACCCACCCTTCTACACCTAGTGTATATGCCACAACCCCCACACGTTGCCCATGCCCCCAACTAATTGGGCTGTGACCTTCAACTGTGCACTATTAAATGTACGCTCGCTTGATGCTCATGCCACCGAAGTCCACGGTCTCGTCATTGACCAGCACTTGGACATCCTTGCTACCACCAAATCCTGACTCCATAGTGCCTCTGGCCACTACTCTCATTAACTACCCCCCCCCAACTACTCCACCTTTAGAGGTTGTTGATCTAATGATCAAGGAAGTGGTGTCGCCCTCATTGTGAAATCATATCTAAAAATTAGGCAGATCCCCACAATACCTGTAGTAGGCTACAAAATTCTTCTTACCAAACTCACCATCAACTCACAGACCACTTACAAACCTTTGCTCCTCTACCGGCAACATAACTCTCCAAGTACCCCGGAATTATATATCCCCTGCTGTTGATCCTCCTAATTAAGCCTACCACCAAAATCATCCTGCTGGCCAACTTCAATCTGGGCTTCAACGATTCCTGTGAAACTAAAGCAACAACCCTGGCCAACTCTGTTACTCAGATGAACTTCATGTAGCATGTCTCTACTCTTGCACACACCAAAGGTTGTATACAGGACTAGATGCTCTCCTTGAATGCTTCTAACACTAGTTCAGCCATCAATCCCATGCCCTTGTCTGATCACTCCATTACTGAGTTCGAATTGTCACACTGCATCCCCTGATCAACTCCACACTCCCTCACAAGTCTACCATAGTTCGCAATACCCACAAGCTCACTGAAGAAATACTTACGCCAACTCTCATGTCTGCTTCTTTCCACATTTACTCTGGTAAGCATTGACCCTCAAATCCTAGCTGATTGCTACGCTCAGGGCCTTCTCCACACAATGGATATGCATTCCCCCTCAAACCGAAAATAATAAAACCACACAAACTACTTAAGATCTGGTTATCAAAAGACTTGTTCGTACTCCACAAATGAAAACAGAGCTCTAGAACAACTCTGGAGAAAACAAACCACCTCCTCAAATTGTAAAAACCTCTCCATTGCCACTGATACCTACACTACAAAAGGCAGTAATTTCATTGAAAGCCAATTCTTACAACACACGAATCTCTAATGCCAATTACAATGCTAAAGAACATTTATCCGTACTCAAAGAATTAGAGAACTTTATCCCATCCTGCTAGCTGACCAGGTCAGATAAAGCGTGGTTCTCCACTATCCAAACCGCCCTTGCTAATAAAATTGGTACACCCAAGGACAAAATCACCACCAAAAACGCACAACTCGCTACTAAACCACTATCACTGAATATACTGGCACCCTCAGCTTCTCCTACTATCCCTCCTCCTCTTCCTTTCAGCTTCTCACATGTATCTCAAGGCAGGGTGATTAGAAATATTCATGCTCTCAAATCAACCAAATGCAGGGGAAATGCCTGCCCTGCCCATATCGTCAAGCTCTGCACCAGCACACTAACCCCTATCATCACTGAATTCATCATTCGTTCCTTCCATTCTAACTCAGTCCCTACCTGCCTTAAAGTGGCTTGGGTTACCGCTCTACTTAAGAAACACTTGCTCGACCCCATCCTCCCTATTAACTATCCTCCATCACTACCGTCCCTTTCACCCTTAGAATTTTGGATCATATGGCCTACTCCCAAAAGCTACTTTTCCTGGAAAACCACCACATGCTAGGAACAAGACAATCAGGATTCTGACCTAAACATAGTACTGAAACAGCTCTGCTAGATACCAAAATCCAGTCAGACCACATCCGTGACTCAGGGAACGCAGCCATTCTCCTCCTGCTTGACCTCTCGACTGTCTTTGACCTGGTTGGCAATGACACACTCGGCCACCATCTTTCCATTTATCTTCGGAGGGTAAATCCTTTCTTAGTGATCGCCCATCTAGGGTCTTCATAGGAGACCCCACAGTAGACCCCATCACTGCCCCCCTGGGAGAACCCCCAGGCTCCTGCCTATTCCCAACCCTCTACAATACCTACCCCAAGACCTTATTTGACCGCCACGATTCCATTGGGATAACCTACACCAATTTAGGGGACGACACCCATATCCTCATTCCTATCACTGGCAACTACCATAATGATGATACTGCTATAAATAAGGTTTACAGCATTATCCAAAGCTGGATGGCCACCCACAATCTCTGTCTCAATGATGCTATAATAGAAATGCTCATCGTGGTCTCCCCATTCTGACTCAATAACCTAGACTCTGTTTTCTCCAACTTCTTTATTGATGGCACGACTATACCTGTACTGAAATCGTCAAAACTCTGGGCGTGGACATCTCCATGACCAAACACATCAACACTCTATCCTCTTCCATGGCCTATACATCAAAGCTTATCTTCCTGAGTAGACATTCCTCAGTCCAGAAAATTGCTTGACGCTCGCGAGGGCCATCATCAACTGCAAACTTGACTAGTGTAATGCACTCCTCATTGAGTACCTCAGCAAAAAACCTCGCCAAACTCCGACTTCTCCAAAATAAATTCCTCTGCACAGCACTTGTACTGCATCGCTCAATCATATCTCAGCAACCAGACACAGCATCCCCTGGCTCCCCATCAATGCCTGCATTGAATTTAAAATTTTGTCCATCGCACACCGATGTATATATAAAGAGGTGCCGCTTTATCTCCACAACAGCATTACTCCAAAATCCCTTATGACCTGCGGCTAGCCTGACCCTGGTCACCCCTAGATCCAATAGTAAAAGAGCCGGAGGCATCAGCTTCTGTGTCATGGCACCCTCTCTTTTGAACTCTCTGCCGCCCTACATAAGAAATTAGCATTCTTACTTGTCCTTCAGAACATTTTTGAAGACAGGGCTTTTTAACAAATATGACTAATGTTATTCCATATCATGTTTATTTGACTTGCCGCTTCATGTCTTCTGTACAAACACTGTGATACCTCTGGGTCTGGGTATTAAACAAATGTAATAAATAAATAAACACTGTGCTTACTATTATCCAGTAACTCTTGACCCTGCTTCACCTCCTGACAGTTCTTTCCCTCTGGCTCTTCCCATCCACATTCTTCTCTCTCCTCCCAAATGCCACTCAGGGCGCTCCTTTCTCTTCCATTCCACCAACTACAACCTCATATATATAACAGGCTTCCTTTCATCTACTCCAGGAGCTACCTCCTCTACATCTGTTACCTCTGCTCTCCTGACTGACCCCACCCAGGGTCTCTGGAATGCCCAATCCGTTGAAAAATACTCCTTACTCACAAATTGTTTTGATTCTCATTATCCCAAACTCTTTGTGATTCATCACCAACACATGGATTCCTACCCATGACAACATCCACGTGGTAGCCACCCTCATTATATTTACCTATTTGCCTCACTCCCTTCTTCTCTATACAAATGTTGGTGGTGTCGTTCTCATAATCAGCAAGGACACACCATTGATACAAATTCCCCTCTCTGATTTCACTCCATCCTCCTATGAGCAAATCTCAGTACAACTCCTTGCTCCCATCTCTCTTACTATTTTAAACATAACTAAGTGGTAGTAGTTGTAGGTTTCGGTAAATGAACAGGAATATGTTTACTAAAAGCAATTTGCTTCTTGCAAGAAAAACATGCAGCATACCTTCTAACCCAAAACCCAACCAACCTGCTCCATTCCAGAGCTCTGCTCCCCCTTACATCACTCGAGAAGCTTGACTTCATATCTTCAAGGATGCCTGCACAGCCCCTACAGCATGCCGTTTCCGCCTCTTTATAACAAAGATGTTCATTGTGAGAGTCTGTTTTTTATAACCATGGTCCCTAGCTATCACATGGTAAACAACTTCTGGGTCATGATGACGTATATGTTGTTATCTGGTTGCATTCTCCTCAGGCAAGGGGCAAATGTCCTCCACACCCTAATCTATGTCTGGTCACCTACGAGGGGCTCATTTTTCAATCTGTCTAGTACAGGCGTAGTCCACAAAATGGTGAGACAACGGCCTTGGCAAACTGCAAATATGCCAGATACAGTCTATACCAAATGCTATTCTCACTGCCACACTCAAGGACATATTTGGAGGGATACTGCTTAGATCTAGGCCTCTCTGCTGAATGTGCACTGGGACCAAGATCCTGATCACTGGAGATGAATAACCACTGCTAGGTGCCATACAATCTTCCTGGAGTGGACTGCAGAAGAGAAACACACTTTAGCATATAGGACATATCTCTGGGGTATAGCCAAAGTCTCTGCAAATTGACCAGATCAAACTAACATCTTCAGATCCTGCTGCAGCATTTACAAGGGCATTGCCCTGAAGTACCCAAGCTACTTCAATGAAATGTTCAGCATCTCCAGAGGCCCATGATCCACCAGATGCAAGGACATGTGCAGACTTGAACTCTGATGCTGCACTAAGGAAGGACTATAAAACAGGCCTTCTATTTATATACCACCAGAATCTGCATGGGCGTAATTTTAGGGGGCAAGGGTGTTTGTCCCCCCCAACATTTGTGGCACACCATTGTGTCCCCCTAATATGGAAGGAGCCTGTTTCCTTTAGCACCACTGAGACTCTGGAACCTTCTCCCCGTCAACAACTTCACTTGTAAATTTTAGGAAGGTGCTCAACCACAGTGCTGGTTAATCCACAGTGAGCCCCACTATGACGGACCCAACTGTATCGACATTGGCCCAGCTCGATGCAGTCCATTGGCCAAACAAATGTGTACAAGTATTTGCAGTGCCCCTGTCCCCTGGTCCAACTTAACTGGCCCTAGGATAAGACCCCACTCTTTTCTTTTTCAAGGCATGTTCAAGTACCTTTGACATGTGCTACTCAAATCATTTTTCTGCACTGCTCTCTTTGCACAGAGTGCCCCCTTTGCTCTCAAAGTCTGCATTATCTGCGTTTCCTTTTCAGAGTGGGAAGTGCTTTAATTAGGTGTGTGCATTTTTTTTTTTAAAAGTTGCTATCTTTTACAGAACCTTAGTTGGACAATATTTTATGTTAGTACCGCCATACTATTGTTGTTTCTCTTGCAACTTATCAACCCGATCCCCAACTGGAGAGTATAACCTGCCTTCGGACCACGTGATCACAGGAGGTATACCTACCAGGCTGTGCCTGTTTCACCTTTATGATCACAGCTGATGTAACATTAGTGTGGGTATAAGTAGGCTTTTTAGCCACCAGCCATTCTTTGCGCTCCTGCAGAGCAGTAGCCAATTTGTCATATGCTGCAAGTACATTTTTTTAATGTTCATGTTTTAGGGGAGCAAAAACAAAGAGGTGATGGCTGGAAGGTTTAAAATGAATCTTAACCTCTGGAATTGCTCTGGGCAACCATCCAGACCATCGTTCTTCACCTGCCAAGCCATTACAGAACGGGAAAGACCATATGCAAGACAGGCGTGGTCCCACCCCAAAAGGGGCAGTCCGTCCGAACTGATAGGTCACATCCCTTCTGAATGAGACCACAAGCACCCCCAAACATGTTTCAGCCTTGTTGGGCCTCATCAGAGTGGAGTAGCTTGGGCCTCTAGGCCCAGCAGGATTGGGACCTATGTCTGGGCATACCCGTCCCACTCAGGGTGACAAAGCAAAAACAAAGAGGTGATGGCTGGAAGGTTTAGAATGAATCTTAACCAACAAGGCCGAAACATGTCTGTGGATGCTTGTGGTCTCGTGCAGAAAGGATGTGACCTAGCAGTTGGTGCTAGACTGCCCCCTTTTGGATAGGACCAAGCCTGATTTGCATATGGTTTTTCCCCTTCGGTAATGGCTTGGCAGGCTGAAAAACGATAGTCTGGAGGGTTGCCCAGAGCTGTGCCCATGGTTATCATTTATTCAAAACCTTCCATCCATCCCCTTTTTGTTTTGCCAAAGTCACCCTGAGTGGGACGGGCATGCCCAGATGTGGGTCCCGAGTCTTCCCGGTCTAGAGACCCAAGGAACTCTTGACTAGTGATGACCTACATGGCTGAAACATCTCTGGGGATGCTTGAGGTCTCGTGCAGAAGGGATGTGACCTAGCAGTTCGGGCTGGACTGCTCCTTTTGGGGTAGGACCAAGCCTGATTATCATATGGTTTTTCCATTTCTGTAATGGCTTGGCTGGCTGAAAAACAATGGTCTGGAGAGTTGCCCAGAGCTATGCTTGTGGTTATGATTTATTCAAAACCTTCCAGCCATCAACTTTTTGTTTTGCCAAAGTCACCACGAGTGGGACGGGTATGCCCATACGTGGGTTCCGAGTCTTCCGGGCCTAGACTACTCACTGATGACGCCCAACAAGCCTGAAACATGTCTGGGGATGCTTGTGGTCTCTTGCAGAAGGGATGTGACCTAGCAGTTTGGGCTGGACTGCCGCTTTTGAGGTAGGACCAAGACTGATTTGCTTATGGTTTTTCCCCTTCTGTAATGGCTTGGGGGACTGAAACACGATGATCTGGAGGGTTGCCCAGAGCTGTGCCCGTGGTTATGATTTATTCAAAACCTTCCAGCCATCACCTTTCTGTTTTGCAAAGTCACCCCGAATGGGACGGGTATGCCCATACATGGGTTCCGAGTCTGCCGAGCCTAGTGGCCCAAGGTACTCCTCACTGATGACGCCCAAACATGTCTGAGGATGCTTGTGGTCTTGTGCAGAAGGGATGTGACCTAGCAGTTCAGGCTGGACTGCCCCTTTTGGGGTAGGACCAAGCCTGATTTGCATATGGTTTTTCCCCTTCTGCAATATCTTGGCAGGCTGACAAACGATGGTCTGGAGGGTTGCCCAGAGCTGTGCTCGTGGTTATGATTCATTCAAAACCTTCCAGCCATCACCTTTTTGTTTTGCCATGTTTAAGGGGAGGACTGTAAAAGATTTATGAAACCACTCGTGCTTGCTATGAGCGAATCCATCCAGAGCTCTTAAATAAATCCATGATTGCCAAACGCTTGCTGTTGCATTGTGCATTATCATATTTCTGCGACAAGAAAGACCAGGCACAGAGGAAAGACACAGGAGCTGTCATGTCCCATAGAGCATGTCTCATGAATGTGGCATGCGGGCTGAGATGTAGCAGTCACTGTTTCATATGTGGGTTTTGGAAACAGAGCTGGTGACAGGCTCTACAGTGGGCACGGATCAATCTCATTCCACTACTATTTGGGTGGCAGAGGGGGTCATCTGAATCTGAATGAAGCCTTGGGGGAGGGACTGCCCTCGCGCAGTCTCCGATCTCCGCTACTAGCATTCTCTTCTGCCCCTATCACACTGGCCACACATTCTAGGGGTATCACGAATCTGCCTGGCCAAGGCTTCGCTACTTTCCCACGCATAGTAAACTCATTCAGCAAGAGGGCAGCATAGTGGGCAGCGCTAACCTTCGCCATCTCGCCATTATGTGCAGCTCTTTCACTCTCCTGCAATCGAAGCTGTCCCCATTAAATAGAGATAACAATGGCACATGCATTTTGCCTGAAAGGAAAATCGTGGGGAATCCTGACTCCCCCGCCCTCTCCAACCTTCTGGAGAGTATTTCAAGAGAAGAAAGCAGTTCATTTCAAAGAGCCATTCGGATGCGTTCAAGGGCAAGAACGTCCGTAACTCTGCTGTGTGATACCTGCATCTGTATCGGGGCAATAATTCTGTTTCGTCGAAAAAAGCTGACAATGTAAGCATTGGTCACAGTAGTGCAGAGATCAGAGTATAAAACGTCCCACCAAATTCGATTTTCATTATAATCTCCTTTATAGGGAACCAACATGTGCCAACGGTAAATGGAAACTTAAGGACACACTTTGTTTAAACAAAAAATCAGTAGGAACAAATAACCTTATTCTTTTTTAGAGTATATTCTTTGAATAAGCTTAGTGGTAGCAGAGTGGTGATATGCATTCTGGTAGCAGTTATGGTTGATGTGCTCTCTCTCTCTCTCTCTTTCTCTCTCTCTCTCTCTCTCTCTTTCTCTCTCGCTTGCTCTCTTTACACCTTCTATAACCAGCCTCATTTTCTTCTTTCTTCCTGCCTCTCTTCAACTCTGCCACTCTGCCTCCTTCCCACTCTCTCTAACTCCCTCCACTCTATCTACTTCTCCTTCTAATTCTATCTCTCCTCTCACACTCTCTCACTCTCTCTCCATCTTCAATGGCATCCAGCATAATGTATTAAAATAACTATCTATTGAGAAGTCGAACCGCAAATGACTTTGAAGTGTAACTATGACATGCTAGTGAAATGTTAATTAAATGTAACACTAACAGTATTGCTTTTTGCTAATCCCTGAGTCCAAGAGAGGCAAGGCAAAAACACTGCTAATGTGAAACAGGCCTCTTCCTGTTTGTTTCCTAGTTGTGCAATGCTTAGGAAAACAGATGCAGACCGCGTCTGGAAGTACCATTGCTTTTAACTGTCATAAGTGTTGGATAAGTCGGTCTTGCATCTTGGTTTCAAAGGGCTAGCTTATTCGGTTGTAAATTAGACATCTGCCCCTTCATGACAGGGTGACACAAAACATGTTAGCATGGAAATCGTGTCATTGTAAAAATCCTGGTTCTGCAAAATGAAACACTGCATTCTATTTCAGGCAATGGAACAGTATTACCACTGGTATTTCTAGGCTAATTCGTTTTTTTCTCCACATGTCCACTTGACATGTGAATGCATTTCGTTGCTTTTTAAGCTAAGTTTTGTGGAGACAAACATCCAGATGACAACTTTGTTTGAATTGACATCTCCGACTATATGTATATGTTAAAGCCCTTGAATCAATGCGCTTCTTTTGTACACATGATGCCAGAACTATGTGCATTTTCATTAAAAAATAAATGGCCATTTGGGGAAAGATAATAGATGATATGTAGTTTACTCCAGTTCGACACTTCAAAATATAGGATGCATTATAGCACAGCAAATTGCACTTCAGGCGCAATAGATGATAACCGTTTTGATATAATTTTGTTGATTTTAAATATGCTTTTCTCCAAGCGCTGAAGTAAATTAAAAGTTATTCTACAAAGTATGGTAACGACAGCATTAGCAAAATTAATGCAAGACACATCATAACTAAGAGTGGGGACAAGAGAATGTGGGAAAAAATGTTTTCTAAGGATTAAGCGGAAAGAAATAAGGGAGGGACAGAATAGGTGCGTAGGGGCAACCAAAGAACAGGATTCTAAAACAGATGAGGCACAGGGAAGAATAACCTGCCCGACATGAAAGGCAAAGGGAAGGTAATGGACAGGATTCAAGCTTTCCTCTTGGCATTAAGCTGTTAGGGATAACCCAAGGCAAGAAACCAATGACACTCACTGCCTGAGGTTCATTGCAAAATTCCACAGAGACCACGAACGAAAAGGAAGACAACATACATGCTGGGCAAAAATGCTATTGTGGAAAAAAGTGTCAGAGAATGAGTCAAACCTTTGTCTTTTTGAGACTACCTAAACAATGACACTTAAAATAGCCCGATTCATGCGTACTGAGAAGGAGTCTACACCAGCCGTGATGCAGAGAAATCTTTGCACGGCACATGTATTCATGGATTCCCAGAGGCATCAGTTGTAAGTAACAGCAAGCTGCGCGAGTAACTTCACCAACACGCCCCCACGCACAGTAAAAAGCAGGTGAAATGCCTAACACGGCGCAAGCATCTGCCCCATCCCTAGGCCAGCATGCAGTTCCCCATCCAAATCACGCGCCAACACCTCACAATCCACGGCCGCACTCCAGCGTAATCATACAAATACACGTCGCGATTCCCGGCCGCACTCCAGCGTAATCGTGTGGAAACACCCCGCGATCCCCGGCCACTCACCAGGGTAATCGTGAAAAAACAGCATGCAATCCCCAGCCGCACCCCAGCGTAATTGCGCGAAAACACCTTGCAATCCCCGACCGCACCCTAGCGTAATAGTGTGAAAACACCCATGATCCCCGGCCGAACCTCAGCGTAATTGCGCAAAAACACCTTGCAATCCCCGGCTGCACCCCAGCGTAGTCGCGCGAAAACACACAACACACTGCAATGGCCGTGTGCATCTGAGTGTAATCGTGCAAAAAAAAACTTGCAATCCCTGGCCACACCCCAGAGCAATCGCACAAAAAGGCCCTGCAATCCCCGTGCGCACCCCATAGAATTGCATGCCCCCCCACGCAAAGGCCTACCCCTCCACCAGCCAAATCACTCGACAACCGGTTGCAGCCCGCATAATCATGTAAAAACACCCCACGAAACCCATGCAAACCCCATAGAAAATGCGTGCCCTCCCACGCAAGGCCTGCCCCACCACCAGCCAAATGGTACACCAACACCTCACGATACGTGGCATGCAGCCCCCTCCAGATGGGACACCCCATCCCAAACCCCATCACCCGTGACCCCACCCTGCAGGCAGCCCCCTCCACATGGATACCCCAGCCCCATCACACATGACCCCACCCTGCAGGCAGCCCCCTCCACATGGGATACACTAGCCCCCATCACCGTGAGCCCACCCTGCAGGCAGCCCCCTCCACATGGGATACCCCCACCCCAAACTCCATCACCCGTAACAACACCCTGCAGGTAGCCCGCTCCACATGGGATACACCAGCCCCCATCACCCGTGACCCCACCCTGCAGGCAGCCCCCTCCACATGGGATACCCCAGCCCCATCACCCGTGACCCTACCCTGCAGGCAGCCCCCTCCACATGGGATGCACCCACCCCAGCCCCCATCACCTGTGACTCAACCCTGCAGGCAGCCCCCTCCATATGGGATGCCCCAACCCCCATTGCATGTGACCCCTTCCTGCAGACAGTCCCCTCCACGTGGGATACCCTAGACCCCATCACCTGTGACCCCACTCTGCAGGCAGTCCCCCCACATGGGATACCCCAACCCCATCACCTGTGACCCACCCGGCAGGCAGCCACCTCCACATGGGATACCCCCACCCCAAACCCCATCACCTATGATTGCACCCTGCAGGCAGCCCCATCCACATGGGATACCCCCACCCCAGCCCCCATCACCGATTACCACACCTTGCAGGCAGCCCACTCCACATGGGATACCCCAGCCCATCACCTGTGACACCATCCTACAGGCAGTCCCCTCCACATGGGGTACCTCTACCCCAGCCCCCATCACCCATGACCCCACCCTGCTGGCAGCCCCCTCCACATGGGATGCCCCAACCCTCATCACCCATGACCCCACCCTGCAGGCAGCCCTCTCCACATGGGATACCCCTACCCAAACCCCCATTACCCGTGACCCCACCCTGCAGGCAACCCCCTCCACATGTGGTACCCCACCCCAAAACCCATCACCCATGACCACAGCCTTCAGGCATCCCCCTCCACATAGGATACCCCAACCCCCATCACCCATGACCCCACCCGCAAGACATCCTCCTTCACAAGGGATACCCCACCCCAGCTCCCATCACCCATGACCCCACCCTGAAGGTAGCCCCCTCCACATGGGATATTCCAACCCCCATCACCCATGACCCCACCCGAAAGACATCCCCCTTCACAAGGGATACCCCACCCCAGCTCGCATCACCCGTGACCGCACCCTGCAGGCAGCCCCATCCACATGGGATACCCCCACCCCAGCCCCCATCACCCATTACCACACCTTGCAGGCAGCCCCCTCCACATGGGATACCCCAACCCCCATCACCTGTGACCCCACCCTGCAGGAAGCCCCCTCCACATGGGATACACCCACCCCAGCCCCATCACCCGTGACCACAGCCTTCAGGCATGCCCCTCCACATGGGATATCCCAACCCCCATCACTCATGACCCCACCCTGCAGGCAGCCCCCTCCACATGGGATACCCTAACCCCAATCACCCATGACCCCAACCCGCAGGCAGCCCCCTTCACATGGAATACCCAGCCCCAATCACCCGTGACCCCACCCTGCAGGCATCCCCCTCCACATGGGATACCCAACCCCCATCACCCGTGACCCCACCCTGCAGGCAGCCCCCTCCACATGGGATACACCAGCCCCCATCACCTGTGACTCTGTGGAATCAGAAAATACAATATTAAAGCTTTTATACCATGCAAAGAGAAATACACCAACACGGGCTTGTAAAGATTCCCAGAATCTTTATTGCAACACTGAACAGTTTACAAAACATAGTACACAAATAGCTATTTGGCCGTCAGTACACCACAGAGAACACCAGCAGGTTCAATGTGAGCAGTGAACAGGAATTGCTAGCTGGACATCAGAGTATTTATACAGTTTCTTCGTAACGATGTCCAGCCTCTAACGAGTTAATCATGTACTGGGCTAGGGTTCGCGCCAGGTTCATTCCTAATTTACATATCTCGTGCATGTGGTTTACTTCTTAATACATTTACTAACAAATACTATTATTCTCTGGGTTTAACTTTACATTCTTTACACATTTGCTTCAATGCAGGTCAAACAGATGTTTCGCGTACAATGTTTTAAATAGCATTATCGTTCTTGTCTACTTGTAGGTTAACATCGTCGATCCAAATAATCCCCTGATCCTGAGGTCAACAAAGGACAAGGCCTACATGACCCTAACATGTAGCCTGCAGGCAGGTTGGACATTAACTCGCCTACAGAGGTTGAATGGAGGCTTGATTAACTTAAGGTCACGATCGTGTGATGCGGATTTCCTCGCAAAGCGACTGGGCATAGGCCAACATATACAATGAGGACGAAACAATATTATATCAGTTTTGACAACTCCACCCTGCAGGCAGACCCCTCCACATGGGATACCCCAGCCCCCATCACCCATGACCCCACCCACATGGGATACCCCCACCCCAGCCCCCATCACCCGTGACCCCACCCTGCAGACACCCCCTCCACATGGGATACCCCCACCCCAGGCCCCATGCCCTGTGACTCCACCCTACAGGCAGCCCCTCCATCTGGGATACCCCAGCCCCCATCACCTGTGATCCCTCCCTGCAGGCATCCCCCTCCATAAAGGACATCACCTGCATGATGTACCCTGACATAGTGACACATCATCACTCCATCGATTGTGTGTCATGCACCTTGACCGCTATGTTGTGACACCAGCTAGAATATCCACCGGAACATGTATCCTGCAAACCAAAATGAATGCATTCACTCTGGCCACATACATGAGTGTGGCAGCTGCTCAAACAGATTTGCTGTCCGCAACCATCTCCCAACATACACATGTAACAAGTTAATGTTAAAGTGAGGCCCTACTGGCCATATGACAATGTCATATGATATGTTATTTATAACATGCTTAATAGCCAGAGGTTTCTAAGCGCAGACAGAGTAATTTAATCTGTGGTGCTCCATGTCGTCTTGCTTCCAAGGCGAGCATGTTGCCCCTGAGCTATCCTCCCGAGACATGGCATCAATCCCCATGGGCAAACAGTTTTACAATGACGGAATCAAAAACCACCCTCAATGTGTGCCACAGGAACAAACACTAGCCAGGCGTTTCAAAGCCTAAGCCTCATTGAGCTGCTATTTCTAGAAGAGAATCTCCATTAAACACATCACTCATTCGCCCATGTGTGAAGGACATGGCAATCAGACAGTGCACCACGCACCGAGACAGCTGCATTGGGCAGCCAATGTGAACATACAAAGAATTGCCAATATTGTATCCCACTGCAAGAGGTCAATCAACACCAGAGATCATGTTAACTGAACAAACACATGCTGGTGAAGGGGAAAGCACTACATTTTATTTTTTATTTATTTATTTATTTATTTATTTTACATTTTTAAAGCGCTCACACAGCCCACAGGCATCGAGGCGCTGTTACAGGAATTGTTTGTTTTTGGATGCGTAATTGTTTTTTTTTTTATGTTGTTGTCTTAGTTGCGTATTTATAACGCGCTCAAACACCCAGAGGTTTCTAAGCGCGGACCCGGGGATCGAACCTGTGTTGCTTCGTGTCGTCTTCCTTCCAAGGCGTGCACGTTGCCGCTGAGATATCCTCCCGGGACACATACATGTGTGTTACACAGCATCAAGCAAATCATGTGCCAATATCCTGAACATGTAATACTCCCATAGTCACCACACCCACCTCCCTCACAAACACAGTGCAGGCTAATGCACAGTAATGCTGCACATGTGAAAGGAAATACCATTTGACTGTGCACACCCAAACTCCCACTTCACACACCACCACTGGTCAGCCACATAGGCATAATAACTCCGCAAATAAACCCTGAACACATGCATGTAAGGAACCACTCACATGACTAACAATGGTCAGAATCAGGGCTACTAAATGGACTACCAAACTGGCACACTGCAAAAATAACTGTGACAAACAATGACCGTGAGAGAAAAAAATATATATATTTAACAGTTATATTAATTCCATACACACTGTAGATTAAATTTAAAAAAAATGTTCATATAAATATTTGAAAAATAAAAATGTTCATGTTCATAAAAATATTTACAATAAATTAAAATAATAAATACCAATAATGCATGGTGAATAGGATCAATAAAACACACACAAAAAAAAACGATGGACACAATAAACATGGAGGATAGTCCAGAGTCCACTCGATATAAAAATATAAATAAAAGGAAAGCTACACATAAATAACTATGTACAAAAAAATGGAGTAATGTCCAAAATCCAAGCTTCAAATAATAAAAAAAATCAATGGAAACTTACATCTAAAAAACTATGTACAGAGGCAGCCGGCTAGTCATCCTCACCAATCTCAATCAATGTCTGGTCCAGGGCATCATCGAGCTCTGCATCCACTTCCCCAGGCTGGCCTCCGTTCCCTCCTCGCGGGCTTGCAGGGCCACCAGCATGGACCTCTCCACCGCCCCACTCCCTGCAAGTTTCCTTGAGGATGGCAGCCCGCCTCCTTGCCAGACGCAGTGCAATCTCCACCCTGGCCATGATGACTCTTACCTCCCGAGTCCGCTGCCTCTCTGCCCTGATTCACTGCCCGTATCGCACGAACACGGAAGACATCCTCGATCTGAGGTCCACATTTGCGTCCTGCCTGACGCCGGATACCAGCCTCCTTGGGATGGTATGCCCTGAGTACACAAGCCTCCCCCTCAGAGCCTGCTGCTGCCATAGCACCCGGTGCCTGCTTTGCATGGACACCCTCAGGCCTGATGACACTACCCAGGGGTGTCTTGCCCGTGCCCTGCTCCTGGGTGCCTGTTCTCCCCCCATTTCTATTGCTCCTGTCATTGCCTGGACCGGCATGGTGACCACCTCAACTGATCCACTGTCGACCCCCAACTCATGCAGGGATGTTTGCCCCAACAGATGGGCCAACATGGGTGAGACTGGTGCACAGGGGGCCCTGGTTGTATCTGCGCCGGAAGGCACCCGGGAGGACTACTGAAGCAGAGAGGTATAAGACGAGGAGGGGTTTGCAATAGTGGTCAGCCCATGCGGCACACTTGAGACCAGCAAGACTGCTAGCCAGTTCAGGAGACGCCAAACATCATTGTGATGATGTGCAAGCACACAAGTGCAAGCCTGCACATCATCACAAATGACACAGGTACGCTTCCCGATACCAACTAGCAGGGGTCCCACTCTGTCCTGAATGGCAACATCCACAGGCATTGGTGTGTCGTTCTGGGTGGAAACATCCGACACCTGTGGATTTGTTTGGCCTGGGGCATGCCGGCAGGTGCATACTGGTGCAGGTGCTGACACAGGAACATGATTTAGCACAGGCACATCCACAGTGACCTGCACAGCCTCATGCCCCTGGGTCAGGACTGCAGCAGTCACACCCACCTCACCATCCCCGCCTGGCCCCATGGACTGGGTTACTACGGCCCCCTCCTCCTCCTCTGCCATCCTGGATGCCTCCCGAGCATCTTCCGCAGTGGAAGGCCCCTGTATCTGCTCACATTTCCCCCCCGCTGCTGAGGAGTCCACGTCCACCTTCGCCCTCTTGGACTTCCTCTCAGCAGCTTTGGCCTATGGTCCAGGTGCGGCACTAGCCTCCTCGCTTCCTAATTATATTGTGTCCAGGGAGTGTGACTGGGCCTTGTGCCTATGGTGGGGGCATCCCTGCTTCCTTACTCCACAGCACCATCTCCGCCCTCTTTTTCCAATGCAACTGCAGATAACGAGACCTAGAACACAAACATCAGGGTACTGCACTGGTGTGTGCTTGGCACAAAAAACCTGCACACTGCTAAAGGGTACAATCATCATCACCCTCCACAACACACACAGGTACATGTAATGTACATACATATAAATACATGTCAGTCCTTCACACCAGACAATCACATGTCACTGCCACAACCTATCAATTGTGCATGCTACCCACACATGCATCATGGGCTCATACACATGTCATGCACACACATCACCAGACAGTACTCAACCAGTGCATTTAGCAATTACATCAGAGTCCCCTCAACAGCAATCATGCAACATGACTAGGTCACACATTGAAATGCACCTGATAAATACAACCAGGAGTGATGGCCAGTCACACAGTCACATCTTAGACACATACACATGAACACCATGTATGCACATGAAGTTGCCACCACCACCTCATCTGTCACACTTCTCACACGGCACGTCTCAGACACATGTAACAAACCAGTTGTGGGTTCTGGATTTCAGGTCCTCCAGCGCTTGTGCACGTGGTGGTAGTCACAGGATGCCACAGCATCCACGATCCGGTTCCAGTTCAGATTCAGTCCTCCCTATCTGACTTGCGTTGGGGCGTTGAAGAGGGCATCATAATGCTCCAGGACATGCTCCACCAGGATGTAAACATCCCTGGCAGTGAAGTTGACAGCCCTGTGCCACGCTGCCACTGGGTTGCTACTTACCTCTGAGGATGTAGGTTGAGACATGACAACCCCGAAGCAGGAGTGGGTGAGCAAGGTGGATGGACAGCAGGCAATCAAATTGCAGGGCAGGTGGGCAGCAGGCACAAACAGTGGGCAGGCAGCAGCACATGGCTCGTAGGAGGAAGCTCAGGGCAGTAGGAGGCAGGTAAAAAGGCTAGTAGGCAGGAGCATGGGTTTTCTGTGTCTCTCGCGTGGGCAGCCGGAAACAGAGTGACGGTTACTCTGTGCTTTCGAAATTAGCGCATACACTTGAAATTAGAGGAATGGGACTCATCGCATAAGTTATGTGACACATGTTAGGCATTGGCGTTCAGATTCGGGATAAGGGAGTGCATAGGAGAACATTAAATAGCACATGCGAATTGGAGTGGACTGACAAGTGGACTTCAGAAATTTTATTGGTGTCCCACGCAATTTGTTCACTACTGTGATAGTGCACATTTTTTATTTTGGTGGGGGTTTTGCCTCTGCGCACACGCACGTGTACTTTTATTTTTTCTGAGGCTAACGGTGAATCACGTATGCATTATTCATACTCTGGGTGCCCCTTTGTATCGCGTAACCCCATTATTTTGGTGGGGGTTTTGCCTCTGCGCACACGCACGTGTACTTTTATTTTTTCTGAGGCTAACGGTGAGTCACGTATGCATTATTCATACACTGGGTGCCCCTTTGTATCGCATAACCCCATCATGAACATCACAGTAGCTTACCTGGGCTTTGTGTATACATTATTTATGTTACTGAGTGCCACAGAATACAACATAACACTTTTCATTTTCACAGGAGCTACCGAGGGGACGCATACATGCCTTTTTGATATTTGGGGTGCCTTTGCGTTACGTATTCCATTCATTTTTTTCACCAGGGGTAATAATGAGCCTTGCTGGACCACACTAGTAAATTTTACATCACATACCCTGCCCCCTCACTCCCATTGCCCAGGACAATTGCACGGTGTGCCTTCCATTGTACAAATCCATCTGTACAATGAGTGAGAAAGCCACAAGATAGAAAGGTGTCATAGGTAGCCGGGGTTTGGGATGTGCAGAGAGAGCTGTGCCCCACATCCAGCAGGGTCAGGGAGCTGGTCATCTGGGTCATCTGCTCTCCCCACCACCCAGGGTCAGGCACCTGCAGATGCAGCTGCTATCCCCAACACACAGGGTCAGGGAGCAGTGGGGTCATCTGCTCTCCCCACCACTCAGGGTCAGGCACCTGCAGATGTAGCTGCAGTCCCCGACAATCAGGGTCAGAAAGCTACAGCCGTAGCTGATGTCCCCCTGCCCCCAGGTACACAGACATGCTGGGGCAGATGCTGTCTGTCTCTCAAAGAGGAGGGGATGTCCACATGAAACACCTGTCCCCAGCACAGAGGGTCAGGAAACTTAAGGGTCAGCTGCTGTCCCCAACACCCAAGTTCACGGAGCTACAGCAGTAGCTGTTTTTTCTCCCCCCCCAGGTACATGGACACGCAAGGGCAGCTGATGTCCATGCATCCAAGGGGAAGGCACGTACAGTTAAAGGACCTGGCCCCAGCACCCAGGCTCAGGCACCTGCAGATGCAGCTGCTGTCCGCAACACCCAGGGTCAGGGAGCTACAGCAGTAGCTGTTGTCCTCGCCCCCCCAGGTACCCGGACACACAGGGGCCGCGATTGTCCGTGCTCCAAGGGGAAGGGACGCCCAGGTAAAGGTCCTGTCCTCAGCTCCCATGTTGAGAGACCTGCAGGGTCAGATAGTGACCCAACAGCAGTGGGTGATGGCATGGCCCAGGCCACTAGTGGTCCAGCCCCTACTGCCCTGAGTGGTCCCAGCCACACAGGGTCTGCACCGCATACCAAGAAGCAAGAGCTTGCAGAACAGGGAAAGGCTCAATCCCAAAGCATGGCACAGGACACCACCACGTCGAAGAAGGGGAGCTTCAATTATGAAGAACTCCAGATACTCGTGGACATGTGCGTGAACACCACTGTGATATGTGCACTCAGCCAGTGAGCACACATACACCTGCTCAGTGTATGGTCCACTGGCAGTGAGTCACGGATGGCATCAATGCCTTGGGGAATGAGAGGCGCACTGCTTGTGATGTCATGAAGCGGTGGAATGACCTCCACCATCAAACCAAATACATGCTGGGTGCCAACCTCGCTTCTGTTCTGGTGACTAGAGGTGGGTCACCACAGGAGCAGGAGCTCACACCACATGAAGATGACATGAGCGAGTTGATTCATGTGGATCAGGCGCAAGGCGTAGAAGGCCGGCCAGATTACGAGGAAGCGTCCGGTGAGTGATCAAGCATGTGCATCCTGAATATGTTTGTGACTGCCATGGGTGAACCATGTGATTGTGTACTGACCCATGCTTGTTGTACTGCAGAGTGCATACAAGCTATGTAATGCTCATCTGTTGAATATGGCTTTGGGACAGTAGTAATCAGCAACTGTCAGATACCAAAAGACATTTCCGGGATGCCAACGCAACGTGCCATCTGGGTTGTTTTGTCAGTGATATTAGTGACTCAGCTCGCCAATCAGGTGCTTGCGTCTGAAGCACATGCTACACATCATGCACTGCATGTAGTAGACAGTCCGTCCACACATGTCCTTAGGTGGTTTCATGCTACCCATACCTTCCATGAACACTGGCAGCGGCCATAACATTTTGCCATGAGGGACACAGCATTTTACTACACTGTGCAAATCCCAGCCGCAGCTATGGCACTGACCCATTTGTGAAATATTTTTCAGGAGTCATCCATGTTGACCTGACACAATCAACACACACTCCATGGGTCCATGGCCCTGTCCCTCTTGTGTTTCAGTGCCCCCTCTTCCTATCTCCCAGCGCATGTCATTACTCTCTCCACATCACACGCCTCAGACTCCACAGTCGGGGCATTTCCACATTGTGTGCACATGCTGTGCCAGTGGTACACTGGTGTTAGATGTAATTGTAGAGGATTTGGCGGTGCTATGTGTGGACATGTTCTCATGTACCTTAATGGCACGTTGCATATCCACTTAATTAGTCACAATTAGCATGTTACACTATTCTGTTTGCTGTGCCATGGGACAGGATGTGCATCCACAGATACATGTGTGCTGGCAATGTGTGCACTGCTTACATGGTCAGGGACATGGGATGTAGTGGAAAGTCTGCATACACCATGATCTCTGAGCTTTTTGTACATTGTGTGTGTATGCAAATAATGGCATGGTATCATGCATGGCAATGTGTTGCAGGACAGACAGCATTGTGATACCTATGTATGCAGTCGATGCAATTAAGATAATGCTTCATGTCTTTACATGCCCATGTGCAGGTGATGAGCCACTAGATGCAGCGGAGGAGGTTGAGGAGGATCGGGATCCTGAGCCGGCACAAAGCACCAGTGGAGGACGTGTTGTGTCAACCCATGAAAATCCACTTGTGCTACAGGATATCGGGGGCTTGTCTCAGTATGTATCCGACTCTGATGAAGCCAGTAGCTCTGGTGGTGAACCGGATGTCCATTCCTCTAAGCTGTCGGAGGTGAGTGCATCAAGTGTTTTAGCTGTCGGAGTTGGTGCATCTGCAGGGGGTCACATCCCCTCACAGGGCCAGTCAGTGCTGTCACGTCCATCTGTGGTGGTTACGGCTGCAGGGTCATGCTCCACAGTATTGTTTTCTGGTCCTGGGACAGTTTACCAATTGAGGGATGCAGTCCTGCAGCCACAGACAGAGGCATCACTTCAAGGGCCATGCTCCCTTGGGTCAGGCAGGCATGGTGGACATGAGCCACGCACACTTGGTTAACATGTGGCGGCTGGGGAGACAGTGTGGGAGCAGTCCGTGTATAGTACAATAACAGGGTGCTTCTTATGAGATGTTGGCTCAATGCATGGATAGGGTTGTCAATTCCATGATCCCCCAAGAAACACAGGCAGAGCACCAGCTGCAAGCATTGCGGTACACATGCCACTCACACAGCCTCACATGGAGGCCAGCAACAGCAGCCGATGGGCTGAACTGAAGTCTCTGCAGGCATCCCTGCTTGCAGAGGTAAAGGCCCACAGGGAAGCCCTGAGGCAAGTGTTTCTGGCCCTCAGAGCTACAATGGGAGTGCTAGAGGCAGCCCACAGTACACAGTACAAACAGCAGATGCAACTGTTGAGTCATACCATTGCGGAGGAACTCTGTGCATCCCGTGAGGTGTTGCATGCAGACCCCTGAGGCTTCATGTTGCTGATGCATTCATCTAAGTCCTGCCTGGCTGCTGCGATAAAAGGACCAGGCCAGGGTTTTACGTGTTCAACCTCCCTTACCACTACCACCTTCAGATTCTACACAGGAAGGTGGCCACAGTAGTGAGAGGCCACCCAATCCAAGATAGCCGTGTGGTCCATGAACCCATTCACCCATGTGGTGTTAACATGCATCCTGCACCTCCCTGACGGTCCAAGATGGACATTTCTTTTCTTTTTTTCCACCCCCATGGCCAGATGTTGGCATATCATATTTCCTGGTTGTGTTCTTTGTTAATTGTTGTATTGATTGTCCTTGAAGGGTGACATTAATTCCTCATGGACTATCCATGTGCAGTGGTGTACATGCAGACATGCCTAGTGAAGTAATCTAGCATTTTTGTATGGGGGTGCACAGGATGGCATATGCAGGTAATTATAGGTGTGTTGTTCCATGGCATGTGTGTGCTGTGTCACAATGGTGTTTTAATATGTTCTCCCATGTTGTTCCAGTAATCTGTGGTGTGGCGGTGACTGCTGTCCTGGGTGTGACATCTTGCACCATTAAAAGTCCACACTCCTCATGCCCTCCACCAGACACTGTCCTTACTTTGACAAATTAGGAAACACACTTACTGGTGAAGGTTGTGTGGGATTTACAACATGCAGACCTGGGGGTGATTGCAATGTTGGGTATGGTCATGTTAATTGGATGGATTGCTGGGGCCAATGTTCACTGATTCTGATAACTGTGCTTTCCAACTGCGTGTCCGGCTTTCATGGTTGTTTGGGAGTGTGTAGCATGGTCAACAGTTTGTGGACTGTGGCAGGTGCAGATGTTTGAGCTGAGGTGTGCCTCATTCAACTTTTATCAAGTGTAATGAGTGACACATCCGATCCCTATCAGGGTTTGTGGGATTAGGGATGTTACTCACATTTGCCATGTCAAATTTTTGATACAACTATTAGTGTGTGCTCACACATCGTGAATCCACAAACATGTTGCTATTTCTGCTGGTATGTGGGCTATTTGGTTTTACAGCACATAAGGTTTCATATCATTAGTGGGTTTTCTTCCTTTTCTCAGACATGTGGCAACATGGTGTATGCAGCTTCTAGTGCAAGGCATCTAGGTGCATGGTGGTGTGGCATTGGAATAGATGCAGCATTACACCATTGGTATGCAGTGACAATGAAGTCTGCATTGACCATGTTCTGGTGATTTACAGTGTACTTTTACCATTATTTGAATGTTTAAGATTGTATATGTTTGCTTGTTGTTGTTGTTTTATGTCTTCCCTTGACGGTGTGCAGGAGTACTTTGTGCCATCAAGCTGGGTTCTGGCGGAGGAGCAAGAGGTGAGTGGCTGATTTATTGTGAAGACATCACTGTATATTCTCCTAGACCACCTACACAGTACCTTTGTTATGCGTTTGCACCACATATGTCTTGATAGTACACATGACTGAATGAACCAACTACTGAGAGACACTTCATACACAACCATCCGCACCTCGACGCACTCTGACACTCACCATCATCATTATTCATTCTCCTCATTCACTCATGTCTCCCCTGAAGTACCCAACCAAATTGACAAGTAGATGAAGGTGTCATCCCTATTGGTGTACAGCTGCTCCTACAGAACCATCATTGCAAACTTTTTCTCTAGGTCTAATGCTCTTGCTGATCTATGCATATTCTCCTTTAATGGTGTTTAGTTTCGATCCTTCATCAGGCACTCACTTGTACACAACATTGCTAATATGATATATGCACAGCCTTCCTGACCACCAACATGCTGGTGAATATCTAGATAGCCTTGCGGGAGAAACCTCTAGCAAAGTTGGTCCGCACACAAATGTACGCCCATTAGGACATTCATGTAGATATACGTCAACACCAGTGTGCGTTGTAACAGTCCAGAGCAACAGTCACTAGGGTCACATGATTAATGGTGGAATCCCTCCATTTATAATGCCCTGCTGTTCTCATCATCCTTGATGTCTCATTTGCTTTTCACACAGTGATGCATTCCATCCTCATTTTGATGATCCATGAACATATAGTGGACTTGCTTATGTCATTCCTGAAAATAGATTCCATGAAAACCCCATACTGTGTCCTTTCTTCTGACCTACTTCAGCCGCCACCAGTGGAATCATGCAGGTGTCCATTCCTTTTCCATGCATCTTTGACATATACATTTGCCTGCTGCAACGCATATTTTGAAAATGTTAATTATGATTAATGTGCTATGATGAAACAGAGTACTCTTCAGCACTGTTCCTAGTGGCACACTGGCACCCTTATTCACCATGTCTGCCACACAGCCATCCTGGACTGGTGCCCTCAAAATGACCTTGTCTTGTGCGCCATTTACACATTTGTATGTCCCTATTGACTCCACTGCAGTCTACTTCTGCCATTGACTCAGTCCTTCCTACATGTTCTCACTCCCTGCACACTCTTTCCAAGGCAGGAATGTTGCCATTATGTTCAACTACCCCCTTCCATTACTGCCACATATTTGTGTGACTGTGAAGGAGTCCGACTGGCAGTACTTGATGCACACAGTTAATGTACACTTCCACAACATCACGCAGAGGTGCAATGTTACATGTGCTGTGTTACTCTCCAGGCTACACTACTGCTACTGCCCATTGCACCAACTCCATGCTTCTAATCCATAACCTGTGTAATTCATTCAGGACAAGACTGCAAGTGTTATGCTTGACGTCAAGGCCAGGGACCACATCTGTCTGCCACTGATGGTCCTCCACTGGCTAGCCATGGCAGACAGCGTCAAGTCATAGGAAGTATGCATCGTGCACTGTGATTTGTGAGTCCTGCTTACTCCCTATCTGCTAATGTTCATTCCTCAATGCTGTCCCTCCAGAGCCATTTCATCATGTTACTCTGACCTTCTTCAGGTGAGGCAGTTATTGATGGAGATTTTTTCCAGGGGATCTTTATCGTCAGCAGGGGTCAACCTCTGTGATACCCATCCTGCCGCCTTCTGTTTGAGGACTAATTTCCTTACTTTCCATGAACTACCCATGAGTTTCATCTTCTACTCTTCCTTCTCTCTCCCTCTTCCCTGCTAAGCAATCCCTCTGCTCTCTCACTGTCTCCATTCCTTTTTTCCTAGCTGCTTTATGACTGTCTGCTTGATGTGCCTCAAGGTCTCACACGCCCCTGTCAACCCCAGCAATTGCACTTACCCCAGTATCCACTGACTGGTTGTATTTGAACCACCCCTGAACTTGTTACCACCATCTGACTAACACACACCTCTAAACATTGGTGCACTTGCTCCTTCTGATTACACCATGCAGGTACGGTGTCTGTCTGTTCCACCCTGTCCCCGGTCCCTGCATGATGGCACATTGATGTACTTGTGAAAACATGATGAATCACTGTCTGACTGATAAACTGTTAAATCCATTGTTGATAGTTTGTATAGTATTTAATTACTGTTCCTGTCCAGAATATTATGGAGCTCTATGAGCAGGTGTTATTTTTGTACTTGTTCCATACATCGTTGAGCGCTTTAAGACACTTGGATTATGTATTGGCCATGTATCTATCTTCTTTGACATTACATACCATGGAACAGTCTGCTGATAATTCTACATGACATATGGGATGGTTTCTGTGACCACCTTGCCATATCTGCCTAGTCAAATGTATGTTTTGTTTATTAAGTTGCTGCTACTCTCAGCCAATGGCCTTATTCTCATGTGCTCACCCTGCCATATCCGTTTAGTCAAACGCATGCGTTGTTGTTATGTTGCTGCTGCATTGAGTCCCCTCACTATACGTCCATGTACCCACCTTGTCATGCCTGCCGCGCAGCACGCATTTAATTAAATGCACGTTAGCACACCTTTAGCTGTGACTGCAGTTGAGGCTTGCCCCTGAATTCCACTACAAGCTACCTGCCTTGAAGGGACTGCCTTGTAACAATTATTTCAGCTAAACTGCCTCCCCGATCACACACTGATATTGCACTTCAATTCGGCAACAGCACCCAAGCCTGGTGAGATCTGCCATTGTGCCCCGGCCTCTCCTAGTGAATCTCTCCGTCAGACCGCTCCGCCCCAAGCTACCTGCACTAGCTCTTATCACCACACTCTACCTCACATTCCACATAGCCTCTTGGCACAACTTTTGTACTGCACTGGTACCCAACTGTCGCTACATTAATAACACAACCATGGCTACCACCCTCCCACACCAACCCATACCTGAATAACCCCGCCTTATGGCTCCAAAACCTTGCCACCAGACCCACCACCAACCAACCCTGGCACTTTCAATGAGAAACATTAGACTGGGCTCAAGACTCCCCCATGCCTCTCACCACCACTTGAAACACATTCGCCAAAACAAACACCCTCAGCTAGCTACTAGGTCTGCTTCACCACCACACACACCAACCCCCCGAGTCGACAATGCTGCTACCAATACCATTAAAGGGGCATTAATCAATGCCAGATCCCTTACAGCCCATGTACTAGGTGTAGCTGATCTTATCCTTACTCACAACCTTGACTTCCTGGTCGTCACTGAATCCTGGCTTCATGCTGCCTCAGGGCCGCTACTCTCACTTGCTATTCCCACTGATTATAATATCATCAGACACGACCGTAACACCAATCAGTCCAAAGGTGGTGGCATCGCCATCATCCACAAAAACTCCCTAAACCTCTGCCTTTCCGCGGTGCACCACTTCTCTTCGATGGAAGTGCTAACTGCCAAACTTGCCCTCACCCCCAACTGCACTATCACATTACACCTACTATACAGGCCTCCAGGACCCCTATCTATCTTCTCTGAAGACCTATCTAATATTCTGCTAGACAACACCAAAACTGGATCCCACATTATCGTATTAGGTGACTTTAACTTGGGCTTTGCTGACCCTAATGACTCGGCTTCCATGTCAATTGACAACATGCTCAAGAACGCTGGCCTTACTCAGCATATTAACAAACCTACTAATTCCAAGGGGAGAACCCTTCACTGGATAGCCGACCTCAACTGCAAAATTAACATCGAATCTAACCAACCTTGTGTGTGGACCGACCACCATTTAATCACCTTTAACGTTCTCGCCAAAACAATCAATCCCACTCTTGATGTTGCACCTGCTATCCTCACCAGAAATAAGCGCGACATAACCTGCGCCAAACTCCTCCCACTCATCCTTCCAGCCCTCAACGAACAGGCCCGCTCTTGTACTGATCCTACTGTCTTGGTCGACATCTTGAACCATACTATGTTAGAAGCTCTCAACCATATTGCCCCATCTAAACTGAGAAAACCTAAACGTCGTGCTCACCTGAACTCCTGGTTTACACCACAACTCAGAATCCTACGCAAACATAAACGTACTGCCGAATCACATTAGAAAAGCAACCCCACTGAAGCCAATAAAGCTAGTATTATTCTAGCTATGCTTAATTACAAGGAAGTCATACTCCAGGTAAAAAAAGACACGTACAACGTACAACAAACGAATTGAACAAGCCAAATCTAATACAAAAGAACTGTTTAGAATTCTAAAAGAACTGGAAACCCATGTCTCTGCACCTGGCACCTGTACCAAAGATAGCACTTGGTGCACAAATATTCAAAACACACTCCTTGGCAAGATAGACTCCCTCCAAGCCAAATTTAATGATAAACATACGAGTCTTCAATTTAACCCGCAACCTAACATTCAACCTATAATTAACAACCCCACCCCGAAATCACTGACGTCCTTCAGCTTCGCACCCCTCGCTATTTCTGAAGTGGAAAATATTATCAACAGCCTCAAACCTTACAATTGCCAGGGCGACCTGTGCCCTGCACCTATCATTAAGGAGGCAGCCCATGAGCTAGATCCCTTCATTATGTCATTATGTCAATTTGAAGGACGCCTGGGTTATCCCGCTCCTACAAAAAAACACTTTGGACCCCAATATCCCTACTTGCTACAGGCCCATCACCACGGTGCCATTTTTACTAAAAATCCTTGACCGAGCCGCCTACTTACAGATTCAAGAATACCTTGAATCTAATAAACTTCTGGGACTAAGGCAATCTGGGTTCGGACCACGTTGTGGCACGGAAACGGCCCTTATTGATCTTAAGACCCAAATGGAAGACCTAAGAGATAAGGGTAAACTTGCACTATTACTCCTCCTTGATCTAGCTGCGGCTTTCGATCTCGTTAATCACCAAATACTGTGTCGACACCTTAAACAAGCGGCACACTTTTCAGATAAAGCTACAGCCTGGATTAGTTCATTCCTGGACAATAGATCAATGCGTGTCTTCTCCCCCTCAGCTGCAGCCTCACCCTCACCTGTCACTTGTGGGGTACCACAAGGTTCCTGTGTCTCCCCTACCTTGTACAACGTGTTTACAAAACCATTTTTTGATATCTTGGATTATCTGGGTGTCACCTACACCAACTACGCCGATGACACCCAGATACTCATCCCCATCTCAGGAGACCACTAATCCAAATCCCACTCTGTAAATGCCACATAGTTAGTCATCCAAGCTTGGATGGCGCAGCACTGACTCTGTCTTAATGACGAAAAGGCATAGCTCCTCATCATCGGCTCTCCCCAAAAATGAACTAAACTCGACCCTGAGTTTAAATCCTTCACTATTGATGGTAATACTATCAAAGTTTCTAAGGACACAAAAACTTAAGGGATCTACATCAATTCCACCTTATCCTTGGCTAGACAAACCAACGCTGTTGCATCTGCAGCCGCTTACACTTGTAAGCTTATCACAGCCAGCCGCCCTTTCTTATCACCAGCTAACTGCATTACACTTGCCAGGATGCTTGTGTTGTCCAAAACTGATTACTGCAATGCACTCTACTTGGGCACCAACGCGGGTAACATAAGTAAGCTTCAAATGATCTAAAATAATGCTATTAGAGCAGCTCTCAACATATCTAGGAACCAACACATCTCAGACACCAGACATAACCTACGCTGGGTCTCAGTCCCACAACGAATCTCGCTGAAAACACTCACTCTCACCCATAAATGCCTCGCCACCCAAGCACCCTGCTACTTAGCTAACAGATTCACCCCACACAACCCTAACAGGCCCCTCAAATCTGCCCGGACCAACTCACTCTCCATACCTCGCTTCAACCTTCAAAGATCAGGTGGCACTAGCTTTCCAGTATTGGCCGCTAAACTTTGGAAACGAGCTCCCCAACTTGCTAAGAGCGGAACCTTCATTCTATAGATTCAGATACATGACCAGAGCCTGGCTATCCGCCCAAGACCCACTCCTTTCCACTGACCAAGCTCCTCCCGTGCAATAGCTACCAGCCTCTCCTCTGTTTTTAGCCGCATGCTATCTCTTTGCTTAGTCCGTAAAGTGCCGTATGTATATAACTGTAATGTATACTATATTGTACTATTCTGCTCATATTTGTATCATATGTATATAACTGCAATGTATACTGTATTGTATTATTCTGGTCACATGCTTACCTTGGTTTATTAAGTTATGCGCCCGGATGCCCTTGGGCCTGGTGCGCTTTACAAATAAAACAAATACAAATACAAATACACACAGGCGATTTGATGTCTAGTTTGGTGTGGTGGTAGTGGCATACATCCTCTTCTATGTGTTTCTTTTGGAAACCCAAAATTAAATTAGTTTTACTTATAAAGGATGCACACAATGTTGCACTTCCAGGGACATTTTCTCAGGGTGGTTTGGAGGGCACAGATGATTGGCCCTTTGTCATCATTGAAAGACACCTGGAATGTGCTAGGGCTGTGTGCGTTACACAGGGGTTGGATTTTAGGTGAAGAATGTAGCCACAAGGTGGGTACAGGCAGCCTCCCCACATGGTCTTTGACCTGCCATGCACAAGCAGGGTGCATGTGGTTGGGGATGTGGGGGCACTACCATGTCCACAGGTACGCCACGCCGTGTTGCAACATTTCGCAGGACACATATTGCCACAATGATCCTGCACACTAGTGGTGGTGCATGAAGCAGCTCACCACCAGGGTGGTCAAGGGAGCGGAAACGTAACTTGAGCACTCCGAATGTGCGCTTCACTATGACCCGAGTTGCAATATGGGCTGTGCTGTATCTTACCTGGGGCAGTGTGGTGGGATTCTGTATTGGTGTCATCATGTAGGTGCTCAGAGGGTAGGCACTGCCCCCTGTAGGGGTGAACATTTTTGTCACTGGTGTGTATTTGTCTGTGTGTGGCATGCATATATGTGAAGGGGCATTTATACTCACCAATGAGCCATGTGTTGACATGCCTCCCAGCTTCCCGGTGTAGGGGTGACATTCTGAATATTAAACTATTATGGGTGATCCCTGGATAGTTTGCATATACAGAAGTAATGATGCCCTTGGCATCACATACAATCTGCACGTTGATAGAATGCCAGTGCTTGCGATTGAGATATATGTGCTCTGTGGCCCTAGGTGGATGTAGAGCCACATGGGTGCAATCGATGACACCAAGCACTTTAGGGAAGTGCGCTACCCTGTAAAAGTCCTAGACCACGGCCTGCCTTTCTGCAGGTGTTCTGGGCATGTAGTTGTGCCTGCGGACTGAGAGACGTGCAGTCATAATTGCCAACACCTGGTGTAGGCAACGTGACTGCGTGGGCTGTGAAATGCCCCCAACTATGGCAGATGTCTGCTGAAATGAGCCAGTGGCCAAAGAACGCATTACATTGAGCACCTTTTCCAAGGGGCTCAGTGCTTGGGAGCACAGGGTGGGTGATGTAAGGTCATCTTCCCACTCTGTGATCAGGTCTAATATGATATGAGGTGGAAACCTATACCTGCCTGGACCTCCCTAGACCTGGTCATCAGGCATCCCAAAAAGGCTGGCCCTAGGTAGTTCTAAACAATCGAAACAGTCCCTGTGTAGATTTGTCAAGCAGCCCATAGTGAGAGAGGTGATCTCCGGTAATTTAAGAAAAGCCCTTTTGATAAGGGCTCTCGTATGTACTGTCCTCTTAGGAACATTTTTAGCAGGGGGGAGCAAAGATCCTGTGATCCCATGGTTGAAACAAACGAAACTCTTGTGGAAAAACAGTTAATTTGTAGCAGTCCCATGAAAAAAAGAGAGCCCGAACAACAGCAGGATAGTCTAGTCAAAGAAATACCAACTATGAATAAATATGGTGAGTCTTTCGAAAGGAACATCAGGGAGAGGGCAAGTTGTAACCTAGAGAGCCAATTTAAAGTTCCAGAGACCTCCTGGACAGGAAGTGGAATGGGTAAATGGGTGCTCATCCAATCACAGCATGAAAGTACAATGAGCAAGCCTCAAGAGTCCAGCATCATTTCAGCAAGCTCTGTTCCACGGAGCAGAATGGATACGATGAGGCGGTATCAATTCTGGAGGCAATGGACTCGCAAGACCAAGCCTCCCAGATATCCTTTGGCAGGGAGGGCAGCAGAATGACAGATGACCTTAATAATAGAAGCACGAGACAGATGAATTCACGAAACAAGATACCTGGCGAACAATTCAAGTTGGAGGAGAGAAGGGGCCAGTAGTATAGAGAACAACTGAAAAGGCTTCTGTAGGGTCTGTTTTTTGCTAACATGCCTAAATCCCAGAATCTCTGGGGTCCGCTATCAGATGAAGTAACCCTAAAACACTCAACAAAAGGAATGCATCAAACTAGGACCATCTTAGTAGAGAGTATCTTACCTGAGAATGGGGAAGTGATCATGAGATGCACCACGATTCTGCAACTTTTCTCTGAGATCCCGAACTTGAAGGGTATCACTTCAATCTACTTGAATAGGGTCGATTTTGTGGATCGTTGAAGAACTGAAAGAGCAGTTGTAATGCTAAACTCAAGATTTGTCCTTGATTCAATTCTTAGGGAAAGGGACAGTCTGAGAATCTTGGGATTGAAATCACCACCTATAATGTTGTAGAAAAGGAAAGAGCCACAGGTGCCCCTTGTGTAGAAATGGAGCATTTGAAGCAAAAAAATGAATATTCCGAAGCCACCAATAATTGGGCATGGCTCATTAATGCATCGTGCAAGTAAAATTGAGGCTCTCTCATCAGGGCATGAAGGAGGAAATCAAGACAGCGTAATATCATGGAATATGTGGGTTCACAAGCACTTGTTTTCTGAAACCAGCTCTAGGGCAAAAGCTCCAAACTGCTCGAATAATAGCCTTACAAGAACCATGGCTGATACAGACTACCACATTAGATGGTTATGTCTTAAAAGTCAGCCAGCTGTACAACGGCCACTGGGTCGACCCTCGGGGGGTCACCTAATTTTAATTAGATCCTCCACTGTGTTGGCAGTAATGGAATCCTCTGCCATCATTAAAAGAGTGTTAGCGATACACATTAATATTGGGGGGGGTGGACCCTTATGAACTATTAGTTGTAAATGTCTATTGGCACTAAGGGCTTGGGTGCCTGGAAACTGTACTTCGTGACACCCAGTCCCAGGTGCTAAAATGGCGAGAGCTCTCACCGGGGAGACACATTTGTTGGTCAGGGACTTAAACTCTGATTGTCTCAGTCCCAAGAATGGACCAGACTTGGGAGGTCTAGGTACTTTGACTGATGCGCAGAGGAGGAATGGAAGCAGATGGTGCTTGACCCTGGAAGGCATGGGACTGTGGTCCCTGAACCAGGCCCTGTGCTTTAAAGCACCGGTTCATTCCACATGGACCAATAGCACCTCAGGTTCGACACTGGATTATATCTTTGTGAATGACGGGCTGGGTGTCTAATGTACAAAATTCTCAGTACATTTTACCATCTACAGTGATCATGCCCTAATTGAGGCCGAATTTGCTATCATACATAAACCTAACAAGAATTCTGAGCAGGTCATTATAAAATATAAATGTGCCTCGGATTTTGATCAACATTGCAGGCTCTCAGATTCTCTGGAACTTAAGCAAAGCTGAGAAGGTAAACTCTTTGTTGGACTTTTATCTTAAATCAACAGATTTATTATGGAAATTCAAAACCTTCAATCCAAATGAATTTAAAGGTATTATTAAGTTCCTCCTAAAGTCAGGTAGGGCAACACCCAATAGGGACAAGAACGGAACCAAGAGCAAGCATAAGCATGTTTACAATAGAGAGCTGGTTCTGTGCAAAAGGGCGATGCGCCAAAATATTACAAACCTGAAAAAGTGTAGAATAAGAGGTCTTGTACAACTGACTGAAGAAATAATGAAAATTTGTCAAATGTATCGTAATCGGGTCAGACAGTGAAAAGCATAAAGAGAGCAATGGGATGGTGAAGCAATGCATATACACCTGAAGAACAAAAATTCAAAAGCCTTCTGCCAGGGAATCAACACCAACGAAGCTCCCCAGTCTCTGATGCAAATAAATGGAGTATCTGAATCGGACTAGGTTACATATTTTGGGCAGGTTTTAGCCGGTACTAGAAGCTTGAATGGGAATGTTCTACCCCCGATTGGAACCACCATGCAGTCTCAGAAATGGACTGTGGTGAAGACAGGATCTCCAGAATGATTAATATGGTCACCTCTTCAAGCTAATCTTGTACTCACATTAGATAAGAGGTCATGGGCAAGGACACTCTCTATTATGTTTGCAAATATAATTGCAACTGGAATTTTCCCAACGATGTGATCAAGTGCCCATATCATCCCAATCTTGAAAATAGGGGATAGAGCTAATCCCTCCAGTTATCACCCAAAAGCACTGCTCGACGCAGATACTAAGGTATTTGTGTCGATCGTGCTGTTTCTTCTGGAAGCTTGGGCAGCTGAGACAAGTAGAATCTCAAAGTGGCAAATAGGCTTTAGGTGACAGATGGAGACCTTGCTTAATGGGTTGGTCATCAACACAGTACAGGATCTTGCGTTAAGCGGAAGGTATGAAACAGTCTATGGGGCCTCCCTTGACCTAACAGCTCCTTTTAGTGTACTGGATCGTGGGTTGCTATGGCAGAAACTTGCAAGATGGGGTATCCCAGCGTGCCTTCTTAGCTTGTTAATTGTTCACCACTCAACTGCCATCCAAATACGACTAAATAACAATGGAGCTCTCTCACGGAAAATCCCTGCAGCCAGGGGGGGGGGGTGAGGCAGGGCTTCATGGTTGATAACGGTATATTTAACTTGTACCTGGCAGATATCAGTCAGGTATCTCCAATTTCCCCTAAACTATTGAACCTTCGGTTTCAATGGCTCTCTGACTGACAATATCTTCTTTTTTTGTGTCACTAAAATAGGCCTCCAGAGCCTGTTCTCTTCTTTTGTAACTTATATGAACAATCATTCAATCACTGTTAATCCCACTAAACAAAAAAAATCAGATTCTCAAATAGCAGAAAAAAATGTAACTTTAAGTGGTACACAGGTAGATCCCCCATTCAATGTGTGGATTTGTTAAATTACTTGGGCTTTCCAGTGTTTGCAAGATCAACCTTGAATAATAGTCTGGTTTGGCTGAACGAACTAACTGTGAAATCAATCACGCAAATGAAAACGATTGACATAAAGTTCGGCAAGCTTTCACTTAAACCAGTCATTTGATATTATGAGGCTAAAGCCGTGCCTGAACATTATTACGGCATCAAGACCCACCCACCCACTAATGCTCCTGAAGCATCTGTCTGCTGTGGAGGGAAGAATTTGGAAAAGCACACTAAAGGTCCCAGTGAGTTTCCCAGCAGTAGCGTTGCGCTATGAGTTTGGCATTGTTTCTCTATAATCTCGTGCACACTGGAAAATATTATCCCTCCTGTGCAAAATTTGTATTCCGGTTGAGAATTCGTTATTTTACATCAACCAGTCCTGCAGTAACATGAGAGCTTTAAAGGAATTGTGCAGCTCAATACTGGAAAAACGATGCTGTAATACTGGGATCCCTGGGAGGGTGAAAGACCTGATCTATCGACATGACTGGATGATGACAATATAACAATTTAATTCCTATCCATCGCTTGCACCTCTGAGGGCAGACTATAAAAGGAAAGGCGTTTTAGCCCCGCTCTTGCTCAATTACCCAGATAAGGTGACCCAAGCAGTTTTTATCCATTTTTGCTGGAACCTGATAAATAAAAAAATTGATTAGGGATGGCAAGGTCTCAGCGAATTCAGGACTATGCAGATTTTGTAAAAACAAAGACATGGTGGAGACAACTAAACACTGGGTAGTGGATTGGTAGTGGAGCAAAGAAAAATGCATGGTATTGCTCTGCAGAAATGTAAAGAGACGCTAACCATGCGTCAAAATCCTCGGAGGTGTCACATTTGTTCAGTTCCTTTGTAAGGGTGTGTTTTCACAAACTTCAGAGCTCAGGAGTGCAATTCGTCTCAGTAACCTCAGAATGAACAGACAGTGGGTAGGGGGGAGAAGGGGCCACCATCTCTGCCCAAGGAGAGGGTGCCAACATGATGGAAGGTGACCAATTCCCTTTATTTACCAAGGCTTGGAGATGAGCCTGGGTGGCAATGGCAGAGATATCCACCTCACCAGAAATTTCAGGTGGGGTGGAAATTAATGGAATCACATTACTTTCCTGTAATCTACCCTTTGATCTATGTGAGTTTTTTAAAAATCTTTACTCTTGGTTACTGGGCTCCTTAAACTGGAAGCCAGACCTTCACTTGGAGTTGTGCAAAACACAACATGAAAGCCCACAGCTTCAAAAGATGACTCAGATCGCTTAGTATGCACCCACTTTCTCCTGTGAGAGCCGAGGACTAGATCTTCAGACAGCCGGTCATGTCTGTGAACAAGCTGAAATACCAGGGAAGCAGGATGGAATTAGTGAGTCCAGTCATTGTGAGACAAGTGCTGTACTGACTGAAGTGCACTGAGCATCATAGAATAGACCATCACAAGAAGCGATTATATCGTGTGTTATCATTAGTATTAGTATGCAAAGAAAGTCAAGCAGACTTAACGTCAGGTGTGGGTGGGTGCGAGAAGAACGTTGTCGACATAACATACCTGCAACACAGCATCTTCAATATTGACAACTTGTTAACGCCAAAAGCTGCACACCCTCAGCAAGAGCAGAGGGCGGCAGAACAGCGCAGCCACAGTTGACTTCAGACCACAGGGCAGAAAAAACACAGGAACCGAGCTGTCCACGGCAGCAGCAACAAATCCCCTCCAAAGTAAGGAGAAGGTACAAGCCAGCGCACATGAATGCGATTAGAGGGGTTAGATGAAAGAACCTATCAAGGAGACAGAAAGAACCAATGAGCCATCAAGCCTATTTCTTTAGGCCCTCTTTCCTCTTCCCTCCTTTGCTCTCTGTCTTTCCGCTCCAGTTTCTCCTCTCTCCTCCTTTCTTTGTCCTCACTTTCTAGCCTCACTTCCCTCTCCTTCTCCCTTCTATCCTTCCTCCTCCATTAGGTCTGCCAAGTTAGATGTGTTACAAACATTTTCCAGGCTCTCGAATGCCTTAGTTGCCCCTTCTGCCTCTCCCATACGTTTGCCTTTGAGTTTCAAGAGTATCTGTGCTGCTATCCATTCATCCATGCTTATCCCCTTAAATTCTTCCTTTACGCAATGTAGCACCTCCTCGCTTGCTCCTGCACCATTAGCTGGCTGTCCTGCGCCTGTCTGCTTGTCCTCTTTAGTATATGGTGGTGGCTTGTTGTCGGATTGGAATGTCCTTCTGCTTCCCTCAGTTCCCTAATTGGGTTTTGGGATGTTTTTACCCATGCATCCAAGCCCTACAATAAAACTGTGCAGTACTGGCATGGAAAACATCATGATAGCCAGAACTCCCAAGAGAGTGCACAGGGAAAACATGAAGAATAGGCTGCCACCCAGTTTTGCCTGTGTTGTGAGCACAGGAGGGCACTGCCTAAAACCACCATGGGGCTACACACACAGTAGCCTGAAACCATTGGGAATGGCAATGCTGATTGCCAAAAGCAGCCCAGAACTGTGGGGAATTCATTTTCTTAATCCCAAAAATGATTGCATTACCAGTACTCACCACTATCAGAAAGCCAGCGTTTTAAAACCACCAGACTTTTGTGTAAAACTGAACAAATGAAACAAAACCAGACCAAGGAAAGACTTGCTAAGAGGTGGATACAATGTAAAACTATATTCTGAAATGACTTGAAGGAAGTAATTATTTAATGTATAGGTAAAAATTGTCAGTTTGATTTGAATGTAGAAAACTGGGAACAAAAAGTGACATTTAGCTGAAACCTGGATGCTCAGCCACTCTTCCCAGGCCTAGCTGCATCCTGCCGCCCCTTGCCAAAAGGAGTTAACACCTCTCTGATTAGATTAGGGGTGGAGCAGCTGGGGACTACAGGGAGTTGAACAAAGGCCTGTCCTGGACTCTGGCAAATGTTATATTGGGGGTGTCGTAAAATAGCTTCCTCTTGGGAGAAACTGGGGGGCAGCTGTGCCTCTGTGAACAAGCTGGCTTGGGGGAAGTGGATAAACCAGTTATTCCACCCTGTGATGTGGGAAGCCACACCCCTTTTTGACCAGAGCATAATTTTAAAAAGATAGATAACTCATAGTGCGGATTTGTCAGAATTATATAAGTAATATCATTTTTTTTGTGATTTTTCTGTGAACATTTTAAGAGGCGTTAGGACCCTGTGGTGTATTCTGGGGGGTTGCTAGCGGAAAATAGGGTCTCACTCCAAATGTATGCATGTTAAAAATCTGACACTTTATCATCTGTAACCCATATCCCTGGTGCACATTTGTGTAAAATCTGGAAAGGTTTAGAGGTCGTTATCTGGATGAAAAGGGGAGAATTCTGTCATCAGTGGACACAACATCGTACAAAGACAGGGATCGGATGGTTTGGTGCTACAGAAAATATGTTAACTGACCTATAATATTAGAAAAATGGTACATAGATAAATATGTATTTGGGTCAGAAATAGATTTGTGTGCAATCTGACAAGGGGAGGTTCCTCTGACCATAAAACCTGCAGCATCACTCTGACTCACATTTCCTTCCCCCAATCATGGGAGAGGGGAGAATTTGGCCACTGACAAGTAGAGAGGGGCAGGCTTAGCTAGGCCCAGGCACACACCCATTTTTAAAACACATAAAAAGAGACTGCTGGGACAGGTAGAGACATTCAATTCCATTTGCTGCAGAGCATGCTGACTGACGACTTCACATCCAGAGATCCAGACTTCAAATCCATCAATCTCCAGAACCTGTAGCAGAAATTATCTCCAGAATTTGTAGCAGAGAGGCCTGAATCCACCAGCTGAATCCTCTTCAGCAGGCCTCAAAACTAACCAAACTATTCAACAGCAGGGCGAGCTGTTTGAAGTTTTGCCGAGAATTTTTGCAAGAACCTGTAGCAGTACCCAGAAAGCAGTGTCACATCCATAGATCCAGACTTCAAATCCATCAATCTCCAGAACTTGTAGCACAAATTAACTCCAGAATTTGTAGCAGAGAGGCCTGAATCCACCAGCTGAATCCTCTTCAGCAGGCCTCAAAACTAACCAAACTATTCAACAGCCGGGCGAGCTGTTTGAAGTTTTGCCGAGAATTTTTGCAAGAACCTGTAGCAGTACCCAGAAAGCAGTGTTACATCCAGAATCCAGAGAGGCTAGACCAGCAGAGCAGAGCTGACCCAGATCGCTGTGAGCAGAACCAGTGCCTGATTGACCCGCCGAGCAGACAGAACCGCAGCCGGACGTGTTGACCAGATCCGTGACGAGGCCTAGTTCAAATTTTTATTGTGAGTACCTAGCAGAACTGTGCAGAACCAATCTCTTAGTTAAAATAATCTAATCCAAACTATTTTAACCTAAGTAGAACTGCCTCCTAGAAATCGTGTCATCTGTCCTTTTTAAAGCTGCACAACTGTCACCTGTCAATTCTGCAGCTGCAAGCTGTCACCTGTCATTTTGAGTTTACTTTAAATCCGAAAAACTACCTTTATTTAATCGTCCGTATCTCTGGAACCATTTGGGCTAGGAACGAGATTTAACTTTAGCTTAGATTCTAAGCTGTCCAACAAGCCTAGAACCGACTTCCTACTCCTTATACTTTTTCCGCAATCGCGATTCACGCACTCGCGAAATTTACAGCGATTTGCAATTTTGGCTCAATTTCTACACTTGTCAAAATAGCAGCTCCATTCTTTCTTTTGTTAAAATCCGTTTGCAACTTGGTAATAACTCATAGAGCATTGCTAAAGTGAGCCTGAACTAATACCAACACGCATCTCCCACTCACTCTGAATCTCTAGAGGGAATTCAAATCAGTTGGCACATTTTCCCATCCATTGCCAAAACATTTAAAAGCATTTTGGGCCTGTGTTTCAAACTCCTACCTGTTTCCTCTAAGCTTGCTGGGGGGGAACTGAATTTCGTATTGTATTTGATTGCATTCCTGAGAACTGTGTGCTCCTCTTTCCATCTCCTTCTATTTCTTACATTGCATAGGGGAGAGGGGTGAATTGCCAGAGAAAAAGTGATTATCTTATCTTTTGCTAAAATCATATCAAATATTTCTGTACTGCATTTTATTCCTCATTGCTTTTCCCTTGAAACCATAAAAGTATTTTTGCTACTTTATCCATCCTATACTAACTCCTCATTGATTGTAAAGAAGTGTGCTAGTGCCAGATTACCCATTGTTGATCAACATCATATGTCTAAGTGTACTATCAGATATTAATTTATTATAAAAGTGTGATATATATATTGTTTAATTTTTTAAATAAACCTTTTAATTTGCAAAACAAACCTACTTCTTGGCTCAGTGAGGTCAGGGGGATTCTAAGAGGGGGGTGTTATACAAGGGTTGTCATCCAGAGTACTGAACTGGATATAGAAATACATCAATAAGGGTTTTCCTCAGCATCCCAGACTAGGCATTGACTTAGCTGTAGTGTTGATTGAATATCGCTTACAAAAGTGGGGGCTCGGAGCTGGGATATTCTGGGTTAGGTTTACCACTTGTGCAGATTAATACAGTGTGCCAACTGACCAGATACACATATCCGGTTAGATCACCACGCTGTTTTACACTGTGAAAGCATCCCTCAAAGGAACGCTCTAAGGAAACAGTCTGTTTTGCAAAATAAAATACAAACTTCTGTAAGTCAGGAAGGAACTCAAATTCCAGAATGACGACCTTGGTAGATATGAAAATAGCCAGAGAGCACTTCTTACATAAGCTATTTGTGAGAGGTGAGTGGACTCATCAGGATTAAACGGTCTGGTTGCAGGCAATCGCGCAACAGGTCACTGAAACAGGGTCAGATATATGGGGAGATCAGGGTCCCCTACATGTCACCCTGAGTGAACTATATATGGCCCCTAAAGCCAAAAATGAACATAATAAGATTGCCAGGATAGCGGCATATTTGTATCTATATATGGGATCCATGCAGGACAAATGTGCTGAAGGCCAAGATCTGGCAAATAGGCAACAGATGGCGTTAGAGAAGGCCCAATCTGATCTGGACTCTTCTGATTAGAGGCTGCTCAGGAGCCAGGAGTCAGAAAAGGACAGCGGACAGTACATCACTAAAATAAAGGAGGATATGGATGTGCTGCAACAGGAAAAGGTGGACCAGGATACCAGATTTCTGGCCTTGCAGAAGGAGTACCAAGAAGGTTTGGACCCCCTACTGCAGATCCAGAAAAAGCTGGAGCAACAATTAGATTTCAATAGGGCATGTGCCGAGCAGGTAGTCACCCTGCAAAGCCACCTGATAGGGAGAAGGCAGAGAGCAATAAACTGATTTTGAAAGACCTGGATACCCAGGCAGAGTTTGACCAGGAGTGCCAGAAAGCTGGTGCCTTCCAAAGGCAAAGGGACGACCTGTCGGCACAGATGCAGGCTCTTAGTCAGGAAAGGGATACCTTAGGCCAGGAAGTCTGCCACTTAAAAAGGAAAATGGAAGAAAATCACCAGGCCCTCCAGGGACTGGGTGACCTCCAAAAAGAATACCAGAACTTGTTAGAGCACACCAGGAGGGTGGAGGATGCTCTAGCAAGAAAGGAGCAGGCCAATAGGGACACAGCTCAGGAGGTAACCCTCCTGCAGCAAAGACTGGCCCAGTACTCCAGGACCAATCAGGAGGCACAGAGAGAGAATGAGGCTCTCTGCCAGCACAATGATAGGCTCCAGCAACAGGTAGTGATGCAGGAGAGACTGATAGAGTCTAGTAAGGCCTTAACTGAGGAACTGAAAGCGCAGGCTCTTGCATTGCAACAGGAAGCAGGGGCGGATAGAGATGAGGTTCGCTGGGAAAGAGAAACTCCTGAGCATAACCTCAGGAGCCCTAGTACCAGAGGCCTTCATCTCTCCAAGTCCCTGGACCCTGCCACCCCCATGTCCCCTCGCGCACATGAGCCCAGGGCCACGGATATGGCAGATTACTATCCAGCTAGAAGTATGGGGCTCATAGGCCAGTACCTCCCAGGAATGGATGGGCGGGCATCCGGGTATGGGCACCCAAGCACAGTGCAATTTAGTGGGGAACCCCAGGAGAGTAGGCCCATTAAGGGCATACTGAAAACCAGTTAGGTCAGTGGGGGGGTACCCATCAAATCCTGGCAGCAAGGAGGGGTCTGAAGACTCCTCTGAGCATTACAGGACACAGGAGACCAGGTCCCCACATTCTGCCAGCCATTCCTAGGCTCGCAGAATCCGGGAAAACCTGGAAGATCAGACGGGCACCTCTGGGAGCAGCGCTTCTGAGTCGGAGGATGAATGGACCAGGGTTACCCGAACCAAAAAGGCCAATAAGGCAAAAAGGGCCTTGCTTAAGGACCCATTGAAGCAAATAAAGGCAATAAGGAGTGTCATCACGCCTTATCATAAGAACGCCAAGTATTCTGTTTGGGAACACTTGGAGCTCAATGAGCAAATGATGGAGACTTTCCATTTGAAGGACAGCCAAAGCTGTATTCAATATGTAAAGTGGACCTTCTCACCAGAATACTCCAGTTTCTTTGCAGGGCTGGAGGATCAAAACCATTCAAGGTGGTCCACATACAGGGCGGCCATCTTGAAACATTTTTCTGTGCACAGAAATCCTCAAGAGGCTCGCAAGGCAGCCTACAATTTGCAATGTGGGGAGGATCAGGCCCCACAAGAGTTTGAGCAAGAATTAAAGCGTGCTTTTGCGCAGACCACCAGAAGGGTGCGCACGGATAGCAGAGAATTCATCAATACGTTTTTCCATGCCTTATCCAAATATATAATGACCCAGCTCATGAGAGATTTTCAATAGAAAAGATCTTTAGACTGGGTCATTGAACAGGCTACCCGGATCTATGAGGTGCTGAAGCCCATCGAAAATAAAAATAACGCGCCGAAAAACCCCAAAACCAACAGCACCCCCTGCTGTTGATTTGGAGATGGGGGGGCCTAAAAACCTGCCTGTACCAAATAATTCACAGCCCAGAAGGCCCTCGGGCCAGTCACAGACAGGGAGTTGAGGAGGTAGTCCCACAAATGGGGTTCCCCGCCCCCCTGACTATGTAAGTCCCCGCTACAAGGGGAACCGACCAATCCTGGGTTATGTGTGGACTCCTCCAGCCCAGGGGGGGGGATCCAGCCAAGCACCTGACCCGGGGAACTTCGCTCCTAACTTCCCCCAGGAGGGCAGAAATTCACCAAATCCTGGGCAGAACTTTTTCCCCAGGTATCCACCCAATTTCCAGCCCCCAAATCATCCATCCTTCTTTCCCCAATTCCCTGAGCCCAGACAACCTAATCCGGGAGAGGGGAGGCCAAGGGTGGAGGGGTACCAAAATCTTCCCAACCAGGGGTACTACCAGAGAAGGGATAGCTACCCTTCCCGGGATCAGCCCAGGGGAGAAAATAGAGCCCTGTATCAGCCTGAGCGGGTTTCACAACTTGAGCGCCAGGTCCAAAATATGGCATGAGATCTGGGTCACATACTGAGGGCTCAACAGAACCCTCAGATGAGCATGCCACCGCAGAATGCCCCAAACTCTGGACCTGGTGCTCCAGAACAATGACGGGGGCAGCACCCCGATAACCCACCGGTTCCCAGGGAGGAGGCTTAGGGGGAAGTGGGGTGTTAAGCCTTGGAGGAAGCTTCCTTCCCAACTTGTAAACAGCCCCTGGAAAACCAATAACCGGAAACAAAATCTTCTACCCCTGAAAGTCTGCCACCCAAGGAGCAGAGAGGGGGTAGGAGAAACAAAGGACCCAAACAGACCCACTTTGTGGAAGAGGTACAGGTCTTCCAATTTGAGGGAGAGGGATCCTCAGAAGATCCTGGGAAAAGGATCTTCTCCTTCAGAGATGGGGGAACTCCTCCCAAGGAAAAATGGGTCCCAAGGGATTTCAATTCAGACTGGGGAGATGTGGAGACTGAGCTACCGCCGCCCATCATCTCATCCCAGAACCGACAATACCAAAATCCTGTGGGTCAAACCTATCCTGAGGACTTCCTCCAAAAAGGGGGGGTGGCCCAGAACCGGAACCAGGGGAACCCACAATGGCTCTGATCTCCAGTTGCCAACTTTTTCTTTCAGATTCCCAAGGCTCTCCACAGAAATCTGCCCAAATCTCTTCGCTAGCAATGTCCAAAACCAGAAAGTTAGCCCACCAGTTGTCAAAAAATGTGCATTATCTGTGCCCCCTTGAGGAGAAGGAGGGAAGATACTATGCGCCGGTACATGTACAGGGGCAGGGTACAATTTTGGCACTGGTGGACACTGGATCCCAAGCTACCCTTCTGTCCAAAAGGGCCTTTGAGGAACTAAATGCAGGAAGGGGGGAGAATTATCGAATTCCTCTCACCTCTCTTCCTGGACAACTGCAGAACTTTGACGGGAAGGAAATTCCCGTTGAGGGGACTGCAGACTTGGACATTAAAATTGGGAGACACAAGGTGAAACACCCGGTCATAGTAGTGACTCCAGAGGGCACCCCTTGTTTACTAGGGAATGACCTCCTGAGAAGGTTGTCACCCCTAATAGATTGTGTAAAGAAGGTCCTCTGGACCCAGACTAGCCGACCAATAAAATTAAAACAGAGTGTCACCACCTGCCACATGGTTGAACAAAAATCTGACCAAGTAGAATTTCACTTCCAGAACAACCAAACTCCAGACGTGACAGTAATAGCAGTAGGACAACAGACTGGTGATGGGGGGTCCTCTCTATTTCTGAAAATCAACCTTCCTTCCAGTTTAAGGTGGTATTCCACACTGGAAGGAAACACCCTGAAATTCTTTACTAATCCACAATCAGAAACTCCGACTCCTATAGTCCAGAAAGATGTGAAATCAGCTCAGAGCCTGGCTGATATTCAGCAAATTGGAGAGCAGTTGTTCATCCCTGTTCAGTTAAATGATGGGAAGGACTCTGTTCTCGCTCGAGTGTGTGTGAACAAATGTAAGAGCTTCATCAGCGAAGCCATGTTCCGCCAACTCCCAAAAGATCCAGCCATTCCCACATTCAAACTGATAGACAAATGGGAAATGGACCTGGAAGCACCTAATTCCAAACATCTCCTGCCAAGCAGGTGTATGCTCAAAATCTCCATTGGCAACAAGAGCATAGTCCATAATTGTTGTGTCGTGCGAGACGTCACTGCCGCCTTTTACTTAGGCAGTGACATTCTCAATCGCTTTGCCATTAGTTTGGACCTAATAAACTTCAAAGCTTGGTCCCGATTAGCGTATAATCCCATGGGATTTGATGATTCAGAAAAAAAGCATTTAGGTCAGCTCAATTGCTACCTTATGCAGTTGAAATTCAGATTAAAGAGGAAGTCACCATCCCAGAAAGGACCTGACAATTCTCCCTGGGAGTGAAAGTTAAAAGAGGACAAAAATTGAAAAACCCTGATGCTTATATCCATCTAAATGCTTCTCTCCAACAGCAAGGGTTAGGGGTAAACCCAACACCATTAGTCAACATAGAACATGACACAATTCCAATAGAGGTGGATAACAGCGACTTAAAGAGTATTACTCTAGCCGCAGGCACCATTATTGGAATGGCGATTGATGACCGACATTTCTCCATTGATTTAGGAAATGAACTGTTAGGACCAATCCCCAAGGACTGTTTTGACAGTGACAGTGAGGACAATACAACACCAGACAGGATTTTCACCCGGCATGGGGGGAACTTCCTGGTGTACACTTCTTGCCCTTATGGTAAGTAAGATGTGACTTGTGACTTCAGGAGGGATGAGGTGATTTTCCAGGTCCATGAGGGCTGCCTTTCCCACCTGAAGCCTCCAGTCCAAATCAGCACTCTGACCAGGGACTTCTCCACCCAGCTGGAGGAGGCCGCTGAGATAGCCAAACCAGAAGTCTTTCCAGGCTTCAGGCAGATGGTGGAAGAGAGAATCAACCTAGCTGATGCCTGTGTGACTCTGGAACAGAAGCAAAAGTTGAAACAAGTTTTCTTGGATTTTCAAGATCTCTTTGCGTTAGACTCATATGACTGTGGTCGCACCGACATCCACACCACAACAATTTCCATGGACCCTGGAATGACTCCAGTGTTTGTGAAGCAATATCGTTTGCCTCTCGCATCCATGGAGTCCCTTACTGAAATAATTAAGAACCTTGAGTCCCGGGGAATAATCCGTCCAGTCCACAGCACTTTCAATAATCCGGTGCTGGGAATATTGAAGCCAAACGGCCAGTGGAGACTCTGCGCCGACCTTAGGGAGCTCAACAAACGGGTCCATACTTCCCGATGGCCTCTGCCCTACATTGACCAAGGGTTGGCCCAGATTCAGGGGTCACAGGTATTCACAGCAATAGACCTGACCAATGGATACTGGACCGTGCCTGTCAGTAGGGAGGATCAATACAAACTGGCTTTTACCTTTGGGGGCCAGCAGTACACAAGGACCCGGACTCCATTCGGGTATCTCAACTCCGGCAATGAATTCATCATTTTCCTAAGTAAGGCCATGCCCGACCTGGGTGCGAGGGGTAACCTGGCTTATGTAGATGATGTCCTCATCAAAAGTTAATCTGTGGAGGAACACATAGCGGAGATCCGTTATGTTCTGACACAGTTGAGGGCCGCCAGAGCAAAACTTTCCTTTCAGAAAGCACAGTGGTGTAGAACCCGTGTCAATTTCTTGGGGCATGAGATTACTCCTCAGGGTCTCTGTCCCCAAGAAAAGAAAGTGGAAGTACTCCAGAAACTGAAGACCCCACAACTCTGCGGGAACTAAGGAGCCTCCTTGGACGGACTAATTACAGCAGAAAGTTCATTGAAGGCTACGCAGAGATCACTAGACCCCTGATTCATCTCTTGAAGGGGGGGGTCAAGTGGGAATGGGGTCCAGAACAATCCGAGGCAGTAAGACAACTCAAAAGAAGCCTCTCACAAGCGCCTTGCCTAGCTTACCCTGTCAGAAACAAGGAGTTCTTCCTGGAGACGGGGTTCTGTAATACGTGCTTGAAGGCAGTATTATACCAAAAGCATGACAACGTCAATAAAGTAATCTCCTATGCGAGCAAAACTTTATCCTCTGTGGAGGAAAAATTCAATGATTGTGAGAAGGCACTCCTGGCAACGGTGTGGGCATTGAAGAATTACCGCCCGTTTATCCAGGGGGAACACATCATAGTGGAGACTCCACACCAGCCTCTGCAATATCTCCAAAGTGACAGAATCCGGGCCGGAAATGTGAGTAATTCCCGAATTACTTCCTGGATTCTGTCAATGCAATGCTTTCCTGTGGAGGTCAGATATGGCCAAAACAAGAACAGTCCCCTCGCGCAAGGTCTGGCTGACTTGCATGATTGTGCCAGAGAAAACGGTCTCGAGGACGAAAGTCTAAAAATCAAGGACAACATGGAGGCATACCTTAATTCCCCACACAAAGTCTTTGAAGAAGACAAGTGTGAGAGAATGCCCACTGTCTATGTGGATGGATGCTCTTACCATGTTGACAACAATGGGGAATGCATGGGTGAAGGAGTTTCCAGAACCCTCCGCTGGATACAAAATTGGTCCCCGAAGTAGTCAGGTGGCAGAATTAATGGCTATGCATCAAGCCATCCTCACTGCTGTCCAACATCAACTCCACGAATGGGTCATAATCACAGATTCGGATTATGTACGGAACGGGTTCGTGGAGCACCTGGTTAACTGTAAAACCAGAGGCATGTTATGTGCTAATAACAAACCCTTGAAACATGGGCAGTTAATTGAAAACATTGATGATCTGGTCACATCGAATGGGATGACCATCTACTGGAAAAAGATCAAGGGTCATTCCAAAGTAGAGGGACCAGACAAAACTGGAAATGACTTAGATGATCAGCTGGCCAAAACCGGGGCCATCCAAGGGGATCTAATAGAAATAGAGTTCCTGTTGGGGGAAATCCAGGTCACTGCGATCACTAGGTCCCAGACAAATGCTCACAATGATCTTTCAACTGCCCAATGGAGCAAGGAGACCCCTGATGCTGATTTAATTACAGCTCAGAAGGGGGATCCAATTATTGGTAAGTTTTACCAACACCTTGAGGACCCTGAGAACTTTCCCCTGACGGATACCGATTACATTGGGAAAGAGGACCTAAGAGTGTTGATGAAATGTCCAAAAATGTTCTGAATCCAAGACTGTTTGCTGGTAAGGAAATCTAAAGATGGCCACGATCAGTGGGTGGTTCCTACCTCATTCCGAAGCCTGATGTTAAGTCACGCCCATGTTGCGGCCACCGCCGATCATAGGGGGTTTCACACAACACTGGAAATCTTAAGAGAGGTTGCATACTGGCCACACATGGGGCAGGACCTCGACCAATACTTGAAGGGGTGTCTTGTGTGTGCACAATTTCAGCCATCATCCCTCACACACCGTGCGCCTCTCCAAAAGAGGGGGATGACACTGCCATGGTCAGATTTGCAAATCGACTTTGTAGGCCCTGTAATCCGCTCGTCTAGAGGAAACAAGTACATGTTGACCTTTACATGCTTGTTTACCAAGTGGGTGGAATGTCTCCCAGCCCCAAACTGCAAGGCAGAAACAGCAGCTGCCCTGATGATTAACCACATCTTTTCCCGTTTTGGTCTACCTCAAAGGATTGAGTCCGACAGGGGTAGCCACTTCACCAGTGAAGTAATGACAAAGATGTGGGAGATACTGGGGGTCAGAAGGAAGTTACATATTGCTTACAGGCCAGCTTCTTCTGGAGCAGTAGAGAGATACAATCGAACCATTGTGAGCATATTAAAAAAGTTTGTGGCAGATTCTGGGCCAAGTTGGGATATCCGATTACCTCTGGTCCTAATGGCCATCAGATCTACCCCTTCATCTGCAACTAAAATGTCACCATTTGAGTTGATGACTGGACACAAGATGGTGCTTCCCCAGCATTTGTTCTACAGGACTCAAGAGCAGACACTGATAAATGCCTCCACAACTCATGAGTATGTGGAGAATTTAAGGAAACACCTTCAGCATGCTTTTGCCTATGCTCAGCGGAATCTAGAAAGATCAGCCGAGAGCATGAAGACCCACTATGATTTAAAAACTTCCCGAAAGGTATATAAGGTGGGTGATCGGGTCTATCTATACAATTTCCAAAGGAACCAGGCCAAACAGCGAAAATGTTTGCCTACATGGAAGGGACCGTTTGAAATTATAGACAAAATCTCCCCTGTGGCCTACAAGATCTGCATCCCCAAAGGTGGTTTGGCAGAGGGGGAAGACAAGTGGGTACATATAAATCAGCTAAAGTGTTGCCATCCCAGGCACACTCTGCAACAACTGGAGGAATCCACTGGAATCCCAGAGGGGGCCGCTCCAGAGTAATTCAGTTCCAACCCTAAAATATTCCACATATAGCATATAAAATTCTGTGATCCTTGTATATATATATGTTCTTGTCTCCTAAGTTAAAAAAGAAAATGTATATGTTCATATCTTCTGATTCATAAAATGTAAATGTTCGCCACACCATTAATAGTGGTGGAAAAATGTCTAGGATTGTGTATTGCCGCTTTGCTTTATCATCCTAGGAGAGATGAAACCATGGAGACTGACCAAGGAGGACGACCGGGGACCGGGAGCAGAGACCCGAGGGGCCTGGGGTACCGCCCAATATTCCCATCAGGACCAGCGAGGAGAACAGATCAATCCAACTGGATGGGGGAAAAGATGCTGAACTGTGCCATCTACCGGAAGAAGATGAGGAGAACATCCCAGATCTTGCGAGTTCCATCTGCGAAAGGACAGAATGGCCATCGCAAGACGGGGGGCTTGTGGGATGTTTTTACCCATGCATCCAAGCCCTACAATAAAACTGTGCAGTACTGGCATGGAAAACATCATGATGGCCAGAACTCCCCAGAGAGTGCACAGGGAAAACATGAAGAATAGGCTGCCACCCATTTTTGCCTATGTTGTGAGCACAGGAGGGCACTGCCTAAAACCACCATTGGGCTACACACACAGTAGCCTGAAACCATTGGGAATGGCAATGCTGATTGCCAAAAGCAACCCAGAACTGTGGGGAATTCATTTTCTTAATCCCAAAAATGGTTGCATTACCAGTACTCACCACTATCAGAAAGCCGGCGTTTTAAAACCACCAGACTTTTGTGTAAAACTGAACAAATGAAACAAAACCAGACCAAGGAAAGACTTGCTAAGAGGTGAATACAATGTAAAACTATATTCTGAAATGACTTGAAGGAAGTAATTATTTAATGTATAGGCAAAAATTGTCAGTTTGATTTGAATGTAGAAAACTGGGAACAAAAAGTGACATTTAGCTGAAACCTGGCTTAATGAAACTGAATTCTGCCTGACAACTACCCCCGACAGGAGTTGAAACTGGATGCTCAGCCACTCTGCCCCTTGCCAAAAGGAGTTAACACCTCTCTGATTAGATTATGGGTGGAGCAGCTGGGGACAACAGGGAGTTGAACAAAGGCCTGTCCTGGACTCTGACAAATGTTATATTGGGGGCGTCGTAAAATAGCTTCCTCTTGGGAGAAACTGGGGGGCAGCTGTGCCTCTGTGAACAAGCTGGCTTGGGGGAAGTGGATAAACCAGTTATTCCACCCTGTGATGTGGGAAGCCACACCCCTTTTTGACCAGAGCATAATTTTAAAAATATAGATAACTCATAGGGCCTCATTACGACCCTGGCGGAGATCGTGGTGCAATATGCACCATGGAGCACGGCGGAAAGCTGCCAATACCGCCATTGGGGTTGGCGGATTCACCGCCCCATTCCGACCTTGGCGGGGCGGTAAATCCCCAATCCCCATTTTACCCTTCCCCATTCCCATTTTTGCCCCATAGGGTATAATGGGAGTGGGGAAGGCGTTAATTACGCCACCGTAGAATACGGTGGCGTAATTAACAACAAGGTCCCGTAGCTCCATGGATTTCTCCGCCCGGAAAAACCAGGCGGAAAACGGCTCCATGGCGCTACGGGAACTCGTAGTAGGGCGGAAGGGTCCGCCGCGAATACCGCTGGCGTAAACCCACTCCGCCAGGGTCGTAATGAGGCCCATAGTGCGGATTTGTCAGAATTATATAAGTAATAACATTATTTTTGTGATTTTTCTGTGAACATTTTAAGAGGCGTTAGGACCCTGTGGTGTATTCTGGGGGGTTGCTAGCGGAAAATAGGGTCTCACTCCAAATGTATGCATGTTAAAAATCTGACACTTCATCATCTGTAACCCATATCCCTGGTGCACATTTGTGTAAAATCTGGAAAGGTTTAGAGGTCGTTATCTGGATGAAAAGGGGAGAATTCTGTCATCAGTGGACACGACATCGTACAAAGACAGGGATCGGATGGTTTGGTGCTACAGCAAATATGTTAACTGGACCTATAATATTAGAAAAATGGTACATAGATAAATATGTATTTGGGTCAGAAATAGATTTGTGTGCAATCTGACAAGGGGAGGTTCCTCTGACCATAAAACCTACAGCATCACTCTGACTCACATTTCCTTCCCCCAATCATGGGAGAGGGGAGAATTGGGCCAATGACAAGTAGAGAGGGGCAGGCTTAGCTAGGCCCAGGCACACACCCATTTTCAAAACACATAAAAAGAGACTGCTGGGACAGGTAGAGACATTCAATTCCATTTGCTGCGGAGCATGCTGACCGACGACTTCACATCCAGAGATCCAGACTTCAAATCCATCAATCTCCAGAACCTGTAGCAGAAATTATCTCCAGAATTTGTAGCAGAGAGGCCTGAATCCACCAGCCGAATCCTCTTCAGCAGGCCTCAAAACTAACCAAAGTATTCAACAGCCGGGCAAGCTGTTTGAAGTTTTGCCGAGAATTTTTGCAAGAACCTGTAGCAGTACCCAGAAAGCAGTGTCACATCCAGAGATCCAGACTTCAAATCCATCAATCTCCAGAACTTGTAGCAGAAATTAACTCCAGAATTTGTAGCAGAGAGGCCTGAATCCACCAGCTGAATCCTCTTCAGCAGGCCTCAAAACTAACCAAACTATTCAACAGCCGGGCGAGCTGTTTGAAGTTTTGCCGAGAATTTTTGCAAGAACCTGTAGCAGTACCCAGAAAGCAGTGTTACATCCAGAATCCAGAGAGGCTAGACCAGCAGAGCAGAGCTGACCCAGATCGCTGTGAGCAGAACCGGTGCCTGATTGACCCGCCGAGCAGACAGAACCGCAGCCGGACGTGTTGACCAGATCCGTGACGAGGCCTAGTTCAAATTTTTATTGTGAGTACCTAGCAGAACTGTGCAGAACCAATCTCTTAGTTAAAATAATCTAATCCAAACTATTTTAACCTAAGTAGAACTGCCTCCTAGAAATCGTGTCATCTGTCCTTTTTAAAGCTGCACAACTGTCACCTGTCAATTCTGCAGCTGCAAGCTGTCACCTGTCATTTTGAGTTTACTTTAAATCCGAAAAACTACCTTTATTTAATCGTCCGTATCTCTGGAACCGTTTGGGCTAGGAACGAGATTTAACTTTAGCTTAGATTCTAAGCTTTCCAACAAGCCTAGAACCGACTTCCTACTCCTTATACTTTTTCCGCAATCGCGATTCACGCACTCGCGAAATTTACAGCGATTTGCAATTTTGGCTCAATTTCTACACTTGTCAAAATAGCAGCTCCATTCTTTCTTTTGTTAAAATCCGTTTGCAACTTGGTAATAACTCATAGAGCATTGCTAAAGTGAGCCTGAACTAATACCAACACGCATCTCCCACTCACTCTGAATCTCTAGAGGGAATTCAAATCAGTTGGCACATTTTCCCATCCATTGCCAAAACATTTAAAAGCATTTTGGGCCTGTGTTTCAAACTCCTACCTGTTTCCTCTAAGCTTGCTGGGGGGGAACTGAATTTCGTATTGTATTTGATTGCATTCCTGAGAACTGTGTGCTCCTCTTTCCATCTCCTTCCATTTCTTACATTGCATAGGGGAGAGGGGTGAATTGCCAGAGAAAAAGTGATTATCTTATCTTTTGCTAAAATCATATCAAATATTTCTGTACTGCATTTTATTCCTCATTGCTTTTCCCTTGAAACCATAAAAGTATTTTTGCTACTTTATCCATCCTATACTAACTCCTCATTGATTGTAAAGAAGTGTGCTAGTGCCAGATTACCCATTGTTGATCAACATCATATGTCTAAGTGTACTATCAGATATTAATTTATTATAAAAGTGTGATATATATATATATTGTTTAATTTTTTAAATACACCTTTTAATTTGCAAAACAAACCTACTTCTTGGCTCAGTGAGGTCAGGGGGATTCTAAGAGGGGGGTGTTATACAAGGGTTGTCATCCAGAGTACTGAACTGGATATAGAAATACATCAATAAGGGTTTTCCTCAGCATCCCAGACTAGGCATTGACTTAGCTGTAGTGTTGATTGAATATCGCTTACAAAAGTGGGGGCTCGGAGCTGGGATATTCTGGGTTAGGTTTACCACTTGTGCAGATTAATACAGTGTGCCAACTGACCAGATACACATATCCGGTTAGATCACCACGCTGTTTTACACTGTGAAAGCATCCCTCAAAGGAACGCTCTAAGGAAACAGTCTGTTTTGCAAAATAAAATACAAACTTCTGTAAGTCAGGAAGGAACTCAAATTCCAGAATGACGACCTTGGTAGATATGAAAATAGCCAGAGAGCACTTCTTACATAAGCTATTTGTGAGAGGTGAGTGGACTCATCAGGATTAAACGGTCTGGTTGCAGGCAATCGCGCAACAGGTCACTGAAACAGGGTCAGATATATGGGGAGATCAGGGTCCCCTACATGTCACCCTGAGTGAACTATATATGGCCCCTAAAGCCAAAAATGAACATAATAAGATTGCCAGGATAGCGGCATATTTGTATCTATATATGGGATCCATGCAGGACAAATGTGCTGAAGGCCAAGATCTGGCAAATAGGCAACAGATGGCGTTAGAGAAGGCCCAATCTGATCTGGACTCTTCTGAGCAGAGGCTGCGCAGGAGCCAGGAGTCAGAAAAGGACAGCGGACAGTACATCACTAAAATAAAGGAGGATATGGATGTGCTGCAACAGGAAAAGGTGGACCAGGATACCAGATTTCTGGCCTTGCAGAAGGAGTACCAAGAATGTTTGGACTCCCTACTGCAGATCCAGAAAAAGCTGGAGCAACAATTAGATTTCAATAGGGCATGTGCCGAGCAGGTAGTCACCCTGCAAAGCCACCTGATAGGGAGAAGGCAGAGAGCAATAAACTGATTTTGAAAGACCTGGATACCCAGGCAGAGTTTGAGCAGGAGCGCCAGAAAGCTGGTGCCTTCCAAAGGCAAAGGGACGACCTGTCGGCACAGATGCAGGCTCTTAGTCAGGAAAGGGATACCTTAGGCCAGGAAGTCTGCCACTTAAAAAGGAAAATGGAAGAAAATCACCAGGCCCTCCAGGGACTGGGTGACCTCCAAAAAGAACACCAGAACTTGTTAGAGCACACCAGGAGGGTGGAGGATGCTCTGGCAAGAAAGGAGCAGGCCAATAGGGACACAGCTCAGGAGGTAACCCTCCTGCAGCAAAGACTGGCCCAGTACTCCAGGACCAATCAGGAGGCACAGAGAGAGAATGAGGCTCTCTGCCAGCACAATGATAGGCTCCAGCAACAGGTAGTGATGCAGGAGAGACTGATAGAGTCTAGTAAGGCCTTAACTGAGGAACTGAAAGCGCAGGCTCTTGCATTGCAACAGGAAGCAGGGGCGGATAGAGATGAGGTTCGCTGGGAAAGAGAAACTCCTGAGCATAACCTCAGGAGCCCTAGTACCAGAGGCCTTCATCTCTCCAAGTCCCTGGACCCTGCCACCCCCATGTCCCCTCGCGCACATGAGCCCAGGGCCACGGAGATGGCAGATTACTATCCAGCTAGAAGTATGGGGCTCATAGGCCAGTACCTCCCAGGAATGGATGGGCGGGCATCCGGGTATGGGCACCCAAGCACAGTGCAATTTAGTGGGGAACCCCAGGAGAGTAGGCCCATTAAGGGCATACTGAAAACCAGTTAGGTCAGTGGGGGGGTACCCATCAAATCCTGGCAGCAAGGAGGGGTCTGAAGACTCCTCTGAGCATTACAGGGCACAGGAGACCAGGTCCCCACATTCTGACAGCCATTCCTAGGCTCGCAGAATCCGGGAAAACCTGGAAGATCAGACGGGCACCTCTGGGAGCAGCGCTTCTGAGTCGGAGGATGAATGGACCAGGGTTACCCGAACCAAAAAGGCCAATAAGGAAAAAAGGGCCTTGCTTAAGGACCCATTGAAACAAATAAAGGCAATAAGGAGTGTCATCACGCCTTATCATAAGAACGCCAAGTATTCTGTTTGGGAACACTTGGAGCTCTATGAGCAAATGATGGAGACTTTCCATTTGAAGGACAGCCAAAGCTGTATTCAATATGTAAAGTGGACCTTCTCACCAGAATACTCCAGTTTCTTTGCGGGGCTGGAGGATCAAAACCATTCAAGGTGGTCCACATACAGGGCGGCCATCTTGATACATTTTTCTGTGCACAGAAATCCTCAAGAGGCTCGCAAGGCAGCCTACAATTTGCAATGTGGGGAGGATCAGGCCCCACAAGAGTTTGTGCAAGAATTAAAGCGTGCTTTTGCGCAGACCACCAGAAGGGTGCGCACGGATAGCAGAGAATTCATCAATACGTTTTTCCATGCCTTATCCAAATACATAATGACCCAGCTCATGAGAGATTTTCATGAGAAAAGATCTTTAGACTGGGTCATTGAACAGGCTACCCGGATCTATGAGGTGCTGAAGCCCATCGAAAATAAAAATGACGCGCCGAAAAACCCCAAAACCAACAGCACCCCCTGCTGTTGATTTGGAGATGGGGGGGCCTAAAAACCTGCCTGTACCAAATAATTCACAGCCCAGAAGGCCCTCGGGCCAGTCACAGACAGGGAGTCGAGGAGGTAGTCCCACAAATGGGGTTCACCGCCCCCCTGACTATGTAAGTCCCCGCTACAAGGGGAACCGACCAATCCTGGGTTATGTGTGGACTCCTCCAGCCCAGGGGGGGATCCAGCCAAGCACCTGACCCGGGGAACTTTGCTCCTAACTTCCCCCAGGAGGGCAGAAATTCACCAAATCCTGGGCAGAACTTTTTCCCCAGGTATCCACCCAATTTCCAGCCCCCAAATCATCCATCCTTCTTTCCCCAATTCCCTGAGCCCAGACAACCTAATCCGGGAGAGGGGAGGCCAAGGGTGGAGGGGTACCAAAATCTTCCCAACCAGGGGTACTACCAGAGAAGGGATAGCTACCCTTCCCGCGATCAGCCCAGGGGAGAAAATAGAGCCCTGTATCAGCCTGAGCGGGTTTCACAACTTGAGCGCCAGGTCTAAAATATGGCATGAGATCTGGGTCACATACTGAGGGCTCAACAGAACCCTCAGATGAGCATGCCACCGCAGAATGCCCCAAACTCTGGACCTGGTGCTCCAGAACAATGACGGGGGCAGCACCCCAATAACCCACCGGTTCCCAGGGAGGAGGCTTAGGGGGAAGTGGGGTGTTAAGCCTTGGAGGAAGCTTCCTTTCCAACTTGTAAACAGCCCCTGGAAAACCAGTAACCGGAAACAAAATCTCCTACCCCTGAAAGTCTGCCACCCAAGGAGCAGAGAGGGGGTTGGAGAAACAAAGGACCCAAACAGACCCACTTTGTGGAAGAGGTACAGGTCTTCCAATTTGAGGGAGAGGGATCCTCAGAAGATCCTGGGAAAAGGATCTTCTCCTTCAGAGATGGGGGAACTCCTCCCAAGGAAAAATGGGTCCCAAGGGATGCCAATTCAGACTGGGGAGATGTGGAGACTGAGCTACCGCCGCCCATCATCTCATCCCAGAACCGACAATACCAAAATCCTGTGGGTCAAACCTATCCTGAGGACTTCCTCCAAAAAGGGGGGGTGGCCCAGAACCGGAACCAGGGGAACCCACAATGGCTCTGATCTCCAGTTGCCCACTTTTTCTTTCAGATTCCCAAGGCTCTCCACAGAAATCTGCCCAAATCTCTTGCTAGCAATGTCCAAAACCAGAAAGTTAGTCCACCAGTTGTCAAAAAATGTGCATTATCTGTGCCTCCTTGAGGAGAAGGAGGGAAGATACTATGCGCCGGTACATGTACAGGGGCAGGGTACAATTTTGGCACTGGTGGACACTGGATCCCAAGCTACCCTTCTGTCCAAAAGGGCCTTTGAGGAACTAAATGCAGGAAGGGGGGAGAATTACCGAATTCCTCTCACCTCTCTTCCTGGACAACTGCAGAACTTTGACGGGAAGGAAATTCCCGTTGAGGGGACTGCAGACTTGGACATTAAAATTGGGAGACACAAGGTGAAACACCCGGTCATAGTAGTGACTCCAGAGGGCACCCCTTGTTTACTAGGGAATGACCTCCTGAGAAGGTTGTCACCCCTAATAGATTGTGTAAAGAAGGTCCTCTGGACCCAGACTAGCCGACCAATAAAATTAAAACAGAGTGTCACCACCTGCCACATGGTTGAACAAAAATCTGACCAAGTAGAATTTCACTTCCAGAATAACCAAACTCCAGACGTGACAGTAATAGCAGTAGGACAACAGACTGGTGATGGGGGGTCCTCTCTATTTCTGAAAATCAACCTTCCTTCCAGTTTAAGGTGGTATTCCACACTGGAAGGAAACACCCTGAAATTCTTTACTAATCCACAATCAGAAACTCCCACTCCTATAGTCCAGAAAGATGTGAAATCAGCTCAGAGCCTGGCTGATATTCAGCAAATTGGAGAGCAGTTGTTCATCCCTGTTCAGTTAAATGATGGGAAGGACTCTGTTCTCGCTCGAGTGTGTGTGAACAAATGTAAGAGCTTCATCAGCGAAGCCATGTTCCGCCAACTCCCAAAAGATCCAGCCATTCCCACATTCAAACTGATAGACAAATGGGAAATGGACCTGGAAGCACCTAATTCCAAACATCTCCTGCCAAGCAGGTGTATGCTCAAAATCTCCATTGGCAACAAGAGCATAGTCCATAATTGTTGTGTCGTGCGAGACGTCACTGCCGCCTTTTACTTAGGCAGTGACATTCTCAATCGCTTTGCCATTAGTTTGGACCTAATAAACTTCAAAGCTTGGTCCCGATTAGCGTATAATCCCATGGGATTTGATGATTCAGAAAAAAAGCATTTAGGTCAGATCAATTGCTACCTTATGCAGTTGAAATTCAGATTAAAGAGGAAGTCACCATCCCAGAAAGGACCTGACAATTCTCCCTGGGAGTGAAAGTTAAAAGAGGACAAAAATTGAAAAACCCTGATGCTTATATCCATCTAAATGCTTCTCTCCAACAGCAAGGGTTAGGGGTAAACCCAACACCATTAGTCAACATAGAACATGACACCATTCCAATAGAGGTGGATAACAGCGACTTAAAGAGTATTACTCTAGCCGCAGGCACCATTATTGGAATGGCGATTGATGACCGACATTTCTCCATTGATTTAGGAAATGAACTGTTAGGACCAATCCCCAAGGACTGTTTTGACAGTGACAGTGAGGACAATACAACACCAGACAGGATTTTCACCCGGCATGGGGGGAACTTCCTGGTGTACACTTCTTGCCCTTATGGTAAGTAAGATGTGACTTGTGACTTCAGGAGGGATGAGGTGATTTTCCAGGTCCATGAGGGCTGCCTTTCCCACCTGAAGCCTCCAGTCAAAATCAGCACTCTGACCAGGGACTTCTCCACCCAGCTAGAGGAGGCCGCTGAGATAGCCAAACAAGAAGTCTTTCCAGGCTTCAGGCAGATGGTGGAAGAGAGAATCAACCTAGCTGATGCCTGTGTGACTCTGGAACAGAAGCAAAAGTTGAAACAAGTTTTCTTGGATTTTCAAGATCTCTTTGCGGTAGACTCATATGACTGTGGTCGCACCGACATCCACACCACAACAATTTCCACGGACCCTGGAATGACTCCAGTGTTTGTGAAGCAATATCGTTTGCCTCTCGCATCCATGGAGTCCCTTACTGAAATAATTAAGAACCTTGAGTCCCGGGGAATAATCCGTCCAGTCCACAGCACTTTCAATAATCCGGTGCTGGGAATATTGAAGCCAAACGGCCAGTGGAGACTCTGCGCCGACCTTAGGGAGCTCAACAAACGGGTCCATACTTCCCGATGGCCTCTGCCCTACATTGACCAAGGGTTGGCCCAGATTCAGGGGTCACAGGTATTCACAGCAATAGACCTGACCAATGGATACTGGACCGTGCCTGTCAGTAGGGAGGATCAATACAAACTGGCTTTTACCTTTGGGGGCCAGCAGTACACATGGACCCGGACTCCCTTCGGGTACCTCAACTCCGGCAATGAATTCAACATTTTCCTACATAAGGCCATGCCCGACCTGGGTGCGAGGGGTAACCTGGCTTATGTAGATGATGTCCTCATCAAAGGTTAATCTGTGGAGGAACACATAGCGGAGATCCGTTATGTTCTGACACAGTTGAGGGCCGCCGGAGCAAAACTTTCCTTTCAGAAAGCACAGTGGTGTAGAACCCGTGTTAATTTCTTGGGGCATGAGATTACTCCTCAGGGTCTCTGTCCCCAAGAAAAGAAAGTGGAAGTACTCCAGAAACTGAAGACCCCACAACTCTGCGGGAACTAAGGAGCCTCCTTGGACGGACTAATTACAGCAGAAAGTTCATGGAAGGCTACGCAGAGATCACTAGACCCCTGATTCATCTCTTGAAGGGGGGGTCAAGTGGGAATGGGGTCCAGAACAATCCGAGGCAGTAAGACAACTCAAAAGAAGCCTCTCACAAGCGCCTTGCCTAGCTTACCCTGTCAGAAACAAGGAGTTCTTCCTGGAGACGGGGTTCTGTAATACGTGCTTGAAGGCAGTATTATACCAAAAGCATGACAAGGTCAATAAAGTAATCTCCTATGCGAGCAAAACTTTATCCTCTGTGGAGGAAAAATTCAATGATTGTGAGAAGGCACTCCTGGCAACGGTGTGGGCATTGAAGAATTACCGCCCGTTTATCCAGGGGGAACACATCATAGTGGAGACTCCACACCAGCCTCTGCAATATCTCCAAAGTGACAGAATCCGGGCCGGAAATGTGAGTAATTCCCGAATTACTTCCTGGATTCTGTCAATGCAATGCTTTCCTGTGGAGGTCAGATATGGCCAAAACAAGAACAGTCCCCTCGCGCAAGGTCTGGCTGACTTGCATGATTGTGCCAGAGAAAACGGTCTCGAGGACGAAAGTCTAAAAATCAAGGACAACATGGAGGCATACCTTAATTCCCCACACAAAGTCTTTGAAGAAGACAAGTGTGAGAGAATGCCCACTGTCTATGTGGATGGATGCTCTTACCATGTTGACAACAATGGGGAATGCATGGGTGAAGGAGTTTCCAGAACCCTCCGCTGGATACAAAATTGGTCCCCGAAGTAGTCAGGTGGCAGAATTGATGGCTGTGCATCAAGCCATCCTCACTGCTGTCCAACATCAACTCCACGAATGGGTCATAATCACAGATTCGGATTATGTACGGAACGGGTTCGTGGAGCACCTGGTTAACTGGAAAACCAGAGGCATGTTATGTGCTAATAACAAACCCTTGAAACATGGGCAGTTAATTGAAAACATTGATGATCTGGTCACATCGAATGGGATGACCATCTACTGGAAAAAGATCAAGGGTCATTCCAAAGTAGAGGGACCAGACAAAACTGGAAATGACTTAGATGATCAGCTGGCCAAAACCGGGGCCATCCAAGGGGATCTAATAGAAATAGAGTTCCTGTTGGGGGAAATCCAGGTCACTGCGATCACTAGGTCCCAGACAAATGCTCACAATGATCTTTCAACTGCCCAATGGAGCAAGGAGACCCCTGATGCTGATTTAATTACAGCTCAGAAGGGGGATCCAATTATTGGTAAGTTTTACCAACACCTTGAGGACCCTGAGAACTTTCCCCTGACGGATACCGATTACATTGGGAAAGAGGACCTAAGAGTGTTGATGAAATGTCCAAAAATGTTCCGAATCCAAGACGGTTTGCTGGTAAGGAAATCTAAAGATGGCCACGATCAGTGGGTGGTTCCTACCTCATTCCGAAGCCTGATGTTAAGTCACGCCCATGTTGCGGCCACCGCCGGTCATAGGGGGTTTCAAACAACACTGGAAATCTTAAGAGAGGTTGCATACTGGCCACACATGGGGCAGGACCTCGACCAATACTTGAAGGGGTGTCTTGTGTGTGCACAATTTCAGCCATCATCCCTCACACACCCTGCGCCTCTCCAAAAGAGGGGGATGACACTGCCATGGTCAGATTTGCAAATCGACTTTGTAGGCCCTGTAATCCGCTCGTCTAGAGGAAACAAGTACATGTTGACCGTTACATGCTTGTTTACCAAGTGGGTGGAATGTCTCCCAGCCCCAAACTGCAAGGCAGAAACAGCAGCTGCCCTGATGATTAACCACATCTTTTCCCGTTTTGGTCTACCTCAAAGGATTGAGTCAGACAGGGGTAGCCACTTCACCAGTGAAGTAATGACAAAGATGTGGGAGATACTGGGGGTCAGAAGGAAGTTACATATTGCTTACAGGCCAGCTTCTTCTGGAGCAGTAGAGAGATACAATCGAACCATTGTGAGCATATTAAAAAAGTTTGTGGCAGATTCTGGGCCAAGTTGGGATATCCGATTACCTCTGGTCCTAATGGCCATCAGATCTACCCCTTCATCTGCAACTAAAATGTCACCATTTGAGTTGATGACTGGACACAAGATGGTGCTTCCCCAGCATTTGTTCTACAGGACTCAAGAGCAGACACTGATAAATGCCTCCACAACTCATGAGTATGTGGAGAATTTAAGGAAACACCTTCAGCATGCTTTTGCCTATGCTCAGCAGAATCTAGAAAGATCAGCCGAGAGCATGAAGACCCACTATGATTTAAAAACTTCCCGAAAGGTATATAAGGTGGGTGATCGGGTCTATCTATACAATTTCCAAAGGAACCAGGCCAAACAGCGAAAATGTTTGCCTACATGGAAGGGACCGTTTGAAATTATAGACAAAATCTCCCCTGTGGCCTACAAGATCCGCATCCCCAAAGGTGGTTTGGCAGAGGGGGAAGACAAGTGGGTACATATAAATCAGCTAAAGTGTTGCCATCCCAGGCACACTCTGCAACAACTGGAGGAATCCACTCGAATCCCAGAGGGGGCCGCTCCAGAGTAATTCAGTTCCAACCCTAAAATATTCCACATATAGCATATAAAATTCTGTGATACTTGTATATTTATATGTTCTTGTCTCCTAAGTTAAAAAAGAAAATGTATATGTTCATATCTTCTGATTCATAAAATGTAAATGTTCGCCACACCATTAATAGTGGTGGAAAAATGTCTAGGATTGTGTATTGCCGCTTTGCTTTATCATCCTAGGAGAGATGAAACCATGGAGACTGACCAAGGAGGACGACCGGGGACCGGGAGCAGAGACCCGAGGGGCCTGGGGTACCGCCCAATATTCCCATCAGGACCAGCGAGGAGAACAGATCGATCCAACTGGATGGGGGAAAAGATGCTGAACTGTGCCATCTACCGGAAGAAGATGAGGAGAACATCCCAGATCTTGCGAGTTCCATCTGCGAAAGGACAGAATGGCCATCGCAAGACGGGGGGCTTGTGGGATGTTTTTACCCATGCATCCAAGCCCTACAATAAAACTGTGCAGTACTGGCATGGAAAACATCATGATGGCCAGAACTCCCCAGAGAGTGCACAAGGAAAACATGAAGAATAGGCTGCCACCCATATTTGCCTATGTTGTGAGCACAGGAGGGCACTGCCTAAAACCACCATTGGGCTACACACAGAGTAGCCTGAAACCATTGGGAATGGCAATGCTGATTGCCAAAAGCAACCCAGAACTGTGGGGAATTCATTTTCTTAATCCCAAAAATGGTTGCATTACCAGTACTCACCACTATCAGAAAGCCGGCGTTTTAAAACCACCAGACTTTTGTGTAAAACTGAACAAATGAAACAAAACCAGACCAAGGAAAGACTTGCTAAGAGGTGGATACAATGTAAAACTATATTCTGAAATGACTTGAAGGAAGTAATTATTTAATGTATAGGCAAAAATTGTCAGTTTGATTTGAATGTAGAAAACTGGGAACAAAAAGTGACATTTAGCTGAAACCTGGCTTAATGAAACTGAATTCTGCCTGACAACTACCCCCGACAGGAGTTGAAACTGGATGCTCAGCCACTCTGCCCCTTGCCAAAAGGAGTTAACACCTCTCTGATTAGATTATGGGTGGAGCAGCTAGGGACAACAGGGAGTTGAACAAAGGCCTGTCCTGGACTCTGACAAATGTTATATTGGGGGCGTCGTAAAATAGCTTCCTCTTGGGAGAAACTGGGGGCAGCTGTGCCTCTGTGAACAAGCTGGCTTGGGGGAAGTGGATAAACCAGTTATTCCACCCTGTGATGTGGGAAGCCACACCCCTTTTTGACCAGAGCATAATTTTAAAAACATAGATAACTCATAGTGCGGATTTGTCAGAATTATATAAGTAATAACATTATTTTTGTGATATTTCTGTGAACATTTTAAGAGGCGTTAGGACCCTGTGGTGTATTCTGGGGGGTTGCTAGCGGAAAATAGGGTCTCACTCCAAATGTATGCATGTTAAAAATCTGACACTTCATCATCTGTAACCCATATCCCTGGTGCACATTTGTGTAAAATCTGGAAAGGTTTAGAGGTCGTTATCTGGATGAAAAGGGGAGAATTCTGTCATCAGTGGACACGACATCGTACAAAGACAGGGATCGGATGGTTTGGTGCTACAGAAAATATGTTAACTGGACCTATAATATTAGAAAAATGGTACATAGATAAATATGTATTTGGGTCAGAAATAGATTTGTGTGCAATCTGACAAGGGGAGGTTCCTCTGACCATAAAACCTACAGCATCACTCTGACTCACATTTCCTTCCCCCAATCATGGGAGAGGGGAGAATTGGGCCAATGACAAGTAGAGAGGGGCAGGCTTAGCTAGGCCCAGGCACACACCCATTTTCAAAACACATAAAAAGAGACTGCTGGGACAGGTAGAGACATTCAATTCCATTTGCTGCGGAGCATGCTGACCGACGACTTCACATCCAGAGATCCAGACTTCAAATCCATCAATCTCCAGAACCTGTAGCAGAAATTATCTCCAGAATTTGTAGCAGAGAGGCCTGAATCCACCAGCCGAATCCTCTTCAGCAGGCCTCAAAACTAACCAAAGTATTCAACAGCCGGGCAAGCTGTTTGAAGTTTTGCAGAGAAATTTTGCAAGAACCTGTAGCAGTACCCAGAAAGCAGTGTCACATCCAGAGATCCAGACTTCAAATCCATCAATCTCCAGAACTTGTAGCAGAAATTAACTCCAGAATTTGTAGCAGAGAGGCCTGAATCCACCAGCTGAATCCTCTGCAGCACGCCTCAAAACTAACCAAACTATTCAACAGCCGGGCAAGCTGTTTGAAGTTTTGCCGAGAATTTTTGCAAGAACCTGTAGCAGTACCCAGAAAGCAGTGTTACATCCAGAATCCAGAGAGGCTAGACCAGCAGAGCAGAGCTGACCCAGATCGCTGTGAGCAGAACCGGTGCCTGATTGACCCGCCGAGCAGACAGAACCACAGCCGGACGTGTTGATCAGATCCGTGACGAGGCCTAGTTCAAATTTATATTGTGAGTACCTAGCAGAACTGTGCAGAACCAATCTCTTAGTTAAAATAATCTAATCCAAACTATTTTAACCTAAGTAGAACTGCCTCATAGAAATCGTGTCATCTGTCATTTAAAGCTGCACAACTGTCACCTGTCAATTCTGCAGCTGCAAGCTGTCACCTGTCATTTTGAGTTTACTTTAAATCCGAAAAACTACCTTTATTAATTCGTCCGTATCTCTGGAACTGTTTGGGCTAGGAATGAGATTTAACTTTAGCTTAGATTCTAAGCTTTCCAACAAGCCTAGAACCGACTTCCTACTCCTTATACTTTTTCCGCAATCGCGATTCACGCACTCGCGACATTTACCGCGATTTGCGATTTTGGCTCAATTTCTACGCTTGTCAAAATAACAGATCCATTCTTTCTTTTGTTAAAATCCGTTTGCAACTTGGTAATAACTCATAGAGTATTGCTAAAGTGAGCCTGAACTAATACCAACACGCATCTCCCACTCACCCTGAATCTCTAGAGGGAATTAAAATCAGTTGGCACATTTTCCCATCCATTGCCATCACATTTAAAAGCATTTTGGGCATGTGTTTCAAACTCCTACCTGTTTCCTCTAAGCTTGCTGGGGGGGAACTGAATTTCGTATTGTATTTGATTGCATTCCTGAGAACTGTGTGCTCCTCTTTCCATCTCCTTCCATTTCTTACATTGCATAGGGGAGGGGGTGAATTGCCAGAGAAAAAGTGATTATCTTATCTTTTGCTAAAATCATATCAAGTATTTCTGTACTGTATTTTATTCCTCATTGCTTTTCCCTTGAAACCATAAAAGTATTTTTGCTACTTTATCCATCCTATACTAACTCCTCATTGATTGTAAAGAAGTGTGCTAGTGCCAGATTACCCACTGTTGATCAACATCATATGTCTAAGTGTACTATCAGATATTAATTTATTATAAAAGTGTGATATATATATATTGTTTAATTTTTCAAATAAACCTTTTAATTTGCAAAACAAACCTACTTCTTGGTTCAGTGGGGTCAGGGGGATTTTAAGAGGGGGGTGTTATACAAGGGTTGTCATCCAGAGTACTGAACTGGATATAGAAATACATCAATAAGGGTTTTGCTCAGCATCCCAGACTAGGCATTGACTTAGCTGTAGTGTTGATTGAACATCGCTTACAGGGTACATCCCCTGTTCATCATCTGTGTCATCAGATATAACACTTAGCAGGGCAGAGAGAGGTGTGGAGGGATGATTCACTTCTTCCTTCACCTTGTGTTGGTTCAGCATCCACCAACACCTCGCCGCTTCCCCCTCTCCCTCCTAAAACATGTGCCACAACTCAAATATAGCAATGCATTTTGCCAATTTCTACCCCTTGCAAGTGCCCTGTGTGAATGTCAATAGCGATTGCTGCACGTCTTTGGAGAAACTGCCACAAGGCGGCCATGGTTTTGTCAGTTTACCTTCGGTACCTTTGGACCATTTTTTGCTATACTTACAAAGCTTTTCTTTGTAAGGTAGTAATGTTTTATACAAATGCTGAAGGGGAGTAACACCCCCACTTTTCCCTTGATACATGATAGTACCTCCTTTACCTGACCCCAAATTGAAGTTTTCAGTGGTCTGCTGTTCAAAAATAAAGGGGTTCCAATACAGTGATAGAACATTTCAATGTTTATGAGCCTCTCTGGCTCTGTTCCTTAATGGGCCTGCTCCATGCACCGCCCTCCTTCACAATCGCTGCCTCCTCTGGCACAACACCACAATCCTGCGTGCACACCTTATACGCACCGCCACTGGTTGACCTCCTCTGCAAATCCCAAGTTCACAACACTAGCTCCTCATTGTCAGAAATCTTCGTCCTATGTACCAACCTGAGGGTGACATCATCAAGCTAAAACCACAATACAGGTAGGTGGACAATTGTGCACATACCACAATGACCCATTAATCCAACCCCACACAACCCCCACAGCTGTCTTCCTGCCTCTCCAGGGCAGAATATACCTCTATTCTCTTGTGATCGAACTGCACCCGTTGAGTCGCCTAACGTGTGAAATGACTCTCTCCAGGAGACTTAAACAGTCGACTCTCTTTCTGCAATCTAGGATAGGTCCAGCTAACCCTACCATCATCTATGACCCAAGCTAAAACACCCAACCCACAGGAATACTTTGTTACAAAACTCTTTTCATCCGAATCCTCTCGGCTACTTAGTCCATACTGCTCATCAGAACTGTTACATTGAAGACCGAATATGTCCTATCAAGAAACATAGAAAAGGGACTTCTACCTCGGCTCCTTGTCCCTACTCACTACACCAATACTAGACAATACTTTAACACTACACAATAATAATACACAATACCTCCCAATACTCAACACCCTCCCTTATGCCCCCAATTGCTCAGTCTGGACCAATACTAACATTCTGTGTTGCGCTGCCGCTGCTCGGCTGTCAACTCCCCCATCAAGACATTCACCTCCCCGTCCTGGTCTGCATGGAAACTCGCAGATTCCGGGCAGGATGATTTCCAAATGGCTCCCGATAGCAGTCGTATCTTTGTGGCCTTGGCCGCCGTCCCTCTCTCAGATATTTGCTCCCCTGTGCTCCTCTGTGCAGTCTGATTTTGTTCGACTCAGCTCCTGTCGAGGGTCGTGCTCGTGGTGATTTTTCTAAGCCATGGCATGGCTTCTACGTGTTTGTGTTACTCTATAGTTCTCCATATGTTATTAGAACATTGAATCTGTCAGGTCCCATTGGTTAGGTGCTTCTTCAGTTCCGATATGTTAATCGTATGTAGGCATCTGCAAGCATATTCAGGATCTCGCGCTCTTGCGGTGTCTGTGTGCTGCAGTTAAACTAATGACTAACGTGTGTTTGGATGCATGAGTGTGTCCTGATATGCGGATGGCACATGTGCTTCGTGTCTACCACTGCTATGTCATGGTGTCTCTAACGACGTCAACAGCACAGCTTCTCAGCGCTTTAGTCGAGACTGTCAATTGCTGTCTCCTTGGCTGCATCTTGAAGCTCCTCGTCCATTTCAGGCAACGGTTGCACTGCACCTGGGCTATATGGTTGGCGGAGTGGGTACCTTTCTTCATACTTGTCTACCATGGGAGCACTGGGAATCAACACAAAATGGTATGGGCGATTCGTGGTGTTTGTGATTCTTCTTCCGGGCCATGTGTCTTGTGCGAGGGGGCCCATTCCTCTTCACAGTGCTCCCAGCTGCTCACCTGGCTCTGATAAAATCAGTCCACCACACTGCAACAAGTCGTATTATGGGAGGATGGAAACTTGACCAAATTACCCCAACCTACATAAACTACATTGGCTTGCACTCCAAGCCAGGAAACTGTTCAAAACGGCATGCATCATCTACAAAGCAGTCATGTGTAGCACACTAGCATATCTGGTGGCACATGCTCCTCGACCAACATGTTTGATTCACAGCTCATCCACAAAGAGAGGACCCACAAATAACCTTCTGTTGTCATGCACCCACCCTCTGGAACTCGATCCCAGTGTTGGCTCCAAATGCCTCCACAATTCTCCACTTTCACAAATCTCTCAAAACATGGCTCTTTCAACAACATCTGACCAAGAAGAAATTCCAATAGATGCACGTAGCGATGCACAGACCTCACAGTACTGCGCTACTGTTAAAAGATGCCAGCACAAAGGCAGCCTACTCACACTCTATACAGTGCTCTGCTTCTCTTGAGTTAGGCCTGCTCTTCAAACAATAAAATAATAACCAATAAAATAAAAACAGTAGATCCCAGGTATTATCAGGTTTACAGGATGGTTCCTGAAAATTTGTATGGATTTTTTGTGAGATCTTCACACAGTAAACAAAAAAAGCAAGAGACAAATGCTAGCAAACAAAGACTGAGGTACAAAATCTGTTGTAAGTAATTTCAGCCACTCTACTGAGACAACCTTTTATAGGTACAGATACAAGAAGAAAAGAACCAGGAGGGGCTGCAGGAAGAGGAGGAATACAGAAACCAGAAGGCAGATAGCTGAGCAGGAAAACATAGTTGTCAACATTTCAAAACGTAGTCTTAGCCAGTCAGAAACACTGATCCTGTAGAATGGGTTCAATTGTGTGCTCACTTATGAAACCAACTTTTTAACACCAGAATTTAAATATTCAAATTCATTTGAAAAATTAAATTAAAAGCATATTCTGCGCATATTGGCATTCATACTGATTGACCTACAACAGAGTACCTTGAATTAAGACCCAAGAACAATTTTATTCCCCCATTACCTCATGGCACGATTGATGTGTTCCACGAAAACACCCCTTAGACATTTGAAATAAATATTGTACAAAACACCAAAATACAAGAACTTGTGCCCTAGAGAAGTGTTTATCATTAGGAACCTTTATGAGGATGAAAGTATAGTCATTCCACCATCTGACAAGGGAGGTGCACTAGTAATTCTTAATGTGAGGACTATGAAGAGGAACACTTGAGTCAATTTATTGACAGCAGTATATGTCAATCATTACCGATTACTCCAACATGAGAAATTGCTGTCAACTTGAATAGCATACTAGATATGGCACTAGAAAATGAGTGGATCACCAAGAAAATACAAGATCATCCAAAAACTCCACATTTCTAAATCCAACCCAAAATACAAAAATCAATGGATAAGCCTCCGCAACGTCCTATTGTGGCAGAAACTAACAGTATTCTGCAACTTTTGGGAGTTTATGTATATACCATCTTACAACCCCTCATACAGAAATACCCCACATACATCAAGGATACAACATATTTTCTCAACAGACTTAAGGGTATCATGATTTGAGAAGACAACATTCTAGTGATGATTGAGGTTTGCACTTTAGATACATCAATTCACCATGACTTGGGACAACAAGCGGTTGAATGGCTGTTATTTAATGAAGAAGAAGAAGAAGAAGAAGGAGCGTCTAAGGAATCGGTAATCATGTTTTTATAATTTATCTCCCAGAATGCATACTTTGAATATAATGGCAAATATTTCTTACAAGCAAGTGGCACCACAATGGGGGCCATAATGGCCCCATCATACGCAAATTAATTCATGTTAAAATTGAAGAAGATTATATCATCAAACATCCTTTCTGGCACAAATACATCAGCCATTGGGGCTGTTACGTAGACAATATTATCATGGTGTGGAATGACACAACTGAGACATTGGAAGCATTTTTAACGTACCTCAACCAGATAGACAGGCAGAAACAGTTCACACACGAGATTAGTAATCCGGGCATCCATTTTTTGGCTGTCCAAATTACTGTGAATGCTCCAGGTTTTGATACCTCCGCATTTCATAAACCAACATATCACAATAACCTTCTTCACAGAATGAGCATTCATCCACCAGCTACTAAAATAAGTTTAACATATTGTCAACTTCGACAGGTTAAGCGCATAGTAAATATTGATACCGAATATCACCAGGAACAAGAAGCAATGCTCCAGAAATTCAAAGACAGAGGATATACAGAACAAGAGTTTATAACAGCTAAAGATAAAGTTGCCACTATGGAATTGATGTCTCTGTTGACATCCAAAATAAAATCTAACTCTAGGAGTGTGAAGAGTGTCTGGTGTCTAGGAGGGACACTGCCAGATCTTTGCTTTTAACGTGCTTGCAGCGTTATTCTTCATGCTACAGTGTTTTATCGGGCTACTGACCAAGAAGTCTTTCAACTAGCTCCATTCCAGAGCCAGACTCTGCCTCCTGCTAACGCTCACATTCATAAACATTTGGGTAAGTGAAGTGTAGCAGAGTGTGAAGAGTGTCTTTTGTCCGGTGGCCCGGGCAGCCAAGGGCTCGTTTGAAGGAAGGAAGGACATTACGCAGCTATAAGAGTAAGAAAGATGGTGAACTTGCCATTGTTACTGCTGTGACAATGTTTCATTGACTCTATCAACAATAAATATGGAAGCTGTGACCTCGACTTCTGCTTCTGTGATGTCGGGTAAGCCTGTGAGAAAGACTGCATTGTTAAACATTGCTCTTGTTTCGTCTCCGAGTTCACAATGACATATACAGTCTAATGATCACCCTTCTACATTGAGTGCATCGGGAGCAGACAGCATAAACAACATAGAAAGTGCTCCCAACGTGTCCCCATTACCCATTAAGAACCAAAGAGAACTAGAAAAAATGTTAGTAGACCTGCAAATATGTACAATCTTAAAAGCATAGCTTGATGAAAGACAAACTCCACCGATTTCATCAATTCTGAAAGAACATCGGCAGTGTGGGCACAGTTTATAAAGACCTTGCTATCGCAGATATCCACCTCACACAATATTCCATCCTCCTGGAAGAAAGCGATTTTACTCCCTGTATTCAAGAAGGGAGACAGGGACAATCCAAAAAACTTTCATCCAATCGCTCTTCTAGACGTCATTGGAAAAGTGTACAGCGCCATTAACTCAGATAACTTCTACAAAAGGTGCGCGAGTGCGGAACTCAACAACACTTTCCAAACAGGCTTTGTTAGGGATATAGGAACCACAGCAAACATCTTTATTATCAATATTTTAAAGGGGCGTGCTCCAAATACCAAATTAAAAATATATATGGGCTTCATCGATTTGGTTCAAGCATTTCATATGATCGATCACTTGAAATTATGGACCAAATTGGAATTGAAAAACTCTCCAGAGGAAATATTAGAGCCAATAAAGGCAATGCACCACAATACAGCGCTAAGAATATCACTGAATAAATCTGGCTTGTTGTCTGAAGAAATAACCACAGCCAGGGGTGTGAAACAGGGGTGTCCGATGGCGTCTGCCCTCTTCAACTTCTTCATGGCAGACATAAAGAACTCAGACCCCCAAACACACATTTTCCCACCAATGGTTGAAGGTGTCCCTATATCAAAACTATTTTATGCTGACAACATTGTCTTTGTCGATCAAACACCAGTTGGTCTGCAGCACCAGCTTAACTCTCTGCAAATGTATATTAGAGCCAATGGCCTGGAGATCAATACAACTGATACTAAAATCTTGACATTTGGGAATTATAAGAAAGGCAAAAATGTACACACTTGCAGGTTTGAATGTCCGTCTATTAAGCAAGTTACCATATGTAAATATTTGGGAGTTTGGTTAAGTGACACCATAACTAAAGCCCCAAAGAATAGTTGACTTAAATCCTCAATCATGGCCTTAACTAGTCAAGCATGTGCCCTAAACCAGAGATATGGATGTTTTTCCATCGTACCAGTTCTTGAATTTTATCATGCCAAAGTCGTACCCACAATCACCTATGGATCAGCGGCGGTCCCACAAATTCCAGAAAAGACGTGGGCCTATTTAGAAGGTCTTTTTTGGAAGAAATGTTTGGGGCTACCTAAATCTGTACCAATTCAATTAGTGTGGCGAGAGATGGGTCACTCCTCACTGGCATCAATGGTTCTGTGGAAAAGCCTGAGTTTTTTCAGAAAATGCCTGCTAGCAGATCGACCAGAGATCATGGAAATGCTACAAAAATAATTAATGGCATCACAAAATCTCATGCTACAGAAATGGCGAGAATAAATGTGTGCCATTTTGAAAGAGATAGGATGCTCAGTTAAAACCTTGATTAATAATCCCATGACGATCAAGACCAAACATAGAGAAGGTGACTGGATTAATACTCTCAAGGACACAAATCAATACAAGTAAGTGGTTCATATTTCTCATGTTTTGCGTAAATTGGACATCATCTGCGAATACATGAAACAATTTCCAGACAAGAAATTAAGAGATCAATCACTTTGAATTCACCTTAATATCCAACCAACGAATGAAGTCCAACTTATCAGAGGTCTGAGTGAAAGCAGTGTCTATCGTTTCTGCAGAACTCCAGATGAGGTGGAAACATTGAAGCATTGGGTTATTGACTGTCCAGTCCTAAAAGAGAGACGCACCACAACTTTTTATCACCTCTTTTCAGTCTTCCAAAGACAAGAAATGGAAGAATGTTGGTCATTACTGGTCTCTGGAACCAAGCCATCTTATGTGATCGCAATAACAACATTTCTGGAACCTTTGTTTTTAGTTTAAGAAACTGTAGTTTTAATATGATAAACAGACTGATGAGAATTCCTCTGATTTTGAACCTCTGGAGGACATGACACTCTCTGTTATGGATTTTTATTTTATGTTTGTTTGTTTTTTGCTAAAAAAGAAATTCAAAAATCTAACTGTAATACAAACTGACTAGTTTTTGGTGAGTAAGTACAGTACACAAACACCTAGAATCAAATAAGTTATACAGAAACATTGGACAATATTACAGTGCTACAATAAGCTACAAGATCTATTTAAGGACAAGCCCATTTTGCCTTAAAAAGAAGTAAAAACCTTAGAGATTAGTTAGTCAGAACTTATCCCAAGAAGAGAAAGAGTCAACAAACTAAGAAGAAAGGAACATTCCCATGTTTGTCCTGCAATAATTCCAATAACATCAGTAAAGGGGACTCAGTCACCCACCCAAAAATAGGTGAAGAAATTAAACTCCAAAACTATACAACATCTAACACCGAATGTGTGATATACTCCATTAAGTGTCCCTGTGGCCTACTGTATATAGGCCAAACCAGCCGCAGAGCAAGAATTAGGCAGAAAAAATACAAATCCAACATCAGGACCAATAATCTACTATCTACGGTCGCTAGACATTTTCAGAAAGAAAGACATCAATATTCACAAATTAAATTCCAAATTTTGGAAGTGATCAACCTATGAAATTGTAACATGAGGAGCAGTGGAAAACTCCAACAGAGGGAGACTTATTTGATTGATATACTTGACACAGTCTCTCCTCATGGCCTGAATGAGGAGATAGATTTATTCTGTTACTTATAAGTGAAGGTCTTTTCTTCTTCCCCTGATATTTTTCGATTATTTGTTACGGGGATACACCATAAATGCAGAAAGGAAAGTACAATTTTGGATACATTTGCACATTAGTTTGATTGAGTTTTATCTTGTTGTAAATAGATATCCAATGTCGGGACCGTAATACAATAATAATAATGTATTACATTTTCAAATGCTTCCTTTGATGGTAAATCATATGAATATTTTGTTATTTTGAATGTTTGCTTATATTGATTGGTTTATCATATTTCTGGACTGTAACCTACACATGGTTCAACGTAATTGCACAGTTGTGCACATTAATCATATTCTTTTAAACTAGAATAGGAGGAAATAGCTCAATTTGTATTAAGTGATTCACGTTGCTTATTTTGACATATTACTTGAATATGCAATTATTTTGAACATGTATTCAATGTCTGACGTTTCAAACTGCTGCATTGCAACCCCCACTGGTTATATCAGTTTTGCAGTATCAGTAGCAGGAAGCAGGTAACCAAGATTACATCAGAGTAACTGACACAGGAAAGATCATCGTCTTGAGGGAATGTTCTCATCCCCAGTGTTGTTAAACATCAGCGCCATAGAAGTGTCTGCATATTTACATAAATAACAAAGCTGTCTCCATGACAACTATAGATCACGGGTGGAATACAACACTTACGCGATCACATAGCTCGATGACGTGTCAATAAACCGTAAGCCAGTGGCTGCTAGGGGCACGCGTACATCACAGAGGATGGAAGAACACTGATACATTTCACTGCACTACAATTGACTTTAACACGCGTTTTGTCCACAGATATATGTTAAGTAAGCTTTTTCATGATTGCACTCTCTTAATTACAGACGCGTCCTACCCCACGCAGCATTTAAACTCGTCCTATGATTATTCTGCCGTACAGGCACAGCATCATCGGCAGGTTTTCCGATCCATGTACCGTACGGCACACTCCTGTGAGGTAAGACCAGTTAGAAAAATTATTTTGACGGACCTTCACTAATGGTTGCAAACTGATTATCGCAGCTAGAGGAGATAATTAGGTCAACATTTTCTTTCCAGTGTGGAAAGTGAAGTTAGTGCCAGGCACGCGAAAGACACAGTAAAGCTGTCGATTCAACTACATGCTACAGGTTGTGACAATTGTGGTCAGAGACACTTTCATTTCATTGGATGAATTGTTGGGTTGGAGTGGAGTTGCTGATAGATGCATGTATCTTTCAAATAACAATTGTGATTTACAACCAGATTAGGACACTGCTTACATACATACTCTCACTTAGTAGAAAAGACTCCAGATGTGTTCTTCTAAGACAGACATATGAATGCCTCTCGGTCATAGAGGAGCCCAATCAACTTGAATCTCTTCTTTGTTCTACTTTTAAATAGAGACCAGGTAATATGGTGTATTTTTCGTGTATTATTGTTTTTAGAAATTTGAACAATGAATTGATATGTTCTGCAAACTAATGTAATTGATCAGATCATGATGTAAGTAAATGCAATATATTGTATTCATAGCGCTCGCCCTGATGAAGGATGGTTGTCTGAAATGCATCTGCAAAATTGGCCTCTTCACTACAAACTATGAAAATGAAGAATAAATAAGAAGATTTATACTCATAAAATCATTTCTGAATCTGACTTTTTTGAATTATGAATACATTCAAGCTGAAATTGCTTCAATTACTTACAGTAGTTTTGACTGCAACCCTTGGCGTCATCAGGTCTGGTAATAGTTCCACCAGACATTTGTCTGTTTCCGCAAAGCCACCTCACCAATTTGAGAAATGTAAGGGGCTTCACCAAAGGCCTTCTAATGAGGTAGACCTTCTGGGCTAGTGTGAATCTTTCATACTTAGCTTCTAAATTGTAGGGAGTTTTGGAGCCCCTTCTAGCTCCTAGATGCAGTAAATGCAAATGTTTTACCCCTGATGTTTTTGTTTTCATTTCTGTATTCAGGTTTATGTTTATTACGACAATTCTATTCTATATTCTATTTCTATTTAATAAGCAGATATTGCACAGCCACCCAAAGGTACACATGAAACAAACAGAATAAGAGAAAACAGGAAAGGCACAAGAATCACCCACTGCTTAACTATACAATTGTTATCCTTCTAAATTGAAGAAAGGCTTGACAGTTCCCATATTTCAAGTGGTAGAGCATTAAAAATTGACTGTTAAGATTGCAAGGATGTATGCTAGTGAACATGTGGTTTACTGCAGAGTGGTGCAGAGTCATAAAGGGCTTTATAAACAATTGTAAGGAGTTTACACTTAATTCTAGTGCTGGTCAGGAGCCAATGCAAACCCCAAAGAACAGGGAAAGCATAATTAATGGCTATAAGAACTTGCTACTTAGTATACGCGCAGTCCTATTTTACAGAAGCAATTAACACTGTAAGGCGAATTTAGGAGACCCTCTGAATAAGGCTTTTCAATGGTCCATTGTTTGACTTGATGCTGTCATGTGCTATTATTCTGACAATAGAGCCCTAAAAATAATAAGATGGAAGTTAGAGGAACACACATCACTGCCAATCGGGAAGCATGGATGAAAGGAGTCAAGAAAAATGGCTAGGGATTTCACATTGGCAAAAACCTAGAATGTCCAATTTGCCAGCTTGACCTTCTTTGAGAGAGTTACTTCTTTGTCATCATTGTAGAAGGTGAAATCAATGAAAGCTTTGTCTTTTCTAGGTTTAGAACAAGACAACTATAAGCACCCATGAACAGATTTTTGAAAAAATTAGTTGAATATTACCAGAATAGACCTGAGTTTATCCACCTAATTGAAAGGCAATCTCAGTATCTTGACTTTTAATGGGGGCTGTGGAGGTTCTCTTTCCTGGACCTTATTTTATGCTAGCAAAATATTTTAATAATAAGGCAGTTATGTATTGTCGTTCCTGTTAGAAAGGCCAAGGTATTCAGACACAGAATTTTGAACTGCATGTGGTATTTTAAAGACAGCCATAACAAAGTGTTGACACCAGGTGTGATGTAGAGGTTTTGTACCAATTGGAGTTGATGGATCAGGATTTTGTTGAGTCACATTTAGGTGCTATTGCAGCAGTCTACTTTAGACATTACCTGGGATATTGCTAGTTTACTATTTTATGTCATCTCTAACTCCAGGCAGATTGTTCAAAGCATGTGGACCTGGAAATGTAACTTTATTAACAGATTGTCGATCTGAGCTGGTAATGACATGCATTCTTCAAAGTTACAGCCTAGATTCTTGACCGTCCTGGTGGGAGTGGGGTAGGGGCCTAGGGAGACAGGCCAATGAACAGGAAAGGCAAAGGATGATTGAGCACTGAGATAAAGGATTTTGGTTTTGCTGGTATTGAGGCAGAGGATGTTATCTGGCATCCAGTGTCAGACAGAGTGAAGACAATTCAGTATGTTTTCAAGAGAAATTGTCTTTTTGGGCAGTTACAACAACATGTGTGTGCCATTGATATAAAGCTGAAATGGTGCTCTTGTTCTCTTGTGATCTGGGTACTCGAATGAGTATTCTGGCGAGCTCGTAGGCATACAGTGTGTTTGCACACCCTTGAAGGATCTGGCTGCTTTCTGTTTAATTTGTGGGTTGAGTTTGGATCTGGAGATTTTGGCGAGTATTTGCCAAGCAATTGATTTTCTTATCGCGGTTGTATGAATTTTGAGACATTTCCTTTTTTTGTAGGCACACTGGTACTGAGCAGAGCCACCTACACGGAACTACTAGTTATTAAGAAAACAGGACTGTGATAACAGCGCAAACCTAATTCCTTCGAAAGAAACAAGATGCACACAATGCAGGAAGTTAAATAAGTCCCTTTTCTATGATGCTAGTGGTCATCAGGTTGCTCTGCAACAGGGAGTAGAGGGTCATGGAGGAGAGGGGAAGAAGTGATCGAGGTGGGAAGTTGGTGGGAGGGCAGGACAAGCACCAGAGGGCAAAAATCAATGCAGCATTTACGAGTGGTGCAGAGGCTACAAAGGAACACAGGTTTAAACCATAGGTTTAGGTCTGGGTCCTAGCCTCCTGATTGGCTGATGCCACTTCCTCTGTGCTAATTGCAGATGATGTATTCTCACATGCCATGAAAACTTAACACTAGTCAACTTCCTAATTGAATCACAATTTCTTTTTAAATCAGGAAATTGCTAAAGAAAAATAAACCTGCCTTTACATACAGTGACAAATCTTCGTATGTCGTCTCCTCTCCCCTGGGGGGATCCCCTCCTCATGAGGCCAGGGAGGTGAGGACACTTAACAATAGTGCCCCTGGGTGGATGGATTCCCTGATGGGAATAGGGACGATTACTTGAAGAAAATGTGGTATCCCCACCAATCACCTGACCCTAGACTCATGAAGTGCTAAGGACTGTGGGAAGCCCTGAAGAATCCCTCTGTGAAGGACATGAAAAAGAGTCTAGCCCTCCCTGGAGGAACCAGAATTCTGGCCTTCCTTGGAGGAACCATGGGCATGGTGAAAGCTCGAGCTGCTGGCGAACAGAAGGGAATGCAGAAAAGGGGCTTGATGAGTCTACAGCGGTGCTCCCAAATGGACCATTTGGCTAGTTGGAGAAAAAGTCCGGGCAGGATGTGCCAGGGGATTGTGTAGTCATGAGGAGACGCACTCACTGCAAGGGACCAGATAAGGGAATAAGACTGCAGAGGCAGAAACACCCCAAGACCGAACACAGTCTATGGGGAGATACCCGACAGGCACAGGGGTGGCCAGGGTGGTTGGTAGGGACAGAAGGGAGTCCTGGGGACACCTGACCCAGCCAAACAGGGGAAAGAGAGTGAGTTTTTCAAGAGACCAAGAATGGAACCGAGAAAGACATGTCTGGGTCCACACCAATAAGAGGAACACATCATCAGTCATCTTCATAATCACATTACTTGGCAGAATGCTGAGCAGTCTGCCACACTATCAAGTGAAGGGGTCTAGGACCCATGTTTGAGAAGTAACAGGAAAGGGGTTTGGGACCCATATTTGAGAAACAACAGCGAAGGGCTGTGGGAGCCAAATGTGAAATGCCAAAGTAAAGGGATGTGGGACCTGTATCTAAGGAGAGAAAAAAAGGGGTTTGGAACCATATTGAAGAAAATATTACACATGGGTCTGGGAACCAAGGCAGTCCCTGGCAGGACAGGGTGGCCAGCTGAACTGTGAAATCCTGAGAAGAAGAAACTATGAGCTAAGGCTGACCCTGGCAGGAGAGTACACCAGGGCTGCCTTCTCGAGGTAACCAAAGGAAGGGAGTCATCCCCACCCCTGGAATACATGGCCAGTGTTGATGAACGCATCCTCTTGGCACACTGAAAAGATGAGAGGAAGACAGGGTAAGAGAACTATTGCCTGTTTTCTTTGTGAATATCAAGAGTGTGTTGGAACTTTGTTCATATCCTTTGGAACTTTAAGTTTGAGCACATTGGAACTTTGCTTTGAACCACTTCGGAACTTTGCTTTACATGTTGAGGAATAGTGACTTAACCTGGTGAAGGGGGCCATTACCTCAGGATTACAAGTACTGTGAAGATGTTGTCCAGGAGAAGGGAGTCACTCTCATGGACCAAGAACGTGAGCCTAATAGTTTAGTTCTTTTATAAGTGTACAGATCGGAAATAGGTTTAGGACACAGGACGGTGAACTATTTATTTTGGACTGACATCTTGACCTCATCCTTAATATCTAGTTGAGGCAGGGAAACCCTTCTTAGTCATAGGAACAGGTAGGGGTTTTCCTTATTTCACTTTTAATAAACATTTATAATGACCTCTATCTCAAATGCCCCTGCTCCCACTAAGCCAGCTACCTACACACACACACGTGCCTATAGATTCATCCAGAAACCCAGTTGGACCAGAGCTTGGCACTCCTGGAATCAACTGGGACAAGCATCATTGAATTGTAACCCAACATGGAGGGAGAAGCACCCTAATGAGGCACCAGAAACAACTGACTAGTTTTACCAAGCTCTGGGTGTGGCTGCCTATATAAGCCACACCCAGATAGAACTCCACGCTTTGCGTTACTCTGTTTTGGACAGCAGGACGCTCACCGTGGCCCGGGGGCCCCTGCTTCTGCAAACAGCTTATTTCTGCTCTGCATCCCAATCTATGGAGCCTTCAGCACAGCACTTACCTGTGTCCACCGCAGTTCTGTCTTCAACCTTCTTCGATCCGCAGCCCGCTGCTCATCTCATCAGCTCTCCGACTCAGCAGCAGCTCCGGCCCCTCCTCGCCCGCTCAGCGTCTCAGTTGCTCCGGTCATCTGGTCTTCGTCACAGCGGCCCCGGCACCTTCATAATGGCTCAGCAGTTTCCAGTCAGCGCAGCTGTCTCCCATAACAGCTGATTTTGCTTCGAGCATCGACCTGCATAATAAAGGAGGAAACACGCATTAAGGGTGCAGGAAATATCACAATACGAACAGTAGAAAGACAGATAAGAAGAGCAGGCATGTGGCAAGGGGAACACACAGAACGTGATAAAGCAAGGCAGCAGGATTTTAGGAAGCAAGAAGAGAAGGATTTAAAGACAGAAGTCTATAAAAGAAGACAAACAAGCAAGTAGTAAGAGACAATACTATAAGACTACTCTCCAAGGCATAGCACCTTCTAAGCCACAGCAGGACTGGGCTGGAAAACACATCAGTGAAGCAACTGGTGTTCCTGGACAAAAGCACCCCTGCTAAAAGCGGAAAAAGCAATACGGAGAATCTACCTTCAAAATACACAAGGTGAGCTTTCACACTCACACACCAGGGGTGGGAAAGATAATTGGGGACGAGTATGTAGGCTAGTTTACCAGAGTTTCCCAGAATTCACTTTACCTTTGATCCTTGCTCTCATAGATCAGCCATTCCAGAGAAGACAGCCAGGGAAGGAGTGTCGCTTGAAGGTTCCGGATCCCCCCGGAGAGCTAAGGTGAGCGTAAAAGTATGCCACACTGTGAGGTATTCGACCATCTGCTCGGTGAGGGTGCGCTCCCTTGGGCTTTTTTGAAATTTTGGAAGAAATAGAGTGATGTGAGATTAACCTCAGAAAATGTGTGGGGCTAATCCAGGCGCAGTCCTCCTTGTCACATTTAGCTGGAATGTGACAGCCACGGGTAAATCAAAGCATCTCAGGAAGGGGGATGGCAACAACTTCTTACTGCCATGTCCAACCTAATTAAATATCAAAGGCTCCATGGATCCGCCCTGTTCTATTGTCTAAGTTCTATGTGGTGGCAGCGCATAATGATGAGAGTTAAATGAAAGCAGGCCTGCGAAGAGGCTTGGCCACAAGAACTAACCCACAGAACAGGAAAATAATATGGTATGATATATGATTGGTTATTTATAACGCGCTTAATACCCAGAGGTTTCTAAGCGCGGAGCTGGGGATCGAACCTGTGGTGCTCCACGTCATTTCGCTTCTAAGGCAAGCATGTTGCCCCTGAGGTATCCTTCCAAGACAAATACCTCTTTGATATGCATTGTGTCAACTTGAAGCTAGCTCCCACCCTTCTGTATGAAGGGCAGTGAATGTCATGTCTGGGACAACTATTTACAGTACGCAACCCCAATAGGGAACCCCATTCAGAATGTACTAGTATGCAGTTTGATGTAGCCAGAAAGTCAGGTCTCTCCACAACTTCAAGGGAGACCTACCACTTTAATCAGGAACCATGGAGAGATCAATTAGCCAGAGAGACACTTTGATCCACAACAGACAGGACGATGGGTGGGACCTAGTAGTATACATGTTGTCACCCGCTACCTTTCCTGTTGCATAGCACTCTGGTTATGACCTCACGCATAACAGAAGATTGTTGGTGGAGACCCAGAATTGGTTCATTAAGGTAGGATTAGCCTGCACCAATCACTGAGGCCCATTTGGCTTTAGAAGATGGTTGAGCCCCTCTTTTGGCAGATCATTCGACAACTTCAAAAAAGTAAGAAGGACTCATTTGGACCCTGGCTGAAGGTACAGTCTGCCAGTGAAGGAAGGCCTGGATTTCCAAGAGGGAAGCAGGATCCTTCCTGTAACATCTCCCAGGGAACAGAGGGAGATACCAACCTCAGAGGACCCGTCCAGCAGCTCCAGAACCGGTACACAGCCAGCACACAGAATGCCCTGCTAGGTTCTGCCAACAAGCTTCCTCGGTGGGAAGTGCCAGAGAGTCTCTGTAGAAAGGACAAAGCCACTGTCTGCAAACACTCTCCTCAGCTTTGGGCTGTCCACCTTAAAGGACAATATGAGCCCTGCGAAGAAGCTAGTAGGAGTGCCATGACAAGCATCAACCAGCGTCCATCTTTTGAGGACATTTCCGAGGTAGTCGAGCCCTTGAACCGTGACTGGCTGCACCACTGACATTTGTCACGCTGCAGTCACTGAAGCCATCCGAGTCGCCTCGACCAGCATTCCAAATCTGCCAACCAGCACAGAGACAACGATTCTTGACCCGAGCCGCCGTGTAGGTCAACCTGCAGCTGTCTGTCCAGCCTTGCTTCCCGAACTGCCTGCGCCTGATACCTGCAGCTGTCTTCTGTCTTGAACTCTGTAGTGGGAGCTGCAAAGCGTCCTGGAAATGACTCAATGCTGTCGAGCATCAAGATCATCTCAAGCACCAGGTACATTGTGATTCGGACCCCCTGCTCCTTCTACGAAGGCCCCTAGTGACATTTATGACCCCTTGCTCCCTTGGTGCTGAAACCAAATAAAATTGAAAAGTTAAGACTGATTGCTTTACTGACTACCCTCCTGTCAGTATCCAGAGTGCATCCCTTTCCTTCGTGAACCTGTCTGTCCTCTGTGTTCCTTTACAGGGTGGGCTGTATGTTGTAGTGCGCTAGAACTGTCGTAATAATAATAAAGTAAATATGTTCATACACCTTGACTGGGCAGTCCCTTTTATCATTGGTTAATAATTGTATTTTTGCTGTTTTGCAACTAACCAACGATCCAAGACCTTGCAGAGATAAGCCTACCGTTCCGTCCACGTTACCAAAATTGGACACAGAGGTTTATAATTTACTTGTGTTTCCAATCTATTTGGATACCTTCTGGTGTACTAGAGGTGTGGGGCTTATTGATAGTTTAGAAACCGATACTCATCCCTGGACCACTGGTGCCTCGGAAGTTGATTTGTCACACACACCTGTATCCTTGTCACATTCTGCACCCTTCCTTAAAATACATACTGCAACACCAATATATGTTATTGGCAATTCGGCAGGCAGAAGGATTACAGGATAAGGTAGGCCACCAAACACTTCAGAGTTATTAGTCTTATTTTTGAATCCATCTGTGTACTAAAGTCACAAAACGAGGCAGCCTTTATTTGATGATGGGACATCAAACTTCAGGACGGCTGCAATGAATAGATTTATTCATGATGTTCTGACAATTCCAATTATAATGTGCTTTCTTTGCTAAATACAAATCTGTTCCAAAGAGATGTTTCAAAGTAATTGCCTTCCCCTGCTTATATTGAAAGAAAATGGCATGGCTGGTGCAAGGACAGAGTTTTTCATGGGTTACATTATGTTTTGCTTGGCAACAGGACATCATCATTCCCTCAACAATGAAGGCCAGACAATATGTGTCATTAAACATGCACAAACAAAAAGAAAAAGCAAAAGGTAGCGATTAGTCAACCGGAGCTGCAGGGTCGTTTTCATGGTACATTGCACACCTGTCCCCTTCACCGTACCATGGTATTTCAGAGGAGAATCGCAGAACCTCGGCGATATCTTTTCTTTGAATAGAGCATTGTGGCTATGTTGCTTTTTTGTAAGCCAGTAAGACGTTTACAAATAATTTGGCCGCCGTGCAGATATTCGCAGCTGTGTACAAGATGTTTGAAAATACACAAAGGGAACCATGTTCGTGCCCTTGAATAGTTCAATGAGTTTCAGTCTCAAGAAGTGGAGTTTTGTAACATGACCACACCACCTAATAAATTCAAATATTTCAGATAACACTGAAGCCATCCATGTAAGCTTGAAGTGGTTGCTTAGACGAAAAGCCTGTATTACGCTTGCGTAACACATTTTTAGCCAGCTGCTCGTGGATTTGTCTTGCAAAGGCTTAAATGATTAAGCTTCTGATCACGTAACACAATGCTTATTAAAATACATGGCACAGATTAAGCCAGTGGTAGAGAGAGGTGCGTTCAGCACTGAATAATGTCTTTAAAAAAGTGATAAGACATTGTTTTCTTCACTCCGTGTGACACGCACGTGGGTGAAATGCATCCAGATGCCGCTAACACTGACAGAAAAGTGTGTCAAAGAAGTTTGGCCATCGCGACAACATGGACTTGACTTTTGAGTTTTGTCAGAGAGCGTTAGCTAAGTGCATGTCCGAGTGCATTCCTCTTTCACAACAGATGTGTTTCATACGCAGCCCTTTCTCCCGAGTCTGGTCCTGTCATAGCCAGGCACCTCAAAAAGAGCCGTGCAGCCGCCGCAGATCGGTATTATAGAAACTGTGCACAGGTGTAACTGCACAGGTGGCAGCATTAGGGCAATAGTTGCTATATTAAGCATATTCTTTTAAAGCATTTTGCACCAGGGCCAAGGACTAAGACGAGGGCAAACATTGCCAGTACGACGTCCTTTCATTGCCTGCTTTTACATCACCAGGGCTTTTAAACGTGCACATTACATCGAATGTGCTCATTGAATTTTTTAGGGGGGTGGGAAAGGGCAAATAAGGGTTTGGGTGGGTGAACAATAGTAAAAAATAAGTGTGGGTGGAGGGTTTGGGGGGACTCCCCATTCCCCCCCAAAAAAAAAAAAAAGGATGAGCACATTCGATGGAATGTGCACGTTTAAAAGCCTGGCAATGCCCTAGTCCAAACATACAATGGAAGAGTAGTATCTTTGGCACTAGGGCGATGTTTGCCCTCATGCTAATTGCAAGGGACCAGGTCAAACGACTGTTTTAAAGTGCCCAGAAAAGCAATGCACAAAGCCAGCATTATCGTGTCCATTGTTGACATGGAGCCCTACGGATATGTGCCCAATGCAAAGCTGGGTTTTTGACGAGGCACTATACGTAGCTATGTACTGTGGCCAGATTCTGAGGCACTTGGGGGTCACAGCTCAGATGTTCTTCTACATGCAGGTCTCCTTTGAGAATCAGGGCCCTGCTGGTCGAAGGATGCAACAGCACTTCACCAGTCAGGCACACTTTCCAACCATTGAGGCACAGCAGATCTGTATGTAAACTAGAGTAAAATCTTTTCCAATCAATTTTTAAACACTAATTGGATACAATAATATGGCTCTTGTTATAGTGAACAGTCACAAGCTCTAGACACTTCAAAAATTATGTTTTTTTTAATTTTTTGGGTGTAGACTTTAATTGGGAACCTTTACCCAAACTTACAAACAGATTTCATTTACATCTTAAAAACAGCAACTCACAATGCCTTACTCAATTCTGTTAATTCTTTTGACATAAGAACGATTAAATGCCCAGTTGCTGTTGGAACCAGTCAAAGCTGTGAACGGAAGGTCCTTAAGATGAATGAGAAAAAAGTAGATTGTGCCTGTTAGGGAAAAAATAAGCACTGTACTTGACAGAGGCATTTGTAAACGCCTGCTCTATTTTATTAGCAGAACAAGCCGTGCCAGCCACACACCAATGCACGTTGCACACAGCCTCCTGTGGTGGAGCTCTGGCACTTACTCATATTGTAGCGGTTGATTTCGCCCAATCAAAGAATGGGGTGATAAGAATCAAGATGATTCGTGATCAAGGTTTGTTTTGCAGAGGGATTAGGCATTCCAGACTCCAATGATGAAGTCAACAGGGAGAGCAATGGCACAACACATTGTGATGAAGAGGAAGGTATGACATAGGATTAATTTCAAGCACGTAGATGTTGAGGCATCCATGGTTTGCTGCAGCAACAGTGGGCACAGTGTTCAGAGGTTACCTAGTATTCCCTTATTAGGCTGTGGCCACGTTCTGAGCCTGGTAATTTTCTCATCAACTTGAAGCATCTCTGGATTATCTCCTTATCCAGTGAATGGCCCGTCAGTCAACTGGACACAAGGTTTCATTTGCTCCACCAAATGTTATTTTTAATGTCTTAGTCAACAATACATATAACACCTGAGTTATTCAATTATGTGTTATTTTGTGTTCAGTGTATCCCCTGGTGTTGCAGTAGCATGTTAAGGCAGTTGCAAGGGAATCTTGTATTGTGTACAGAATACATCTGACCATTTTGGTGATCCCCCACTTACCTCTCCATTCAGCACCAGCTTCTTCAAAATTGCTCTTGTGCCAAAGCTGCCCTTCCCTTGCCCCCTTTCCCTCCCCTACCCGACTGTGTGCCAAGCTTGATGGAAATCTCAAGGCTGCCCCACTTCCCCTGCGGGCACTTGTATTCAGGCCATCCATCAAGCGTACTTTATGCTGTCCCAGACCACATACTCAAGGCTTACTTTCAATGTCTTTCGTTTACCTGGGACTACCTCCCTGCCTACGTTTTTATACAAAGACTCATTTGCAAATTTCATATGTGATCAATGCTGCAGTTAGTTATGTTACTATTCCAGTGAGGTATCATATCTTATGTATTCTTGTAAAAATCTGGTCTGATAACAGACCTAACACTGCATAAATGATTAAACTTCGACTTTGTCGGCAAGACTTTATCAGTGCCTGCCCCAACCATAAGGGCAAATGTCAATGAACTATGCAGCCCGGACCGACCCCTGCATCTCTCAAGAAAGTAAATGCACTCTGTAATTGACAATATCTCCCTCTCTATTTTTCTACAGGCGTATTTTAGGGTGAACAAAAAAAGGATCCAAAGTAAGAACGATACTGGATCACAAACTGGTTGTATTTCATCAACGTTGTAGTCAAGAAATAATGATCAAATTCATATTCCATGCATTAAAATACCTGAAAATGCCTTATTCTTCAATGCCCAATTCCTTTAGACAACCATTGGTAGGATCATTTTAGTATTGGCAGTTTTCATGGCACAGATGTCACATATAAATACTTTAGACCAAACATATAGATGTCATCAATTAGCCCTGACTTGTTCATGGTTTGATCACCCCCTTTTAAATATCCATTGAAGTGCACCGACAACATTTCAATCAGAATAAAGTGTGATTACACAGGTGGAGCACAGAACCCAAAAAAGACACACACAATGCATTATACAGCAGAGGAACGTTTGAGATTGCTGTCTTGTACTGTCCTTAGTTGTTCGGTGTCAAGGGCATGAGCTCTCTGGCCGGCCTCTCTTGGCCCGCTTCCTGCTCCCACCTGCAAGGCTAAAAACCTCGGGTCATCTTTGACTCCACGCTCTCCTTCTCTCCTCAAATCTCTGACATCTCTAAGAAGTCACACTACCAGCTGCACCTCCTCAGAGGTATTCTTCCTTTCCTCTACTTCCCCCAGAAGCTCACTGTCTCCAACCCCCACGGCTTAACTGGAATGTTTTTGGTGGGTGATACCACAGAATATGAGTCCATCATGCTTTTTCCTATTATAAATCCAGGACTCCAAGTCCTAGAATGCAAATCAAAAACCAGAACAGGAATGTGCCTATGTATTTAAATGGAGTGGATCATATTAGCAAGCACAGTACAGTACAGTATATGTTCTGTAAAAACACTTCGCATAAACACAACACAAACCAACACTGCCAACTAATGTCACAATCCTCCATTTCCAACCAAGAGCTTGCAAGCACGCTAGATTACTGCAGCCATAACTTTGATTCTGTAATTAGCAGAGAGTATAGATTTAACCATGGTCACAGTTTAATTATCATCTTGCTTAATCAAGGGTCTCACACATGCCCCAAAGAGTAATGCGACAAGTAATTTACAGGAATGCTAGTGTTCAATAGCCAGCAAACCCATTTTTGATACATTGAGAGGGAGCATAGATGAACCAAACTGCCTCAGTTTGGCCCTTATCTGTGGGCTGATGATTGCAGACATTTCTGGAACAGGAGGTAGAGCTGTTAATCAATAAAACCTTGTCTTTTCCCTGCGTGCATGTGTGGAAGGTACAAAGTCTCAAATAGTGGCTCAAGCTCTACACGGCGGTAACCGCTTCTCATTGCTAGTGGGCCAGAATGTCAAGAGTTCCAGTTATTTTTTCACGCCTTGGTTCCACCTGGTCCCACTTTACGTTTTTTGGGGGAGGGTGGGTATGGCTCCCCTTTATGTCCCTGGTTGTCTAAGTGGCCTCTGTCTAGTGGTGTAGGCTCAATGTGATCATTTAGCAGCCCCACCACGTCATTGGCAATGCTGCATATTTTAGCGGATTTCGTGAGCAGCTTTCTCCATCCCATCTGCAGGGAATTGCAGTTTCCGACAGTGGCATTTCTCCCTCCCGGTGTCAGTATGCTGCAGTCTATGGTGTTGTTGTGGCAATGAGGCTATCTCTCATCTCATTATATGGCAGAACTATGGGGCAATCTGGTGATTGTTCAGGTCTTTTTTCTGTTTCAGAATTTGTTATAAGGGGGGACAGGAATTAGAGCCCCCTGAACTGCCGCCATCCAACTTGGGGGTATGACTAGTTCTGGATTTCTCCATGGTAGTCCTTAAACCTCTGGCTAAAATGTTTTGCCATCCTGCTGTGACAAGGCCAGTTAACTGGCCATGTCAAAGTTTCAAGTACAGCTAGCAATGATTATGCATGAACCAGGTATTGTTTATAATCCTAGGTAGACAGAAATCAAACATGTGTAAAGGTTACAAGAATCTAGACGCCAAATCTATACCCACATTTACTGAAAAATCCCCCTAAGTGTTATTAATATCAATGTAATACAAACATTCCATCAAAGCGGCCAAATTGTACTCCTTCCTAAAATAATCCTATAATAGAAACATGTTCAATACCACTTTAATGAGGCAGAGAGAGCTAAACTGGAACTGGCAACCATCTTCAGTATTACTCCTTTTCAGTTGCTGCCAATCTTACTCAAAGTCATTTCTTCATTTTACATCGTGCATTTCTTACTCCCTTGAGAATTGCCAAAACTTCTAATAATACATCTAATAAATGTTGGTCATGTCATATTCCTAATGCAGATTTCTCCCATTTAATCTACGACTGTAAATTTGTACATTAATTCTGGTATAATATTTGGGTTTGCCTCCAAAAGATTCTCCACTTTCAAAAACCACTTTCCATCTGCAATCTCATGATTGGTCCCATCGTAAACCCATACTTACAAATAATCGATTCTCCTAGTTTATTTAATCTTTTTATTAGCATTGCATTTCATGGAATTACCACTAATTGAAAGACTCTAGAAAATTATACTATATGGATTGGTGAAATTACATTTGTTGTATTCATCGTGTTGAAAAATGTTATGCCTTTATTTATAATTGTCTTCATAAATATACCAGGAAACAGGACATTTTTGTTCAATAGCTCAATGGTTCTGGTTAAATATATGTACTGATATTTCTATGCATCTTTGAAATTATATTTCCTTTCCTCCTCTTCCCTCTTGTATTTGTGTCTCATTTAATGTGTCTATCCCGTTCGTCCACATTGTCCACATTGTATATACTATTTTAATTTCAGTATCTTATAGTTTAAATTTAGCTCATGTTAAAAAATTATAATGTTTGTTTTTCCCTCATTCAGATAACAGTATGCAGAGACAATGCTTGCTAGACTTTTTAAAGTTTGAACATGGTTTGCTCATATAACTGCCTTGCACATATGGACAACCCAGAAGTGATACTTATGTATTTTGAAACTGTGAACGCCTTATAAGATGTCATGGAAAACGCATTATGTGGCAGTTTAAAATGCCATTTGCAGGCAAGGTACATGAGCCGGTCATTTCTCCAAACTTGAAACTTAACCTCCAAAACCTTGCCCCCTTGTTGCCCTGAAGAGAGGGGCCTGGGTGTCATCATCAATCAAGGCCATTACGTAAAAATATAAGAAAGAAATACATTACTTAGACATAAAACACGGTAAGGACTGATAAGCTCATGTTTGTTCTTTCAGCAGATGTGCCCTTGAGGTCACAATTCCCATAAAATGTCCATTAGTGTTGCTATCAGGCCTTGAAGAGGGATAGGCTAAGATAAACAGGGAACAAGACTGGGGGCTGTAGTGAAAGAGAACTGTGAAACTGCAGTCTGATTAATGGAAAAATAAATTGTATTGCATAAAAAGGGCAGCGTATGTGCCACAACGGTCATTCCAGAATGTTATTAACAGTGATAGTCACCCCTTGTAACCATGCTAACATAGCATTTGTGATGAACATAACAAAAGTTATTAATAAAAATTTGATTTGGGCCTTCCCTTGATTCTGAGAGATTTGAAAGTTGGCATGAGCGTAAGGGAGATAAGTAACATGAAAACTAAACAGTGGCATATTTGTCACCGATATGGCTCCTGAGTAAATGAAGAAAAACTATATCTCTGCATAGGAAGGGCGTCCCGACTTCAGATTAGTGTCATTCGATTGGCCTCAAAATGTAGTTCTGAAAAATATATTTATGCATGTAAAGATTAGAAAATTTAGGGTACTTACCATGTTGAGATATTTTTTAGTTTTAAAACATGCCAAGCCCACTGTGAAATTGGGATAACAAAGCTTTCTCCTCCCACAACTGTCCCAAATCACTCTCCTCATCTCCTTGTCCTATTAGCACACAGGTGGGAGGTGGATAGAGAAAATCAACCAATCCCTTTAATGGGAATTTTGACCAGTTGTGATCTTATTTGTCCTATAAGTAAACCAGTTTGCATTAGAACGGTACCGTGTTCCCCTTATTCTGGGAGGGAACCTGCTGTTGAAATCTAGTGAGAAACATCCCAGCAGAGAGGCCTAAATCTTGCATTGGAGACAGGAACCAGGACACATATAAACTGACTGGGATCCCTTGGAGGATTCAGAGGAGATCCTGGACTGACCCCCTTGCTGTCCCAGTGGTGTCCTGCAGTTCCCTGATGCCCATTTCAAGACCTATCCTGTTAGTAGAGCTACCCCCAAAGCCATAGATTGTGTAGGCCTTATATCTTTTTATGCAATGTTTTAGTTCTTTCCCCATAGAAACATATCCTGTTTGTCTGTGTAGATCCTTAGCATATTTAATTAAAGTAAATCAATGAATTCCCCTATAGAAATCACGGAGTGTGTTTGTTGGCAATCGAAACTAACAAGCTCTTCCCAGTGTGTTTTGAGCTGGTATAGACATAAAGATTTGCCAAAAGAATTAATCCCAAAACCCTGTCTGCACGTGGCTCTGCAGGGTGCAAAACAAAACTGCCCCTTCGTTCCCATTGTGCTCTGACCAAAACCACAAAGCCCTGCCTGCTCTTTTTAGGTGTGGCAAAATGAATTTCCCATTGCTTTTCTTTCCCTCACATTGCATCTGTGATTAAATCCAAAACCGTTTTCCCCATTGTGTTCCCACTCTCTGCCACTGCCCATCCATTCAGAGGGGTCAAAGCATAATTGATGTTTGGATGGTGGGGTTGCTGGGAGAAAAGAATCACACAAAATCAGCACTCACTGTGTGCCTTGAATTATCCTTTTCTGTATTGGTGGGTGATTTAAAAAGAAATATTTGTGACTGCATATCTCAGTGTTATCTCTGTGTTGGTGCCTTTACTGAAGTCATTTCTGTTTTTGTGTTGCCACAGCATTGGTGACTGATGTTAGTCTATTTGTCAAATTTGGTTTAAATAAAGTTATATATATATATATATATATATATATACATATATATATTCAGTAAAAAAACTTTGTTAAAGGGACGTTATGGTTAAGTTGCGCTACTAAATATCTATGAAATTCAGTGAAAAAACTTTGTTAAAGGGACATTATGGTTCAAAGTAAAACCGAAAAACCCCTGAAATTCGGCAGTTATGGTAAGTTAAGCAACCATAACTCGCGCCACCACCGTGCACTGCTAACACTAACACCCAGGACATCAAAGATGACATCACAAATGTCATTGATGACATCACTGATGACATCACATGTGCATTTACCTTTCATGAAAAGTCTGTACAAGGGATTCTTAGTGTAATGTTAATAAAAAAAGTGTCAAAGATTATTGGAATAAATATCAAGTGCTAATCAGTGCATTAAGCTATGCATTGATATAAATAGCATTCTATTGTTAACTTCAATCCAGTATACTAAGGTACTCATGTAGAAACATAGGCATTGTGTGCAGCATACATGATGGAGGTGCAATATTCATAAGCTTGCCATGTTGAATATTGAAATGATAACTGTTTTCATATTAGAGTTTTGCGTACAGTGAAACTTGTGATAAGTAGGTAATAAAACCCACTTACTACATAATTGCATTATTATACACAAATCACAAAGAGACAACACCACATACAAATATGAATATATACAAGGGAATTGAAGTAGGAAAAAGAAACAGCTGAGGTTTGTTCAGCTGAGCCTGGGAGAGCGGTCGCCGGGAGCCCTGAGGGAATTGCAGGCCCTGGAAGCCCTGCCTAACCCTAGCGGGCATCCGTGAGTAAATTGTGTGCTTTTAAAAAAGTGAAATTGCATCTGCGCTCAGAGCGCGTTGTTGTGCCTGCTCTCCCCTCCCCTCCCACTTCCTGGTTCTCCTCTCCCTCCCGTCTCCCTGGCCGCCCACCCCCCCCTCTGATTGGCTGCCTGGCCGCCTCCCTTCTTGGCTACTCGACGCCCGCTCCCCCTGCTCGCTTCTTTGTTCAGCTGAGCCTGGGAGAGCGGTCGCCGGGGGCCCTGAGGGAATTGCAGGCCCTGGAAGCCCTGCCCGACCCTAGCGGGCATCCGTGAGTAAATTGTGTGCTTTTAAAAAAGTGAAATTGCATCTGCGCTCAGAGCGCGTTGTTGTGCCTGCTCTCCACTCCCCTCCCACTTCCTGGTTCTCCTCTCCCTCCCGCCTCCCTGCCCGCCCACACCCCCCCTCCCCTTCCTCTCCTCCCTCTTCCTATAACCACCTCCTTCTGGGCAGCCCTCTGCCCGGCAGCCCCCTGCGTCTAAGGGCCCCAAGGCCAAGGGCGATTCCTACAGTTGCGGCTCCCTGTGTGTCTGCAGGTGTCCGCAGGGGACGCAAGACGCAAGTTCAATTTGCCTTCACCACCTTCTCCCTGCCCACCCCACCTACACCTGGCCACTGCATTCGCATGGTGTCTTCACCTCACTGTGTTCCACAGTTGTGGTAAACTAGGGTTTTCTCCCCTCGCAGGATTCTCAAACTTAGGTGGACTCTCCACTGTGTACTTAAAACGTATTACTGTTGCTGTTCTTAAATGTGGTAAACTAGGGTTTTTCTCCCCTCGCAGGATTCTCAAACTTAGGTGGACTCTCCACTGTGTACCTAAAACGTATTACTGTCACTGTTCTTAAATGTGGTAAACTAGGGTTTTTCTCCCCTCGCAGGATTCTCAAACTTAGGTGGACTCTCCACTGTGTACCTAAAACGCATTACTGTTGCTGTTCTTAAATGTGGTAAACTTGTGCTTGCCGCTCTCTTTCTGTCTGCATGCTCTCACATCGTCTGTCTCCCCCCCCACTCCCTCCTACTCTATGGTGCTCTCTATCTCGCCTATCTTCTCTAACAGCTTCTCTATTGACTATCCTGCTCTCCTCACTAAATCTGGTAGGGAAAAGTTTAAAAAGGACATCCTGGTCTCCAACCCAGGCCTCCCTATTGCTGACACCTACACTAGTGCCTGCTCTAAGGAAACTCTCACTGACATCCTCTTTTTTGTGCCTTCGCCTGACCTATGGACCCTTCATATGGTCTCTGTGCTCTCTCCTTTTTCCTCTTCTCCCATTAATTGGTGGCACCCGCTGGGATGTCCTCTTGGCCCCCTTCCACTCTTCTAAGGCCATCATTAATGTCTACGCTAATGGGACCGTCTTGGTCCAAGGCCCTCAGGCCAACCTTCACCTCTTTGATAGACGCTTCCCTCGCCTCATCAACTTCCTCTCCTCTCCTGCTGTCCCCCCTCCTCTGTCCTCGGCTACCTTGCCTCTACCCTCCCTCCCTGCCCCCTCTCTTGCTGCTTCTACACCTCCTTCTTCTACACCTCCGCAGGGCGTACCTCTGATCTGTACCCCTCCCCGGAAGTCCTTCAAGGATGGCAACCTTCTCCACATTTTCACTCTTAACTCTCGCTCTGCCATCAAGCATTCCTCTGATATCTGTCACCTTCTTGAGGAACTGGACCTTGACGTCCTCGGTCTCACTGAGACATGGTTCACAGCCAGCTCTGTCACCAGCTTTGACACACTCCTACCTGACGGTTACAAGATCCTCTCCGTGCCCAGGCCCAACCGTGCAGGGGGGGGTGTTGCCCTTATCTTCCCTGAGTGGATTCCTGCCACTGTCACTCCTACGCAGACCTAGTCCTCTTTTGAATGTCTTGTCTGCCGACTCTCTTTCTCTCCTAGCCATTCCCTTACCGTGGCTACTATCTATCGGCCACCTGGTCAAATTTCCTCCTTCCTCTCCGAGTGGGCTGACCTCTCCTCCTCACTCCTGTCCACTACCGCTCAACTCCTCCTTCTTGGTGACTTCAACATCCACCTAGATGCCTCCTGTCCCCCCACTGGACTCTTTCGTGACCTCTGCGACTCTCTCTCACTCTCTATTCTCCCATCTGGGCCTACTCATTCTGCAGGGCGCACTCTTGATGCTCTGATCTCTTCTGACCTTCCCCTCTCAGTCCCTCTCTCCACTCCTTTCTCCTGGAGTGATCACTTTCTCCTATCCTCCCACCTCACCCTCCCTACCCCACAGGCCAAGCCACCCTCATCATTGCCACCCACCTTCTCGGTCATCCGACCTATGAAGCGCGTGTCAGTTGAGGCTTTCGCTGCCACCTTCTCCCCGCCCCTCCCCCTTCGGCTGACTCCCACCCTGACACAGCCCTCTCCTTGCTCCACTCTGCTATTTCTGATACTCTTGATATCCTTGCCCCTGTCATGAGAATCCGCCTGAAGCCCAAAGCCAAATGTAACTCCTGGTATGATTCGGATCTCGTCACCCTAAAACGCAAGTGCAGGGTGGCAGAGAGGAAATGGCGTGCTTCTTGTTCATCCTCTCACAAACTGGCCTGCCGCCTGCTCCAAAGGCAATACCGTCTCTCTGTTCTCACCAAGAAGAGAGCCCTTATCCAAGCCCGCATCTCTGCGGCATCTAACAATTCGGCCGAACTCTTTAAAATCTGCAAGGATCTTGCCACCCCTGCTGCAGTCTCTACCTCTCCTGTCCCCTCCCAGGCCCTCTGTACTGCACTGGCCTCTCACTTCATCTCTAAAACTCAGGACATCCTGTCCTCACTCTCCTCCTATCATCTCCCTCCCTCGCTTCCCTGCTCTTCCTCCGGCTCTTCTGCAGCCACCCCTCTTCCCTCCTTCTATGCCTTTCCCCTTTTCTCTGCTGACGAAGTTTCCAGACAAGTCCGATCTATGAAAGTCTCGTCTAAACAGGTTCACCCCTGTTCCTCCAAAACTATCAAGGACCACATCGACTCCCTGGCTCCTGCCCTGGCTGACTTTTGCAACCTCTCCTTCGCCTCTGCAGTCTTCCCATCCCCCCTCAAGCACTCCCTTGTGCACCCTCTTCTTAAGAAACCTTCTTCCGACCCCTCCTGCCCGGCTAACTATCGCCCAATCTCCATCACTCCCTTCCTGGGCAAGCTCCTGGAGAAACTGGCCATCTCCCAGCTTAACCTCCATGCTGAAGCTGTTGGTAGTCTTCATGACCACCAATCCGGCTTCAGAGCGGCCAGAATCACGGAAACTGCTCTCCTGAACATCCGTGATGACCTGCTCTTGAACCTCGACTCCAACACTCCGTGTGTTCTCATTCTGCTCGATCTCTCTTCTGCCTTTGACACTGTCAACCATGCCATCCTGCTCAACCGTCTCCGCGATAACCTGGGTATCACTGGTCAGGCTCTGGCGTGGCTGACCTCTTTCCTTTCCAATCAACCCTCCCAGGTCCAACTTGGGTCCTTCCTCTCTGACATCTTTTTCTCCACCTGTGGTGTTCCCCAGGGATCTAATCTCTCTCCCTGGCTTTTCAACCAGTATCTGGCACTTCTTGCCCACCGCATCGCCGCCCTCTGCCCCAACTGTCAGTGCTATGCGGACGATACCCAGCTCATTTTCAGGCTACCCTCGGCCTCCTCTTCTCCTGCCCTCATCTCTGACTGTCTGTCTGCTATCCAGGAATGGTGTGCTGCCAACGACCTCCGCCTTAATGCTAGTAAGACTGAGATTCTACTCATCGGCACACCCACTCCCTCCTTCCCTGCAGCTCTCTGGCCAGCCTCTCTTGGGCCTCTTCCTGCTCCTACCTGCAAGGCAAAAAACCTCGGGGTCATCTTTGACTCCACACTCTCCTTCTCTCCTCATATATCTGACGTCACTAAGAAGTCACACTACCAGCTGCACCTCCTTAGAGGTATTCTTCCCTTCCTCTCCTTCCCCCAGAAGCTCACTGTCTCCCGAGCCCTGGTTCTCTCGAAGCTGGACTACTGTAACAGTCTCTATCTTAATCTGCCTGCCTCCACTCTCCGCCCTCTGCAACTCATCCAGAACAGAACTGCGAGACTTGTCCTTGGCCTCAAACCCAGGGACCGTATCTCTCCAGGACTGAAATCTCTACACTGGCTCCCAGTGGCTGCGAGGATTAAGTTCAAAACCCTCTGCATTGTCCACAAGGCCTTCTGGGGTCTGGGGCCTAAATACCTGCAACTCTCTCTTCCTAAATATCTTCCTTGCCGAGCCCTTCGCTCATTCGTCTCCTACTCCCTCAGGGTCAGCCGCTTCTCGAAGCAAGGAGCTGGGGGTAGATCTCTCTCCGCGGCAGGAGCCTCCCTCTGGAACAGCCTTCCTGCCTCCCTGAAACTTGAGGAGAACCATCTCCGGTTCCGGAAGCACCTCAAAACCTTCCTCTTTGCTTCTGCTTTCTCTCTCCCTCTCCCCTGCTAAATTCTTCACTAAATTCTGCACTGAATCTGAAACTTGGCCACTCTCACCGACCTCGGTCCTGGGCCCAGCCACTCTCCACTTGCACTGCCTCCCTGGCAACCCCTGCACTGCGAGACTGTCTCTGTATCCCTACAGCCCCCCCTTCCCAGCACTTGTCTGCACTTACCTTGCACTTGCCACCAGCTGGCCCTATTTATTTATTTATCTATTTATTTCTATTCTACTTACCTTGTACTGCACTTTTCCCTTTCCCCTACCCCTGCACTTGCGCGGTCTGAATGACACCTGGCCTAGTAGGATCGTTGTCTGTCCTCCCCCTGTTCCCCCCTCCCTGCCTCGTCGCGCCTTGAAACACTAGTGTATAGGCGCGTTTCAAATGCCATATTATATCATATCATATCAATAGTAGCAGAAAGTGTTCATAACCTAACTGATTACCTTTATGGAGAGAAATGATTGCTCTGTTTCAAAGCTGTTACTTACCCTATCTATATATATCACATGATGTGTCTGGTCCCTAAGGAAAATAGTGTAAGTACAACATATAAAAATATGAGCATATACAGGGAAAGTACAGTAATAAAAAAACATCAAAAGTATCAGAAAGTGCTGATAAATCTACTGATAATTTTAATGCACAAAAAGTATTGCTGTCTTTCAAGGTTGTGACTTCTCCTATGTATATGTTTCATATGATATGACTGGACTATAAGGGAATTATTCTAAGAACATACTTGAAGGATAAGTCTACGAATATAGTAATTTACAATTTCTAGTTCCTGACTGTTACTGAAGAAAATCATGTGGCCTAGATATGCCAGGAAAGTAAAAAAGGGAGAGCCAGCCGCATGATGTCATCAGTGATGTCATCAATGACATTTGTGATGTCATCTTTGATGTCCTGGGTGTTAGTGTTAGCAGTGCACGGTGGCGGCGTGAGTTATGGATGCTTATCTTACCATAACTGCCGAATTTCAGGGGTTTTTCGGTTTTACTTTGAACCATAACGTCCCTTTAACAAAGTTTCTTCACTGAATTTCATAGGTTTTTAGTAGCGCAACTTAACCATAACGTCCCTTTAACAAAGTTTTTTTTACTGAATTTCATAGGTTTTTAGTAGCGCAACTTAACCATAACGTCCCTTTAACAAAGTTTTTTCACTGAATTTCATAGGTTTTTAGTAGCACAACTTAACCATAATATCCATGACTTCATATACATGTAACATAGAACATACTAACCCCCTCATAGTGATTTTCATGTCCGCGGACACATCGAAAATCTGAGCGTGGTGAATGTAAATTTAAATAGTGTGCCCCATTTACCCTTTGAAGTTGGCTCTGAAAAGAGTTGTTTTTTTTTTATTTTTACAGATGCTTACCTGTTATTTTGTATTTTTTTTTCTTGTTTTTTTTTTCTTACTTTACTCCTAAAATCTTTACATAACCTTCTCCAAAGCAACCCTTACATTCCAAAATAGAAAGGCATTTCCCGTAAAAGATAAAGAAATGCCATCTTCTTTAAAATTAACAGCATTAGTGACATCAATATTCTCATTGTTACAGAAGAACATACCAGCTTTAGGCATGAAGGCACACATGCCTCGGTTGATGACACACCTAGCAATGTTTTGCTGAGGACAAAAAACTGAACTATTGTCCCATATTGCCCTAGGTAGTAATCCAGAAAAAATTACTTTCGCATTTGGAAGGATCTTCATTATGGCTTGAACCAAGCGTTCCAAATCAGCCAACAAAGTAGGGGCACTGCCGTTGCCCAAATGGAAAGCACCATAGTGCAAAACTACCACATGCGGACTATTCATCGTGGCCATATCCTCACAAACTTGTACAATTCCCTGTACATTGCAATCAGGCATAGTGCTTCACACCACCTCCACTCCTTTCACATCAAAGTTCTTTGCAACATGCCTGCATTCAGCGTACTGCTGTAAACCATGCACAAAGATATCTCCGAGCACCAACACCCTGACTTTCTCCACTTCTGCCATCTTCACCACACACAGTCTCTTTCAACACAAATCCACAACCTCGAAATCTGATTGGCTGATCCATACAGTCTTCTTTCCATTTTGGATTTCCTGGAAAAACCCGGATGTAGCACGCCCTGTCCACGAACAGCCGTGGTGTCCGCGGACGGCCTCCACTTTACTCTCTGTGCCATTCCCTCATTGCATACAGCTAATCAATCACACAATACGAATAACGTCCTCAGAACACCCCCATTTTGTGAATTTTCGAACATTTCAGGACAATTATCATTTCATTATTCAACATATTAACATTACAAATATTATACTTTCATCTTGTACTCAGCACACAATGCTATGTTTCTCCATTAGTAGCTCAGTATACTAGATAGAATCCCATAATACAATGCTATTTATATCAATGCATCGTTCAAAGCACTAATAACGGTATGATATTTATTGCAATATCCTTGACACTTTTTTCGCAACATTATAATAAAAATCCCTAGTACACAAATTCCATGAAAAGTACATACACATGTGATGTCATCAGTGATTTCATCAATGACATTTGCGATGTCATCTTTGATGTCCTGGGTGTTAGTCTTAGCAGTGCACTGTGGTGGCGCGAGTTATTTTTCATAGCTTACCATAACTTGCGATTTTCAGGGGTCTTTCGGCTGTACTTAGAACCATAACGTCCCTTAAACAAACTTTTTTTAATATCACGCAAACAATATACAAACATGGCGTGCAAAAACCAACTTCTCACAGATGGCTTTACACAGAATGTTGCAAAGTAAGAATTTATGCTCGTTCACAGTGAAGGTCAGCTGCTTCCATTTTTTTCTCGGGCCCCGGAGAGGCTCACGAAGCAGACTATAAGGTTGTATTGTGTTTTGACCTTGACAGACAGAGATTGTGATGAAAGACTTCTCTTAAAGGAGTGTTGCTAAAACGTAAGAGAAGATAAGGATGACATTTATGAAACAAAACCACTTTTATATATTATATCACTATGCAAAAGATCGTTGGCACACGTGGAGTCGTATTTTGGGACTGCACCACTCGTAGACAATGGAAATTGCAATTGTACTGTAAATAACCCTTTAGATTATTTTTTACCAAATATAATTACAATAGCGTAGCATTAAAGACCGCTCAAGTTGAACTTGTTTGTTGAAAGTGGCATAATGTTTTCTACCGCGCACTATCACCGCCGAATTGATCCCCTGTTGTTTAGAGGGCTCTGAAAAAGGCAGACGACACAGGGTGGGTTAATATAAATAATTTAACCGGTCTATAGGCGGTCAAGCGCTCTACTCGCTGTGCCACTTCACTGTAGCCTGTCAAGTGGCACAGCGAGTACAACGCTCGCTTTGACATCCGTGCACAGCTTGCTAACGCAAGTTCGAATCCCGGCAAGGCCAAACTCAGCCTTTCATCCTTCCGTGGTCGATAAATGAGCACCACAAATCGTGGTTAATAATAAGCACCGCTTAGATACCTCACGGTTCTTAGCGCTATATGAATGGGAAAATATTATTATTTTATTATTAACATACTCCGTTGCACTATCTTCGATAGCAAATAGTTTCACGCCCTAATAAATAAAATGATGATTTTTAATGAAGATCGGCTGGTGAGACTAATTTATGTTTTTTAAAACAGGTATGTGGCCCCATTTTGCCTATGTCACGATTTACAGACTCCAGCGGATGGGGTCTTCAACTGCCAGGTGCAGGTCCAAACATGCCACTTCATGACCCTCACCATTTTATGGGACAATCGCCAAGGACCAATATGCCCTTACGCAGTACTAGCGGCTACAAACAACATACCAACCAATAGGGTGGTCTAATGGCTCATTTTTGGAGCAACCTTCCGATTATCAGAGCAACCATTTACTGCTTTTATCATAAACCAACAGCCTATCTACCGCAAAGGTACAACGCATGGCTCCAAATAAACTTTTGCTGATCGACAGCAGAGACAATAGCAAATCGCTGAATATTCACTAAACATTTCATGTGAAATAAATGTACTTTACCAAATGTAAAATCCTGCTGTTTACTTTTAAACCACAGTTTCATATTCCGAATTGTGGCGCACTGAGTTGTAAGCTGATCTAACACCCTCTGTACCGCAAAGGAACATCGCGTGCCTCAACATGAACTTTTGCGGATCGACCACAAAGACAAATGCAAATTGCTGAATATTCTCTAAACATTTGATGTCAAATAAATGTACTTTACAAAATTTACAATCTTGCTGTTTGCTTTTAAATCACTGTTTCATATTCCGAATTGTGGCGCGCTGTGTTGTGACATAATATGTGTTGTCTTCCGGGTTCTGTGTAAAGTCACTCAGGACTGGAGAGGACTGGGTGCATTTGATGACGCACCCTGTAACGTCACGGAGAGAGGCGGGGAATATGAATGCTTTGATATTATCAGACTTAGGGGCGGGAGATATGATTTAGTGTCGCAAAAGCAAGTCAGCCAGGTCAATAGCGCCAGTCATAGGATTATCACATAATGTCGGCGCACACCAGCCGGATTTATCGTTTCATTAGTGGACAAAAAGTCGGTTGACGCCCATAGGAAATTGTACTATTAGCGGACAAAAGGAGTGGTCTTAAAACACTTTCACCCTGACAACGAACAATACAAACAACGTTCTCAGGACACCCCCATTTTGTGTAATTGCAACCATTTCGGGACACCGCGAGTGTTCTTAGAACACATTCAACTAGACAGATTACAATACGGACAGCGTCCTGAGGACACCCCCAGTTTGTGTATTTACGAACAATTAAGTACACCGCGAGTGTTCAAGCTCATTTTTACCTTCCTTGCGAACAAAAATGACGCATACTCTGTCCTCTAAACACCCCACCATTTAGTTTATTTACAAAATGTCAGAACAGCCGTGTTCTCCGCGGACAAATCGAACACAACAAAAACGTGTAGCACATAAAAAAACAAAACATTGAACCTATCTCATACTCCCCCACCCTCCCCAAACACTCTTACACACCAACACAGGGCACTAAATACAATTTTTTATCCACATTTCAATGCGCTGTACGCGGTCGACGGCGAATACAAGATGGCGGGTGCCACAGAAAATCTGACGCGCTCCACGCCACTCGCCGTCCAATCAGCGAACACGTTACATGTCTGCGGACATGACGCAAGGCCATGGGCCAATCGGGGTGCTGTGCGCGGAGCGAACAGGGAAGTCCGTCTGCGAAGCGAACACAGATATCACTCATTTTTTTGCCTTACATTTTGGTCATTTTTAAAAAAACTACTGGACCGATTTACACCAAATTGCAAAAGCACGCTTTCGGTACCAGGCCGCCGCTCCTGCCGCAAATTTGGTGTAAATCCGTCCAGCGGTTCGGGCTGTAGCCGTGCGCAAAGTTTTTTCCCATTCAGTCTATGGGGAAAAAAAAAAGTTTTGGGACCCCCCCTATAACTTTTCCCCCCCTGGACGAATCCTCACCCAACTTTGCAAAAAAAATTCAGAGTGGGCCATATACTTTATTCATAACTACATGGCCACGGTAATACATATATATATATATATATATATATATATTCTTACTACACACCAACCTGGTTCTTAGTCAACTGCGGCACTGGGTAATTGCTGGTGTTGGGTGCGAGACAGGTTGGAGGCCTTACCAAATTGAACTTTAACAAAACTAATAGTGCTTTATTGTGCCCCACATTTATTGCGGGAAAGGAACTCCTTGAGTTGAGTGTGACCACGTAACAAACCCCAACAAGAGCGATTTTAATAGGCCCAGTGACGTTGAGATTACGCAAGTGCAGGGGGAAAAAAGTGGAGGAGTGCCGAGAGAAGGAGAGGAGGAGCAAGTGCAGGACAAAGGAACAAAACATCAAGAACAAGAAGTGCGGCTAACAGGTGGCAGTGCAAGGTTAAGTGCAGAATAGCAAGTGATAGATAGTGCAGATAGGGAGACTGTAGGGTACAGATACAGCCTCAAGTTCAGGGCTGCTAGTAGGCAGTGCAGGTGTGCCACTGGGAAGGCAGGGACCTGGGCCCGTGACTCAGAGGGTAGTCATGTAACCAGTGCAGCATCAGACAGGAGATCAGCAGGGAAGAGGAAGGGAGAAGGCAGAAGCAAAGAAGAAAGTCTTGAGCTGCTTCCGGAACCAGAGATGGTTCTGCTCAAGTTTCAGAGAGGCAGGGAGGCTGTTCCAGAGGGAGGCACCCGCCATAGAGAGATCTGCCCCCAGCTCATTGCTTGGAAAAATGCCTGATCCTGAAAGTGTTGGAGGTGAAGGAGCAAAGGGCTCGAGTAGGAATATACTTCAGAAGAGAAAGCTGGAGATATTTTAGTCCCAGGCCCAGAAGGCCTGACAACAAGAATGCCCTTGACTACTTACTCTCTATCATGCTGGTATGTTTTCTACTGGGACACTTTGTCACCTAGTGCATGTAGCATCATTTTATACTCCAGCGCTCTGGGTTCCCCAGTTCTGCCCACATTAGCTGAGACATCGTAACTGTCATTCACTCCAGCATGGCAAGTACTTAGATGGCTTTTATTCTTTTGTTTGCACCAGACCTAACTTTGTTAAGGTTCTTATTTCATATTTCGTGCTCATGGATCCTGTATGACACACAGTGATATATGCTAGTTTGCGTGTCCTTTCCACCCCTGCATCAAATAATAACAACCATTGGCAATGCCAACAGTTTGGGCTTTTGTATAGGCATGGGAAATGCACTTGCCAGGCACTGCTGTGGCAATATCAACTGGTCATTGATGGTAGCAGGTGCAAAATGGTGTGAGTACTTGGGGATCTTTTAGCAGTGCCTGAAAAATTAAAACAAGCTCAAAGAGTTCCCACGAGGAGGTGTTTTGGATGAAGAAGGGCAGAAACTGTGTGGGAATGGCAATAGGGATTAGCATGGCAAGGGCAGTATGTGATGCTGGAAATGCCTTATGGAGGGACAGGGCCTTCTGTCCTTTTCCTAACACTTCTCTGTGTGTGTTTTCTCTACGTTTTCTGCCACTGCGGTCCATCCTACACCTCTGGCAGAGCAGCTCTTCATTTGATCTTTTGGTAAACAATACTGACGGGATAACCTTATGGCACCCATGGGTGGGGGAACACCCTTGTACCTCTTATGTGTATTTTTGGGCACCTGTGAATTTCCTACAGAGCATGGTATGGGCTGGTGGCAGCTACGTGCTGACTTGGAAGTGGCTCTGACTATCCTACTTTTTGGGATACCCAGGCCCTGCCATAGGAGGTAATGGATTCCTATACAAAGGCAAGATGGCCACTGTGGCCTCTTAGTTTCTATTGCCTTTTACATTGTTTCCCAAAGTCCTGAGAAGCTCTGACATTGTCCCTTCCTCCTGAGTGGATGTTGGGTGGAAACGCAATATATGTTTCTGTTCCCTTTCCTCCTGACTGGCTGTTGGATTGAAATACCATGTATGGCTCTGGTGTTCCCTCCTGTCAAACTGACTGGAGCCTTCCCAGGGGCTGTGTGTTGTGGGCACACCCTACGGGTGGGACCTGCGTGATTGGAGTTGGGAGTCAACTCACATTCTCTGTTTTGGGTGTCTGGTTTCTGTGTGTGGGACACAATGAATGAGGCAGCCCTGACTGAAACTGACCTAAACGCAGTGTAGTGTGATGAAAGGCTGGGTACTTACCCCAATCCACATTCTTTGTTGTGGGTGTCTGGGTGTAGTGAATGGCTTGAATGCCTGTGAGCCTGATTGGCTGCCTGCCTCCATGAATGCCTTTCTGCGTGATTGGCTGACTGAGACTAGCTCAGCCGGAGTGAATGGGGAACAGATGTATATATCTGGGGACCTCTCAATTACCAATTTGTTCTGAAGCTGAAGTCGAAGCTGAAGCAATAAGAAGCCCTTGATGGAGAAGAATTCTGCTGCTGCAATTTCTTAAATGTAATCCGAAAGCTGTCGTGTCTCCCAAGAACTGATCCAGAGAGGACCTGCGAAGGAGACCTCTCCACGAACTACGAGGGACCATCCTGCAAATTGCTACTCTTCATCGAAGTAGCCTGAAAGTCAGTCTTGTGTGCCCGCAATCCAGTCAAGGGGTGTTCATGGGTCCTGAAGAGGAGTGCCCAGACATCTCGAGTCAACTAAGTCTATTGGTGTTGCCCAGGGTGCAGAGGGGTGTTTTGTGACTGCTGGAAGCCGTTGCTGTCTACCGCCTAGAAGAAGGGCTACCCTGGCATAGTGCTGCTGGACACCCAGAGCTGAAAAAAGTTCCAAAATGCCTAAGAACATTTCGAAGGACATCCTCCCCATCATCACTGACCACTTTTTCCCACCGGAGAGAATCCAGAGTCACTGGGTACCGAGAAAAGTCAGTCAGAGGGTTTCCCGCCACCAGAAGCGAATGAAGATGTCCCGAGGGTCCAGACTTGGTGAGGGTCCGAGGTCCACTCCAGTGTTTGAGACCAGGTTGCCAGAAGCCACCCAGATGTCTGTACTGAGCCTGCAGCACAGAAGAACCAAAAGTCACAAAACCGTCATATTCCGAAGCCTGACACCAAAAGTGACCTATGCACTCATTGCCACCAGAAGTCATCAAAGGGTCCCAGGGTTGTACTCTCATCTGCCAAGCCTTGAAGGAGCCCACAGCAACTTTCATCTTCACAGGACTTCTACAGTCAGAGAAAATAGTCGACCAAAGGAGAGCACTGCAAAGAGAAAAACTGCTGCACTTCAGAAAGACGTTGGTTCCATTTCACTCATCGACTCAGCATCCCAGTTGCTCCTTCTTCCGAGTATGGTCCATCCTCGGAATGAATCGTCGAGTGAAACAGAGAACTCTCTACCATTTGACCTGTCAAGACACCAAAGTTACTGAGACGAAGAAGAGCATTTTCTATCCTCAGGACTCATCAAGGGGATCCAGATTCGTCTTGTATCCCTTTCTCCTGTGGCATCTCAGGTAGTACCTTTTAAAAGAAAGCAGGTGGTTAGTCAACATGTTTTGTCAAAAGAGAAATTATATTGTGCCTCCTAATGCAATAAATATATGTATATTGGCCTACGCCAAGCTGCACGTAAGTCGCTTGCAAAGGAATCCGTGTTGCAAGGGCCTGACCTTAAAATCAATGTAAGCCGCCATTTTAGGTCAATCCGCCATTTTAGGATTCACTTTGTAAAGTCACCCTGTGAGTTAAAATGGTGGACGATGTCATTCCAAAATACAACATGGCCGCCTTGACCTCTGTACGTAGCTAATATGTAACTTGCCTGCAGGCCACATGTTGAGGTCGTGAACTGAGACCTTGTCCTTCATTGACCTGTGTGTAAAGGATTACTCGTGCAATGAAACTAATCCACGAGCATACGTTGAAAACAATGTATTCAAATACTGAACACAGAACACTTGTTTAGCTACATTGTATTAATGTTTAAGAAGACCTACATGGAAAATCCCAGAATACACAGTTGCCATATAGGCTTGTTGATATATGTATTAAAAGCAAACCAGTTATATGCGGATGTGAGAGACTTGGCATGAACCCTAGATCAGTGATGTATTAGTGGAATATTAACCCGAAGTGGGGCTGGACATCATGCTCACAAAAAGTATTAAAAGCCAATGCATTCTGATGTACAGCGTCTCTCACTAAACACATTGAACCACGCTGGAGTTCGTTGTGTTGCACTGAGGGTCGATAGCTATCTGATTTTGCTCTGTTCTTAATGACTGGATTTAGTATAAAATAAAGTACTTTGTATGCTCCTTTGTAACCCATGTTCGGTGTATTTCCTTTTGGAGTACTCAGCCTCAATATTTTGATTTTGTTTTCACAGTTGGCGCCCGAATCGGGACCCTCAAGATTATTGCCGGATTGTTGAAGGTTGACGCAGGCTATCGGACCGGGATCGGACGGTGTGACAAAAAGGGGCACCACTGAACGAGACACGACACCTCAGCAGCGCTGCACGACCCGATCCCTGGACGATTAGCTTGTGGTCTGAGACGGCATCTTGACGAGGGTCCACTTATCAAGGCGGGCAGATTTGCCGAAATCACCATACACGAGGTAAGATTAGTTAGGTAAGATTCTTTGAAATCTGATCGGACCTCCTTAGGTTTGTTCAGGTGAGTCGTGACCCGACTCTTAATTCAACCTTGAAAATTTGAATTTGGTGCATTGTATCTGCAGACACAATTATTGACCATGTAACACCAATAATTTGATATGCCTGGGAAATTGTCTACCTGCTTCAGGGCGCTGTTCCGCAGCGATAGACAATCTTTGGAATTTAGCCATCCCGCACCACAGGAGGGGTCGCCGGCATGTACTATGTACTGTAAGCATGGCATTGGAAGTATAGTATTTAATGATATTTGGCACAGACAAACCATACATGCCTCCGAACTTCAGTGGCCAATCAATGGTAGTTTTGAAATCCCTCGTATTGAGTATTTAGAGTCAATTCTATTAAAGAAAAAGGCTAGACCTGCAGCATTTGATATTTTGCAGAATTGGAAAAAAGAAGCGTTGCAACAACTTAAAAGTAGAGAAAAACATGCGCGCCGTCATAAGACGAACGCCGAAAAAGCATTATTGTATGACCAAGATAAACATTCTGAATCGACTAGGAATATGGATAGGGCTTTCCCACTTGGAATTCAGAAAATGTATCCTTCCAAAGACCTCCATGCTTCCGATGAATTTATAGATACATTTTTAAATGAACGAAGGCCTGGTGCTTCTGCGCCACCTCTGTATGTTCCTCTTCCTGCTGCTTTGCCTCTTCCTCCTGTTATTCCTGCTCTACCTGCTGTTGTTCCCGTTGTTCCTGCTCCTCCTAATGTTGCCCTTCCTCCGGCTCCTCCACCTCTTCTTATCGCACCAGTTACAGTACCTCCATTGAATTTGCCTGCTCCCTCTCTTCCAAGTGGTCCTGAGTCGCTTGTAGTCGATCGAGGTGCAGGGTCAAAGGTTGTCACTCGCAATACTGTACCACCAGAGAAGAAACGTGATTTGATTGCATGGGCTAAGCATTGTATGGAGAAGGATGATCAAGCTAATGTTTTTGCCACACTTTGTAATATGAATAATTTTCCTGAGAAAAATGTTTTTATTGAAGGTTTAGGGATTCATTTATGTGTAATGTGGGGAAAATTAAATAATACATATCTCTCACAAGGGTTAAGAGATCTAAATACTTTAGCATTTTCTAGAGACACTGTGGAGAAAGTAAATGAGCATGTCGAGAGGTTATTTGGGTATAGAAAGGAGTTAGAAAAGTTGCAGAATGAGGATGACAAGGAGGAAAGTATGTATGTACAGAAACGGTTCCTTCCTTGTCGTAAATCGATATCTGAGGAAGCATGAATTTGTACGAAGGACGCACTTAGATGCATTTCGGATATGTCGATAACTCCAGTTGAAGTATATGACACATATAGTCAGTATACGCCAAAAATGCAGAGGAAAGTGATACAGGTAATGATAGAGTACCTACAGGATGATTGTGTAAAAAGAAAGATTAGTTGTCCCACAGAGTTATTGAGTATTTACAAGAGAGCTTTTTCACTTGACACTTCTTCGACTGCTTTAGCGCTCGATTTAGCTCTGTTGCTTAGTAAGCGTTCGGAGTCACCTACTTCTCAGTTGCCTATGAGAGAGTTTCCACCGACATTTGCCCCAAAGGTTGAGATTGCAGCCGATGTTGCACGAAATATAGTCACTGTGGACATTCCTGCACATTATGTATCGCAGTTCGTTCACATCCCGTTTTCAAGACAGGAAGTGAATACTATCAGACAATCTATTCCTGATATTAGGAAAAATCCAACAGGATTCTATAAAGAAATAGAGTCCGTCTTGCAATCCTCAGTGTTCACCTTGGGTGATATTGATTTGTTATTTCCTGTACTCCTGCCCGTAGATTTGTGGAAACAAGTTAGAACTATAGACGACCTGCCAGGGTTGGAAGATACATGGGTGAGTATAACTAGACCCGATGGAGAAAGGCCAGCTGGCGAAAGACCGCCTCAGGTGATATTAACTTTGCCTGATAGAATCATTGCAAAATTGAAAACCATAATTCCAGAGAAAATAATTATTTGGGACAAACTTACGGCCTGTGTCCCAGGAAAGTCTGAGGGTGCTACCAAGTTCTTTTATCGGTTCAAACAGGCATTCTCGGATTTCAGTGGACAAGACCTAGGCACAGAGTCTGGGAAAAGATTATTTGTGGACAAATTCGTGAGTGGATTGCTGCCTGACATCCAGTCACAAATTATGTCTTCTGAGAGCGCTTGGCAGGCGGAATCGCAATCAGAAGTACTGCACATGGCTCTGTACTATGAGAACTGTGTCAATAATGAAAAAGATAGAGTTGAAAAATGAAAAGGTGATTTGAAAACTAAAGTGCTATTGCAGCAAATTGTTAGAGGCCCCAGAGGGGGTAGTTCTCAGATTAGAGGTCAGTATGTCCCGCAAGGGAATGTGCCCTTGGGTCCTGTGAACATGAACTAGTGCGCCTATTGTCGTCAAGAGGGTCATTGGCGTGCACAATGCCCAGTCCTTCGACAAAGGTCGAATAACACATTCGGGAATATGGGTAGACGATCCAGAGGTCGCCTGGGTGTAGGGGGCCCTGGTAGAGGTCAGTTTACAAAGGATCCTCAGCATCCTTTTTTACAGGACATCCTGGTGTCCACACATTTCGAGTGTGGACACCACGAACATATTTGATCATCCTTCCACTGCATATTTATCTGAAGAGCTTCCTTTTGATGACATTCTGTTTCGTTAGGATTGCCCGAAGCAGGGTTTGGAACCTACACCTATTCCCGTCAATCAGAAAGGTCCCTACGTCAAATTGGTGGTGGGAAATAGGAAACATCCATTTTTGATCGACACTGGAGCACAGAAGTGTTCCATTGATCATTCACGGGTTCCAAACATTCCACTGTCAGGGCAAACCAATGTTTCTGTAGGGTTTTCTGGCACAACAGTTGTTTGTCTGGTTTCTTCGCCGGTACCTATTTCTCTGGTCCCTTTACGGACCACTGCCCATTTCTGTTGACTTCGAATTGTGGAGAGAACTTGCTCGGGTTGAATCTGTTAAAAGAATTAAATGCAGTGATTTATTGTTCTCCTGATGAAGTGCGCTTGACGATTTCACCACAGCAATTTTCTGTCTCGCAATTCTTGACTAGACCTTTGCCACCAGAATTCATTAATGGACCAGAGAGCTTATGGGCTGTTGATGACAATGATGTCGGTGTTTTACAGATTGAACCTGTTAAGATAGTTTTGAAACATGGAATTGAGCTGCCACGCATTCCCTAGTATAAGATTTCAGTTGAGGGCGAGCGAGCTTTGAAATGCATTGTTTCCGATTTTGTGCATCGCGGGGTGATTGAGGAAATGTCAGGAAGTTTGTGTAATAGTCCGATTTTACCCGTGTACAAGAAAGGCAATAATGCAATTCCATTCCGTTTCATAATTGATTTACGTGCCATTAATAAAGCCGTGGCTCCACAATTTCCAATTGTGTCTGATGTAACGACAATCCTAACCATGATTCCAGCTACAGCTACTTACTTTAGTGTGGTGGATCTAAAGAATGCTTTCTTTAGTATTCCTATACACAAGGATAGTAGATACTTGTTCGCATTCACCTTAGGGGGACACTCGTTCACATTTACTCGTGCACCTCAAGGGTACACAGAGAGTCCTAGCATTTATAGTAGGGCTTTGAAAGAACAACTTCATACCCTTGAATTGCCCTCTACTTGTACATTGCTTCAGTATGTTGATGACTTGCTCTTAGCTGCTGACTCTGAGAGCGCCTGTAAGGAGGGCACTGTGGTATTGCTTATCCATCTAGCTAAGCATGGTCACAAAACTTTGCTTAAAAAATGTCAATATTGTTGCCAGGAGGTCGCCTATTTAGGCTATCTCCTGTCAAAGGAGGGAAGAAGATTGACACCTGAAAGAATAAAACACATTTCTGGCATGTCTGTCCCAAATACACAGAAGGAAGTTAGAGCCTTGATAGGTATGGCTTCTTACTGTAGGTTGTGGATCCCAAATTTTTCACTAGTGATGAAACCGATGTTGGCTTTGACAAAGAAGGGCATTTCTTCGCCATTGCCATGGAACACAGAACACCAGCAATCATTTGACTTGCTTAAGACTGCATTATGCTCTGCACCAGTTTTGGGCACACCAAACTATGAAAAGGCCTTTCTGTTGTTTGTGCATGAATGTGATGGATGTGCTTTGGCTGTATTAATGCAGGAACATGGAGGGAAGAATAGGCTGTGCGGTTACTTTTCTTCCGCCCTTGATTCTGTAGCATGCGCTTTGCCAAGATGTTTGCGAGCTGTCGCTGCTGCTGCTGCGTCTGTAAAACAGAGCGAGGGAATGGTCCTAGGCCATGATCTAACCCTGATGGTGCCTCACTCTGTAGATGTTCTACTGAACCGAACCCAAACGCAACACCTCACTTCTGCACGGTTGACAAGATATGAATTGATCTTGTTTGCACCTCACATTAAAATTAAGAGGTGTTGTGTTCTTAATCCAGCTGAACTCCTACCTTTCCCGCAAGATACTACTTGTGGCGATGAAGAGTCACATGACTGTCTGTATACTACCGAACAAGAGACAAAGGGTATAATTGATTTGAAAAACACTCCTTTGGGTAATCCGCAAGGAGAACTGTTTTGTGATGGCTCCTGCTTCAAACTTCCGGATGGTACATCCACAGCTGCTTATGCTATCACCACATTAAGCACGGTTGTGGAAACTAAGAGAATCACGCATAATTCTGCGCAGGCCGCAGAGATTAAAGCATTGACCCGAGCTTGTGAACTTTCTGAAGGGCTTGCAATAAATATATATACTGATAGTCAGTATGCCTTTGGGGTGGTTCACAACTGGGAGACTTTGGTCAGAGAGAGGGTTCCTAACTTCACATGGCACCAAAATCCAACATGGCTCCCTAATAGTACAACTGCTCTCAGTGCTTGCACTCCCTACTCAGTTAGCAGTTATGAAATGTACGGCACATCGAAAAATTACAGATGACATAGGGAAAGGGAATGATTTCGCTGATCAGATAGCTAGACAAACTGCTACCGATCCCCTTACAGAGATGTATGTTTCGAGGGAGACTGTAAATGCTTATGCAATGGATGAGGGTGTTGGGTCTGTACGGGATATCCAAGCTGATGCCACATTAGAAGAATCCACAAGGTGGGCTGAAGGCTTGGGGAACCTTGATGATGACGGGTGTTGGGTGGATATAGCGGAAAGGAAATGGCTACTCCCTGACGCGTATGTAATGATGATGGTCATCATGGCCCATGGTCCTACTCATGTATGTGCCCAGAAGATGACAAAAATGTTAGAGAAAGTTTGGGTAAATGACAAAATTTCAAAAATTGCCCAGCACTACGTCCAGGATTGCATGATTTGCCTACAACACAATGTGGGAAAGGGGACAGTAACTCCAAGGGGAAGTTTTGGGCCACCCTCCGTCCCATTTGAAGTTATCCACTTTGACTTCATTGAAATGGAACGATGTGACAATAAGAAATATGTACTGGTGGTCATCTGTGCTTTTAGTAAATGGGTTGAGGCTTTCCCTGTTAAGGATGCTATAGCCATGACTACTGCAAAAACCATATTAAGGGAATACTTCCCACGGTTCGGGCTACCAAGAGTTATCTGGTCGGACAATGGTCCACATTTTGTCGCTGCTGTAATTCTGCAGATATGTGCGGCATTACAAATTGACAAACGGGTTCCATTCGGCCAGACATGCTCAGAGTGCCGGACTAGTAGAAAGACACAACGGTATCATCAAGAACAAGCTCGCTAAGACGTGTGCCGGCACCAAACTAAAATGGCCGGACGCCTTACCGATTGTGTTATTTTCTATGCATAAAACCCCTCAAACTAAGACTGGGCTCTCTCCATTGAGATGGTAATGGGGAGACCTGCCAATATTTGGAACCTTCCTAAATGCAGTTCATTGAGAAATGTTGAAAATGTATTACTTTCAGATTATTGCAGACAGTTGACTAAAAACCTGTATTTGATTTATCACCAGGTACGAGAGGCTTTACCTGTGCGATACGAGGGCACGGGCCACAGCATACGGCCTGGAAGCTGGGAGCTCATCAAGGCATTCAAGCGCTCTTCCTGCCTTGTGCCTCACTGGCGTGGCCCGTTCCAAGTCCTGTTGGTCACCCAAACAGCAGTGCGGGTCTCTGGAAGAAAGAACTGGATCCACGGTTCCCAGGTCAAGAAACTTCCTCACCCAGTGCCACACGTTAGAGAAGAAACAGAACCCCTCACTAATGCTGCAACCAACGATTCCAAAGCAGTAATTAGCACCGAGAGTGTGTCGGAGAATCTCTATGAGCCTGTGAGGCTTGGGGAAGCCGCCATTTTGTCTCCACACTCTCCAAAAGTTTTGCATCCGGAAACTGCTTTTTCAAATTCGGCATGTTTCTGACACGTTGCTTCCAACGGGAAGTGACGACATATTGTTTCCGGATCAATCAGTACCGGGAAAAGTAAGGTACAATCTGCGTCCAAGAAAATAGACTTACGGCCCGGTTTTGCTGTGCATCTGATAGACTTACGGCATGGTTCGGCTGTGCATTCGAAGAAGAAAAGGATCATCGAGGGCTTGTTTTTTGTTTTTGGCCAAAAAAAAATATTTTGAGAAAGGGGATTCTGTTGGCTAGGGTTGTGGAAGGACTAAGAAGTCGCGCAGCCGGGAGGTCGCCAGCAATGAACATTGGGGTATCCATCTGAAGACTACAATGCCTGCTACCACTACTGCTCGTATGGGACTTGTAAATGAGGGGGTGACCAATCGGCACAATGGACAAAACACCTGGGCCCCGAAAACGTATTGCTGTGTTTTTGTAATGATATTTGGGTTTATAATAGTCACTGTTTTAGGATTGTGGTACCTTGAGGAAATGCATCCTTTAGAACCCTTTTTGCCCACTGAAAGTATACCTGCTGTTCCTACTCCCTTTGTACATTTGCATACTCTGTCCCCTAGGGACTCCCAGCATAGTCAAAGGTACCATAATAATACTCTACTACCTATTATGAATGCTACGCATGCCATTTTTAATAAGTCTAACTGTTGGGTCTGCTCACATTTACCGCAGCACGGGGATAAGGGGCTAGGTTGGTATATTCATCCTTTACCTTTGACAACTGCTTGCTATGCCTCTCTTAGAGCACTGTTCTTTGGCCGTTGGAATGATAGCATCTCAGGGAACTTTGATGGCACCAATTTGAATAGTTTTGAGAAACGTGTTTTGACTCCCCTGGGATGCTCGCTTTTCGCAAACAGGAGTAAACCTAACGTTGCTTCTATTAGGCCTTCTGATAAACTGTCTCATCCTTTCCAATCTTTGATTTCCTTTAAGATGGCTCCAGTAGGCAATAAGGATGCCATGCCTCCTTCTTACACTGTTAATCATAGCCCCGATTCAGTTTCTTTTTGCATACAGAGGAATGGAACTCAGTCAATGGGAGATTTTCTAGGTTGTGCCAACGTTGCAAATTTGACTGGGGAAAACAGACCTTTTTTATGTAGGCGAACCTGTCTACTTTGTCTGCGGTAATGTAGCATTCCCATGGTTGCCCAGGGATTGGCAGGGAACCTGTTATTTAGGGATCCTGTTACCTGGGGTGTATATAGCTAGTACAAAAGAAGTTTCAAAGGCTCGTCCACGGCGGGACGAGAATGGTGACACCCCAGCACAGATCTTGGGAGATATAGCAAAATCAGTTGTGCCATTTTGGGGGCAGATAGCGAATTCAGAAGATATCAGAAAACTAGCAAGAGTACTGGAGAGAACCATCAACAGGACCACGGACATACTCTATAATATGATGTTAGAACAGAAGGCGATAAGACTAGTAGCACTTCAAAACCGGATGGCATTAGATGTCATTCTGGCTGAACATGATGGAGTGTGTAAATTAGTGGGGTCCGCTTGCTGTGTTTTCGTACCAGATTCCTCCCCAACCATCGTCAAGGCAATACAGAATCTGCACGTCCTTAGTTCAGAAGTGCATGTTCCTGAGGGAAACTGGGATCTTAGCGCTTGGTTCTGGGACTTCTTGCGATCTTGGGATTGGAAGGTACTTTCGGTCGTGCTGATTATTTTGGGAATCCTGTTGTTTCTTTGTTGCTGTATCCAGTGTCTACCTGGTATATGTTCGATGCTAGGGGGATGTTGCGCACAAGCGATAGGTTCGATAGGACATAAAGTGTATGCCCCAGATAAAACCTCCAAAAAATATGTGTTGAAAGAAATTTTAGCTAATGACCTAATGGCAATAGATATTTCCAACAGTGATTCAGGGTACATGGACGATGATGCATGGATTTATTTGCAAGGAGATCCAAAGTAGTTTTAGCACTTGGCATAGGCCAAAAGGAGGGTTTGTCAAAAGAGAAATTATATCGTGCCTCCTAATGCAATAAATATATGTATATTGGCCTACGCCAAGCTGTTCGTAGGTCGCTTGCCAAGAAATCCGTGTTGCAAGGTCCTGACCTTAAAATCAATTTAAGCTGTCATTTTAGGTCAATCCGACATTTTAGGATTCGCTTTGTAAAGTCACCCTGTGAGTTAAAATGGTGGACGATGTCATTCCAAAATACAACATGGTCGTCTTGACCTCTGTACGTAGCTAATATGTAACTTGCCTGCAGGCCACTTGTTGAGGTCGAGAACTGAGACCTTGTCCTTCATTGACCTGTGTGTAAAGGATTACTCGTGCAATGAAACTAATCCACGAGCAAACGTTGAAAACAATGTATTCAAATACTGAACGTAGAACACTTGTTTAACTACATTGTATTAATGTTTAAGAAGACCTTCATGGAAAATCCCAGAATACACAGTTGCTGTATAGGCTTGTTGATATATGTATTAAAAGCAAACCAGTTACATGCGGATGTGAGAGACTTGGCATGAATCCTAGATCAGTGATGTATTAGTGGAATATTAACCCGAAGTGGGACTGGACATCGTGCTCACAAAAAGTATAAAAAGCCAATGCATTCTAATGTACAGCGTCTCTCACTGAACACATTGAACCACGCTGGAGTTCGTTGTGTTGCACTGAGGGCCGATAGCTATCTGATTTTTGCTCTGTTTTTATTGACTGGATTCAGTATAAAATAAAGTACTTTGTATGTTCCTTTGTAACCCATGTTCGGTGTATTTCCTTTTGGAGTACTCAGCCTCGATATTTTGATTTTGTTTTCACAGTTTGGACAGGGCTGTAAAAGACAAGATAAGTTACTCTGTAAATTTTCCCTTACATGTTGCCCAGGTGGGGTGATCTTCACACAGAATTGTCTATCTAGTCTAAAGAAAGCATTCAGCCACTGTTCACAACTAACCTGACTTTCTTCCCTATTCTATACTGATACACCTCACATAAGAATTCACATGCCTCTTTAAAACTGTCTGCAGTTAGTGCATCTATCATTGAATTTAAGTGTTGTGTGGTACCACATGCAGTGTATATATTTGCCATTCTTTGAATAAGTATTCCAAGTACAAAGTGTTTATTTATATGTATATATGTTTGGGTAGCTGTGATATCACCTAACATAGTGTATGGACATTCCTTTGTGGGGGATTTGGGCAAACACTGTACTTAAGAATCTGCCTGCATCACCTCCTGAGAGCTTAAGTCTTGGTTGCTTGTCCAGTCTACCATAATAGACCTTGGCTGGGATTTTCTGTGCCTTTACCCCACCATATAGAGGGCTTGAAGTGTAGATACCCCCTCAAGTCTTTACACACTCAATGGGTGGACAAATAACTAAAAGACACCTACAAGCGGTGTGCTCCTCCTCATATGCCATTTCTTCCTATGTGTACAAGTGCCACCTAATAGCCCAAACTAATAATGGAAGAACCTCAATTAATATATCACCAGAATAATTTTTCACATTTCCACATCTCAATACAAGTGTGGGATAGATGGGAGATAATGGCTTAGATGTGGCCTGGCCAGCCAGTAGTTTAGCAACACCTCATTCCATTGTCAAAACATGAGTAAGAGAAGCAAGTGGGAGGACGTGACAATAGAGGGGTTCTGTCAAGGAAACAACTCCCATGTTTTCACTGTTGATTTGTCTCCTAATTTGATACAACCTTTCAAAAAGGCCTCCATTGGCCAGTGTGTCAATGCCTGTGCTGTTATAGAAACAGGCTGAATGACCTGAGCTGTGCTTTATAGAAGGGGGTAGTGTGACATTAGAAATGCTGTAGAACGGGGTTGGAAAGGTGATCAGTGCTGTGCTAAAAGATACACTATACATAATGGGTGAGAGTGCATTGTCAACAGTGATAACGCAGGCAATTTTGGTGAATGCAATATTATAAGTTTTTGGGATATACGTACAGCGCCCCAGATAGGCAAAATGGGTCAGGTAGAGAAAAAACCTACTAGCATATACTACTGTTGGAGCAGACTAAGGTTTGTGCAGCAGAAGGTGCATGCCTTGTTTTTTGTTAGGTTTGGCACATATTAGATACTCACATATAGCAACACAGAAAGGGTAACTAATGCATTATTGTTGCGGTTCAAGATGTTATAGATAGGGCAGTATTATAGGCCCTGTGTTTAGTTGTTGTATCCAAAGTTATGGGCCGAAGTGAGGTGTGAGGGAGGATATGAACAGATGGAAGATGGAGTCAGACAGGTACTGTGGTAGAAGTGATGTCAGGGGGTTAAAATGGCAGTAGTGTAGACATATTGGATGTTAAGGCCTAGTACTCCATGAACAGAATATAATGCAGGCCCTTGTGTGGGGCTGTGGCGCTGTGTAGTTCATCTTCAAAAACAAATCCCCTTTGCAGTTGCCCAGGAGAGAATTGAAGATCAGATGCACAGATAAATGCTAATTGTGTCCAGCTGCAGAGCTCGATTGTGGTCGGAATGGAATGTGAGCTGCTGGAAGAGCTGGTAGGGATGCTCCCTTTGAAGTACAAATTCATGATGCTATGGTATAAGGGTTTGCGATGCCAGTGGGTTAGGAGCAGTTTTAGAGCATTACTGCTCTGCCCAATGAGCGGTCATCCCATATGAACTACAAATAGACACACAACTAAAACAAATAAATCCCTGAAATTCAGACTCAAGAGCGGTGACCCAGTTATGTAATTTCTAGGCACCTGGGGCTTGAAGGAGATAAGGGGGGAGCTGTGTCTGGAACATTCCGTAATTTGGGATAGGAGGAGCAGAGGTGATGCCAATAAATGTAGTACAAGGTCGGGAAAACAGCTTGTGTGCGCCATGGTATCTGGTATAATGAGAAGGCCAATTGTCCTAACAAAGCAGAGTTGGCCTCACCGCCAGTTTAGTTTGATTGTGTCTGGATTGGAAGGGTGCACATTACATGGCAGTTTAAATTCATTAATGTGTCAATAAGTTTAAACTACTAATCCCATACCTGGATTCATTAGTGATGATGTGGTAGACCACGTATTTAGGGGAATGGGTTTAGATACATCTTGGCTAATCGGTCCAGGGACTATAGAGGGACATTAGCATGTTCTGTAGGTGGCAGCCAATGAGGGTGGAGGGACAGCATTGTGATCTATGTATTCAAATTCAGCGTTTTTCTGCTACATAACTTGCAACTTCATGGGAAGTGATGAGCGCTGTGTCCATTCGGTTCTACGGAACTGTCTGACACCTTTTGCATCTAATAAACCTTTTTTTCCCTTGCAAAGAGGTGCAGTGATTATTTTACCCTTTTGTATTATTTGTATCATTTGTGCTTTGGATTGCGATTTTCTTTACAAATTGGTGACTCTGATGTGATCCCAGACCCTCTCTGTAGTTGGCAGTGTCCCAGCCATGCAGTCTGGGGGGCGGCACCCCCCTGAAGTGACCAGTTCCCATGCACGATCAGAAGAGGTCAAACCACTGTGTTACAGAAGGCATGTCTGCTCCTTGGAGTGGGGCACTGCTCCCAGATTGTGCAGACCATTGACTTGACCCCCGTATCGGAGGTGCTTGGGAGAACGCACAGGTGTAAGAGCACCTTTGCAGGAGAAAACAATGAGAAGTGAGTGTGCATGTGTCGAGTGAGTTGATGGTGAGTGTGTGGGTTGTAAAAAAACATGTGGCAATGTGTAATGTTTTTTATATATAGAAGTGGCCTGAGGGATCTCTTCCACTAAGAGGAAAGGTTACATCATGGTATATATGTTGAGGAAAAAAGAAGAGAGAGGAAACAGAATCTTCTCCATTGCGGAGGAAAGGCAGCGCTGCAAATAACATAGAGGAGGTAAATTCCCTCTTCCCTCTAGAGCTTGAGGAGGTAAATTCCCTCTTCCGGAGGCAAGGGGACAAAGGAAGGGTGTAAACCATTGTGTAAATAAATGGGATTTTGTTGTGTAGGTCCATTTTATGGTGGCCCTGGGATCCCTTTGCCTGTGATAACGGGGCGTAAGGAGGTAAATTCCCCTCACCTCCAAGAGGAGAATGAGGAAGCGTCTAAACCATTGAGTATTTATTTCTGTTATTATTGGTCTGTGATTCAAGTTTTTTTTTTAGTTGTTTAGTGTGGATTGGTGGTGTTTGAGTTGTGTGAAGAGAGGTGTGATGTGATAAGTGCGTGGTGTGTAAGCTGAAGAGAATGGGGGGAACGTGGAGTGCGTTCAGCGTTGGGAGTGGGCATGTAGCTTGGTGCCGCTGGATTGCTGTCTAGCAATCGAAAGATTATTACAAGTGTAGATCTGACATAACTATGAGATCACGTGCCCCACTCAAATACATGTGTACAGTGCTCCCGTACTGGGAGAAAATTATGAAATATCATAGGTGGTGGGTCACTGATATGAGAGGAGGGATGGATAAGCTGTGGCGCAAAGATGGAACTAATAATAAAGAGGTTCTGGGCCACATGTCAACATATTTAGCTGGGAAATATAAAGAGAGGAAGCTGAAGAATACAAAGGGTATATTTATGAGCTTTGGAGAATGGTTGAGGGTTTGGATGATTTCTTCAATGACCCTAAATGGGAAGAAATTGCAATAAAAGCGCCCTGTGTATCTCCCACACTTAGTGTAGCCCCTGCATCCTGTGATACACCCACAACCCCCATAGACCCACCAACCCCACAGGGGTATTACCCAATGCAAGCAGTCTCAGGTTATACTAGTCTCAAGCATGTGTCCCATGCAGCCCCACAACAGAGGGCCCCCACCACAACCTATGAACATGTCCTGCAGCCCCCAGCAGCATATACCATGTGCAAGCCATTGGTTATGGAAACAGAGAACAGGGTACAAAAAGATTTAGAAATAGTGTTGCAAAGGACAGAGGCAGAGCTTTATTTAGGATTGACAGAACCATGATTAGGAATGTGCATGTTGAGAAAATGGATGAGGGTCACAATGCTGAGAGGTATGGAGAGGGATTCCCATGTGCAGGCATTTTAGACTATGAGTCATTCAGATCAGAAATTGATTGAAGCAGAGGAGTAGTATGGGGTGCAGATGAGGAACAGGGAGATGAGATGCTGTTTGTGGGGTCTAGGACTGAGACCACGATGAGGTTGCATGACGATGGTGAAGAGTACGTGAGTGGGGAATAAATCACTGGCGAACCAGCTGGGAAGATAGGTTCCATTGCTGCATAAAGGTCCTGTCAGAGAACAATATGTGCCCTGGCCACACAGGGATATAAACAATTTGATGAAGGTACTGCCATCACTCACAACACGAGCAGGCAAATGGATGTATGTACTTGAAAAGCATGAGAGTGAAGGAGTAGGCAAGTGGCTAGGCATGATCCCTGTGCATATTACAGCAGACCGGTGGTCCCAGTCACATATCCACAGCAGTATGGAATGATGTTTCCAAATTCCCGTATGGCTGCAGCAACTACACAGTTGCCCAGCAGGGCCAACAGCCTCAATATAAATATCATATGTCAGTACCAGCACAGATACAACTTGCAGCACCCGAATAGCATGCCACTGTATGCACAGCAAAAGTGACAACAGCCGGTACCACAAGTATGGGACAAAAATGCGTTGCCGCACAGCACAGTGACACCGTACACAGGGGTGAGTGTGGTGGGCAGTAATCCCTTTGTAGTCCAAGGGTCAAACACATACCTGTAATACAAAGCGGGTTTAGGGTGGGAAAACTATAGTTTCCATCATCCCCAGCTGTTTATTTGTCCTGTGACCAGGCACACCAGCACCAGCGCACCAGGAACAAGCCGGTCTTCGCTAGCCTTATAAAGAGGTATTTTGAAATCTGTACTCTTTTGAAACATTCTGAACAAGCACTAGGCTTACAGAGACCATTGTTGTGCTTTGTGCATAAGATAGTTAGAATCGCCTAGATTTGAAACTTAATTTAGTCAGCTAGAATTGTGATTTCATGTTTCACTTGAATTGCCAATTTATGATTAAAGTGTGAGACTTAAGTGTTTCATTGTGTTCATTTGAAAGAATGTTGAGTGTATGATACTGCCTGAGCCATGCTGATTTCTGAGGCTCGCATTCATACTTTACATCTGCTGCATTTCCGCAATACAAAGCGGCTTCAGGGTGGGAAATCTACAGTTCCTATCAGCACCAGCTGCCTATTTGTCCTGTGACCTGGTGCACCAGCGTCAGCGCACCAGGAACATGCCAGTCTTTGCTGGCCTTATAAAGAGGTATTTTGAAATCTAGACTGTTTTGAAACATTCTGAACAAGCACTAGGCTTACAGCAACCATTTTTCTGCTTTGTGAATAAGATAGTCAGGATCACCTAGATTTGAAACTTAATTTAGTCATCAAGAAGAATTGCAATGGCCTGTTTCACTTAAATAGCAAATGTATGACTAAAGTGTGAGACTTACGACTTTGGATTCTGTTCATTTGAAAGTACGTTGAGTGTTTGATACTGCCATAGCCACACTGATTTCTGAGGGTCAACATTGATATTTTACATCTACTGCATTTCCACAATACAAAACACCTTCATGGTGGGAAAACTACAGTTCCCATCAGCCCCAGCTGCCTATTTGTCCTGTGACCTGGTGCACCGGGGATGGCGAACCAGGAACAAGCTGGTCTTCATCGATCAACAGCCAGCTTCGGCGGTCAGGCTGTAAACCCTGTGTCAGTTCCTTGCTTATCATGTAGCCCATCAGATCTTACGCTTGTTAAGCCGCATGGACATTTCTGACCTTCGTACTCCACCTCCTGGGACCAGTTTTCCCCCCAACTGGTGTCAACAGAAACACATACACCATTATGGGTTACCCAAAAGAAATAAATCTGCTCCTATCCGGCCAAAAAGTGGCACGGCTTGCCATCATTAATAAATACCTGAAATTGAAAACTGATACATATCTGGAATCCCCTGCAACTACGTGTGCTGATACTGCATTAAACCTCAACAACCAGTTAGGAGGAACATCACAGGGCTCATACCTGCAAAAAAATATAGACACCCAAGGCACAAATGGTTTAAGAAAGTTAGACTCAACACTTCTTGAGCATCTAACATCTGTAGGTTTGCAGCCTCAAATTAATAATATACATACCAAAGAAGCAAGCCCTCTGTCTGACTTCTCACAAACCAATTTGATTGATGACTTAGACATCAAAATAGCTTTACTTAATACTAGGTCTCTTCGTAAACACGCCTTATGACATATTGTGATATGGTATTTATAAAACGCCTGTATACAAGTGTTTCTAGGCGCGGCAAGACAAGGAGGGGAAAACAGAGGGAGGACAAAACAACAATCTTACTAGGCCTTGTATCATTCAGATCATTATCCATTCATGACCTTCTCATTCATCAGGACCTAGATATCCTGTGCCTAACTGAAAGACAGCTGACTGAGGCAAGTGGCTCCATGATTGAGATGGCAATTTCGGAGGGATATTTTATCATATGTAAAAATCGTGCCCAAGGTCATGGGGACAGAGTAGGAGCCATCATTAAAAAATATTTCAGTTCTTTGAAAGTCCTAGTGAATGTGAGAAATGTGAGATCCTCCCACTTAATGTAGCTATCTTAAGATCATCATAATCTACCGACCTCCTGGCGAGATGGCTAAGTTTAATGAGGATTTAATTCAGGAGTTAAAAACAACTGATGGCCCTAATTGTTCCACCATACTAGTGGGGGATATGAACCGATGGCTTCACAACCCAAAGGACAAGGAAGCAGCTAGTTTGGAAGGAGCGCTTAATGAGATTAATTTCAAGGTTGAGAACAACGAACCCACTGCCAACTCCGGTAACATTCTGGATTGGGTCATTTCAAGAAATCTGAATGTGGAAATGCAAAATACTGTTCCATGCATATTAGCTGATCACTGCATAATAAATTTCGAGGTCCAATTAGAGGATATCCCCAAAAAACCACCCAATCTGGTTAAAATGGTCTATAGCCGTAACATTAAAAATATAAAAAATCCTCACCTCCAAAGCTGCCTTCAAGACTTTATCTCTATCACATGTGGCTCTGACTCTCCAGTATTCTTAGTGGAGACGTATAACAAAGTTCTGACAAGAATGATGGATAAAATAGCTCTGTTCAAAAAGAAACTGGTGAGAGAAAACAATAACCACAAAAAAATGTTATGCTTCTGAACTTGCCACATTGAAGAAATAGAAAAGGCAGGTTGAATAAATCTGGTTCAACCGCTCCCAATAAGTGGCCCCTGGATAAAGTGGCCACTAACCAATTGCAGGCCTTCCTAGAAACTTCATCTTTACTCATCAGCAAGCAATTGGGGTTCAGAATTGGTCATAGTACAGAGACAGCACTATTAGACTTGCAGACTAATCTGCTCGTTTTCCTGGACAAAGGAAAAACTGGGCCTTTGGTCCTTCTCGATTTGTCTGCAGCTTTTGACCAGCTTGACCACGATCGTCTGCTGTACCCCTTAAAAGACCTGGGGAATTGTGCACTCCAAGCTACTAGTTCTTATCTTACAGAAAATCCACTGTGTGCTGGGAGAGTGCTTCTTCTAAATCAGCCCTTATTCTCGGTGGCGTCCCATAGGGGGCTTGTATTTCACCAACTCTGTTTAACTTGTATATTAGACCCCTCTGTGGTCGCTCAGAATCTCGGGGGGTCATTATTTTTTACAAATCATGCAGATGATACACTGTTGATCATGGAAATCAGCCGGAATCACGATGTAGACACAACAAATCTTAATTCCATCTATGGGATCATTGAACATTCGATGGCAGAAAATTGTCTCTGTCTAAAGTGAGTTAAAACCGAACTATTGTTATTCGGAAGTGCCCTGTGTGAGAAACCAGAAAGTATCTCACCCTCTAGTCCCTGAGGGTCTTGCTCTCAGGTGGCCAGGGCACGGCCATCGCTTTTGAATCCAGCCCCTACGGGTGGACCAGTGCAGGAGGATCACCTGGGTGAGAGGTCTTCGGGGAGTGGGACACCTTATGGCGAAACACAGTATCCAACTCCCTGTAACACGTTTACCCCATCCTACCTATATTTAGGAACTCTACCCCCCTTTCCCTTTCCCTTCATGTACACTTTCATGAACACTTTCACACAAACAACGAGCTCTGGGAGAAAACAGACTCACACCTGAACATTGTACCTGACATGTCCCACTACTATGGTCAGGCTATTACTGGTAATCACTCAAACCGACTTCCATTAAACTTCCCCACACAGATACAAAGCAGAGCATGAGAGCACACTCTGAGCGAGGTAAAGCACACAAAAGAACAGTGTTTTCCCGACGGCAGCTGAACCAGGGAAGAAAGACAGCAAACCAAGAAGGGTTCACAAGAAAGGAGACAGCCTTGACATTTCTGGGGAGAACCTGTTACTTTCCAGAACCCTTATGATTAGAAAGCATAAGGCCACAAAACCAGACTGAAGATTCCTGTATTGTGTGACGGCTGACCTAGTCAGGAAGGAACAGCAGCCGCTGTGGTATCGCCCATGGCTTCAAGATCAAAGCCATACCAGAGAGATCAACACAGCTGGTGATTTGGGGAGACCTATGCAAGAATGGTCTGTGTTGAAGTCAAGGTTGCAAGTGGCAATATTGTATAAAGAGCGCAAGAACAAAGTTTGGTAACATCTGTGATGAAAGATGTGAGGAGAGCTAAATTGCTGATGTTTGTTTTTTAACATTATTGGAGAAAGATATTATGCCATGACAGAGTGGTCCAGCACCGCAAAGGTGCTCAATCGAAAGTCTCTGTGAGGTAATCATCTAAGGAGTGAAAGAAACAAATGTAGAAGATAGAAAGTATGAGAAGTGAAGTGAAGTTGTCCTGCGATTGTTTAAGCAAAACCCATCACAAATTCGAAAGTCTTCGATTTTTGATACCAAGAGGAAAACCTAGGAAAACCATTACATGGTTCGAGCTAGAACGAAGGAGACCCATTGTTAACTTTGTGCTAAAGGGGTCCAAGCCCGTACGAGGGAGATCCATGGTCTGAGCCCGAAAGAGGGAGACTAATTTTGAAAATTGTGCTAAATGGGTCTTTGTGCTAATTTCTCAGAGTCCTGTCTTTACATGTTTGTCAATTTTTCTTTTGTGCGCCCTGTTGCCTGTCGGTCCCCGGCGCATAATAAACAAAATAAATAGCAATAAATAAATACCCAGATTAGGAGAGCCCACAGAGAGCTTTGGGGTGCCCAGTCCTATCAGTCACTGGAAACCCTGGTGTGTGTGGAGAGGCAACAAATCATTTGTTTTCATGGTTGACACAGGTGCAAAAAAATCATGCATAAATGAAGGGTGCTTCCCCTTATCAAGAAAGGTAATGGACAGGCAAGGGTTTTCTGGGGCAATACTTTTGGTTCTGTTTACAGATGACTTACCCATTAAGGTAGGTAACTAAGAGGTGTTAGTTCAGTTACTGTTTTCAACTGCATCACCAGAGAACTTGTTAGGCAAGGATCTGTTAAGCAAGCTGAATATCACAATTTCATTCTCGAAAGAAGGGGTGGTGTGCTTCACACCAGGAATATTTTACGCTAGGGTCCTGCTGTGATGTTAAGGACAGCAAGTTGTATTTAATAAAACTTACAACTAGGTTTGTGGGATGTTCCGACCCACTAGGCTCTGCCCTGCAACATCACTGTGTGCTGCTTTCATCAAAAACAACAGGATGGCTGCCAAAAAAGCTCTATGCGCTAAAAATCTCTGAGAAGTGTGTAGGGAAACCTGAAAAATAGGCCGCCAATCCATTTTGCCTATGTCAGTGGTAGAACAGGAGACCATGCTGCCAAAACCTGTCATTGGGCTGCCCACAGAGTGAAATGGAGTTACCTGAAAAGGCAGGCTGCATTGCCAGAAAAACCCAGAAGTGCTTTTGAAATTGCAAAATCATGGTTCCCAAACATCAGAAAAGATCCAACATCCCTGTTGGGTGTTAACTATCATCTTATCTAAGGAATCACCATAAGCACAATTTCAGGAGAAGCACAAAAAAATCCCCATTCAAAAGGGTTCTTGCCTGGAAAAATATGTCAGATATGGGCGTAGTACCGCCTCCTGCCTGTGTCAAACCTGTCAATTACTTAAAACTTGTGTCTTAAAATCAAATTGTGGAAAAGAAGAGACTTGCCATCAAAAGCAATATAGGTTGCTACTATGCAATCTCTATGTTTTAAAAGACTGGAATTAAGAGATTTGTGGGTATATTTGTTGAAAATGTAAAGTTTATTTAGAAAAGACAATTTTAAACAAAGTGTTTTACAGTGAAATCATATCAACCAGAGGACTTCAAAAGCACATTCCACAGTTTGCTCCAACAAAGGGTGCCTTCCTTTTGCTCTCTGCCCAGGAACTATCATTTAGATGCTAATGAAAGGAGGAGGGGGTTTTGCTCTGCTTCTCTGAGAGAGAGACAATAGGCTTCCTGGACTGAAAGGAAATGCAAATTTGGTTGTCAACAGAAACCAACTGCCAGCAGAAAGAGAGCCTGGGACTGCTCTGGGCCCATCAAACCATGGAGGCGGGACCAGACAGATTTGTGTATCTTAAATCACAAGGAAATATCTTTTTGAAAAAAGTCTCATAGAGAACTGTGCAAAACTTGTAAAATCTGTAATTTATAGGTTGTTAATATGAAAATGCTGCTCACCGTTTGAAACTACTCTGAGCTCTGTGCGATGTTCATAGACAGGACTACCAAAGTTTGGATGTTGTAGCAATTGTGATAATGCTAGGAATATGAAAGTTTACAGGATTATGCCCAGATGTCATGAGCATGCATGGAGAAAAATGTAGACAGATCTGACACTGGGTACCCAACCAAAAGCACAAAAAACTGTCAAATTTGAACCAAAGCTCTCACTGACTTGGGACTCAGACGGATACGTGCTATACTAAATCTGTAATGTGAATATGTATTATTAGTGTGTTGGTGATATTGTAAATATGATTTGTGTGAAAAATAGATTTACTGTACTGAAACAAAGGGGGAGGTACTCCCTGGGTTGTAAAATGCAGCATCACTATGACACTAGATTTCCTTCTCAAATCAGGAGAGGGGAACGACTTTAACCAATAGGATTCCTAGAGGGTGTGCTTAATATAATTTAGCCTACCCACCCTTTTGGGAAATACATAAATAGAGACTGCTTAGAGGGACACACAGATTCACCCATCAACTGATTTACTGGCGAAGCGCTCTGCAGGAGGAACCCAGATCCAAGACTCCAGAACTTTGAAAGCAGAGAGGCCTCATTCCAAAGCTGAACCCTTCTCAGCTGGCCTTTAAAATCTTGAAACCTGATTTTAACCCCAGACTTCCAAGGGGCACACCAAAAATTGAATAGCCGGGCTGTGCTGATTCTGTTTCTCGCCAAGAACTCTTGCTAGAACCCAGAGATCCAAACCAGTAGAGCAGAGCTGTAACCAGATAGCTGTAATCCAGAACCAACCCGTCAGATCCAGTCCCAAGGTGGTGCAGAGACCAGAGTGCCATGCTGAGTGCTGAACCTGGTGCCGGAATCCTGTCCGGTGGGCTAGCAGATTCCAAAACCTTTGACCAGATCTTTGACGGGCCTATTCCCAACCATAGTTGTGAGTATCTAGCATAGAATTGTCCTAGCCAATCTCTTATCCTTAAGTAATCCAATCCAAAACCATTCTATCATATCCAGAACTGCATTGTAGAATCTCGTTTGTCTTTTCTGAATCTTTCCCTCATCCATATAGTCCTTTGTTAATTGTAGTGATAATATCATCTTTGCGCTAATATATTTGCTGAGAAAGACAAGTGTCTTGGCGGGCAAAAGTCAGAGCAGAGGCGCCGCTGTTCTGGTGGCTGTCCCGTTGGGTATCTTGCATCTTCATAGACTCCTTAGTGTAAAGAAAATCCTTGTTTGTAATTTCAAAAGCGCATCTTTCATTTGTAAATCTTGACTCTTTCTGAGAAAAATCGACCTCCACTAAAACCTCTGCAACTTCTGAACCGTACATGCTAGAAACGAAATTTAGGTGTCAAATTGAAGCTAACATCCTTATAGTTTTCCTGCAATCACGTTTCTCGCGCGTGGAAAAGTTTTCCGCGGGTATGCATTTGGCTCAATTTCAAACAGCTATTCTTTGCATCCAAACTCAGAATTCAGTTTCCCATCTGCTAGTTATTCAATCCTTATTACTAGTGTTTACCTGAAACTATACAAAGCGGCTGTCACTAGTTTTGAATCCAATTTAGAGAATTAAATTCATTTTTCAGTGTTTTCCCTTTCATTCAAAACCACATTCAAAAGCAATTGACCTGTTTTGAAATCATTCCTGTTTCTCTCTGCTTGCTGGGGGGGAATTTGGATTGAAACTGTATTGGTTGAGATTGTATATTCCTGAAACCTGTTTTCTCTCCTTCCATCTCTATATGCAAATATATCGGGGGATTGAATAGTAACAGGGGGAAAGAGTGACATTGCATTTTTTTGAACCCACATCAAGTATTATTCCATGCTGCATTGTTTTCCTATCCATATCACATATTATTTCATGCTGCATTATTTTTCTTATCCATATTCATTCTGATTAAAGAGATTGTTGATTGTTGTGATATCACCCAAGGCTGATCATTCTATAAATATTAATAGTGTGATATCTAGATTTTGTTCAAATTCATAAAAGTATGACATATATAAATATTGTTCAAATCCATAAATTAAATCTTTTAACTTTGCAAAACAACCTGTTTGTTGGTTCAGTGAGCCCGGGGGGGAATGGTTTTCAAAGAGAGGGACGTGATATAAGGGTACATCATTCACAAATAAAATAACTTATAGATATAAACATATATAATTAAGGGTTCCAACTGTGCATCACATGCTAGGCATTGACTTAGGTGGAGTGCCGGGTTGAAATCACTTACAAGATTGGGGGCTCGTTCGGGATTTCTGAATTAGATATACCACTTGTGACAGTCAAATGCAGTGTGCTAACTAGTGGGGTACAGAATCCCTACTGGACTACCACTCTGTGTTACACTGTGAAAAGCACCCCTCAAAATGAACGCTCTAAGGAATTGGTCTGTTTTGCAAAAATAAAATAAACTTCTGTAAGTCAGGAAGGATATTAATATTTCCAGAATGGCGACTGTGGTAGAGACGAATATGGCTAAAGAACACTGATTGCATACATTATTCATAAGAGGTGAATGGACATATCAGGATCATAATGTGTGGTTGCAGGCAATCACAGAACAGATCACTGCAACAGGGTTAGACACATGGCAAGACCAAGATCCATTACATATTGCCCTGAGTGAACTATATATGGCCCCTAAGGCAAAGGAAGAGCAAAACAAGATTGCCAAAATAGCGGCATGTCTATACCTATATATTGGAGCAATACAGGACAAATATGTCGAGGGCCAATATCTGGCAAACCGGCAACTGCAGGCATTAGGAAAGGCCCAAACTGGTCTGGATTCTTCTGAGCAGAGGCTACAGAGGAGCCAGGAGTCAGAAAATGAAAGTAGGCAGTACATAATCAAAATAAAAGAGGAAATGGGTATCCTGCAGCAGGTAAAGGCAGAACAAGATACCAGAATTCTGGCCTTGCAGAAGGAGTACCAAGAAAGTTTGGACTCTCTACTGCAGAGCCAGAAAAAGCTGGAGCAACAAATACATTTCAACAGAGCATGTGCAGAGCATGTAGTCAACCTGCAAAGCCACCTAGATAGAGAGAAGGAAGAGAGTAATATATTAATCCTGAAAGACCTGGATACTCAGGCAGAATTTGATGAAGAGTGCCAGAAAGCTGGTGCGCTTCAAAAAAAAGACAGAGGGGCGAACTGGCTTCACAGAAGCAGGCTCCTGCTCAGGAAAGGGACAGCTTAGGCCAGGAAGTCTGTCATTTAAAAGAGAAAATACATGAACATCACATGGCCCTTCAAGGACTGGGTGACCTCCAAAAAGAGCATGAAAGATTGTTAGAGCACACCGGGAGGGTGGAGGAGGCTCTAGCAAAGAAGGACCAGGCCAGTATGGATAGGACTCAGGAGGTAACCCTCCTGCAGCAAAGACTGGCCCAGTACTCTAAAACAACACAGGACGCACAGAGCGAAAATGAGGCTCTCTGTGAGAACAATGACAGGCTCCACAGACAGGTAGCCATGCAAGAGAGACTGATAGAAACTAGCAAGACCTTGATAGTGGAACAGAAAGCTCAGATTCTTGCATCAACAGGGAACAGGGGCTGACAGAGATGAGGTTTGCTGGGAAAGGGAAATACCTGAGAATAACCTCAGGAACTCTAGTACCAGAGGCCTTCATCTCTTTCAATCCTTGGACTCTGCCACCCCATTTCCACTGGTGCACATGAGCCAAGGGCCATGGGGATGGCAGATTTCAATCCAATCAGAAATAGGCGGCTCATAGACCAGCACCTCCCAGGAATGGATGGGCGGGCATCTGGGTATGGGTTCCCAAGTACAGTAAAATTTAGTGGGTAGCTTCATGAGAGTAGGCCCACTAAGGGAATAATGAAAACCTCGGCCCAGCTAGGACAGTGGGGGGGGGTACTCATCAAATCCTGGGAGCAAGGAGGAATCAGTAGACTCCTCTGAGGTCTCCACATTCTGCCAGCCATTCCCAGGCTCGCAGAAACCAGGAGAGCCTAGAAGACCAGGAGGGCACCTCTGGGAGCAGTGCCTCTGAATCAGAGGTGGAGTGGACGTGGGTTACCTGAAACAAAAAGGCCAATAAAGTAAAAAGGGCCTTGCTTAAGGACCCCTTAAAGCAAATCAAAGCGATAAGGAGTGTCATCACACCTTATCATAAGAACGCTAAATATTCTGTTTGGGAGCACTTAGAGCTCTTTGAGCAGATGATGGAAACTTTCCATTTGAAGGACAGCCAAACCTGTATTCAATATGTTAAATGGACCTTCTCACCAGAATACTCCAGCTTCTTTGCAGGGCTGGAGGACCAAAATCATTCTAGATGGCCACCTATAGCAGCTGGCCTTTAAAATCTTGAAACCTGATTTTAACCCCAGACTTCCAAGGGGCACATCAAAAATTCAACAGCCGGGCTGTGCTGATTCTGTTTCTCGCCAAGAACTCTTGCTAGAACCCAGAGATCTAAACCAGTAGAGCAGAGCTGTAACCAGATAGCTGTAATCCAGAACCAACCCGTCAGATCCAGTCACAAGGTGGTGCAGAGACCAGAGTGCCATGCTGAGTGCTGAACCGGGTGCCTGAATCCTGTCCGGTGGGCAAGCAGATTCCAGTCCAAAACCTTTGACCAGATCTTTGACGGGCCTATTCCCAACCATAGTTGTGAGTATCTAGCATAGAATTGTTCTAGCCAATCTCTTATCCTTAAGTAATCCAATCAAAATCCATTCTATCACATCCAGAACTGCATTGTAGAATCTCTTTTGTCTTTTCTGAATCTTTCCCTCAGCCATATTGTCCTTTGTTAATTGTAGTGATAGTATCATCTTTGCGCTAATATATTTGCTGAAGAAAGAGAAGTGTATTGGCGGGCGAAAATCAGAGCAGAGGCGCTGCTGTTCTGGTGGCTGTCCCGTTGGGTATCTTGCATCTTCATAGACTTCTTAGTGTAAATAAAATCATTGTTTTGTAATTTCAAAAGCACATCTTTCATTTGTAAATCTTGACTCTTTCTGAGAAAAATCGACCTCCACTAAAACCTCTGTAACCTCTGACCCGTATATGCTAGAAACTAAATTTAAGTGTCAAAGTGAAGCTAACATCCTCTGCTTCCAAACACATCCTTGTAGTTTTGCCGCAATCGCATTTCTCGTGCGCTGAAAAGTTTGCAGCGGATTTGCATTTGGATCAATTTCATCACGTGTAAAACAGCTTTTCTTTGCATCCGACCTCAGAATTCAGTTTCCCATCTGCTAGTTATTCAATCCTCATTACTAGTGTTGACCTGAAACTATACAAAGCGGCTCTCACTAGTTTTGAATCCAATTTAGAGATTTAAATTCATTTTTCAGTTTTTTTTCCTTTTATTCAAAACCACATTCAAAAGCAATTGACCTGTTTTGAAATCATTCCTGTTTCTCTCTGCTTGCTGGGGGGGAATTGGGATTGAAACTGTGTTGGTTGAGATTGTATATTCCTGAAACATGTTTTCTCTCCTTCCATCTCTATATTGCATAGAGATACATCGCTTCCTGATACTATTCCACCCCCCCCCACCAAATTGGTACAATTGGTACAATATATTATATTTACAGGGTCACTCGCTTCCCCAAATCCATTCGGGTCTGCCCATTTGTATGTGTTATTAAACATTAAATCATCACATACCATTCCAATCTGTATCAAAAATATCATTTTTTTAATATAAAGTAGCTTCATAAAAAGCATACACTTCTATTATTGTGTCAATCTTGTATACAATATTCTAAAAAACATTACAATTTGCAGAGGGCTGTTGACAAGTGGTCTAGAGAAATATTTCCTCTAGTCTCTCTGGTGTTTGTAAAGGGTCCTGGTGATAACACGCTCATTGTACAGGGATGGCACGACTAGAGGAATACCTTTGCACCCAAATTTGTTAGGTATGGGGCAACTGTGTTATTGAGTTGGTATCAGAAACTAGCTATAGAGGGTGCCATCAGAATTTTTGTGTAGGCCAGCAGTGCCCCAAGATCATTCTCTGGGTACTATTATCATGCTAGATTTAGAGGAGGTGCAGATTGTGGACTATAAGATAGTGTTTATAGAGACTGATGAAGAGGGTTATGGGTGGGGCACTGTTTTGTGTATTGACCTGGCTCAACTACTGAGTGGGGTGTCAGATGGGCAGTTGTTTGAGGAAGCAGATAATGATGGTGAAATGATACTGGAGGTTTGTATCCCATGTAAAATACTGATTCAGAGCAGGAATGTCCCTTGTCCTATACATATTGGCAAATGCATGCCTGCACACCTACAGGAGGACTTGTTAAAGGTCCCAAGCACTTTATGGACTAATAAGCCCCATGCTGTAGGGATATTCAAGAGCATAGGAGTAATACGCATCAAACTGAAGCAAGGTGCAGTGTTACCTCGAGTGCGACAGTATCCATTGTCAAGGGAAGCAGATGGGAACATACATGAGACAATTGTGGCATTGTGACAGCAGGGCATTATAGTGCCCTCAGAGTTCCCGTCTAACACAGAGATATACCCTGTCAAAAAGCAAAAGGGTCAAGTTGGAGGATGATACAGGACCTACTCCCGTTGAACAATATTGCTGAAGCTGAGTTCCCAGTTGTTACAAACCCCACCACGATCCTCTGCAATATACCAACAGAGCCCACGCATTTTACTGTCATTGATATGAAAAATGTGTTCTTTTCTATTCTGTTGCACCCCGATTCCCAATATCCCACTGCGTTTAACTATTGTGGACATATGTTACAAAACACCAGACTTCCTCAGAGGTACTGTAAGTCCCTCTGTTTTTTTTAACAGAGTACTACACATGGATTTGGGCAATATACATGTACCGAGTATGGTCATTCATTATGTAGATGACCTCCAAGTGTGCAGCACAACAGAAGACATATTTAGAGCAGATTCAATCACGCTGTTGACATTGCTTGCATACAGAGGAGACAAAGTAGATAAGGACACCATTTTATACTGTCAGAAAGAGGTAGTGTACGTAAGACAAATTATATCATATGCAGGGAAAAGAGTAATTCCAGAAAGAGCAACTGTCGTACAGAACACACCACTGTCCACTACAGTGAAAGCAATGCAGCATTTCTAGTGTTTGTGCGTTTATTGTATGGCATGGATTTTTGACTATTCTAGTTACACAAAACGTTGACTACAGCAAGCACAGAGAAGGAATGTGTCACTTACATGGACAGGAAAAATGATATAATGTTTTCAGGAACTCAAAAATACCATATGTAACACACCAGTACTGGCAACCCTTGACTACACAAAATAATTGTATTTATTTTCACACTCTATGTGAAAATAAATACAATTATCTAGACATGCAATGACTACTGTGCTGGCTCAGAAAACATCCCGAGTACTCATACCTCTAGCATATTAGAGTGGAATATTAGATTCTGTGATGCAGGATCAATTCCCTTGTGAACAGGCAATGGCTGCTACGCCATTTGCCATAGAAAAATCCTGAACAATCACTATGGGTTTCTCAAAAATGCCATATGTAGAGCACACAGTGTTTGCAATTCTTGGGAGATCAAAATCCATTTTGACCACATAAAGGGTCTCTGCATACAAATTGATTTTGTCAAGCCTGTCTATTCACATTGTGCGATGCCGCACAGTGAACCACTTTTATTGCAATAACTGTTGAGAATGGTGTGGAGGTGCATGATTGTGTTACCTATCAAGGCCCTGAAGATGATTTAATACGAGCAAGGGAGGATGCACTTGAGGAAGGGGAGGTTATCTTTGTTGATGTGTCACCGGCGATAAATCAGGAGACTGGCCAGAACCACATAGGTGCAGCAGTGGTGCACCTTGCAGACAGGGAATATGAGGTTGTATTTCAAAAAAGATTACCAACACAATATTCGGTTCAGGCAGTGGAACTGATTGCATTAATCGAAGCATTAGATGCATCTCAAGAGTGCTTAGTGAGCATTTATTTGGATTCTGTGTACGTAACCAACACCATACATTCAGAGCTGTCCCGAAGAAAAATTAGGGGATTTCGGAGGTCGGACAGCACACCCTTACAGCATGCGGCCTTGTTAGAGAGATTGATTTATGCCTTGTCCCGTCCAACACTAATAGCGTGGTTAAATGTGCCACCCACACCCAAAATACAGACCCTGTTTCCCCTGGCAATAAAGCAGCAGACAAGCCTTCCAAAGAAGCAGTGTATCACAGGGACCCAGATGTCACTGCATATCCCGAGGTGGCAAAAAAACAGTTGCAGCTAGTAATACTGTACACTTAAGTACTGCTAGCATAAATAATTGAGCTACAAGGACCGGTGCCTCAAGAAGAGAAAGAGCTTTGGATCAAAAGTGTGATCCCACAGTCACTGACTGATTTGACCTGGAGACAAAATGTTACATGTCAAGTAGTAATGCCACAGGAGTTTCTTATGGTTGCTTTTGAGAAGCTTCACTACCTGGCGCATGTTTCCAAACAGCACATTGCTGCGGATATCCCGGAAGACTGGTTTGTCCCCAAATGGCAGGAATTAGTCAACATGCGTGTTGCAAATTGTACAACGTGTCATCTTTACAACACTGGCCAAATGCTTAAGACGTTGCCCAGCACATTCCCCCATCCCAGTGGGCCTTTCCAGGAGCTTTACATCGACTACATGGCTATGCTTAACAGGTGCAGTAATTACCATTACCTTATTGTTGTAGTATATCCGTTTTCCTGTTGGGTTGAGGCTGGTCCCTGCACACAACTTGATGCAAATTCAGCAACCAGATGTTTGGTGCGTGAGGAATTTCCTCATGGGGGGGGCATGTGAGATACTAAAATCTGATAACAGAACTCCATTTTTAACAAATTATTCAGGGAAATAGTTTCCCTATTGTATAATGTTAGGGTGGAAGTGGCTACACTATCTCCCTCTGGCTTTGTTTAGCCTGGGAACGCAGTCCAGTAAAAATCACCACTTGTCTCTGCATGAGATAGTGATGTGGAGAAGGATGCACACGCCTCTTATTTCTACACGCAAAGCATCCGATGCTCACTGGGCAGCAGGAGTTTTGAGGGAGGAGTTTCAGGGGTATTTACAGGAGTTAGCAAGGAGTATACAAGTTTTGTCTCTCCAGGCTGCTCCTAGAAGGGAGAAAGCAGTTGAAGTATCAGCGGCAGATGAACTGAACTTGCCAGAGCCACAGCTGTATCCACAAGCAGAGGTTCCAGGGGCCTTACACCATGGTCTTTGCCACGTCCTTTGCAGTGTTGCTGAAGGAGTTGTAGTACTGGGTCCACATATCCGATGTTTGGAAAGCACCGGGCACCGCTCTACCTTCTCATGAGAATGATCACAGTATTGAGTGATATTAAAGTATACTTTGCAGCATGTTTCCTCATTATATTGCAGTTGATCAATCCTTATAATGTGATGAAGAGTTTACATTTTTCTGCATGGTTGTCTGCTTTTTCTCTCCTTCTGCAGGTTAAACCCTATAATTGTTGTGTAATATATATGTTAGGTTGTAAATATTGTTTTCTTTTTGGAGTAGGTATAGTGTTTTTGTGTGGTTCTTTCATATGGTTGGGGCATATAATGGGCATGTATGTGGTAGAGATATAATATAACCAATATTAAGGGGTAATCTTTGACACTGTGTCTGATGTACACCACCCCAAATTGAATATGTGCTATCTTCACAAGCAAGAAGTAGGGCGTGAGAGGTCAAATGGGAGCTGCTATGTGTGCTCTTTGATACTTCATGCAACAGGTCCACCCAAGTTGTTAATACCTCAAGAAATGCCACCTCCTATAGCCCAGTAGCGGTACACTTGGCCCTGGGCAGAATAAAACGTATCTTCTAAAGGCACACTGTCCAAGTGTTAACAATGGACAGAGATGATGAAGAATGTGCCAAGAAGAAAGAACAGGCCTGTTGTAAAATAAGACCATTGCTGAAGATGGAAGAACCATTGTTTTCAAACAATAGATGGGTGACAGGAGTAGTGAGCTGTGCAGCGGAGGGCTTACTGGGGTTTTCAGAAGATGTAGTCGCACACGTGAATCAGAACTGTGGCAGGACATGGGGAAATTACATGCCAAAATTGACATAGATCGAGTTAAGTGAAAAACCAGCAAAAGTATAGAGGCCAGCAGAGTATTTCTTTTGCTTCAGAGTAAATGGCACTGTACCTATAAGAACAGTCATAATAAGACACTTTTCATTCCTGACCAGACCAAAGTCACATAAGCGTTGATGAATGGGTACTGGATGTGTGGACAATACGCCACATACCTACACCTCCCGCAATCATGGAGGGGCATATGTTCATTGACCACCTTGCACTCAGCAGTTTTGGTAGTTCCTGACGCCCATCTGAATGTCATAAATGTGCCATCCTCAGAATCAACTAAGACCCCATCTGACATGCGTGCTCATTGCTCACTAAGATTTCGTCATCAGAGAAGATTAAATTACCTGTCCAAAGACTCGTCTGATAAATGAAAGGCAATCCCAGATCAATACAGGCTGTTTACTAAACTGACAGTTTTTCACCTCCCTCCTAGTGCTAGGTATCTAGACAGCAGCATATGCTAAGTGGCTGCAGAGCACCAGGTAGGAGATTCTTCAGGTGTTGAACCAGATGGAGCAGGGTCTTAATTCGATGAAGACTGAGTTATAGGCAATCAGGCTTATGACCCTGCAGAACAGATACGTTCTGTATTTGATCAAGGCTATGGAAGGGGCCATGTGCAAGAAAATTGGCCTATCTTGCTGAACATATATCTCCCCAAAAGATGTGGTCTTTGACGCATGAGATAGGGGCCCTTTACAACTTGAGGATCCCAATGGAGAAAGAAGCGGGTGTGAACGCCGACAACTGGTTCAACTCCATGTTTTTGCGTTGTTAGAAATAGCCATACATTTGCTGGTTCTCATTGGGGTTTTTCTGCTCGTACTTTTGTGTTCGTATCAGATGATCCTGAGGTGCTGTACGAAGAGATTGCCGAAGAGTGCCATGATGATGGTGTCAATATCTGCGGGTAGCGCTCCTCTTCTCACAAAACACAAGTACACACAGACTGAGGAAGGTGAAAATAGAGCAGGCTCTGAAACCCCCGGGTGTCGTGACTTGCCGCGTAGTGAAGAGTAATGGGCCTCTGTCCACAAATCACCCACAGGGAAGAGTAAATAAACTCCCTGTGCGAGCTTTGAGGCCACAGGTGGTTTGATGGTTCGCCGGATCTGATGATGCCAAGGACCCCAGAGGCTGTTAAAAGGAAGTTTATTATTAGCACAGGCAAACACAGTACTTTGGTATGAAGAAGTGTGCATTAATCTCTTACCTAAACCCAGCAGGGATGATACTGGGGTAACTTGGGTCTGGTGCGAGGGAGTGCCGTAGATCTGGACAGCCGTGTCCCAGATGGTAGGTACCGGCTGTACCTGTAGCCCTGCCGTAACTTGAAGGGCACTTGAAACTAAACACGTAGAGCCAATGGTCGAAGGTCGTAGAGTCAAGAAGGGGCAATCCGTAAACAATCCGTTAAGCAAAGCAAAGTGTCCAGAGTACCAATATCCGTGCAGTTCCGAGCGACAAGATCGAGGAGTAAGCAGGCCAGTCCGTGATTCATAAGCCAAAGTCCAAATCCGAAGTAACAAAGTAACATGATTTCTGCAAGCGCCGAACAGAGTCGTGAAACAGCTGTGAAGCGGTGAGAAACTCGAACTTCCCGGCTTTTATGTGCGTCGGCTCCCGATCACGTGAGCGGAACTCTGGACACGTGATCGGGAAGTCGTCGTGGAACCAGGAAGTAACCGCGATCGGGTGTTCCAGCCCGAACGCAGTCTCCATGGGAGTTGCCAATGGAAACGAGGCAACAAACCGGGCCAGCCTCTACGCACAGCCCGCCCTCGCTGGTGATGGCGACTCCCTCGCACCCTAGGTGAGGAAATGTCTCGGGAGGTGGACGACAACCCGGGGAAAGTAACAGTGTGTGCTGGGGTATCAATCAAAGGGGTGCATTGTGGCGAGACTGGTTTGTTGTGCATGACATAGCCCCCCCTCAATGGCCCACGACCACGTGGGCAGGAAGGGTGATCCCGGTGGAAACGCGAAACAAGTCTCGGGGCATGGACATCTCCTGCAGGGACCCAACAACGCTCCTCGGGGCCAAAACCCACCCAGTCCACGAGATACTGGAGTTCACCCCTAACCACACGAGAACCCAATAAAGCAGAAACCTCATACTCCACTGAGTCACCCACTGCAATAGGGCCAGGCGTAGACCGGAGACGAGTAGGGGCCGGACAAGGTTTCAACAAAGAGGTGTGGAAGACGGGGTGAATGCGCCAGGAGGCAGGGACTGAGAGGCGATAGGCTATAGGGTTGATCACAGCAGAAATCCTATAAGGGCCCACAAAACGGGGAAGTAGCTTGCGACAACCAGGAAGCCTAAGGTGACGGGAAGAGAGCCAAACCCTGTCCCCCACGACATAGGAAGGTGCCACTGCCCTCCTTCGGTCCGCTGCAGCCTTCATCGATTCCCGGGCCTCCTGAAGATGAGTAAGAGTTTGGGCCTGAACGGCCGCCAAGTCGCGGGCACAGGCGACAGCAGCCGGGTTGTCGGAGGGTGCCAGGTCTGGGATTGGTAAGGTGCGGGGATGTTCACCATACAAAACATAAAAGGGAGAAGAGCCAGTGGAGGAATGTGTGGAGTTGTTGTATGAAAACTCAGCGAGATGTAGCAATCCCAGCCAGGATTGCTGGTGTTGCAAAATCAGACACCGCAAATACTGTTCCATGGCCTGGTTCACCCTCTCAGTCTGGCCGTCCGTCTCCGGGTGGTAAGAGGAGGAAAAGCGGGAATCGATACCCAGGAGAGCTGTGAGAGCGCGCCAGAACCGAGAAGTGAATTGGGGCCCTCTATCCGAGACAATAATCGTGGGTAACCCAAAGAGACAAAAGACCGATTTAAAGAAGAGATCGGCCAAAGCTGGGGCAGAAGGGATACCAGAACAAGGTATGAAGCGAGCCATTTTGGAAAACGAGTCGACCACCACCCATATGGTGTCGAATCCCTTGGTCCGGGGTAGGTCTGTTACAAAATCCATGGAAACCGTGTGCCAGGGTCTGGGGGGTACAGGTAACGGAAGCAGGAGCCCCACCGGACGCCCTCTGCGGTGCTTACACTGGGCGCATATAGCACAGGTGTTAACATACCCTTCTACGTCGTGTTTCATGGAGGGCCACCAACACCAACGTCTGAGAATGTCCAACGTGCGTTTTTGTCCGGGATGGCCATTGATGGCGCTATCGTGGGACCATTCCAGGGCGAGATTGCGAGCGTCGGTCGTAGGTAACCACAATTTGTTTTGGATATGCGGCAAACCTTCATGAAACACCGGATCCCACTCGGTGACCTGATCAGGATGTAGCGAAACCCATGTGCGGATTGAGTCTAAAAGAGACAAAGGAGGGGTGCAGAGACAAATGACATGTTGGTTTAGTAGGTTTTCTGGGAAAACAGGTAAGGACACCCCACCCGGAGAGCGAGACAAGGCGTCCGCCTTCCCATGGGACAGCCCGGAACGATGTTTGATCTGGAGGTCAAAGGCCGCGAAGAATAAATGCCACCGCACCTGCCGACTGTTAATGCATTTTAGCGAGGCCAGATCCTGGAGGTTGCGGTGGTCGGTGAACACCGTGACTGCGTGCCTTGCCCCCAACAAGTGATGCCGCCAGACTAAGAAAGCATCCTTGATGGCCAACAGTTCTTTCTCCGTGACGGTGTAATGCAGCTCCGTAGCAGAGAATTTCCGGGAATGAAACGCCACCGGATGCAACTGACCCGAATGAGGGCACCGTTGGGACAAGACCGCCCCAAGAGCGAAAGAGGACGCATCCGCCTCCACAATGAACGGGAGTTCTGGGTCGGGATGTTTCAGGACAGGAGCAGTAGTAAATGCAGACTTCAGGGTGTTAAAAGCCGCTTGGTGTTCTTCCAACCAGACAAAAGGCGATTTGGGGCTGGTTAGGGCAGTAAGGGGAGCTACCAGAGACGAGAAGTCCTGGATGAAGCGTCTGTAGAAATTCGAGAACCCAAGGAAAGATTGCAAGGACTTGATGTTGCTGGGTTTCGGCCAGTCCAAAACCGCACGGACCTTGGACTGGTTCATGGCCAAACCCCCAGGGGTAATATGGAATCCCAGGAATTCAACGCTTTCAGTGTGGAACTGGCACTTCTCGGGTTTGGCGTAGAGCGAGTGTTGGCGGAGGCGGGACAGTACCTCGCGGACGTGCCCTATATGTTCCTTTATGTCCTGCGAGTATATCAGGATGTCGTCAAGGTATACTGCCACGCATACGTCCAACAAATCGTGAAACACTTCGTTCATGAAACGTTGGAAGGTAGCAGGGGCGTTACAAAGCCCGAAGGGCATGACCACGTATTCAAATAATCCGTAGCGAGTACAGAAGGCTGTTTTCCACTCGTCTCCGGAGCGGATTCTGACCAGGTTATAGGCCCCGCAGAGATCGAGTTTTGTGAAGATGGTAGCGTGACTTAACCTGTCTAGTAATGGGGTGATCAATGGTATTGGGTATCGATTTTTTATGGTGATTGAATTTAGTCGGCGGTAGTCCACACAAGGACGCAGATCGCCCTCTTTTTTAGGGACAAAGAATATAGGGCTGGCAGCCGGAGAGGTGGAGGGACGTATATGACCGACCTTCAAGGCTACATGGATGTACTCCTTTAATGCCTGTTCCTCCGAAGGAGATAAGGAGTAGATGCGGCCTGAGGGAATCGCGGAATCAGGAACTAGGTCAATGGGGCAGTCGTAGGATCGGTGCGGTGGGAGCACCTCCGAGGAACCCTTGTCAAAGACCTCATGGAAATCACCGTATTCTGTAGGGAAACCAACGGCAACAGCCCCCACTACATGAGGCTCCAGAGCCATAGGGACATCATCGTGCAGTGTGAGCTGCGCTATGGCCCCTAGGGCTCGTGGAGGTGATTCAGTGTCGTCAGGTGCGGTGAGACAAAAATTCTGACACGTCTCAGATTCAAAATGGACCTGCCCCGACTTCCAGTCAATCAAGGGATTGTGTTGATGCAACCAAGGAAGACCCAGGATGATTCCGAACTGTGGCATCGTAATCAGATCGAATGTGATGATTTCCTGATGCGTGTTTTGTATAGTGAGGGCGATCGGGGCGGTTTGTTGCTTAATAGCGCCTGATATCAATGCTGTACCATCCACCGCTTGTACTGGCTCTGGATGTTGCTTGGTGATCAGAGGTAGGTTTAATGATCTGGCCAAGGTTATGTCGATGTAGTTGCCCGTGGCGCCTGAATCGATGTAAATCGAGACGACGTGGGCGGTATCGGGTGTAGGGTTAAGTGTGGCCTGTACCAATACTGGCCTGATCCTGCCAAAGGCGGGGTTCCTGTCCGGGGAAACGGAAGTACTGCTCGAGCCGGTCCCCGGGTCTAGGGTCGAGCACTCGGAAAAACCGGATTCTTGAGCTTAATGCGTCTGGGACATGACTTTACAAAATGGCCATTTAGGCCGCAGTAGAAACAAGCATGGTCGGTTCTCCTGCGATCCCTTTCTAGTTGCGTGATGGGACTGTGAATGCCACCTATTTGCATGGGTTCGATGCCTGTACCAGAGGAAGAGGAAGGTGAAGTGGCAATGGGGATTCCTGTTTCAAACCGACGTTCGGAACGTCTTGCGTCGATTTGCAATGCGAGGTCCACTAACTCAGTGTGGGTCGTGGGCAAGGATGGGACCACGGCCATAGCATCTTTCATGGTGTTATTGAGCCCCCTATAGAAGACGACTGCCCTTTTTGGTTCAGGCCAGGATGTTTCAGCGGCTAGCTGGTTGAAACGGGCAATGTATTCTAGGAGAGAACCCTTCCCTTGAGTCAGGTCTAACAGCTCGAGGTCCCGAGATTGGGCTTTGTGACGTGTGTCGAACACACGGGACATTTCTGTGACTAGTAGCTCAAAGTCGTACAGGACAGGGTTGTCGTTTTCCAACAAGGGGTTGGCCCATTCTGCCGCGGTGCCGGCCAGATGGGACAAGGTAAATGCCGCTTTAGTGGTGGCGTCAGGAAAAGCCTGAGGTCTACAGAGGAAATGTAATTTACACTGATTTATAAAGGTACGAAACTTTCGGGGGTCACCGTGGAACCTCTCTGGGGCGGCCAAGGGAAAAGGCGTGGGCATGAGTACTGGTAACTGAGGTGCTGCAGGGGCAATAAGAGGCTGGGGAACAGTCGGCTGAGCAGTTGGGGGTTGTGCTGCAGCAGCGGCCTCTCCGAACTCGGCATCAGCGGGCAAAGGATATCATGTTCTTTGGATTAAGTGTAGCCTCTGGTGTATCGTAGCAGTAGCGGCAACCATATCCGCTCTTAGCAGTGTGAGTGCCTGTACCAAGGCAGCCACGGGGTCCTCAGCCGTAGGCTCCATACTCTCCACGACGCAACGGCTTCACAGTCTGTAGTGACTTGCCGCGTAGTGAAGAGTAATGGGCCTCTGTCCACAAATCACCCACAGGGAAGAGTAAATAAACTCCCTGTGCGAGCTTTGAGGCCACAGGTGGTTTGATGGTTCGCCGGATCTGATGACGCCAAGGACCCCAGAGGCTGTTAAAAGGAAGTTTATTATTAGCACAGGCAAACACAGTACTTTGGTATGAAGAAGTGTGCATTAATCTCTTACCTAAACCCAGCAGGGATGATACTGGGGTAACTTGGGTCTGGTGCGAGGGAGTGCCGTAGATCCGGACAGCCGTGTCCCAGATGGTAGGTACCGGCTGTACCTGTAGCCCTGCCGTAACTTGAAGGGCACTTGAAACTAAACACGTAGAGCCAATGGTCGAAGGTCGTAGAGTCAAGAAGGGGCAATCCGTAAACAATCCGTTAAGCAAAGCAAAGTGTCCAGAGTACCAATATCCGTGCAGTTCCGAGCGACAAGATCGAGGAGTAAGCAGGCCAGTCCGTGATTCATAAGCCAAAGTCCAAATCCGAAGTAACAAAGTAACATGATTTCTGCAAGCGCCGAACAGAGTCGTGAAACAGCTGTGAAGCGGTGAGAAACTCGAACTTCCCGGCTTTTATGTGCGTCGGCTCCCGATCACGTGAGCGGGACTCTGGACACGTGATCGGGAAGTCGTCGCGGAACCAGGAAGTAACCGCGATCGGGTGTTCCAGCCCGAACGCAGTCTCCATGGGAGTTGCCAATGGAAACGAGGCAACAAACCGGGCCAGCCTCTACGCACAGCCCGCACTCGCTGGTGATGGCGACTCCCTCGCACCCTAGGTGAGGAAATGTCTCGGGAGGTGGACGACAACCCGGGGAAAGTAACAGTGTGTGCTGGGGTATCAATCAAAGGGGTGCATTGTGGCGAGACTGGTTTGTTGTGCATGACACCGGGTACCTTGAACACACCGCCACCAGACCCAGAGAACTATATGGTGTGCTGGGTTGATTTTGCAGGAGATGGAGTGTATTTCTTTATGATGGGTACCTCAGAAGAATATGCTGAAGGGGGGCTTACATCATGTGTGTATGGCGTGGGTACCCAAGGATGATGAATATAGAAGTAAGGAGGCAGCAGGGTTAATTAATGGAGCATTAACTAAAGGGGTGAATGATGGCATGCACTACAGCAAAAAGGTTCAGGTTGAGATAAACCTATTAGCAAGTGCTACTGTGGGAGGAGACTGAGGTTTGCGCAGCAGAAGGCGCATGTATTGTTTTAGTTAGGATTGACACATATTAGATACTCAGATATAGTACACAGAAATAGCAAAACATGTATTATTGATGCGGTTGCAGAGGTTATAGATAGGGCAGTATCATAGGCCCTGTGTTTATTTGTTGTATCCAAAGTTATGGTCCGAAGTGAGGTGTGTATGAAGTAGAAGCCGAGGTCAGAGGCACCCACAGTGCACAAATAAACACTTATTGTATCCAGTTGCAGGGCCAGAACATGGTGTTAATTGAATGTGAGCTGTTCTGAGAGCTGGTAGGGATGCACCCTTTGAAGGACAATATCATGAGAACAGAGTATAAGGTTGTTGTGATGCCATGGGTAAGGAGAGTATTTACAGTACTACTGCTCTGCCAAATGAGCGGTCATCCCATATTAATTACAAGTAGACACACAACTAAAACAAATAAATCTCTGAAATTCAGACTTGAGAGTGATGTCCCAGGGAAGTCTTTCTGGGCATCTGTGGTTTGAATGACATACGGGGGAGTCGTGTCCGGAACGTTCCGTGATTTGGGATAGGAGGAGCATAGGTAATTCCAATACATTTAGTACAGGGTGGGGCAGGTAGCATAGTTTATTTTGATCGTGTCTGGATAGGAAGGGTGCACATCACATGGCAGTCTCGATTCATCAATGTGTCAATAAGTTTAAACTACCAATCCCATACCTGCATTCAATAGTTATGATGTAGTAGACCACATGTTTGGGGAAATGGGTATACATAAGATCTGGACAATCGGCCCAGGCACTATAGGCCTATACAGACATTAGCATGCTGTATTGGTGGTACACAATGAGGGTGGTGGGATAACATTGTAACCTATTTATTCAAATTCAGCAGTTACCACTACAGAGCTTGGAACTTCGTGGGAAGTGACAAGCTCCATGTCATTTCGGTTGTACAGGAGACATTGTGCATGTAATAAACCTTGTTATCCCTTGCAAAGAGATGCAGTGATTAAAAGTCCTTTTGTATTATTGTGATGGTTCAGGTTTTGGGTTGCTATTTTCAGTACAAAGGAGGGTAACTTCACTATGAACCATGATGTGCATTGGAATGGATGTATTAAAAGGGCAGTGTGCACACAGTGCTGCAATTATAGTGTGAGTGTTATATAACAATCAGTGAAAGATCAGTGCGGTTTGGTTGTGCAGTTTGAGCTCAGTGAGAGAAGGGAATTGTGAGTGCTGCATGGTCACTCAATGTGACACATTCCATGAGAGAGCAATATGAGCAGAACAGTGCATCTTGGGTTATGGAGTGTGGACATTGCAGTTTATGGGCATTGCGAGCAGACAATATGAGAATTGTAAGGTCAGTCAGTGTGAAAACACAGTGGACAGCAATATGAGTGCTGTATAGCAATTCAGTGTGACTACTGTATGCAGCATGAGCATTAACCATGAACTTTGTTGTCAGTTAACACAAAACAACATTTGCAGATTAATTCTTCAGAGGCCAAAAGTCTCTGACAGGAAGAGCCTTTTCACAAACACATTCACGTGTTTCTCTCGCTCAGTGGTCCAAGTGTATGAAAAGAAGTAGTGGAACTATGTTCCCTTCTGGCCTGCACCCACTCCCCGCAAACCTCATCACCATGCCCCCCCCACACACAATACCAACCCCCAAACTCATGCACCTGCTGTTTAAGGAAACGTTCAATGTAGTGCACTTCTTCCTACACTTTTATTTTAAAACTAAACCATTCCAGAACGGTTTCTTTTTAAAATAAAAGTATAGGGACAGTAAATCTTAATTTTAAAAAGTAGCGTCGTACTGCTCCCAACTACTGTCTCTAGTTTTCATTGGAAAAGTGGGCAATGTCTGCAGGCCTCAAGACTCTCTGTGGGGATTAGAAGAGTGCTCCCTTTGCAAAGGTTTTCGGATCCCCCAAACGATCTGCAACACTCCCAGAGGAAACACTGATTCATAGTTTAGGTTTATTGCATTGATCCCACACCATGACGGAGTCTACCTTGAATTGCATGGATGCCATGAAGACTGTGGAAAAGAGTTTCTTAATGGGTCTCACTGCATCCACTCCATGGAGAATGAGGAGCTTAGTGACATTCAAGCCAACAAAAAACCTTAATGAACCAGAGCATAACACATATTAACAAAGCATCAGTAATAAATACATCATATAGACATTTAGGAGGTAGTAATTATGATAAAACGTACAGATGCACTTCAAAAGGAACAAATGTGGGTGGTGACATAAGAAACAAACATTTAAAATTCCAACAGTTTGGGGCTTTTGTGTAGGCATGGGAAAGCTTGCCAGGCACAGCCATAGTGGTATTACCTACCCATTGTTTGTAGCAGGTGAAACATGGTGCAAGTACCTGGACATCTAATAGCAGTTGTGGGATATGTTGAACCACTCAGATGTGCTTCACCACATCACTTTGTTGCATTGGTGCAAGAAACAGCAAAATGGCTGTGCTGACTCCTGTGCGCGCCGGGATCTCAACATTTTGTTTTTACAACCACCAGAAAAATGGCTCCACCACCCTGCCATACACATTTCTGGCGGGGGGGGGGGGCAGAGTACACATTGCAGGAATGTGCCAGTGTGCTCTGCAACAGTTAACATGGAATTAAGCAAATAGGCAGCATTGCCTTGATGAAAACCCCAACATTCCCTTTTTTTTTTAAATATGTTTATTTATAGCAAGGCAGTAAAGGTTACAAACAGTATCGGGTGGCAGTATAATATTGTAAAGAAAAAATTCTAGTTTTGAGTCCCTTTCCCCCCCTCATTCCGGTTTTCCCGGGCCAGAGATTCAGTTTAGCTCCCCCGCTTGATGCGTATTCTCCTTGTCTCTCAGGGCCCAACGGGCGTTGATTGGCTTGAACGTCATTGCGGGATATCGCTGATCATAGTCCAGCACTGGGGCCCACACACTCTGGAAGCGGTGCAGAGACCCCGCTCTCGCAGCGGTGACCTTTTCCGCTATTAAGATGTCCCACAATTTTCCCCACCAGTGGGCCAGGCAGGGGCCGTCTCGCGACTTCCAGAAGCGGGCCAGAACCGTCTTGCCCGCCAGGAGGCACTGTGTGAGGAGCTTAGCCCTGCTGCCGGAGCGGGGGTAAATTCCAGGGACCGGGATCCCCAGCAGAATTGTCTCAGGGTCCAGTGGGAGGGCGGAGCCGGTGATTTGTTCGATGGTGGAGAGACACCTGGCCCAAAATTGCTGGATCTTGGGGCATGTCCACCACATGTGAAAGTAGGAGCCTGGTTGACTGCAGCCTCTCCAGCAGGCGGGGTCCACTTGTGGGTTCATGTGGTGGAGTCTGAGAGGGGGGTAGTACCAGCGTAGGGTGAGTTTATATGCACATTCCTTGTTGGTGACACAGGTGGAGGAAGAGTGGGTGCGGGACCATATGTCTACCCAAGCTTGGTCATCGATCGGATGGCCTAGGTCCGCCTCCCACTGAGCCATAGATCGAGTTTTTGTCGCCAAGAAGTCCCCCAGGAAACGTCTATATATAGCCGAGATTCTTCCTCTAGCCGGCAGGTCCGCAAGAGTTAGCTCCAATGGAGTCGGGGGGCGAGTTGCCGCCTGAAGGGTCTGAGGGTGCGAACACCAGTGGCGGAGCTGGCAGTATGTGAATCTGTCCCTTTCTTGAAGCCGGAAAGTCTCCTTGCACTGCTCGAAGGTCCGGGGTCTGTTTTCGGAGTACATCTGCCCCAGGGTTTCCAGGCCTCCGCCTATCCAACTCTGGAAGTTGCGAGGGAGAGATCCCGGGGAGAAGTCGGGGTTGTGAAAGATCGGTGAAAGGGGGCTTCGGCCCCTCGGGATTCCCTTCTGCTTTAGAGCCCAATCCCAGGAGCTTAGGGTCTGCTTTGTTGTTAGTAGGATGTCCTTCCAGCGTGCCCTGAGGGAGGGTTGGATGTGAGGGAGGAACCGGAGGGGAAGCGGGAGCTGGGCCTGCTCCAGTTCCACCCATCTGGGGCGGGCTGTGCTCGTCTGCCAGGCGTGTAGATGTGACAGTTGCGCCGCTGTCCTATAGGCCTGCAGGTCCGGGACCCCCAGGCCTCCCAGCCTGGCGTTGCCAATCAGGGTTTTGTGGGGGATCCTGGCCTTCTTGCCTTTCCATATGAATTTGGATATCTTCCTCTGTAAGTCATGGAGAGCCTGGGCTGGGAAGGGCACCGATAGAGATGAGCAGGCATAGAGGAACCTAGGAAGCAGGTTCATCTTGACGGCCGTGATCCGGCCCATTAATGAGATCTCCTGCGTGGACCAGCGTTTCAAGTCCCCCTCCAGCTCCTTGATCAGTTTGGGAAAGTTCGCCTGATAGGTCTCCTTTGGGTTCGCTGGGATGAGAACTCCTAGGTAGGGGATCGAGTGGTCCCGCCATTCGATCGGGCACAGAGCCGTTAACGCCTCCCTGTCCTCTGGGCGAAGGCCGACTCCTAAAGCCACTGATTTGGTGAAGTTGACAGTGAAGCCGGTGACCTCCCCCAGTTCCTTTATTTCGGCCAGAGCATGTTTCGCTGAGGTGTTGGGTTCGGTGAGTGTCAATAGAACATCGTCCGCGTAGAGAGCGATCTTGTGGTGGGAGGAGCCCACCTGAAGACCCTTAATGGACTCATTGCACCTGATCCTCTGGGCGAAGGGTTCCATTGTGAGGGCGAAGAGTAGGGGAGACAGCGGGCAGCCCTGTCTCGTCCCACAAGACAGAGGTATCGGGGCTGAGTGGATGCCATTGATCCTGAGGATGGTTCGAGGGTGCTTATAGTTCGCCAGGATCATGGCTCGGGCTATGGGGCCGAACCCAAATGCTTCCAGAGTGCATTCCAGATAGGACCAATCGACTCTGTCGAAGGCTTTGGTTGCGTCCAGGGCCATTAGGGCCAGGCCTTGGGAGTTGCGGTGGGCGATGTTCACTAGGTTCAGAGTCCGCCGGATGTTGTCCCCTGCCGCTCGGTGAAGAATGAAGCCTGTTTGGTCGGGGTGGATTATATCCGGGAGGATGAGTGCCAGGCGGTTAGCTAAAATCTTCGAGTACAGGTTGGCGTCGATATTCAGCAGGGCGATGGGTCTGTATGACGCCGGATCTCTCGGGTCTTTCCCCGGCTTAGGAAGGAGAACCGTCACCGACTCCTGCATTGTGGCGGTCACGGATCCTGAGACCTTAAAAGAGTTGAACAGGGCCACTATGTGAGGGATGAGCTGGAGCTTAAAAATCTTATAGAACCTCGGGGGGAATCCGTCTGGGCCCGGGGCCCGTGATTTGAGGGCCTTGATGGCTTCGTCAACTTCTTCAGCTGTTATTGGGGCTTCCAACTGCTCCCGTGTGGAGTCTGGGAGACGCGTCAAGGCCGCGTTCCGTAGGTATGCCTCCTGCTTTGATCGATCCCGGGGGGGCGCTGTCATGACCTGGATTAGGTGGTCTGAGGCTAGTTGTAGTTTCGTCTGTTCAGAGTGGTGTATCACCCCCTGTGGGTCCTTAAGCCCTATAATGGTGTTGGTCCGTCTTGTTTTAGCTAGCTTGGCCACCAGCAGCTTATTGGCCTTGTTGCTTTTGGCATAGTAGAATTGTCTGGTCTTCGCCAGGAGTTGCGCAGTGTGTTCTGCGTAGTGGGCCTCTAGTTTCTTCCTGGCCGAGCGGAGCGCTCTCTGTGTTCTGGGGGACCAGCCACTCCTCTTCTGGGCTTCCTCAGCTGCTCGCAGGTCCTCCTCCAGGGATAGACGGATTTGTTTCCGGTTTCGGTGGTATGCCACGCCTTGGGCTATCAACGTTCCCCGAATTACAGCTTTCATTGCATCCCAGTTATTGGCCAGGGAGGTGTCCGCGGCTAGGTTCTCCTCAAAGAAGTTCTTGATGGTGGTGGTTATGTTGTCTCTGATTGACATATCATTGAGGATCGGGTCGTAGAGCGCCCATCTGCGTGTTGCCTTGGCGTGGGTGTTCTGAATGCTCAGATCCATTATTATCGGGGCATGGTCCGATAGGATTCGCTGGCCTATCGATACCTCATTGGCGAGGGCGAGAGTTTGAGGGGAAGCCAGAAGGAGGTCGATTCTGGAGAACGTTCGGTGTACGCCTGAAAAGAAGGAGTAATCTTTCTCGGTGGGGTGAAGCACCCGCCATGTATCCACCACCTCTAAGGTTCTGAAGAGCCGCAGCAGACTGAGGGCCTGGCCGAATTCGCCAAGGGCGGGGGGGTTAGATTTGTCCTTAGTGGGGTCTGGGACCCCATTGAAGTCCCCACCGATTATTGTCTGGCCTTCCACAAAGCTTGAGAGGGAGGAGCCCAAGGAGTCATAGAAGGTTGCCTGACCTGAGTTGGGTGCGTATGCCGATACCAAGGTGTAGAGGTCCCCCAACAGGAGGCACTTGATGGCCACAAAGCGGCCCTCGGGGCACATCATGGAGTCCAGGGTCTGGGGGCGCAGGTCTTTCCGGAACATAATCGCTGTGCCCCCTTTTTTGGAGTTCCCCGAGGCGAAGAACTGGTGTGGATATATGCTGGATCGAAGCCGGCCAAAGTCTGCCGGGAGGAGATGAGTCTCTTGGAGGAACACCACATCGGCCTCCTCATCTTGTAGCTTCTGGAGAATCGATTTTCGCTTGGGGGGGGAGTTGAGACCGTTAACGTTCCAGGAAAGGCATCTGAGCGTCCGGTGTTCCGGGATCGGGGAGCTAGGGGTTCCATGCGTAGGGGATGGAGGGGGGACTCCCGGTTGTTCATCAGCTGCCATCGTGAAGAGGGTGGAGAGGTGAACTGTACCGCACTTGCAGTTTTAACCGAGGCCCCCAACGGGAGGCCAACTTTTTAACTAGCGGGGTGGGAAACATTGTGGGTGTAACCCCACCCCAGGCCAACAGGGCCATTTGTGTCTGGCAAAATAACGTTTGCATCCAAGGGCTCTAAGATGGAGCGGATCTTGGAGGGGGGTCATAAGCCGTGGAGGAAGCCCGCCGCGCTGGGCGGACGTGGGATTGTGTTGGGCCGGAGTTACTATTTCTGAATTTAGCTGAAAGGACGTTGGGCGTCCGGGACGCCGGAGGTGCGGGGGGCATCCGGGGCCGCTCGGACTCGGGCTATCTTCTCCTGTTTCGGGAGGCCTTGGACCATGGAGGACGTCTGGGTTGGGGGGGGAGGGCTGACGTAGGGCTTCCCGAGGCTTCCAAGTCTGGGGAGGTGGTTCCTTCAGGGGGGGAGGATATCTGCATGATTTTAGCGGCATCTTCTAAGTGGGATATTCTCCGGAGGGAGCCATTATACGAAAATTGCAGGGCTGTGGGAAAAAGCCATCTGTATTTGACTTTACGCTCTTGGAGGAAGAGGGTTAAAGGTCGGAGAGCCCTTCTTTTCTGTAGGGTTGAGAGGGAGAGATCCTGATAAATTTGGAGAGGGTGACCTTGAAAGGAGAGTTCATCTCCGGACCGACTGATGGCGGAGATAGCTTCTTTAGTGGAGAAATAGTGTACTCTCGTTATGACATCTGGGGGCTGGTCGGAGTCTACTCCTCGTCGCGGACGAAGTCTGTGGGTCCGATCCAGCAGCAGTTGGGATTTATCTAGATGCGGGAGGAGAATTTGAAAGAGGTCTCCTATGTATCCTGCTAGATTTTGGTCGGGGACTGAGGACGGAACTCCCCTAATACGGAGGTTATTCCGACGAGCTCTGTTTTCCAGGTCCTCTTGTTTGTATTCGAGGATTTCGCACTTGTCCTGGAGGGCTCTTACTGATTGCTGGATATCTCCCATGGCGGCTGTTTGGTCTTGGGAGCGATCCTCGATCTCACTCAGTCTCTGCTCCACTTCGGTCACCCTATGGTCTGTTTGTTCCAATTTGGAGGTAAGTTCCGACATGCAGGACCGAAACTCGGCTTTGATGTCTGCCATAAACGCCAACAGATCACCTCTAGTGGCTGGGGAGTCACCCCCCTCCTGGGAGAGCCCTGGGGTGGGAGTGCCTGAGTCCGGTTTCTTTCCCTTATCAGGAGCGGTGAGCATGGTGGCTATGTCCACATTTTTAATAGCTTTCGACTGTCTCGACATGTTGGTGAGTCGTGGGTGGGGAGATGGTTTATGCGGCCCACCCTGTGGATGAGCGTCGAGGCTCTTGATTGAGAAAAGGGAAAGCTGATTCCAAGCTTGGCCGGTGTATAGAGGTTTCGAGTGAGGGGGTGAACTCTCCAAATCTTGATGGTGGGCAAGTATGTGGGGCGTAAGTTCCGGTGGGGGGATTGAATAACGTGCGCCCCCTTGAGACTAGGCCAGAGAGAGCAGAGCGGGTCGCCCCAAGAAGTAGGCAGTCAGGTCACCTCCGAGGCCGAGGGGGCCCACCCGTCAGGGGCAGCCCGGGATGAGAGTGTGGCCAGGTCGAGGCTTCAGGTGGGCGGCGTTGGTCAGGCCCTTCTCGGGGCTTGCAGCTGTGGGTCCCTCGATGTGACCCAGCTAGGGCCGCTCCTCCTCCGAGGACCCAGGCTTGAAACGCCTGGTGGGGATGATAGTGGGAGGGGTCCCGGGTCCGAACGGGGGCTCCAGATGGTGGTGTGGGCCGGGGCGCCCCAGGAGTGTGTGCCGGAGGGCGGAGGGGGGGGGCGGTGATGGCGCGGCCCCCACCTCAGGCGCTGTGGAGGGATTTCCCTGCGTGGCCTCAGCGATCCTCACCCCCAGCAGCTCCCACCCGAAGGGCACCGTCCGTGCCGTCCCACGTCGGGCAGTGCAGGCTCGGGCTGGTAGTGTAGGAAGCAAGGGTCGCCCCAGGGAGAGCACCGGAGGAGAGGTCCGGGGGGCTGATGTTGCTCCGCCGCGACCCGGGTGCCCGAGAAATCGAGCCGCGTCTGGATGCGGCCTCAGAAAGCTCTCACCGCCCTCCAGGGCCGGGAGACGAGCACGGCCGCCATCCTGGGAGATCGACGCCGAGGCCGGCGCGGCCCCCACCTCAGGCGCTGTGGAGGGATTTCCCTGCGTGGCCTCAGCGATCCTCACCCCCAGCAGCTCCTACCTGAAGGGCATCGTCCGTGCCGTCCCTCGTCGGGCAGTGCAGGCTCGGGCTGGTAGTGTAGGAAGCAAGGGTCGCCCCAGGGAGAGCACCGGAGGAGAGGTCCGGGGGGCTGATGTTGCTCCGCCGCGACCCGGGTGCCCGAGAAACCGAGCCGCGTCTGGATGCGGCCTCAGAAAGCTCTCACCGCCCTCCAGGGCCGGGAGACGAGCACGGCCGCCATCTTGGGAGATCGACGCTGAGGCCGGCTCGGGGAACCGGAGCGGCTAACTTCGTCTCCGTTGATCGTCGTGGTCCCCGCTTCAGCCCGGGTGGGCCCCAGGTCCTCCGACGTCCTTGGGATCAGCTGGGCTCCGGTATACGGGCGCGGAGCCGCATCAGGGGCCCAGAAGCGGCGGGCTTCGCACGGCGGGCCTCAGGGGAGCAGCCACATCGATGGCGCTCCAAGCCACGCCCCCCAACATTCCCTTTTAAAATGAAACTTTTTCACTCTTTGTAAAAGCTGCTTTGACGCTAATTCCATTCATTCATTTTGAAAATACTATGATTAAAAAGGCCATGCCGTGCCCACGATGATCTATTGTGTCTCAGCAAAACCATGTCTAATTCTTGAATGACAGCCCCTGTCAAAAGTAACTTTGAAAAAGTAACCAAGAAGTGAGCTGCCCAAATCCGAATTAAAGAAAGAAATGTCAGTTTGCACCATGTGTGAAAATAGGCTTCTTACAGAATAAGGAAAAAGGAAGGCCGGTGTTTTAAAACAGTACACTGGTAAATAAAAGTTTTACTTGTCTTTAGAAATGTAAAGGGATTTGTTACTGGTGAGAATATATTACATGTGTTATTTTATGCAACAGGCTTATTTAATCCTGGATTTAAGGTCAAAAGTGAAAGATGTTAAACCCAAGGTGGCTTGAGTTACCAAGTTGAAAAACAGGTTTTCTGCCAAAAGGAGCAGACTATTGTCTCTGTTGAAACCCAGGACAATGCTGCTTCCCAAGAAAGGAGGCCAGAGGTGTCAAAGACCATAAAACTTCACTCAGGCTAAGTAACTCCCTAGTCTGCTTGAAAGGAAATGCCAGTTGGTGTCAGCTGGGAAGAAAAAAATAACAGACAATGACTCCCATTTGTTCTTAAGACTATTTTATAAAGAACTTTAAAAGACTTGTATCTCAGCTGCCAAAATTGGTAAAAATGTGGAATTTTCACAGCGTAAAAGTGGAATTCTGCCCTGTATTTTAAAACATGGTAGAATGTCTTGACACACTCTGGACAGAAATGGTGATATATGTTGTATTACAAGAAAAGCATCCATGTTGCCAACATAACATTTTGTACATACATCCCTGGGGATAATTCACATCTGTGTACAAAGTTGGGGAATAATTTTAGGCCAAATCTTTTATGTTTAAAATTACCAAAATGTATCAGAAAGGCGAAACAAGGTCACACAGACTGGAGGTTTGGACTAATCTGTGCTGTACATCATATGTAACCTGTGTGTATAATTTGCCAAGAGGTTGCAAGTAAAGAAATGTAGTTTTTTGGCAAAATCAGATTTTAAGTAAAGTAAATGAGGGAGCGCTGGGACATTGTTAACTTTACCTCATAAACCTAACAACATCCCCTTAGAAATCCAACCAGCAGAGAGCAAGGAGGAGATTACTACCCTTGCCCAATCCTATTGTTAGGCGTGTGTGTAGTAAAGCCTGCCCCTGTCATATACAGTGATGATGTCACCTGGCATTATAAACAAGGGCCCCTGACAACACACACTGATTCATGACTGATTTCTGATTTCCTGCCCAGCATCCTGTCTGTTCCTGTCTTCTTGCAATTATCCATCTAGAATCCGGATCCCAACCACAAGGCCAAACCTGGCTGATCCTGCTTCAGCTGGGCCTCAATTTTTAATTATCCCAATAACCAAAGGGAAGCTGTGGTGTTTTGGGAAAGCATCCTGAATTTAACCTGGCTTGCTGCTCACTAAATGCAAACTCGCCATCCAGCTGATCTGTAGTATCCAGTAACCAGAAGTGCTACCCGGTATCAAGCCCATGCACGCAGATTTTGTCCGGTTGTCCTGTGTTAGACCAGATCCGTGTGGTGATCCAGAAAGCTGACTGTCCAAAATTCAAACTAAAAGTTGACTGTGAGTATCAATAGGAACCATAGAAAACCATAGCATACCTTGCTGTAACTTGGCCTATCCCAATCTTTAAACCATCCTATCCTTACCTTAATAACTTGTAACAATGTCAGAATCCTTATTGCAACCCTGTCATTGATTTCTAGATCAAGCGCTATCAATCCTATTTCGAGTGATCGGACTCGTTCCGCCACGGCGGGCGTTGGGGAAGTAGGGTTGAACTCATGAATCAACTCTGGAGCTTACTGTGTCACTCTTTGATATTTTAGTCTGAATGCTCTAGTATAGACTTGTCCAAATTGATTTTTTTTTCTGTTTTCACTACCCGACTTTTCTAAAAACGCACCTCATACTACCTTGCATATCTCCCTCGGATTAATAGCTAGAGACTTATTTACACCTCCTGATTGTACCTAAGATCTATAGCTACACCCCAACCAAAAAACCACGCTTTATCAGAAACCTTTTGGTTAATTTCAGGCGTGAATGATCATTTTTGCCAAGTTTTACACATGTTTTTTTGACTATAAATTGTTTTAAACCTTCCATTCATTTTCAAATTGTATGCTTTTGCTCAATCTATTGCTTATGATTGCTTGTAACTTCCCAATGTTGCACCCGTAGAGAATTGTACTTATTTAAGGATTTTTGCACACATTCATTGTTTTATTCACCCATTTCCGAGTGTCATTTTAACATTGCAAGGGTTTCAAATCTGTTTTTCTCTCTTGTTTGGGGGGAAAGTTGGATTCAATTTTTTTTCTTATTCCTCATTCCTGATGACCTGATGCTTCCTTATATCTATTACAATTGATTATTTGTGGGTTGAGGAATATTGCAGGGGAAAATTCTAACTTGAGTGCTATCTTTCTAAAAATTCTAAAGTGTCTCTATTCTCTGCTGCTTTCTATCTGTATTGCTAAAGGGTTATTTTAAGTGCATTGCCTACATTCCTATTGTTATTGTCACCACATTGGTGATTGCTGCCCCATATATTAAAAAGTGTATGATTTTCTTGAATTTAAATAAATAAATACATATTAACTTTACCAACCAGCCTGGTTCCTGGGCCACCGTGACCCGGGGTATTTGAAAAAGGGGCATGCCATGAGTAGTGTATCTCTCAAATATTGAACCTACATGTATAACAGAATAAGTATTTCAGTTGTGCGCTGCATACTAGGCTGAGACCAGGGTGTATCGCCGGATTGAAATACTTAACACAGTACCTGGCAAAAGCTTAAAACGTACGCACAAGCCAAAAATGTTGGCTTTATCAATGCTTGTTTTAAACAGGTCTTCAGTGGCTTTGCCAATGATTGTTTGTAACAGGACTTCGGTGAAGGACACAGAGTGCTCATAAATGGAGTGGCTGAAGGCAACCTGGTAAGAAATTTTGATTACAACAGTAGTGTGTTTACAACTCCAATGAAATCATTAACTCTCAGGAGACTGCTTTGAAGAAACACTGACAGGCACTTTGAATGCAAAGGCTGATGGTATGGCTTGATTAAAGCCATCCAAAATAATTCCCAGGAGGAGGAGTTTTGGGCAGGCAGAGGCAGAAATGGGTGGGCATTACTCCAGGGATTAGCATGGCCATGGGTGGGCAAATAACCAAACAACACCTGCAGACTCTGTGTCACTCCTCTAATGTCCTTCCTCTGCGTCCCTCCTCCTATGCCTCTCCTCCCTATCTGTACTCCAAAATACAACAGTTTCGGCTATAGCCTAAACTTAAAATAGGGGGCCTGTTAACTTGGCATGACCACAGGTTTACCAGCTTCTCTATCCCTCATGTTCAATGTTGCTTCTGTATGCATTATTGTGAATATAATCAGATGGTGAGGTAATCGCAGGTCAGGTCAGCACCTCCATGTATCCTGCGTGTCAAATAAGCACATCCCTGTGGCCGACGTCTTATGTGAACACATCCATCTGACCTGCATGTCACATTACAGCTCTCAATGTCTCCTCTTGAGCGCTGCTGCCCGCTCTCCATGACGGCAGGTGTTCGGATTAGTGCAGCGTCAGGTCTCCGCACCTACTGTTGTTCTCTTTCTCTACGGCATCAATGATTGCAAAGAAAAGTGAGACCACGACACGCCTTTGCCTAGGAATGAAAGAAAGTGTATGGGCCCTTTAATTTGGTGATTGCAACATCTGCGCGCTGCAATAATTGTGTGGCTTTCCAGCAGAGTTCCTGAATGTTTCCATGGTAACTGAACTGCTCCGAAGGGATCAAGTCTACAATGACATGCTTTCCTCTGCGAGACCAACAGCACTGTCTTTTCCACTCATTTGCTCAGGCCTTCATCCTCCGGACTGTTATACTTTGCTTTTACAAAGCTATCCCTCAGACTGGCACCTTTTCCGGAACAAGAACCACTACCTGTTCACCTCACCAGTCCGGCTTTCTCTATTCTATGTGACCTGCCTCCATTTTGTTTCCTTGTATCTGAACAAGACTTTGCCAGTTTCAATGTGTCTCGATTTCTGTTTCTATCACATATTTGCAATCTAGATGCATTTTTAAGATATACTGTGGATATTCTGTTTACTGATGTCTGGAGATTTAACATACATTCACCATTGTCACTTTAAAAGTTTATATATTGCGGTTTCTCTTAAGGTTTCCTATGTCAGGTTTTGCAGTTGCAGCAATTTCTCAGCACAACCTTCTGTGTACATGCTTGTTTACTACTGTGCAGCTGTCATTTCCATCATGTTCACACTATAGATTTCTGCCCCAGCAAGCTGCTGCTCACTCTGAATCTATTGCATTCGAGTACAGGTAGGAGATATGGCATCTGAGGAGAGACGCAAAGCTTGCAGGTGTTGTTTGGTTATTTGCCCAGCCACTAACTGCCCATGGCCATGTTAATGGCCATTCCCACGCATACCCTGTACCTCCCCGCCCCAAAAACCTCCTCATGGGACCACTTTAGAGCTTGCTTTAAGCAAGCCTTACCATCAAACTTGGCACTTGAAATGCCTAATAATGGTTTTTCAAAGCAGTCTTCTGAGAGCTAATTGAAGCTGTAATCCAGCTACTTCTGTGATAACATTTCTTAACTAGGTCTGCATTCAGCCACTCGATTTATAAGCACTATGCATGTCTTTCACTGAAGTCCCGTTAAAAACAAGCATGTACAAAGCCAACAGATTTGGCTTGTGTTTAAGGATTAGGCATTTGCCAAGGAATACTATTAGATGCTCAGTTACTCACAGCATTCTGAACCTGCTACTAGCAATGGCCAGTTAATACCTCTAAAACATTACCTGGTAAGTGCCTTTCTCATGCCTGCTGAAATGCCCAAACTGTTGACATTCCCAGTGTTTCTTTATCTTGGTTTCAGCCTCTGGCCTTCTTGCCAGATCATCCCTGTTTTGCGCACATCAACATTTCTAGTGTTGTACGTCTACTGGGTTTGCCCTGCTGCAGTCTGTCCTTTATCTAAAGGTTCAGCAAAGATTCCATAGCTTTTAGCAAGACCTTCCATTGGGAGGGCACTCCTCATTCCTACCTCTGCATTCGCAGGTGGACAAGCATTGGGTTATCAGTAATTCTCGTCTAACATTATTACTCCATACTCCTCCACCGTGCCACACTCACATCACCATGCTGCACCTTCCTGCCACCTCTTAAAAGTCCACGGTCACGGGCAGGATGCACTGGCACCCAGGTGTCACTGTTTCTTCCACTTTATCAGACTCTCACCCATGGCACAATCACCCTTCTCTCCTCCCTTCTTTTACCTATGCGTTGTGTTAGCAGGGCGCTGCAACCTTCTGCAGCCATCTCTCTTCACAGACTACTCTTAATCCACTAATCCATTGTTTTCTTGCTATGTGATTCCCTCTGTTTAATTTTCCCAAATCAACATGGCTAGCATGACATATTTGACTTTTATAGGAGTAATACAGGCTGACATGTACTATGTAAAAATAGCCAAGGTACTCGTGAATGCAGAGCCATTGGCAGATTTAAACCTGCTACTAAAATAATGGTCTACTGTTTACGGGTGTGTGTGCATTTAGTGCACTGCTGGACTTTACAACAGGAGCACTGGAATCTACCTGAATCGAACCACTTACCTAAACTATAAAGCTGTCTTGAAAAATATTTTTTTAATGAACTGCTGCAAATAATCATTAAAAAAACAATACAAGTGCCAGACTAGTGTGTTTTCTTATAATAAACATTCGTGATTGTCACTGCCAATAAGCAATTGGAGTATCTCCTGCATCGCCGTGACCATGTATTAAAGGGCAGTGGGTGGGGGTGGGGTTGGAGTTGCAATGAATTATGAGGCATAAGAAACTCACATCATAAGCAAGAACAATACTACAAGTCTGCGCAGAGTTCCATGCCCTTACAATCAAACTCAAAAACCATTATCCGTATTACTTCATTTCCACACCGAATCCTGCCGGACTTGCAATATCATGTTCGAGGTTTATTCCATATAGAGTAATCTACAAAAATCACGGTCTCTTCGTGCCCATGCATTCATTCATCAATAGCCTAGTTACAAGAATTCAGAACCAGCAGCAACTCGATTTTTGTATCGTGTGCAAACGTCTGAGAAAGTCATTTAAGTCTTTGCATTCTAGAATGTTTCTATTCAAATTGGAAGTGAGAATGGTATTAAACCTTTTATGTATGCTCCATTGTATGCGATTTCCAGTTATCATTTGTGATTGACTCCCCAGAGGAGTGCCCTCAGGCCCAGGTGGTGTCATGTCTGTGGGTGACTGGAGCCCTGAATGGCTGGCTGCTGCATGTCCTCAGTTTCAATGTCCCCTGAGAGTTCTTCCACAGTGTTTTATGAGTGTTAGTTGGTCAGTGTCCGCTGTCTTCCCCTGGTATTGGATACCTAGTGTCTCTGTCCTCTACATTGCTGCTCTGACATACAATAACAGTACACTTAACCTCGATTACCAGCCTCCTGTTCTCTTTGGCCTCGTGCTCCCATTATTTCAGTGTGTTTCCAGTCAAAGATTACACAGCCTTCATCTCTAGATGACATTTGCCTACCCTATTCATTGACAACAGTACCACAGGCATTATCCGCCTACCACATTCAGGCTTTTACTGCCTATCCTACTAATCAATACAGCTCCACACCAGTACCACAGCCATTATCGTCTACCCCATTCTGGCGTAGTTCCAGTGTGCCGGCGCCTGATTGTGCAGTTTGTCCTTCTCTTACCAACTGCTATGATGCCTGCAAACCTATTTAACAGAGTTCAAATCATCTTTAAACACACTCCAACACCTTGGATGACCACTGGTGACTTCCCTCCTCTTATCACACATCACCCCAAGTAGCAGCAACTTGCGGGTCCCTAATGTCAACAAGCATATTGGTGTTCCTAAATGATACTGGCATACCTGTTTATGTTATACTATATTTACTGGAGATTATGCTTCCATGCCTTCAATGATTTCATTATTTTGGACATGTTTTAAGGGGTGGGGAAGTAACTGCTTGATATTTCCACTTCCACCATTTTCAAGTCCTGGATTGACATGGCACTGCCATTCCTCACGCTTTTATCTTGCTTCATATGTCATGTTGTGGTGCCCTCTCCTCACAATGCACCCAGCCATCCACTCCTGTCTGGCGTTTAACTTTCCTTATTCTCTCATTTTCATTCCCTTTCCTCTGCCTGTGATTATTGCTGTCTCCTACAGTTTCCCTCTTCCATCTATTTGAAGGAGGAGGGTGTGTTGTACCCTGCTTGTCCCGATGTTATGTGTCCCATGTCATTGGAGGTGCAAAATGTGTATGGTATGCCCGAGTGAACGATCCTGTAAAAAGCTGCGCCTGGGTACTATGTTGGTGGTTTGAGGCAGTTGGGACTGACTTTCTAAAGCATGGGATGTTTGGTTTATTGTGTCCCCTGCATCTACCTGTTGGCTACCGCCTGAGTATATCTCCTGCACTCCTGAAGACGTCTCCTGGTCAACATCATACCACAAACGCTTAAATATAACAGATCAATGCAGTGCAGTTCACACAGTGGGGTACATTCAAGGGCCGCAAACATAAGCCCCTTTCACCTGAAAAGCAGGGTTTTTGATCAGTGATCCCAAAAATGGCTTGAAACGTGTATCTGCAGTTTATATATGAAAATATAGCACTGCTAACAGGAAACATGTCAGGGAAAAAGACATGATGCGTGTCGACAAAAAGTAATTTATATTTTGTTTCACATACAAAATACCAGTGATATTTGAAAAGCCTGTTTGTTTTCATGGAAAGATGTCAGCCAAGGCAAACCATTTTTGCTGGCTGTGGGCAAACTTCACAAGGAAATTCCCTATTGCCAGTCTGGATGTTACATCTCCCATATAATTATCAACTGCTATAAAGTGTCCTGCTAAAGGTATGGAAAACCAGTGTTCACCCAGACAGGCTGGCTATGGAGACAGTTACTGCAGGACAAGCTCCCCTTAGTTGGAGAATGACCAAAAGGTGTGAACATGGAGGCAACCAACTTCAAAGAGCAAACTGCAAACACAAAGAGAATAATAATAACTCTGCTTACAGACTGGCCCAGTGAGACCATATGGCCTGAAGGCAGGAGAATGGCCATTTGTCCCACATTGAGATTCACAAAAATTTTTAAAGGACTATTATCATTTAGGGCTTTTTCTCAGCAACCATAAATCATACTCATCAAATGTATGTGTTATTTTTTATGTAATTTCCAGGTGATTGTGGAGATATAAAATTCATCCACCTGCGTCTCCTGGAACTGTAATGGCCATCTAAAATGGGTGTGTGGCTGATCTGAAAATATTCCAAATATGAGACTTGGTGAACATCTGGAGGAAATAATTAGGAATATGGGTAATATATTACATATTCATAACTATCATGCTTTTTGTGAAAATGACAGGCAATTGCCAGACAGTCGTGCAACATGGTGTGGACCCGGCTGTTGTTTGATTAAATGCCCCACGATTAGCTGAAAAGGAAAATATATATATTATGGCAGTTGCTAGTAAATTACAAAGTTTATGATACATAGCTAGTTTTTACCAAAAATTTAAAGGGAGAACAAATGGCGATTACAAATGGGAATTGCCATAAATTGCTTCAGACCCCTAAACCAATCCTGACTGGGAGGCTGGGTTTGGGAGGAGAGAGAAGGGTAACTGTACAATCCTATTTGGCTGACCTTTTACATGGTACTTCTCCAAGATTGTACAATTGGTGATGTCATCGCTGCTATATAAGGGCGACTGCGCTAGGAGGAAAGGAAAAAGCTTGTGAAATTTACCTTAGGAGTGCTGCTGAAACTTACTATCTGACAGCTGTAAGGAAGTGCCAGAGGAGATTGCTGAGAGAGCATCTGGGTGAGCTGTCTAATGGTGGAAAGTGGGAGGCCATCTTTAAGAATCGAGTGACCAGACCCCTGCCCTATCTTTCCAGAGTGTCCTGAGATGCAGCTGGTTTCCAGAACTTTAAACATAGGCTTTCTATGTAAGTAGGCAAATCAAAATCGCACAACACTACAGTTATAATTGTTTTGGTTATCAATCAGTTTAATTATTTCTTGAAGTGAAATTTGTAGAAAGTGAAACATTGTGATTGTGTTATTTTCAACTCACTTTTGTGATTTACTTATGCTGAGAGAATTTAATTGTGTTGTGCATGGATAAGTGGTGTTTGACATTTTCCTGCTAATTTCTGTTACTTTTACTTTAAATAAATACCAATATATTTCCTGTACCCCAACCTGGTTCTTGGCTCATTGTTAGCTCAGGGGGAGGGATGCAAGGGCCATGATATGCATCTGAAGTAGGGCTAACGAAAATAATCTGTTAAACAGTTTGTTGTGTAACACCTTGAGTGGGGAGGGAAGGAACTCCGCGTGTTGAGGGTGGCTTCTCAATAAACCATTACAACACACTGATCCATCTATAAAACAGCATGTAAGACTTCACCACAGAGCAACTCCTCAAATGTGTTTAACACATGCTACTGCTGCATGTAATTCATCCCTTTGTGAGAATTGCAAGCAGGCACTATTGTTTTCACTGGGACAAAAAATACATGTTGGCAACAATATATATCTCACTCTCTCCAGTTAATTGCAACCTCACTATGTATGGCATAAGGGGCTCCAGGACACTAGTTGATATGATGGGCTGTAGAGACATGGATGAATAGATAAATAGAGAGAGACAGAGAGAGAGAGAGAGTGAGGGAGAGAGAGAGAGAGAGAGAGATAGATAGATAGAGAGATAGATAGATAGATAGATAGATAGATAGATAGATAGATAGATAGATAGATAGATAGATAGATAGATAGATAGATAGATAGATTGGATGGATGTATGGATGAGTGGATGGATGACCAAATAGATAATCAAACAAAAGTGATGGGTGCGAAGTTTTGACTCATTCATACTTATTGTCAGTAACCTCAATCAACGTCCAATACATCTTTTTTAGTCCATATCTTCTATTTCAGAAGGAAACCAACCATGTGCAGATCTGTCTTGTCCCCATCACCAATGGGCACACAACAGCACAGACCATCTGCATATTAAATGATGCACCTCATCTGCATTGCACCACAAACAGACCAATGCATATAGAACCCTTGTGGACTCGCTTCAGTGAGGTGCAGCTTGATACCTTAGGCCAATAGACAAACACCTTTGCTTGTTCACACTCTTGTCCAATTATGGAGCTTACTGTAAACATGAATGATTGATGTATGGAATGCTTGAAATCTATCATACCCCACAGAAAATATCCCTGGGTAACATTAATTTATTAGTTTTCAACCTGTCTTCACCATTATAGTCGTGGACAAACTTTATGCAAATCAGTCTTGGTGCTGCTACCTATGGAAGCAGTCTTACCTAAACTGCCGGGATATGTTTTCCATACACACAAGCAACAAAAGGCATATATATGATTGTTTTGGCTTCACCAGTGAAGTGCAATGTTTTACTCTGGAAACAGCGAGCAAAGGGTCCATGTCTGGATGTTGTTGGGATGCATGTCCAGCTCCCATGTCCCCCCAAGCACTGCAATAAATATATTAAACACATGGGGGAATGAATCCATGCAGTGGTAGGGGCAGAGGGTACAGAATACAGGAATGTAGAGGTACCCTGTCAAGTCAAGGCATAGCACATTATGAGTCTTTACCTAACCTAGATGTAGAGTATACTCAGTAGTAGAATATAGTTGTGTAGTAATCAGAATGATCCCCGCAGTATCCAGCCCTAGTCCCACTCTGGGAAGTAGTGAAGTGATGCCATATTAAGAGTGAGGCCTATGTTGTCACAGGCCGCAGTGAAAACAGCAGCGCATTCTGACAGCAAGTCTTGAGACCTTTCACCCATCTCAATGGGTATCAATGGAATACAGACCAAAGCCTACAGGAAACCAACAGAGGTGAACTCAGTCCTCTTTTCCTCCAGTTGCCACAGGAAACTGGTCGTTGATAACATACCGAAGGGCGAATTGATTACAACCAAATGCAATTGCAGCAGCAGTGAGACTTATCTTATAGAATGCAGTCTTTTGAAGAATCGTTTCCTCAACAGGGGCTATAAATCAGCAAGCATCAACTCAGCAATTAACAAAGCCAGCGGCACCCCGAGGAGCAACCTCCTCCAGCCAAAGAAGAAGCTAATCCCTAAGGAGGAACCTATTCGATTTGTGACCCAGTATAACCAGGATAACTTCAAATATCAGAAAATATTACAGAAGCACTAGCATATTTTAGCCATTAATAAAGACATTCAGGATCTCTAATAAACCACAACTTTCATACTCAAATGCACCAACTCTTAAACATATGTGAGTCCTTCCTTTATGGCCCCCCGACCTCCCACCTCTGACAATTGTCTAAGTAAATAGACCAAATTGGGTTTCCATAAATGTGGGACTTGCTCAATGTGCCCCCACACACTCACCACTAACCAAGTCCAATTCAGCACCAACTATAATCACTGCACTAAGCAGTTCATCAACTGCAGAACGAAATATGTCATCTACGTGATTATCTGTGTGTGCCAGAGCAAGTACATTGGTAGTACTATTCGAGAAATGAGGACGAGAATACGGGAACACAAGAACGCAATCAAAACAGCCAACTCCAGATATCCATTGGCTGTCCACTAGCAGGAAGTTCACCAAATGGACAAGGAAACAGATATTAAGTTTGTGGGACTTGATGTGGTGAAATGCGACTCTCGAGGCGGGAATTGAGTACTGAGGTTGCACCATTAGGAAGTGCGACTGATATGTAAAACCAGAAATGTTGAACAAGGCCTAAATGCTGAATATGAGTTTAATGTTTTTCTATAACATAACTTCAGTTTTAATTTTTATTGACATTTGATGTACCTTCGACTGAACATAACTAGTATCCGCTGGTTCGTGGTAGGTTCCCGATAATGAAAACTTACTCTGGACATACTACTCGGGTGCTTTAACATTAGGCCTTCACATACTTCCCCTGTGCACCAACCCTACGACCCATGGGTCACCTACGCATTATGAGTAAAATATTAAGATAAGACCACCACTCTCAACAGGATGTTGAGCCACCATGGCCTACCGCTTCCTCTTAAACCTTCCGGCAGAGCCCTACATTATGGGGCAATGGAAGCAAGCCCCCGCCCCACCCAACTTTATAACTCACTCGCCCTTACAAATGGGCACCTTATCATTATTTACCAACACAGTGGTATGGACCTCAACTGTATAAACTCTTAGAGCCAATTGGGTTTCTTATCCCTCTAACCCACATAACCCAGTGACACCACTACTAAGTTCCTTATATGTATAAACCTTCTACATGTTCGCACTAATTAAAGTCATTTATGCAAATACTTTTGCCACATGAACGGGTTCACCCGGAATACATTTTGCAGACATGAACGGGTTCGCCAGGAATACATTTTACAGATAAATGCTTTGCACTGTTTATTTTCAAACCTAACTCTTTAGGACTACGAGACCGAACAGCAACACAACTCAAATTCATTTCACTGTGTCATTTCCCAGTCCAAAGATTGGGTCCCCTTGGCAAACAGCACCCACGTGATCGCATTGGTGCCCACGTGATTGGGACTATTCAACCTGCACGACTGATGGAATGAGCCAATCACTGATTGGCCTTGAACAACCAACCCAGTCTCTCATACTATTTTAATACCCTTGAGTCCCTATGGCGTGATCAAATTGATTGCAAACCGTTGGAGACTCTGACAGCAGATGCATTTATCCTCCTCAGGTAAGAAATTAGCTCAGGACAACAACGACCCACCGTCCTCAACTAAGCCCCCTCACTCCTCAACTCTTTGCCTCACGACCACATAATTGGAACTTGCAACCCTTCCATATCAATGTGGTTGCGGGGGCTTTGCACGTAGTTTCTCACATGATTCTCACAGGCACAGCTTCTCTTTCTATACACCACATGGCACACGGATCGTACTTCACGCCTTATGATGCATACACACACACAAACTGATTATGAACAATCACCCTTTGAAACAGGCATCGCTCTGTGCAAGTTGCCAACCGGCCAATAATTATCGGACTTGGGGCTCCCTAAAACTGGTGCCCTCTATGCAACCTAAGTGAATCTACCCACGCCCCTTTCTTGACTGCCACACCACGGTTCTGGATAAACGGCATCCCAGTTGACCGCGAGAGGCCCTGGTCACACACTTACTCGATTATATAACATGGCCAGTTAGTAACATGCACTGTATAGTGCTGAAGCCGTTATCGGTCATTAGAAAGACCCTCTTTCACCATAATGCGCTATACTTCACCTACCTTTATGACCATACATGGACCCATCACTGGTAGTAATACACATGAACCTCGGACCTATGACATGAGCCAACACCTTCTAAACCTGTCCTAATGGGCACCACCTACACCTCTATCCCACCACCACAGACTTACTGCCACACACACCCCACCCCACACCACCCAAACCACCATCCCCAAGGACCCAGTGCACCACAACACTGCACCATCAATTCATAACTATTCTGTTTGCATGCAAACTGAATTTTGTAACACCTTATTAATGTTGGGGTACCAGCTCCAGTGCAGACTATGAAAGCACTTCATTACGCAACTGCCTGGTTATTCAGAACATTCAGCAATACTTAATTAGGTAAGCATTAGTCAGTACCAATTTATATGATCATTATCATATTAGCTCAATCGTACACTGAGACTAATCACAACCTACCTTCGCCTCTTTCCCTTTTTCCTTGGTGCTAGTTGATTTCATATGATGCCCTACAATGTGTGGGTTTATTCCTGATATGTACAATGATGAATACTGTGTTAACCCGATGCTTAATAATGAAAACATCAAACAAATATTCTTAACACACGAAGATAATGCCAAATGCCACTAAACTATCACCAACTCTTGTACACATGTTGATCTTGACTCACCAACGTCTTTGGATCAATATGTATATGTCACTCAACTCACTAGTCACTAAACACCCTCACCATGTGCAGTGTCGCCTTAACCATGCACACATTGGGCTCATTTATATGTTTTTGTAAAAACAACTGGACACAAATTATCAACTTATGCAAACTGTGGTATGACCTTTGAATGCCACAACCTTGAAAAAGACCCTTGTGTGGTCGGGACACGTGTCGGCACCTTTAGCAACAATAAAAACCCAATGGCACCACCCAAGAACATGAGTGCTCCCAAATTGTTTAATCAGATGTGACCAAGCTTGGCTAATAAACAACTGAGATCTTGAGAAACTTTGTATGCAGCGCCAATATGCCAATATCGCAGGAATCCAAAAACAAGTCATTTTTTGCTCCCTCCATTGAGGCACGGGAGCACTGCCCCATTGTATCCCTACCACTTGGACCAGTTCAGCACAGTATCTGGATTTTACCGATGCTTTCACCTGTTCTCTAGGTTCCTTAGTGGGTCTGATTTTCTTTGAACATAATTTTTTACTTTTAGTTTTTGCAAGAGGGGCCTTATCTTTTTTAGTCGTGGCTATGATATGATATGGTAGTTTATTTATATAGTGCCTGTACACAATGTGTTGCAAAGCGCTTCAAGGCAAGGGAGGGAACAAGGGAAAATACAATGACATTCTAACAGGCCATGAACAGTAAGGATGTGAAATTAATTATCGTACTCATGCTGATGACATTTCAGATAGTGCAAGAGCTAAAACATAGATAAGGAAGGGAGGGGGAGAGTGGGGAGGAAATTGAAACAGAGAGACGACTATCGTACTAAGCCTGACAACATTTCTGGTAGAGCTGGAGAAAAACAAAAGGTGAGGGTGAGGGTTGCAGAAAGGGAGGAACAAAACAAGCAACTATCGTACTAGGCCTGACGACATTTCCGATAGTGCTGGGGGGGGTCATATATGGGAGGGGAAACCTAAGGGGAGGGGGAGGACACAGATGAGGTTGCTATCATACTAGGTCCAGGGACAATTCTGATTTAGTAAGTGCATAGAATAAAGTAAGGAGAGGAGGGGAGGAGATAGGAAAAGGGGAAAGGGAGAGGAGGAGAGAAAAGAGTAAGTAGTCAAAAAAGAGTGGAGAAGCAAAAAGGGAGAGCAAATACAATTGCAGAAGTCAGAAGTAACACATAATGTTGCAAACCAGGATGCAAGATGAAGACGGGAACAGCATGATTCAAAGCCACCATGAGTACAGGCTGCAAAGGAAGTCCAGCATGAGAGTTGAGAAAGGGTGAAGCACCATGAATCAATGAAGTCAAATCCAGCATTGGCCACCAAAAGCTGATGGGGAAACCAGAATGTATCAAGACAGACTCCTGCAGAAGTAGGCTGGAGGGGGGGGGAAGGGAAGCAGGGTAGAAGAATCAAGCAAAACAGGCAACATTTGTGTGCCAGAAGGGAGGGCGGCACAAGGGAACATCACAGGGGGATCAGAGGGTTTGGTGATGGGATGTGGAGACAGAGGGAGTAAACAAATGTTGGTGCATGCTTACCTGCTGTCTGAGCAGGTGGTCAGGCCCTGGGTCCTCCTGGTCCAAACAGGTCCAAACAGGAATTGCCCTTTTCTTAGTCAGCCCTTTGCTTCGGCATCAGGGCGAGAGACGCCCTTGATCTAAGAGTTAAGAGCAGGAAGGAAGAGGGCTAAGAAGGTGGGCAGAGCTTAGGCCAGGTGACCTAGATCCGCTTGCACCTGCTCCCCATCTGCGAAGGAAACGAGGCTGGAGGGCTCCTTAAGTAGGGAAAAAGAGTGGCAACCAGGAAGTCACTAGGTGGGCAGGGCATGCTAAGTTGGGAAATAGAGCGGCAACCAGGAAGGTGCCAGGTGGGCGGGGCTTAGGCCAGGTGACCTAGATCCACTTGCACCTGCTCCCCATCTGCAAAGGAAAAGTGGCTGGAGGGCTCCTTAAGTAGGGAAACAGAGCAGCAACCAGAAAGGCACCAGGTTGGCGAGGCTTTCTAAGTGGGGAAAAAGCATCAACCTGGAAGGTGCCAGGTGGGCGGGGCTTAGACTAGGTGACCTAGATCCACTTGCACCTGCTCCCCATCTTCAAAGGAAAAGAGGCTGGAGGGCTCCTTAAGTAGGGAAAAAGAGCATCAATCAGGAAGGCACCAGGTGGGCAGGGCTAAGTGGGGAAAAAGAGCAGCAACCTGGAAGGCACCTGGCTTAAGCCAGGTGACCTAGATCCACTTGCACCTGCTCTCCATCTACAAAGGAAAAGAGGCTGGAGAGCTCCTTAAGTAGGGAAAAAGAGCGGCAACCAGGAAGGCGCTAGGTGGGCAGGGATTGCTTAGTGGGGAAAAAGAGCAGCAACCTGGAAGGCACCAGGTGGGTGGGGCTTAGGCCAGGTGATCTACATCCACTTGCAGGTGCTTCCCATCTGCAAAGGAAAAGAGGCTGTAGGGCTCCTTAAGAAGGGAAAAAGAGCAGCAACCAGGAAGGCACCAGGTTCACAGGGCTTGCTAAGTGGGGAAAAAGAGTGGCAACCTGGAAGGCCCCAGATGGGCAGGGCTTAGGCCAGGTGACCTAGATCCACTTACACCTGCTCCCCATCTGCAAAGGAAAAGAGGCTGGAGGGCTCCTTAAGTAGGGAAAAAGAGTGGCAACCAGGAAGGCATCAGTTGGGCGGGGCTTGCTAAGTGGGGAAAAAGAGCAGCTACCTGGAATATGCCAGGTATGTGGGGCTTAGGCCAGGTGACCTAGGTCCACTTGCACCTGCTCTCCATCTGCAAAGGAAAAGAGGCTGGGGGGCTCCTTAAGAAGGGAAAAAAGCAGCAACCAGGTAGGCACCAGGTGGGCAGGGCTTGCTAAGTAGGGAAGAAGAGCAGAAACCTGGAAGGCGCCAGGTTGGCCGGGCTTAGACCAGGTGACCTAGATCCACTTGCAGGTGCTTCCCTTCTGCAAAGAAAAAGATGCTGGAGGGCTCCTTAGGAAGGGAAAAAGAGCAGCAACCAGGAAGGCACCAGGTTCGCAGGGCTTGCTAAGTGGGGAAAAAGAGTTGCAACCTGGAAGGCGCTAGATGGGAGGGGCTTAGGCCAGGTGACCTAGATCCACTTACACCTGCTCCCCATTTGCAAAGGAAAAGAGGCTGGAGGGCTCCTTAAGTAGGGAAAAACAGCGGCAACCAGGAAGGCACCAGGTGGGCAGCGCTTGCTAAGTGGGGAAAAAGAGGGGCAACCTGGAATACACCAGGTAGGTGGGATTAGGCCAGGTGACCTAGGTCCACTTGCACCTGCTCTCCATCTGCAAAGGAAAAGAGGCTGGAGGGCTCCTTAAGAAGGGAAAAAGAGCAGCAACCAGGAAGGCACCAGGAAGGCACCAGGTGCACGGGGCTTACTAAGTGGGGAAAAAGAGCAGCAACCTGGAAGGCGCCAGATGGGTGGGGCTTAGGCCACGTGACCTAGATCCACTTACACCTGCTCCCCATCTGCAAAGGAAAAGTGGCTGGAGGGCTCCCTAAGAAGGGAAAAAGAGCAGCAACCAGGAAGGCACCAGGTGCGCAGGGCTTGCTAAGTGTGGAAAAAGAGCGGCAAACTGGAAGGCGCCAGATGGGCAGCCTTAGGCCAGGTGACCTAGATCCGCTTGCCCCGGCTCCCCATCTGCAGGTTTAGTTTTGTGGAGTGTGTTTACTAGCTTTTTTGTTTTAATATTTTCCATACATTGTTTTAGAGGTGGATGACTATATGGTGTAGTTTTATTCTTATCTGCTCAATGTTTTCTTTCTTTTCTGCAGAGTTGCTTTTTAGAAGGCAATTTTTGTATGTTGGTAAAAGAGAAATTTTGCATTGGAAAGTTGAGCAATGTATATACATGTATGGTGCATGGGTGTGTGGGTCTGATTGTAGAGATGAATAGAGTGCTGTTTGAATGTGAGGTGTTATAGTAGGTGTGGTTGGGAAGGTTGTGAGAGTAAGAGTCTGCAGAGGTGTGATGGTGTTGGGTTAGTGAGTAAGGGGGCGGTGGATTGATAGAATCCTTTGGGTCATTTAGCTGTTTTAAGCAACAGAGTGGGTGTTACAATGGTGGTGTGTATATGGGAATAGAAAGAATGTGAATGGTGGAATATAATGGGATAGAATGAAAGAAATGTTGTTTTAAAAACGTTGTCTGGGGTAATATATAGTGGAACTGTGCTGCTGTAATTACATATACATGTTACATTAATGTACTTACTTGGTTGGATGTGAAGGGTATTTTTTTTTTGGTTGTTGTCTTCGGTAATGTGTTTCTTTCCTGTAATTGTAAAAGAATGTTAGTGGGGATATGTCATAATGGTGAAGTACTTTTAGTAAGCAAGGTTGTTATTTATGAAGCAAATTTATGAAGGAGGTATGGTGGTGAAAGAAAGTTAATAAAATTGATGGACGGTTAAAAATTGTAGCTTTTAGAAGCATTTTCATAAAAGTTGAGAAATGCCTATGTGCATTTATAGGAACTCTGTAACGTTTTGTAAAAGAGAAGAAAAGATGATGGAAAGGATTTGTAGGACACTTTTAAATGGCTGTTGGTGTTTGGAAGTTTAATATGTTGGGAGTATATGCATACTTGCCAACATGATGCATTATAATCTGTAGGTGTTTATGTAGGCCTCAATTTTCTGTTTGCGTTCTGGGACTTGTAGTTTCAATTTTCCCATTGTGAAAGTTGGAGTACAAGTCACAGATTGTAGAGACAAAAGTAGGACTGCATAAGCAGCTGAAGATTGGAATGGGATATGTTAGTAAGTATTCATGTAATGTCAATATATTAAACTGGCGCACACTGAGTGCCAATTACAAATGTTGCACAAGTCCATTTTATCTGGTTTTACTTTCCTTTATGAAAACATGAGATAGTGCTGCTATGAATGCAGATATGCATTTGTTAACCTTCTTCAAAAAGCTTCCCCAAAAAATATTTTGAAAAGCACAGCATTGCAAAGGTTTATTTGATATACATGTCACAGTTTTGAATCTTAAAGTTCAGTCGTGTTTTTTTCTTTGCATTGTGGGACTTGTAGTTTGAATTCTATAATGGGTGAAGTCAATTGGAAGTGACAGAATGCAAAGAAAAACATAAAGACGTAATAAGTATCTATAGATTGGAATGGATGACATTGCGATGTATGCATGTGATGCCAACATATTAAACTGTCAGACACTAAGTGCCACTTAAAATGGTCTAAAGATCTATTTTATCTGCTTTTCCGTTATTTTATTAAACAGTGACACAGTACTGCTGTACATGCACATATGCATGTTTGAACTTTCATCGTTATGCTTGTAAAAAGAAACATTTTGAAGTGCATAGCATTCTAATTGTTTGCTGATTCATGTGAGCAGGGGATGAATGCTGCAATTCATGGCATTTGCTAGGATGGTTAAAAAGAGAATATGCTTATTGATAAGCTTATTACACGGTAAGTAGCAGGAATCCCCTCTCTCTCTCTCTCTCTTGCTCTCTCTCTCTATTCGCAAACGGGTTGAAGAAAACATTTTTCACATTTAAGCATACCTGTACTATGTGTTATTAGATGCAGATATTGTTGAATCTGGAAATAGAATTCTTGGACAGTTGCACAGTAGTTTTTGATGCAGATGCCTTTCATTAACAGGAGATATGTACTCTGAGAGTTCAAGTGTACATTTGAAGTGGTGAAGTAAGATGACAGGGTTAGGTGTATAGGTTTTGCATGTGATTTGTGATGGATGTGTGACTCTTTTAAAGCAGCCAATGAGGGAGCGTTGAGAACATGTAAGAGGAAAGGGTAGAAGGGCTGCCCTTGTACTACATGGTCTGCTGACACTGCAGTATTCCGTGGATGGCACATTACCACATCTGGGTCTTTTGTGGATGCCTGGCAAGAAAAGGGTACTGTGGGGATTAGCCAATCAGGTTTGCCGGGTGTGGCATACAGGAAGATAGGGTAGCAGGACATGTGTTTGTAGGAGTTGTGGGAGCACTGAAAATGGCTATGGCTGAGTGTTTGAGAAGGCAGAGCCTGTGGATTCTGGGGGACTCTTCAATTCAGCCACTGAAGGTGTATGCTTAAAATCATGGCGTCCTTAGTGATATTGGATTGGCAGAGTGGAGGTTTTGTGGCATGCAGATTGTGGCTTGAAGTGGACAAGCTTGTTTTCATTCTGTGAGAGTATTGCTCACTTTAAATCTCCAGACATTGTAATTGTGCATTGTGGAGGGGACAGTTTGGGGTTTGTGACTCAAGTGTATGCTCCTGCTGCTAAGATAATTTGTATTGAAATAAATCAGAGGTAAACATGAGGTAAACATGGAGATGTTCAACATACTTTTTCAGTCCACAAATTGAAGAATCAAGGCAGCTTGCCAATACAGCTGTATTGAGCCAGGAGGATAGCTCAGGGGTAACATGCCTGCCTTGGAAGCAAGATGACACAGAGCAACACAGATTCGATCCCAGGGACCGCACTTAGAAACCTCTGGGTATTAATAACCTATCATATCATATCTGCTTTTTTATATGCTGCAGGAATGTCATCTTTTGAGAATGACAATATAGGTTCTCATGGTGTGAATCATTTTTGTACAGATTGAATTAATTTCACAGATGTCAGAAATGCAATTTTCCATTGCCATGTTAGGAACACATTGAACATGTTCCTGTACGAAAATTGTAAAGGAAGATGGACAGTGTACAGTACTACTGCAGATAAAAGCAAAACAAAAGGAAAAAAGCTGTTTGTTTACCAACTCCCCCAAAAACCAAAAAAAAGTTTCTTTTCAGAGCCGCCACTAAAGATTGAGTTTGATTCCCCCCTCACCCCTTTGTGTGGGCGCGATATTCGCAGACACCGCGGTAGACTGTGGATGACACGTGCAACTTCTGCGTCTTTTAAGGTTGTCTGGCATGGAAAGTGGACTGCGGGGACTGCAGACTGTTGTGAGAGTCCTCGGACATAGCAGGATCAGCCAATCAGCTTTCCTGGTGTGGTGTACAGGAAGAGAGGGTAGGGGGAGTTTTGTTAGTAGGAGTTGTGAGAGGATTGAAATAGCCATGGCAATGTCTTTCAGCAGGCAGAGTTTGGGGATTTTGAATAACTCTTGGGTCCATTGGTTGAATGTGTATGCTGAGCATTATGGAATAGCTATAAATCTTGGATTCCCTGAATTTTAAGTGTTCTGGTATGGAGTGTGAGGCATGAATTTAGTGGAGTTGCTCCCATTTTGTTCAAATATGGTTGAATTGAAACGTCTGGACATTATTACTGTTCATTGTGGAGGGAACAGTTTGAGGAACATGACTGTAATTTAATTGCAGTTTATAATGAAGGAGAGATTGGGAAAGTTGAAGGAAATGTTCCCTAATTCAAAAATTATTTTTTCATGAGGTGCCCCGAGACAGATGCGGAAGCGCTCAAGTTCATTTGGTCCACAAATTGAAAAAGCATGACGCAACATCAATAAAGGTGTATGTGTGTTTTGTGGAAGATGTTGGCATGACATCATTTTGAGAACATTAAATTTGATAGAAGAAGGAAGTTTTCTCCTGGCTATCTTGCTTCAATGGTTAAAATAATGGTTCTAACACAGTAGTTAATGGAATTTGGGTTTTGCTGTTATTAGTGCTATTGCTTGGTTGTTTTTCACATACATTCAAGATAGCCAGGAGAAAACTTCCTTCTTCTACTTCACAACTTGGGGTGTTGGCTAAACCCCAACAGCTCCTGTGATCTTGAAAGACAAGAACCACCTTATTAGTCTTGGACAACAACAGAGCCAACCACGATTCTATTAAATTTGATAGTCCATCTTACTGATGTGGGCAATCAGATTTTTGTGGAAAACATTCAAAATGTGAATGTGTGAAGAAATAATTAAATTCAGTTAAATGTTTTCTTACTTCAGTTTGTAAAATAAAAAATAAAAAAAACATAAAAGCCAAAAAACACAAAAAAAGGTTCTTTTAAGAGCCACCCTTTTCTAATGCAAAACAATTAAAATGATTTCAATTGTCCCATGCCTGGATTTTTTTTTAAGTCACTGGAGTTCTGCACTGTCCGTGGAATATGCAGTCTGCACAGGGGCCTGTGACTTTTTTTCTCACTTTTTTGACTTTGAAACGTGGCTCCTAAAGGACATTTTTTTGTTTTTTTTGGGTTTTGCAATTCTTTTTTTACTTTTTTTTCAGGAGAGGCAATGTAGGGGTGGGAAAGTAGGGAAGGGGCACCAAGAACACGGACAAAGGGGCAGCTGGATTGAGGAATATATTGGGTGGGCCTTAATCAGGTAGGTGGCAGTGTTTCTCATGTTCCCTGTCTGCCTCGAAAGCACTCTGAAACTGCTTCCCGCTACAGATTGGTGCTTCACAGTACATACATAGCACTGTGTCCCTCAAAAGGTAAGGGTCAACAGCATTCTGTATGGCCTGTGAAGCTGCCTCTGGGATCCTCTGTCTCAAAGAAGTATCGTTTGTGGTAACTGGAGCAGATGAAGATAATGGGGTGGAAGAAGACAATCTACTCTTACCTGAGAAAGATATAACCTTTCTCAGAGCAGTCCAGTGGATCGATTTGGTGTGGGACCTCTTGGAAGTAGCCCCATAGGAATATAAACCAGGTTTCCTGCGACTGAGTACAACTTTGCACTCTGTGCATTGAACCTTGCTTGCACAATCCTTTGGAACATTTCCAATGGTTGTTCGAAATGCCACACCACACCCAGGTTTCAGTCTGAGTACTGGTTACAGGGACTTCCTCCACCTCATACTCATTTTCCTCTTCATCCTGCTCATCTGTATCACTGCACTTGTTCCCCTTTTCAGGCCCTACAGATGATGATGGTGGGGGTGGCTGGGAAGAAGCGATGGTCGTAACAGATGCCATGGTCTCCAACAACCTCTGCAAAACAAATCTGCACAGCAGTAAAGCAGGTGCTCTCTCCTGGATAGCCAGATTGAAAATGAGGGAAAGTAATGGGTGTGTCCCTTTAGAGTAACCATCCGTGGAAAGTCGTCCTGTCCACGATCTACTGAGTCAAAAACAGGCCTTGAAAAGTTGTAAAATGTTGACAGACCAACCAAAAATGGGTCTGGGAGCTGTAGAAGGGTAACATTTCTTCTTGAAACACCCTAGATTTGCTGGAAATAACTTTTAAACTGTCCGCGGTCGCTGACACCATTCCTGCATACCCCTGTCATGTCACACAGGTGCAGGCGCATGATGACCACAAGACTCCCACCTCTCACCTCACCCAATCAGCAGACCTCTCCAAAGAAGCAGTGCGCTGGGTCACTTCTTTCCTCGAGGGCAGGGCCATGAAGGTCTTCTCCGTCATTGCCAATGCAGCCCCCACCACCATCCACTGTGGAGTCCCTCAGGGCTCTGGCACAGCTCCTACTCTATATAACTTGTTCACGAAGCCTCTCTTCGACAAGCTTGATGCCCTGGGTATTGCATACACCAACTATGCTGACGATACCCAGGTACTCCTACCACTCTCTGGTGTGTACCACAGAGACGCTGTAACACTAAACTACATCTACTACACCATCCAGGCCTGGATGGCAGCCAACAGCCTCTGTCTCAATGGGGAGAAGACCAAAATCATTATGCTAGGTCTAAAAACAACTATATCCAAAGTGGATAAATCGTCCTCCATCTTCACCATTGACAAAACTATCATCCCAGTGTCCACCTCTGTAAAGACCCCAGGAGTTCACATTGACTCTACTTTATCCATGACAAAGCAAGTCAGCGCCATCTCCTCTGCCTCAGCCTACACTATCAAATGTATAAATGCAATAAAGCCATACCTCTCCAAACCCACCTGTCTATCTATAGCCAGAGCAACAGTCAGTGCTAAAATTGACTATTGTAATGCCCTCCTAGCAGGCACTTTGGCTAAAAACATCAACCGACTCCAAACCATGCAGCACAATGCTCTGAGAGCAGCACTCAGCATCCCAAAAAGAGACCACATTACCTATGCTAGACAAGAAGTGCATTGGCTCCCAATAAAATAACGCATCACATTCAAAATTCTCACTCTCACCCATAAATGCCTCACTCACACAGCACCTATGTATCTATCTGATACCATAACCAAATCCACCTCCACACGACCAGTCAGGACTCGCTACAACAACCAACTACACACCCCTCACATAAAGAAAGCTAGAGCTGGAGGGTTAGGCTTCCCCTATTTAGCATCCAACCATGGAACCTGCTGACATCAGAGCTGAAAAACCCTCCTTGCCTTTCATAAAAAACTATAAACCACCCTCTTCAACTAATCTCACTCTATCTCACCATCCCGGAAAAGTAAAGTTGCAAATGTCAACACAACTGTAACTAAGAAAATGGACTGTAACTAAGAAAAAATGCCTGTAACCAGCGCCATGATGACTCCGGGCTGATGTGCGCTCATCAAATGTGAATAAATAAATAAATAAATACATGGTGTCCATGGCCATGATGGCCGTACGCAGTCACCCTTTGGGCGGGAATCGCAGGGTGCATGCGCTGGGTGTCCATAGAACAGACACGTTGTCTGCAGACTAATTAAAAGTGTGTCATACAAAACCGGACATGTCCACAGATCGTGCCTCTCTGGGGGCACCTCCATTTGGTGTGCAGACACCCCGGAGAGTCGTAGTGTCCGCGTAACCATAATGCGGCTTTTAAAAACATATGTATCACACAACAATATACAAGACTTTTATAGTATGAAATATATATTTATTCAATAAAGGGATGGGGTATCAGAATGGGAAACATAAATGGACGAATTCAGAATTTTTGTACAATAATCATGAGGGGAGGAAGGGAGGTTTTATAAAAGTATTGTTTATTAAAATGTTCAGAATTTGATGGGGATGATTGCTGGGGACAAGGGGGACAGGTGCAAGAATGACACTGGTAGGGAACATTTTAATGACATATTTGACATACTTATGAAATTTCCTTAAAATCATTATTTAGTTCATCCAATTTTTTAGACAAATTCATGATTTTATTATTAACAGTTGGGGATAGGACTTCTCTTTGTGATTCTTGGGATTGTGTATAATTAAACTGTGCCGTGGTTTCTTCATTGAAACTATGTACTGCAAGAAAAATTGAAATTATTATTTTAATAAGGTGTGTACAAAATACATCATTTGTTTACATTAACATATGTATTGTACACCATTGGAGATGTTATCTTCACTCATTTCTTCTTTTGGGAAGTTCTCATCTAGCCACTCAAGTCTTCTTGCCATTTCTGTGAGAAAAAAAGTGCTTCTGTCTTATAACAAATATTTATATAATGAAAGCTAATAATAGAGAAATAAATACAATGCACATACTGTTTAGTGAGAATTTGTTGTTCAACAGGCACCTACTGTTTCTCAGTCTATATGTAGAGTTGTAGTGGGGAGATTATATGAAGTGTACAGTTATGGTTTGTGATTGGTGCATTCCATTGTAATGTGTACTAAATTAAAAAAAATGTATTTTTTAAAGTAAGTGTTCGTAAAAAAATATATATTTGCATGTTGTAAACCTGATTTTATGTACATCTGTTTGCTGGTTAATGGGCACATCTTTTTGGGTCTCCCCTATGATTCGGAGTCTTGTAAATGGGTCTGACATCTGCGGACTACCGCTGTCTGTCTGCGGACTCCATATCTGCCATATTGGGGGGGATATAATATAAGGATCTCGTAGCAGATTAAAGGTGCACTAGTAAAAACCTATGACATTCACTGACAAAACTTTGTTAAATGGACGTTATGGTTAAGTTGCACTAATAAAAACCCATGAAATTCACAGAAAAACTTTGTTAAAGGGACATTATGGTTACAAGTAAAACCGAAAAACCCTTGAAATTTGCAAGTTATGGTACGCTAAGCAACCATAGCTCACGCCACCTCCGTGCACTGCTAAGACTAACACCCAGGACATCAAAGATGACATCACAAATGTCATGGATAACATCACTGATGACATCACATATATGACCCACATCTTTTTTGTTCTGGGCTACTCTTGCCTAACTTTGGAGTGCCATACTGATGGTTACTCCCTCCCCCTAATATGGTACCTAATATGGTGCATTGCAGAGGGATTCATCCCTGCACACCTGTATCCAATCAGCCTCCCTGAAGATTGCTGAGGCATGAAAGCATGCTAGGAAGATAACATCTTTGGACTGTTTGAGCTTACTGCAGCTGGGACCCAGAGCAGCGTCTCTGCCACCCCTCAAGTTTTTGTTTGCATATATATATAAGACAGTCAAAAAGACAGCGGCACTCGTGCGTTTAAAAAACCAACTCATTGAAAATTGTGCGTGATGTCCTTTATTTAAGTCATGGTGGTTGCCCTCCTAGTTATGGTTATGTTGCTCAACTCATAGGAACAGCATTTTTTGGGCGGCTTATAACTTCATCCCCCTTCGACGAATCCTCACTATACTTTGCAAAAAAAGTATAGGGCCTGATCAGATTGATCCTGCGAAGTTTGGTAAGGTCTTCTGCAAGGAGGGCAAAGTTATGGTGGGGTCCCAAAATGTGTGTTTTTTTCGCATAGACACAATGGGAAAAAAATCCTCACACCTTCAGCCTAAACCACTGGATGGATGTTCACCAAATTTGCAGCAGGAGTGGCGGCTTGGTCCCGAAAGCGTGTTTTTGTAAATTTGGTGTAAATCAGTCCAGTAGTTTATTTTAAAATGACTAACAAGTAGGTTAAAAGAAATAGTGATATCTGGGTTTGGTCTGTGGACTCACTTCCCTGTTCACTCTGCTGACGGGCCTCCTATTGGCCCAGAGACCCGCTGAGGTCCGGAGACATCGACTCTCCCGCTGATTGGATGGTGAAAAGTGTGAGATGTATCTGATTTTTGAAAACACCCACCATGTTGGATTTGCGGAGTATGCCTGTTGTACACGGACAGTTCTGTGAGGGGAAAGTCTGGAAAACACATGCTGGGTCATTTGGTGGTGGAAAGAGGGGCTGGGAAGGGTGGTTTAGTGGGAAAAAGATGATATGGGGCTATTTTTGTAGGTTGAAAAATGTCAGGCAGGTGTCGTAGCTGTGCATGGACACCGCAGTAGTTTGTGGCCAGCGCTATGAACGGAAGAAGCTTGGAAAAGACATTTGGGTCAATTTGATGGCTGAACGAGTGTGTAGAAATGGTAGGGAAGTGAAATGAACGTAATGTGGAGCTGTTTTCACAGGTAAAAAGAGGTTTTGAAATGCTGCCGACACCGGGGTCAATTTGGGTGTACAGGGACCTCATTTCGATTGCAGGGGGGTCATGGTGAGTTTTATTAGTTGACTGTGTATGGTACATACTTGTTATACAGTTGATTGTTTTGTGGTGGTTGAGGACAGTGGCCAGATTCTGGGCAGTATGGCTGGGGTCCATGTCCCCAAGTATATGTGCACTGGGCACAACCACCACAGTATTAATTTGTTTATAGCTATTATAGGTAAAGTAGTGGGTGTACAAAGTGTTTGTAATATGGAGGAATTATGTATTTGAACTGTATATTGTATTTATGATTGTAGTACAATTGAGGATAGTGCTCATAGAATATGTATTTTGATTATAATTGTTGTGGTTACTTAGTTTTGTAGAGTTATGAAGCTGGAATCTCTGGTTATTTTCTATTAAGCCGGATAGTTTAAAAGCTGTAGTTGTATACAATTTTACATTTACATTTTTTAGACTCTCTCATAAACAGTACATTCTAAGTAATATGTTTGGTAAAACATTAGTGTATGACACACTGCTGTTGAAATTACAAAATCATTGGGTCATTGGGAAACAAAATCTGTACTGGATTAAAAAAACTTGATTACAGTTACATAAGTGTAGGTTAGATAGTATGTTTCTTTGAAGTAAGTTGGGATTAAGGGAATGTTTGAAGTAGTTAGATACCTTTTGGCTTATTCTGACTACATTAGAGGTTAGAAGATGTTTTGTTGTATAAGAATTGAGATGGTGTATTTGAAGTGTTTTGGAATGGGCATTTTTCAAGTAGTTAGAGACCAATTGGCATATTCTAACTACACTTCAAAAGTACTATTGTAGTATTATGGTTGTAGTTAGATACCTGCTGTAGTGTTCTACCTGTTAATTGTGCTATAGTTTAGTGACTAAATTTGGGTTTAAGGAATATTAAGTAGGCATTTGTTAGCTGGTAGCCTGTGTTTTGGAGTAACAGTGGTATTTTACATTCAAAACAACCACTTCTTTTTTTTTTTTTTACATATGCCGTGTAGTGCCCTGAAGTGGTTATGGCACCAGTGTGGTATGCTATACCTACTGTTGTGAAGGTTTTCTTTCCAAGACATACTTGGCCATGTGATTCCAATTGTTGCTTTAGACCTGAGACACTTAAAGTGTTGTCAGGATTGTTTGTGGCATTTCTTTGAAGGACAAGCATTTGCAAACACAACTGGTCTGAGTCGTTTAAGTAAATGTTGTAAACAATTGGTGACAATTCAAAGAAAAGATTCAGTGTACATTAGCATAACAATATACTCCATTTGTGTTACTGAATTTAAATTGACAGCGAGTGCTGTTAGTGTATCGCAAAACACAGTTACTGTGAATATGTTGTATGAAAAGGTACTTTATAAATTAAAACAATGCCGTGCATTTTACAAGGCAGTGCAAATAAAGAAAACTCAAATATTGCCTTCATTCCAGTATTTTATATCTGTATCCGTTACACATGGTGGTGCAGGTTTGTGGCATATCCCACGTTTACCTGGTGGATTCATGGAAGACTGGGATTTCGCATCCAAAGAGTAATACCAGCGTGTGTGGTTCATTCCATTATTGATGAATTCCCCAGTGACAGAGGATAATACTGTGGATTGATGCAGCCAGTATCTCTACCGCAGCAGTATAATTTGTAGTGTCACTGATATCCACCTTACCAAACTAAATACAAATATAAAAAATAATTCAAGCTAAACAGCTATGAGAACATTTATAAGTGCACTACACATTCACACATATAAGAGTATTGTTACATATTGGTGTACACTAACACGAGCATTGTCCTATGGTGCTCACCTCATCCTCATATACCCCCCTCCCATATCAAAGGCATTTGGCACCTGTGATTGTGTGCTCACAAGGGGGCTGGGTGGATGGGGATGCTCAAGGTGTGGTACACCATGTGCACCTCAAAGGCATATTACGCACTGTGCCTATTGTCCAAATGGCCATCTCAGTCCTGGTGTCTCCAGACTCCCCTTTGAAGACCCCCTTCCTGCAACAAACAGATGTATTTGTCCCTTGAACATTGCCCTCAGCCTATAGCGCTTGCCCCATCCTCATCCTCCCCCTCTCACTTTTATCTAGAAGCGCAATGTCTGTAGAGGTCTGGTACTTTTCTAGGCTGTACTATTGCAACAACCTCTTCCTTAATCTGCCCACTTTCTCTCTTGGCCCCCTTCAGCTAATTCAAAATAAAGCTGCAAGACTTATCATTAGCCTCAAGACCAGGGGCCACATATCTCACTGTGGTTCTTCACCATTTACTTGGCGCCTCTAGCACACCTAGTCTCTACATTATTTTCTAACTTGCAGTGTTATGGGGATGCCACTCAGCTCTCATTCAAGCAGTGTGCTGCATCCACTCCTCTCTCACTTATTCCTGATTGTGTATCTGTGATACAGGCATGGTGTGCCTCCAAACAATGTCTGCCTTAATGCCAGTAAGACTGAGATCATTCTTATTGGACCCCTGCTACTGCTTTCTCTCTTTCACTGTGATTGTCCTCCTTGAGTCCGGTAGCTGCGCCTTCCGGTGAGGAATTAAACCTTGGTGTCATCTTTGAATCCACCCGCTCCTTCTTTGCTCACATTACAGATGTCTTTAAGAAGTCCCACTACCAGCTACACCTACAGAGAGGTATTGTTGCTTTTGTCACTTTCCCCCATAAGCTCACTGTCTCAAGAGCCCTAGTTCTCTCTGGGCTGGACTATTGTAACAGCCTCCTTCTAAATCCTCCTGCCTCTACTCTTTGACCTCTGCAACTTATCCAAAACAGGACTGCAATACTTGTCCTTAAACCAAGGGATCATATATCTCCAGTCCTGAAATCTCTACATTGGCTCCAATTGGTAGTTGTAAGGATCAAGTTCAAGACCCTCTGCATCGTTCACAAGGCTTTCTGGGGCCAGGCAGCCCACTACATGCAAATTTATCTTCCTAAGCATTTTTCTTCTTGAGCCCTTTGCTCATACACCTCCAACTCTCTCATCGGTTAGACGCTTCTCTAAGTAGAGAGTTGGGCCGGGGCAGATTCCTCTCCTCAGCTGTTGACTCCCTCCAGAACAGCTTCCCTGCCTCTCTCAAACCTGAGCAGGAAAACCTCAGGTTCTGGAAGCAATTGAAGACTTTATTTATGCTTCTTCTTTCTCTATTTCTCTCCCCTGCTGATGTTCTCCATCTGCTGCACTTTACCTGGCCACCGTCTAAACTTTATGGTGACCAGGCTCCCTCATGACCAGTAGCCCCATGCACTGCCTCGAGGCCCACCACGCACTATGGACTGTATCTGCAACCCAATGGTGCCATGACTATTTCAAGTTAGTTAGAGCCGGCCACCCCAGTGTCACTTACTGGAGGTTGCTTATTGCACTCTCCCCTCCCGCCCCTCTGGCACTTGCACAATATGATTGACACAAGGCCTAGTAAGATAATTTGTTCTGTTTCCCTTTGTTTTTCCCTTCCTTATCTTGTCGCACCTAGAAACACCTGTGTGCATGCGTGTTATAAATGATTTATCGTATTATATCATTGTTGTTTTGTTCCCTGGCCCTCCCACCCATCTTTGGTCTTGTGGAAACGTGCACATTTCTTTTTGGGTGTATGTTCCTCACAAACAACCAAGAAATAAATGAATAATGTAAATGAAGTCTGGACACGCTGGAAAGTAGGTACCATGATAAGTGGCTGCAGATTGCAATAGACCTTTTAAGTTTAAGTGCCACAGTGTTAGCCAACATTGAAATAATGGGTGAAGGAATTTGTATTGCCAGTGTGCATTATGAACATGCGCCTGTGGCCTATGCACATCTTACTGTGGAGGGCAACGAGCGGTGCGTGCATGCATTCAGAAATGGATTTGATTGTGGGAATAGATGTACACAAACATTAGTAAGCCTGTACTCCACTGTTCGTGTCGCTACACTTTTACATGATCACTGTACTTCTCTTTCCGCCACTATTATTCCTTCAGGTTCCTGCAATCATGCCGGACAAACTCTGATGCCTTTGTGGTTGCTTTAAGGATGAAATTCAATACCCTGCATTATCCACAAGGCTGTCTTGGGCGTGGGAATACACTGCCTACAGCTCTTTATGACGAACTATTCTTCTTCACGATAACTTTGATCTTATCGCTCCAACTCTCTGCTGGGGAAACGCTTCTCAAAACACAGTGCAGTGGGCAGATCACTATTGACGTATATGGACTTCCGTGCCTGTGTGGACTGTGCCTGAGGTTATCTTTGAAAGAAAATGTAAATGTGTTAGGAACAGGCGCATTGATACCGGTAAAATGGGAGTAAATATTGTGATGTGTGGTTTTGTCATGATGCCTACCCCCGGGGATCCAGATCAAGTCCAGCAGCCCAGGAAGCAGGCATCAAGTTATTCCAAGCAAGCCCAACAACCCCTGCTAGGGGCATTTAGGTGCAGTCCTGCCGTCTCTATGGCGCCAGGCTCATATGGAGAGTCAGTCCTGGCACCATAGGCACCAGGCTCATTGATTAAAACGTACCTGATGCGGACCATGCTGCAAACTTACCTGGTGCAGACCATGCTGCAAGAGCTCCAAGCCAAAAGAGGCTTGAAAGGGACTACTTTACCTTGGGACTATTTTCTATTCGGGTGGGGTCAGGGAGGGATACTTACCTGGGACTACTTTGGAGGCTATTTAAACCACGCCCGAAGAGCAGCACACGCTTCGCGTTATTCTGCATCCAGCAGCGTAATGCTCACCATGCCTGCAGTCAGCATCCAGTCTTCTGCCATGCCCACCTTGAGTCTGGAGCTCCTAGAAAAAGGGAGAAAGAAGGAGAAAAGGTTAGAAAAAGAGCAATACCTTTGATGCTTACCTGAATTCCCGATCCACCACGCCTTCGAGCTGGAAGAAAGAAGTTATTTTATGTGCGTCGCCTCGCCTGCTGCAGCGCCGCGCTGAACTCACCGGCCTTCGCAATATCTTCATTTTCCGCTGCATCCTTCTACATGTTCCCGCCGCACTCCAGCACCTAAGGGGAACACAAGAACAGCAAGGTGAGCCAAGGGAATAAACAGAGGCAATATTAGCTACCCCCCATAGACTTACCTGATTTTACCACCGGGGGTACTATTCCTCTTCACGGGTCGGCGCTGCCTCACCACATCCTCGCCGTACCCCGGCCCCTAAGGGGAACACAAAGACAGCAAGGTGAAACAAAGGGACAAACAAGGGGAAACCTCCTCGCCACAATAGACTTACCTAATTTTACCGCCGGAGGCATTATTCCCGAGACTTCATACTTTCTCTCAGCGCCTGAATAAGGGAGAAAGCAAAGGGTTATATACTGACATTATTTTATCGAACTGTGTTGGATAATACAAATCCTTACCTAAATATTACCAGTTGCCACAAGCTGCAACCTGCAAGGAATTGGACAAGAGTGAAAGTCAGACATTGGAACTCTTAAGAACTACATACTTACGGCGTCTTGCCGGAAATCTCATGTTCTGGAACTCACCAATTCCTTCGAACCAGTGAAGCAACTGGTTATCTACGCGCCCCTACGCTCAATGCAGGATGGAGAGCTCATCTTTCCAAACCATCAGGTGAGACTATAAGAGGGGACATCAAAGGTGATCAGTGGGGAGAACAGCGGGGGTGGGGGGTTTACGCTCAACTCCATGGGTGGTTAATTCCCTTTCTCCATTGAGAAGAATATTCCTAAGGGCCAAGCAAACAAAGCTAGGTGGGCCAGTCCAGTCCGTCATCTCGGCACTACGCGTCACATTGGTGGAGACCGCAGCTGTCCAGTTCAGATCGACACCCCTGTGGGAGCCAGGTGAGCGTAACAGGTTTACTTTAAATATTTTGTTGTTTTTCAGTACATTGATTGCCAGTAACATTGTTCATTTTTGTGGCATGTGTTTCCAAAAACGAAAATGACTTCGGCATGCTGTGAATGCTAGATGAAGAGTCTCATTGTTATCTGTCCTTGAATACACCGCACTATGAATTTGAAGGACTAAATTTGTTTACAATCCACAAACAAATTATAAGATTCACTATATTGATAGCTTACGTCAGAAAGTAATGTTTCTATTTCAGAAAACTGTATTTTGAAGTGGTTGGTCCTCTGCTACATCTGAAGAATGGATTCACAAAACGCAATGTAAGCAAGATTTGAAATAATATTCATTGAAGCGTAGATTGAAAGTGTGCTGTGTGCCATACGATGAACGTTCTGACGGATGAATGTTCAGTTTGATGAAAAGAAATAGACATTGCATTGTTTAATGGTAACTTAAATGTATAGCCAAAATAAGAAGGTACTGGGCCTCATTACGAGTCAGCCGGTCTGGAAAGAACGGTGGTGGTAAATCCGCCACCACCGCTCTTTCCGGACTGGCTGATTCCGAGTCCTGCAGGCGGGAGGTGTCACTCCCGCCAGGTCTGACCTGGCGGGTTTAACACCACCCGCCTGCAGGCGGACATGGAAACACCGGCACCATTACAGCATGGTGACGGTGTTTCCACTTACCCGTCCTATGGGACTCCATGGGAATGGGGATTTACCAAATTCCGCCTCTGGAATTACCGGGTCACCGGGGTTGTAATGCCCCGGTGATTCTGGGAATCACAGAGGCGAAATGATAGTACAAGTCCGGCGGTAACCTGCCGGTTTTTCCAGCTCGGTTACAGCCAGACTCGTAATGAGGCCCACTGTGTATATTTAACTATAAAGTGGTTACTGAAATATATGTTTTCATCCTCGATTTTACATCATATAATTCCAATGTGCACATTGCATGGGTACAGTCTAATGGCCGACGGCTTCTTCAACAGTATTTGGACAATAATTATCAATAACGCATCTGTGATAACCATCAGCTGGGACGATCGTCAGACAACAATCTGTCCTTTTGCAGTTGCAGTAACAGGGAGCAACATGGGAGCAGATAGGATCTTGAAATGTGCGGATGTGAACGTGTTGCATTTATTTCAATTTTAAAGCGCTCATTTCTCCTGTGTATAGGAGAGCCATGTACGTAGATTACATGTTGGTCGTGGAAGATAATTTTTGGTGAAAAACGCAAAGACTTGCATTTATGTGTTTTTATATACTCATGTCAAATTACTGTAAGAAAGCTTAAGATTTCTAGTGTACACTATTGCGCCCGGCTACCTAAGGGTTTGGCACGCATTACCAAATAAATAAACAAACAAACAAACAAACAATTGATCGATGATGGGATTTGGCATTAGAAGATCATCGTTGAGAGTTAAACTAAAAATGAGCATGATGCAAAGTTTGGTAGCTATGACCTGTGTTCAAAAGGTTAACCAAGTTTTCATGGACGTAATTAAATGTTTTCATTGTTGTGTCAAAATGAAAATTACTTGTTATGGCCCCAACTATTGCTGTTTTCTTCAAAATAAAATATTTCTATCATTTTTGTAAAAAGATAGAAAAGTTTTACATTTGTTGTGGATGTGTGTGTTTAAATTCCTCGTTCTATGTTAGATAACCTTATGACATTGGCGATTACATGGTACGTGTGGCTACCCTGCCCACTAACGTCACTGAAATTTGTGGATCTCATCCTGAGTGTATATTGATGTTAGGGTTAGGGGCGGTTGAAGCTAATCAGCGCTGCAAGGGCCTGGGCGATAGAATCTTATGGAGTCTATCTCCTTTATTCAGAAATGTAAAGTAGATGGAGTCTGCACGATTATTGTTTATAGTTCTCTTTTTTAACTGTGAAAGGTGGTTGTTCCTAAAGGAACCTTTTTTGTTGTTTTTTGATTAATTCTTTTGCAGGAGAGGTAAAAAAGTAAGGTGGGTAGGGAAATGAGGGAAGAGGCACCAACCACAAATATGTAAAGGCAGGTGGGCAGGGAAAGGTGTTGTGTGTGTGTTACATCTAAGGGGGGGCAGTGTTCTCATGCTCTTTGATAACAGCTTCTAAAGCACTTCAAAATGTCTCCCCCTGCAGAGCGGTGTGTTGCAGTATATACAGAGTAATGTTATCTTCGGAAGATATGGATCAACAGCCCCTTTTACAGCTTGCATGGTAGCTGGTGGAATTGTGTGCCCCATTGAAGTAGGCTGTTTAGTTACGGTATTGGTTGAGGAAGATAAGGTGGAGGAAGACTACTACTTCCAAAGAAAGGAGCAATCTTTCTGAGACGATTGCAGTGGTTGGATTGTGTGTGGAGGCGTTTGATGGTGGTGGTAGATTGTTAATGGATAATGGGTAAGAATAGGTGTAGGAACTGTTCAGCAGTACATTTTGATCTTTAAAGTTCCTAGATCAGCAGAAAATGCAGTTCTGAACTGTTTGCGAAGCACAGGCCCATTTGCAAAGGGCAGACGTCTTCGCGGTAATGTCATCATGACAAACGTGCATGCGTGATCACGTGACGCTGTCCAAAAAATGTCTGCGATGACATCAGACATTCGTGAATGTCGAAGAACACGAAACCAGTAAATAAAGTTGCAAAAAAGTATAGAAGTGTTAAAAATCATGCTAGAAGTTGGGGAATGGCAGAGTTTTAACATGAGACTTTGCAAATTGGGCATAAATGTTGCTACATTGGGGTAGGTATCATATTAGTAAATTTAAGGAAATTAAGTGTGCAACTTTATTAAAGGGACATTATGGATAAGTTGCACTAATAAAAACCTATAAAATTCATTGAAAAATATTTGTTAAAGGGACATTATAGTTACAAGTAAAACCGAAAATCTCTGAAATTCGCCAGTTATGGTAAGCTAAGCAACCATAATTCGTGCCACCACCGTGCACTGCTAAAACTAACACCCAGGAATGTATATGTGGGATGAAGTATGTCCTACCATACTGCATATGAATATTCCAAGGCACAGAGAAATTCTGTGACCAAACAGCGGAAAAAGGCTGAAGGCTTAGCTCTTTTATAAGGTCAAAGAACTCCGAGGTGACTTTCCTGGTCTCTTGCTTAATCTCATGTAAGAACTATTTCAGCTACTGACACATATAAACAGTTTAGAATCTGTTTGCCTTAGAAAAACACTAATTTGCAGCTAATGTTTTGCTGAAAAATAGTTTAACAGTTTAATAAAATGCATCTACAAATGTTTTCTTCTTTAAAATAAGGAATACTGTGCAGGTAGAATCTTGATCTCAAATGTTGAACTGCAGCAAAACACAACATAAACATCGACCATAAACAATTCCTTATTAATTAATGTCTGTAAAGTATCACAGAAAGCTATTTTTAAAGACTTTTTTTTAAAAAGCTTTAATTAAGTGCTACAGTGACACCTTTGTGTATGGGTCAAGCTACAGACATTATTGAAGGGCAAAAACTCAGTGCAGTAGTGATGTCATTTATTTTTATTTCACGCCAGTGCTAAGGTAACAACTACCCCTTAATATAAAGGATATGTGCAAATTGTGTTTTGCTTGTAGTCATATATTTTCATTTCAGAATTCCAAAAATTATTATGATCTCAAAATTTCAAAAACATGTAGCACATATGGCAATACACATGTATACAGCAATATTTGAAAATGTCAACCCAGAGTTACCTCTTGCTACGTTGGGACATATTGTACCCCGAGGCAGGTGGTAATTGTCTCTTCCTGGAAGTAAAACCCAGGGTGGTTTGGGATTTCAAAAAGTAACTACATTCTGCCCGGACAGGTGGATATACAAGCCTGGTAGACAGAACCATGTGACCCATTCACTGGTAAAGGGTGTAATGTGGCAATTGTGACTTCCCAAAGGTGAACAGTTTTCAGTAAGTACTGTTCATTCTGTTACACTAACTCGTCAAACAGAACCAGCAGAGAAGAGGGTAGGTACAATGCTATTTATGTATTTATTTATTTATTTATAATATTTATTATACGCCCAGACCCGAGGGTATCACGTCGTAGGTTACAGGATACTTCTGGTTACAGTCGAGAAATGGTTGTAGGTTAAACAGAATTATGATTACATGTACACAAAGCAGCATTATACAATATAATCAACCGATACAGTGGGGAATCAGGGTCATGAAAAATTCAGGTTAATACAGTTAACAGTTCTAGGTGCCGTAGCGAAACGGCTATGTCAGAGGGGTCATGTAACTATAGCGGCCGGAACTACTCAGGGGTTTAGAATGTATTGAATAGCCAAGTTTTTAATGCCTTCTTGAATCTCTGGTGGGATGACTCATTTATGGTGTGGGAAGGGAGGGAGTTCCATAGTTTCTGTGCAGCTACTGGAAAGCTGGACACTCCCGCCCTTGTGTGTTTGAAATAAGAGTTGGATGCTGTTATTAGATCTCAGAGTTCTGATAGCCTTGTTGTGGATAATGGCCTTGTTGGGATAGGAGGGGGCTGTCTTGCTGATGCATTTGTGGGTAATGCACAGTGTTTTCAAGATAATCCTGCTTTGATGGTGAGCCAATGGGCCTCCCTGCTAGTATTGGAGATGTGATCAGATTTTCTTATGCCCAGGGCAGCTTGCAGAGGTTTATTTTGCAGGAGTTGGTGTTTAGCCGGGTTTGTGTTAGAGGATGCCACCAAGAGTATGTTACAATAATCTAATTTGACAAGATGAGCGCACAGGCGAGGTTGATGCAATTTTGCATGGTCAGGAATTGGCGGCTTAATGCAATAAGTTTGGATGTGTAGGAAGTGGCTGAAGATAGGGAATTGACATCATGTTTAGTCATCGTTAGATTAGAGTCTAACAGGACGCCTAGCATTTTGACCTGCTTGAGGATCGGGATAGGCGTACCATCAATAGTGATGGAAGAATAATCAGAACATAGGGATTTGATTTTGGCAGGGTTGCCCACGATGAGTATCTCCGTCTTCTTATTGTTGAGACATAAGCCATTGTTAGCCATCCAGTTTTGGATAATGGCGTAGATTTTGTTTACAGTGTCTTGCTCATGTTTACCGGTGATGGGGATGAGTATATGGGTGTCATCTGCAAAGTTTGTATAGCTGACACCGAGAGCATCAAGTGCTGCAAATAGCAATTTAGTGTATGCGTTATAGAGGGTGGGCAAGAGGCATGACCCTTGTGGTACTCCTATAGGGACTAGAATGGGGTCTGCCGCTTTCTTGCCTAGGGCAACTCTTAAAGTCCTTTCAGAAAGGAAGGATTTGACCCAGAGAGTGGTTTCATCAGAGAAGTTGATTTTGTCGCATTGAGTATTGCATAATTTGTCATGGTCCACCAGGTCAAAAGCGGCTGATAGATCTAATAAGCGCAGGATGCATAAATTACCAGAGTCTCTTATGGAGTCCATTTGCATTTTAAGGTCCAATAGTGCAGTTTATGTGCTATGACTGGGCCATAAACTGGATTGTATAGCTCCTAGGAGCTGATTTTGTTGGAGATGGTTTTGCATTTGAGAGTAGGCAATTATGTCAATTACTTTCTACAAAAAGGGGACTGTTGTTGTAGGGTGCTAGCTTGTGGGTAGTGTCGGGTCTAGTGATGGTTTTTTGAGAAGAGAGGTGCCTCAAGCTTCTTTGATGGTGGCAGGGATGGTTTAAATGCAAAATGAGTCAGTAACAAAGTTCGTAATGATAGGTGCTAATGTTGGTGCACATAGTTTAACTAGGTGGGCTGGGAAGCAGTCTACTTTACAGTTTGATGTTTTTCGTTTGGCTATGGTGACTAGCACCTAGTCCTGGCTGACCTGTGAGAATTTGAATTTAGTAACTGGATTTTCATAGTCAGTTTCCACAAGTGGGGGAGGTGGGTTTTTGCCATCCAGTAGTTTTCTCTTGGCTAAGATTTTGTCTTGGATCATATTAATTTTTGAAGTTAGTGAATTTTGTATAGTGGAGCACCAGGCTTTACTCGTATTGGTAGGGGTGGTTGGTGTGAAGAGGTTTTCCAATTCTCTGAGAATGGTAAATAATTCTTTAGAGTTAGAAGATGCATTATTTGTGCAGGCGTTTAAGGTATTGGCTTTGTGTTCTATAATAACGGATTTGTAGAGTTTATTTGCTTCTAGGAATAATTTGGCCGAATCAGTGGTGTGGGATTTTCTGTGAATCTGTTCTAGGGATCTTTTATTTCGCTGTAGCGCTACAAGTTCCTCATTAAACCAGATGTTTGAGCGTTTGGCTGATTTGGGAATTTTAGTTTTGAGTGGAGCTATTGTGTCAATGGTTGTTTTGAGGCAGTTGTCATAGATGCCGGCAAGGCTGCTAGGGTTTGGGTTGGCAATGAAATGGGCTGCAAATGCCTCCACCAGTACTGGGCTGAAGTTGTCTATCGTGAGTTTACGGGTGTTTCTTATTTCTATAGGGTTAAATGTGTGGTGTGGAGAGCAAGTTTTTCTTGAGGTGTAATGGTGAAGCAAATTAGATGGTGATTAGACAAGTTCCTTGCGGTGTTAAAGTCAATAGAGATGTGGACACTTTAGGACAGTATCCAGTCTAATGTTCTGCCCTTTTCATAAGTGGGTGCGGTTACTAGCTGAGAGAAGTTCATGTTCAAGAGGGCTGTGTAGAGGGAGCTGGCTTTAAGGTCTTGTGGGTCATTAAAGCCTAGATTGAGGTCTCCTAGAATAATGAATTTGGTGTTGGGTTTGAGGAAAGTTGTGATAAGCAGATGTAAGATTCAGGGTGGTTGGTGTGATTGGGTGCTCTATAAATGATAAGGAAGTTAATGGTTGTTTTTGGGTCAGTTGTCAGTTTGATGAGAAGCACTTTGTACCCTTCCAAAGTGTCTAGTGGGCAAGATCTGAGTTAGAGGGTGGATTTACCAACAATAGTGACACCACCTCCCACTGCATTCAATTGCTTTACTCTGTGTATGCTATAGTCTGGGATAATAGCTAGCGAGAGGGGGGGCCAGAAGCTTCATGTAACGAGGTTTTGGTGACCACTAGGAGGTCTAGTTCTTGGCCTATGATAAGATTGTGTGTTTTAATGGCATGGGCTACTAGTGAGCGCAAGTTGAGGAGGGCAACTTTAAGTGAGGGGGTGGACTCTGGCAAGGGGGTAGGGGACTAGGGTTGTTGGGGACTGCACAGTCGATGCATGGATGTGTTGTGTGTTTGCGTGTGCACAGTTTTTCTGGCGTGGCTGTGGCTGAGGCGAGTTGCTGATCTAATGCACCTGGCTGTTCATATGATGGGACATGTAGTAGTTATAGTGGGTAGCAGAAATATTGAGCCAAGCCGTGAGGCGCGGTGTGATCCCGCACTTGACGAGCCAGGGTAGCGTAAGGAAATGCAGCTGGTGCTAATAGCTGCGCATTATTATCTCAGTGGACATGGTATGAATTCTCCGGGGGTTGTGAGGAGCCATGTGGTGTTGGGTCTGTGGGAAAGGGGGTTTTTTGGGAAGAAATGGGGTAGGGCAGGGTAGTGGGTGGTGGCACAAACATCTAAGTTTTGCTAGGCGTTACATGTGGGAGTGAAAGTGCCTCCTGTACAGGGTATAAGGTCGCCTGCCATGTGGGGTGGGTCGGGGTCCATATTAGTCAAATATTACACTGTGGTAGTGGCTGGGTGCACTATGTGCTGGTCTAGTGTGCTTGCCGTACTCTAGACGATATGCTAGCCTAATTAAATAGTTCTTAGGGCTGGGCGTAGATGAAGCGAGTTCATGAAATAGTAGGTTACATTTTTGTTTATAACATTTTGTTATAAATTGCAGGTACTGTGTTCCAATAAGACAATTGCAGGCAGCTTAGTACCACTCCCACCACTCCCTCACCATCCCCCACGGAAGCGTTACATTGGTAAACACCATTTTGGCCCTAAAAATATTCACTGCGCCCAGGCCTATATAAGTTCTTGCACTGGCCTTGAACAGGGATCATTACTCCATGATAATATGGCCTAACAGATTCCCATTCACTGGTGGGGTTCGGTAGCGCCTATCAGTTTCTCCAACTCCAGCCCTCCTCCAGCCGTCTAACACCATCATCATTCCATAATGGACAGCATGGATGACCTGGTGATGGCCCAAGAAACACTGGAGAGAGACAAGCGAATTCAAGAATACAGTTCAGTAGCCGAATCGCTTCTCGGAGTTTTACGAATTTAAAAGATCATTCCAAAATTGTCACCCTTTCGGTATTATCAAATCCCACTTGTTTTGCTGTGATGCCGGAGTACCACATTTCTAGAGTGTGGCTTTACGCTATTTATGTCAATGTGATAGGTTGCGAATTCATTCACTCTGGCTCTTACTGTCAACTTGCTTTACTCTCTCTCTCTAGAGTTCTAGAAAATTCTGCAATTTGATTTCTCTCGTATTGTCATGACAACACTTAACAACCAAGGCAAGACCCAGTGCCATTTCCACATATGTGAAGTTTCTCGCACGTCGAACAGCCTTGATGCAATGACTTGCCTCTTTTTTTTAACACATCTTTATAAACAGAGACTTTTTTTTGTAAAAACACATGGAAAAGAACCCTCAGAAAGTATGCAGAAGCTTAACACGCATATATTATTGCTAACAATAGGGTTTGAATTATACTCACAATTATTTCGTTTTCATTAGCTCTGGAGCACGACAAATCTGATTTAATTAAACATTCTAGGGACCGGCATGTGGATAGATTGCAACGAAGAAAGCTATTTAACGAATGGCTAATCCGATTCGTAACGCTGATAAATGTATTTTTGTTAGTAATTGCGCTTTGCGTGATTGCGTTGGTTGCTATTGTTCATGTCTTAATAAGTGGTGCATCCATTTTATGTAACGCTGCTCTGCTTTCTTTTCCCGCAGTTCTTTGACTCCCTGCTGGCGGCGCAGGCGGAGGGCTGTGGGGGCGGGGGCGGTGGCACGGGCATGTCTTTAATCCTCGGCATGCTGTGATGCAAAGTGTAGGCAAAGACTGCCGAGTCAGCACCCGTCATTTTTGCCGAGCTTGACAGAAAAAGTGATTAGGGCAGCAAGGGTGATGCTACTGGCGACCTCTGCATAGACTTGTTCCAGACTAGTCTGCCTCATTATGCCAAAACCTCCAGCGGCATGCAGAAGTGACTCAGACATTTAACATATATAATTAGAAGAAACAATAGACTGATACTGCACTGACTCAAGGCCATGAAAAACATCTTAAAGAGGAATGTATGTACTCCCGTGCCACCTTAGCCCCAGGTCAAACAGTAACAACCATTGGGCAACACCCTTAAAACCTCAGCATTATGTTCAAATGGTAATTTTTACCTTCTAGGACGTTCCCATGTGTTACCTACTTAATATATCTGTCATAAAGCGTTCAATGCCACAGGAAAGTCCTAAGTGCAAGACTAGGATTCGAATCTGTGTTGATCTGCGGTGTTGTGTTTCCAAGCGTTGCTCCTGAGCCGTACTTGCCAACCCTACAGATTTAGGCTGCAGGCTACTGATTTTTAAGCAATCCTACCACCTACAGATTTCAGTGACAGATCCTACTGCTTTTTACAATGGCAAGTAATGTATGTGACTCCAAGGCAGGCTCCAGGACAGAGCATGCAACACAATAATTAGTCTGTCTATACAGTGGACTGGTAGGTGATTACTTTGATTGCACTCCACCAATCCACTGACCTGACAGCTGCGTGACTCTGTCCTGCACTCTTGCCAGGACAACCCTTAGGTGAACCAGCAGTGAAAGCAAGTGGCAGAGTGTAACACCATCACACAGCATCTGCGGACAATTTGGTGTTAGCATTCAGAATTACACATTTTTAACATTTCAACATCTTTCCATGGTGTGCTGTTTTTATGTTTGTATTTACCTGTGATGTCATTGTTATGGGAATTATTATTTTTCAAACTTGAAAAATCCTATATCTTTTTGGTCACAGAATGTTGGCAAGTATGCCTGAGCCATCGTCCCAACCATGTCAAGTCATGGTGCTTGAAGGTAAATTCATGATTAAATCGTATGTGTGCACAGTACACAAGTGCAAAGCATTTGCTGAAAACTGAGTACATGTTACTTTGCGATGCAAAAGTAAATTGAACAAATGCTCCGCTGCTGGTGTTGCCATGCGTGTGTGGCATTTTGCGGTTGCTACAAAAGTTTAAATCTGTTTGGATGAGAAGTGCCTATTCACAAACATTCTTAATCCCATTGTTTGTGTACTATTTACAAAACCGCAACAATTATTAACTAATTACATTTCCATTAGCATTTGACATGTCTCGTGGTTTTCTTTAGGGAACCGGGAATACTTTACTTATTTTTCTGTGGATTTTCCATTCCAAAGTTTCCAACGTGGTCCGTGGATGTGTATAGGATTTTATGTAAATTATTTTTTACCTCGACAAATTCCGCGAACACGAGGGACACGAAATGGAGCAACCAGTACTAGTATGAGAAGCGCATCAGCTGCAACAAAAAGTACTTGTGACAACGTGTGCTAAGCATATAGCACGCACATCCCATGGAGACGTGCATCACGCATCAGCCATCCCAGAGACAATAGGGATGTCGTAGGACAGTGGTTTGGAACCTTTGTCTTTCCAAAATGTTTGGGAATACATATCCCATCATCCATAGACAGTAAACGTTCTATGGGAGTCTTTGCCAAAACATCTAGAGAGCAAAAGGTTGCAGAGCCCTGATGTAGGCCTAGGAGGAAAGTCAAACGGAGCCACGAGCTGTCCCAGTCTCTGGGATGGCCCTGAAATTCTGCATAGGAAACTTTAGAGTAACCCACATACACCCATGTTCGGAAGACAGTATGGTGGATGATATAGATATTGGAGAAGCGGTTGTGACTTTCTTCACCAGATATATACCTAGATGACATGTCCAACAATCAGATTAACCAGGAGATAGGCTTCTGGAGCATGCTTGCACTGGCTATAGGGCAATAGGGAAAGGAAGAGTTTCCAAGGTAGGGAACACCTGTACCCTGCACTGTATTATGGGAAAACATGCCAAACTTTAAAAAAACATTCTTTGTAATAATTTGTGTAACATTTGAAGTAGATACTGCAACAAATCTTCCAATATTCTTCTTCTTGGAATATATCTATTTTAATAATAAAAAAGTTGTACACTCAATACGGTTCGGGACCACCGTGCCTTCATCGGGAGCAAACTGTATGTAAACTGTACGTTCTGAAAACACACAAAAGTCATTCTGTCAGTAAGTCTCTATATACCCAGTACAATGTTTCAATTATAAGTATGTGCTTAACCACACACATCATCTCGTATGAAATCACCAAATATGAATCTTCAATGAGCATAATGATAACTTCACTGATCATCTAAGAAAATCCAAGCTGTCAAAAGAAAGATCCATATTTTGAATCATCCCGATTCTATCTTAGAACTAGTCATGTTGTTGTCTAGAAATTAGGAAACAATTCTACTGTCATAAATTAAGGAAGATGGCTAATATTTCAAGGAAGTTCAGTCATCAATCAGGAAGACCCTGTAAGGTCAGAAAAAGAAGATACAAAAACTACTTAAATAAACTGGAAACATTTCAAATTGGAAACGTCAATATATAAGAGCCATGTCTATTAAGAAAGCTACCTTATTCATGTATTCAGCAAACCAAATCATGCATAAACGATAGTCTTCTACATCAGTATCATAATTATGTGGGATCAAATCTCCTTAATCTCAATCCTCGCTGAAGAATAACAGTTAAAGTGAATGATCAAAGGTCCAACCGAAGTACAGAGGGGATCCACCATAATAACTAGAGTTTATGAAAAAAGGTCCTCAGTTGCTAACAGTGCAAGACGCCAACGAAAGCGTCTTGCACTGCTACATTAATAATGGCCATTTAAATTATAATCAGTACATTAACGTGATGACTTCATGACGTGCATACGCGTTATCACTGCCGGAACTCACGTTGTTATGTCAACATAGCAGCACAGGTACTATACCTGCAAATCACTGTGTTTGCACATAAAAAGGATTTATGAAACAGAATAAATTCGAGTTGTGTACTGCATAATATTACTATCCCAGTAGAAAAGGTATAAGAACTCATCTGTTGTAAGGCAAATGGCCAAGCTTACACTGTTAAGACTAAACCAGGTACAGTGGCAATAACCGGTGGGTAACATGTGTCAAACAAGAACGTGGTGTAAAACATGTGCATCCTGTAAACCCACTAGACAAGCACGCTTTAGCAGATGGCATATCTGCTTCCATTGCTGGTGTGGCAACAAGCTTGGGAGGCTGAACTACATTATCCAGCATGCTAATAGGCCATTGCACACGCAGGACACACACGACCCACCGCACATGCACGTGCAACTATGACAAACCTTTGCTCGTGCGATTGATTCCAGACCTGAACAGACATGTCTCCGGAGAGCTCCCGGCAGGCAAGCTATCCACGGGGCGAAGCCCAAACCTGAGAACCCCAGGTCCAGCACAACATTCAGATAAGTAACGCGGTCATGCCACTAACTACGTGTTTTCTCTACATTTACAACCTCAAGCACCGCATTGTATTCAGCGTTCTGCCCCGGCCCAAACAAATGTGACAAACTTTAACGAAGTGTGATGCATAACCATAACGAGATTCGTTGTGCGAATACCATAGCTCTTGAACTTCTAGTCACAGCAGAAGCCGATACTGATCGGGGCTTTGGTTTTTCATAGTTTTCTCAGTGCAGAAGTTGCATTGGGACTACGGCTTGATCACTGCACAACTAACACTGCGGAATCCGGCGCCATCAGGCAGAGGACAATTCAGATCATCTATGAGTGAGAACTAAGTAGTCTTGCCTCTCAGTGTTATATGTACACGTTAAAGTACCGGCATATTGATATTTCTCGCATGCGTCAATGCAGGGAACAGCCATGATTCTTCCTGTTACATTCAAAGAGTTGCAATGCTCACAGCCCAATTGCCTTTCAGAAGGTATTGCAAGGATCTGTCACCTAGTAGTGGAATACCTTGTATTAACCAAGCAACAGGAACTGCTTAGGTTGAAGTTGTGGTACACCAACGTATAGTTGCATGAAGTAAAGTTGCATGAAGCAATGCAAATTTGTAGTTGTGAGATAATGCAAGGTTTCTCTACGCACAATGCACCTTCCATTAAGTAATACAAGGTGATCCACTACATTCAATGTAGCTTACATGAGGTAATACAAGGTATTAGTTTGGTCATTGTGTGGGTTATGAATGACATTTGGGCAACAACTGAGTGCATATGATGTGTGCAGTGCTGGTCTCATTGGCACAGAGGTTCAGCAATAATCATTGCAGGAGTAGAAGCGGTCGAGGAGCATTTACCCCTTCCCATACATAACCTCTCCCTAATGCTCTTTCCGTTTATCCTACCACCCAATACCCATTCAATCCAGTTGACCCTACTCCTCTTTCCCCAACGGGTTAAGGTGGCCTGTGTACATTCGCAGTGCAGGTACCAAAACCCTACAGGGAGGCAGGAGTTTGTGCTGCTCTGCACAAGAGCCAAAGGAGCCGTGGCACACATCTTTACAGTACAGGATCCCTACCATATTTCAGAGATGCATCATTACATCTTAACTGTCTCATATTATGACATTTTCACATTTACTTTGAACTCAGGTATCCATCCTCATAATATATATACATTACATTGGTAATTAATACATTAATAATTTATTCACATGGTTTTATTTCTGTTACGATTTCTCATCATAAACCATCATTTGCAGAAGGCAAATTTTGATAATTGCAATAACAGATAGGCTTGTAGTCTGAAAGTGTATAACACTATATACAAAACTACTGAAAGGTCTACCGTGTTGCTCTAGGAAGTCCCAAATGGAGCCACAATGTCCTAAAAATGTCCTTAATATGAATTATGTTAGATTAGACATCATGGTTTCCATATCTGTGTGTTACAAAATTGGGCCAAGATAAAAAAAACTTCATTCCTACCAAGTGGCTCTAATGAGTCCAATTGATGTATCCAAAATAGTTCCCATTGAGGAAAGTCTCTTGTGTAGATCACCTCCTCTTGGCAAGGAGTGTAGTACTTCCAAAATATCACATCTCATTTGTGCAATGTTGTGACAATGATCCTTAAAGCTTCTATAAACTGGAGATTTCGTTTTTGGCAGTCCTGCTATTGGACTTGTGGTCTGTCCATCTTTCTTTAGCTTTTCTGATTGTCTGCCCCGCATAGTGCATGCAACATGGACATCTTATGTCATAATTTCTATTGAAAGTGTAGCAAGTGGCATAATTATTCAATGTAATCTTCTTTCCAGTGTGAGGGTGCCTAATAGAGTCCCCTTTAATTACATTGGCACAATGCATCTTTAGGTGCTCTGTGTAATTTGTTTAGGCCTTTCAGCTATGATAAGCTGGTACCTGAAGTTCCTGACCCTTTTTTAGGCCACCATGGGAGGTCTAAGATAAGGTTTATGAAGAATAGGATACACATGTATGGAACTTCAGGTTTTTTTAATAACCCAGGCTATCTGAAAGCTTTGAGTGGAGAACTTCATTGTGTGAATAAGGGGTACATTAGTTTCTCTATGTTTAGGGATCAAAAGCTCCTCTCTATTACTTGATTCAGCCCTGGCCAGAGCTTTTTGGATAACTCCAGTGGGATATCCACGGTTAGAAAACCTTTGTGACATCACTTCATATTCATGTTTAATTAATAAGCCTCTGCGTCTGAGGATTAGTAAATTGCAGTTGCCCTTATCTAGAGGTGGACTGGGAGTCCCGAACTTCAAAGCATACCACCTGGCTTTTATGTCACGTACTTTGTTTACCTTTCTCACATCACAAAATGATGATTGGGTTTGTGTGGAATCTAGTCACGTAGGCCCGTTGTTTCCAAGGGCTCTGCTGACGGGTAAACAATGCAAAACGAAATTTGAGAATCCATTGACTAAGAGTTTGCGGAATTCATGGCTGGTCTTGAATGATTGTTTGGGTTTCAATGCACTGGAAGATCAGAATTCTTCAGTTTGGCTGAATCCTAGTGTTACTCATGAAGGGAAAATGTTGTTCTGGCATGATTGGTTTTTGGCCGGGGTGCAGTGGATAAGGGATCTTTTCAGTGGTGCGGATTGGATGACGGCCAGGGAAATACAGGTAAAGTTTGATATTCCGAGTTTTTGTCTGGCGGATTATCGGAAAATCAAGAGAGCGGTGGGTGCAGTGAATATGGACGTAGGGATCAATATGGATATGCTTGGCTGGAAGACAGGGGTGTGTGGCTGCGGCTTGGTCAGTTATGTGTATGGACAGATTGTGTCTAAGTATAGGACAAATGATGGTCTAAGACTGGATGGAGCAGGAGGATTGATGAGAATATTACGGAGGACCATTGGTCACGGATCTGTGAGAATGTGAAGTTATGCTCTTTGAATCTGGGTGAAAGATCACGTCAAATCAAGATTCTACATAGAACCTACTGGACGCCTGAGAGAATGATGAAGAAGTGGATGAGTGACAACTCTGAATGCTGGGCATGTGTACATGAAATTGGGAGCATGGAAGATATGTTGTGGGAATGTTCAAGGGTGAGGGGTATGTGGTTTGAATTTGACCGTATTTGTGAGAAAGTTCTTGATGTGAGGATAAATTTGGATTTTAAGACTGTTGTGCTGGGTACTGATGAGGAACTGGATGACTTGAGTACTTGCCAGAGAAAATGGGTTTTCCGGGGAGTGTTGGTGGGGAAAAAACTGATTTTTAGAAACTGGAAAACGTCTGCTCCTGTTACAATTGAGATGTGGGTGGTCGAAATGCATGATCTGGCGGAAATAGAGAGAGTGTTGTATCATAGGGAGAATAAAAGTGCTTTATTCAACAAGATTTGGAGTACATTTCTTTTATTGTACTGAACTGGATCTTTTGGATATGTTGTGACTTTGTGGGGGGTAAGGGGAGTATCTTTCACTGCACATAGTTTGTTGTTCCTTACTGTGTTTGATGGATATTGTTTTGCAATTGTCTATGTATCTTGTTATCGTTTAAATTTTTGAAAATAAAAATGTAAAAAAAAATATATTCATGTTTAAGAGTAGAGACATTGAAAACAATCCTTTTCAATCTTAAAAACGGACTACAAGAGCGACTCTCCTGTGTGGAGGATGGAAGCATATGAAGTGTAAGGTGTTTTTCACATCTGTAGGTTTCCTGTAGATACTCGTAGTGAATGTATTGTCTTCCAATGTAATAATATTTATTTATTTATCAATAACAGGAGGAACATTGCTATTAAGATCACAAAAGAATGTACAATAGGTAAGACATCGGATTTGACGGGCAGGCAGTGTGCTTTTTACAATGGGGTGAGTGTGAGGGACATTCTGACCAGGTTGCGGAGGGGAGTAAATGGAACAGTCATTGGGGACAATATATAAGTGGACATGCATAGATTAAGGACAACCCCATGTGGACGGTTTCTCAGATGTCCAGGGGAAGAGAATTCCATGCAATTGGAGCAAGAAGAGAGAAATAGTGGAAGTGACAGGGAGTACAGGGAGTGCGAGGAGCCAAAAGGGTAGTTAAGGAGGCAGAACAGAGATTACGAGAAGGCTTATAGAGTTGGATATTAAAGGATAGAAACAGTGGTGCCTTACCATGTACAGATTTGTAAACCAGGAGAAGAAATTTAAATCTGGATCTATTTTGCATCATCAGCCATGCAGCCTGGTGATGGTACAAGGAAGGTGTGAAGTGAGGAAGTCCTAGTAGCGAAGGTAATGATCCTGTTGGGAGGAAAGAACGCATAGTTGGGGATACCAAAGAGGATGCTGGCAGAGTAGTGCAGTTTTGAGAAGACAAGGGTGTTTAAGAGATGCTTGGCGGTGTTGAAAGGAAGGAGGTGCCTTATTTTCCTAATATTTAGGAGGTTGAGGCGAGCTGCTGTTCCAGTTTTGGTGATGAAAGTAGAGAAGGTGTGAGAAGGGTCATAGATGATGCTGAGATTTCTACCTGAAGAAGGGTAGGGGAGTGTGTCACGTGGGAACTGGATAGGCAGAGGAGGAGATGAGAGAAATATTTCGGCAGGGAAGAACAGTACCTCTGTGTTGGTAGAATTAACATCAGAAAGTGCAAAGCCAGCCAATATTTAATGGCAGAGAAACAGTTGGAAAATTTGATAGAGAGATCAGAGGAGAGTTCAGGAAAAGAGATGAGGATTTGTTGTCATCAACAAAGAGTTGGTACAAGAAACCAAAGGAGGAGATTTCATGTGAACATACAAGAAATTCAAGTCTGGTTCCCCCACTTACAAAGTAAACTTGATGTGTGTTACATGTTGGTCAGCTGTTCTACAAATTCAATGATCTCATTCACTGCAGAAGTGGCTGTGAAAGTGGCAGTTGGCTGTCCTAGATTTGCCAATGTGCAGAGTGGCTGGTCAAATGTAAAGATTGGAATCTGTTCAGGATTAAGGCCTTTAACTGCTGTCTTAACAATATCTGTTGAATAGTGAATCATGACCACCATCATAGCATGGTCTGGAAATAGAGGAAGCAGGGATGAAAGTGTTAATTCACAATCTTTTGGAGTTTCTTCTTGTTCACTTGTGTGGTATGCTCCCCAGGGTAATATGCCATCCCCTTGTAGGTTGTCACTAGCCAGAACCCATGTTACATGCTTCAGCCAGGTATATTCTTTCGGCATAACTTGGCAGTGAACTATGTTCTCTTCTACTGTTGGCAGAGGACAATCGGTTCTCATAGGAGGAACAGGGGGGAAACTGGTGAAGCACTCAGGAAGATGTTTAGTCACTTTCTCGGCACACGGATGTTTAGTCATAGTTCAATAAGACCGAGTAACATTATCCTCTGGATGTTGAAATATTGATATTCCTGTACCACAGAAAGTGTAATGAGCTGTTGTAGAGCTTGGATTGTGGCCTATATTGTCGACTGCACTAGTCGTGAAGAGCCCTCCTTTTAACTGAAGTGGAATATTAGCATAATATTGTCTAATAGTGATGACATAATTAATTGCCAAGTTCTGATGAAATGTGTAGCACACGGGTGTATGATATGCTTAACCTGAGCTCATGCTTGGTTTCAACAAGTTCACACTTGCAAGTTCTTGTATGGATTAAAATACCTAAGTAGATAGGCAAAGGAGATGCCTGTTGTCGGTTGTGCATGAAGGCTCTTTCAGACTCATACTCCCGATATCTCGCCAAACAGTTGAACATTAGTAACTGTGCAACAGTCAGGATTGGTTGTGGCATTGTTGAAGAACTTAACTTGAACTGTTGATTTTTAATTTTAAATATGTCTCTTCTCACTATATTTTATGCTTTAGCAAGATGAACAGCGCCACTATCTGCATCGTATTCACATGCTTTACTCAGTGCAGATACAATATCACTATTAAATATAAGCATCACATGACGACCTTGCTTATGGGCTTCCATGCCAGGAAAGCAAGCAAGTATCCTGTTTTTCAGTTTTGTAAAATGTATGCGACCTGATAGATCACTGCCAAGTTGTTTCATTCTCATGTTGTAGAGATTGCATAGGTCAACACGTTTTAAAATGGGTGCAATTTCATTGTGCATTCAAGCATCTCCGAAGTATGATATAAGATTTGCAAATGCAATACCATGGTTAATTTGGTCAATTTCTTGTGTTGTTTTTTGTCTCTTGATCTATTATTTAACAATACAAGGCAAGACATATAGCACATGGCATCTTGTGCAAAAAGATCACCTGCACTCAGTTTAGCAAGCATGGGTTTGTCTTCTAGTTTAGGGCAAAGTGACAAATGTGAGTATCAGGGCTGAATGTAGATACTGTACACCATGATCTTCCAGCTGGGGCAGGCATATAAAAAAAAAAATATTGGTTTTGTATTCACAATACATTTTTCTTGAACAGTCTTGACGGTTGAATTTCGTAGCACTATCAGCATTATCCGGTTATGATATCTCGTTTTCTCTGCTCATTGCAGTTTTATTTTATTGAAATTAAATCTACATGATTTGTGAAACCAAGCTATACGTCGTACCAACATTGCCTTGATACCTTCACCCAGACCCGACATATTGATTGTCCTTGGTAAACACCCAACACTTCTAAATCCCACAAGCAGATCAGAAATTGTCTTATAACTAGCTCCATTTATATCACATTTTGTGTCTGCTGGACAGCGACAAACCTCTGAATTGTATTCTTGGCAGATGAAATACTTGTTCCACTCTGTTTCTGTAATTTGTCTAGAAGTATCAGGCTTATGCACTTTCTCCATATTTTAATATTCTTTTTCTTCTTAAATTGTCATACAAACTCCTTAATCTGTGAACACAAAAAGATATTAAAATACTCTTTTTTCACACATTTTGTTTTGTGTATGCATGTTTATGGAATATTGGATGTTTTGAGAACATATTTATAACATAAATTCAAAGAAAATCACATATAATATGGAAGTAACCTCATCAAATAACAAAGGAAAGAGCAGATTAACAATTTTCAGAGGCCAGCATTTTGAATGTCTGCCATGATTGATAGGGAGAATATCTGGGATGGCCTCATAGTCAAAATAAAACCTTTTACATATGTACTATATGTGCATCAATGTTCATGCATCTATCATCAATAGCACAATTCTTTCAAATATTTCACCTATCTGCTGTACTAGTAGACCTTGCTAGGATTCAATCCTGTGACCTGCAGAACACACAGCAGAGATAAAGAGATTTAAACCAATGGGCTATCATACCAGCTATTTGGTAATGCATTGACCCTGGGGCTTACAATTCCTTTTAACATAACACTTACTATTACAGCAGGAGTAATATGTAATGGCCCACTAGTAAACCTGATAATAGTTGTATTATGTTTTGTTTTAAAAAGGACTGGAGAAGAACAGGAGAGGGTGGTGGGATACCTAAAATATGTAGGCATGCACCCAAGACCAGTTATAAGTACTGAAGTTATAAGGTAGCATGGGTGTGATATGGTGCAGTGGTTTGGGTTGTGATATGCTGCAGTGGTTGTAGCCAAGGCTTATAGTCTTGGGTGAATGGCCGCAAGCTGTAGACTGTAGGCTATACACCCAAAACTCTAGGCCCTGACCACAACCACTGCACCATATCACAGCCATAGATCACACCTATAGATTCAAATATCTATCAAATGTTTGAAATTATACTTACTGTTTCATTTGTTGAGATTTGATATATTTTTTACATGAGTTTGGTACCTGGAGGAAATATTCTTTTACAATTTCTGTGATAAAAGAAAAGAGCATGTTAGTGTATGTATTCTATAAAGACTTATTACATTGCATAATCGACATTTCAGCTTTTTTTGGACCCTTATATTTGGTTTACAAACCAGTGTACTGTGCATTTTGCTCAGTTTCTGTGTTTGTTTTTCAAATCATTGGGTCTGTGGGAAAACAAAATCATTGTCGGATTAAAAAAAAAACTTTTTTTGTTATGCCACAGTCTATTTGTTTGTTTCCTTTCAGTGTTCACTTGTGGTTTCTGGTTAATGTTCTATCTGTTGGATTGTTGCAGATTTCTGAAGCAGTTAGATACCTGTTGGTGTATTCTAACTGTCTATTTTTTGTTACAATTTAGTGATATTCATTTATCTGTTTGGTTGTTATAGAATCTTGGGCCAGTTAGATACCTGTTGGTGTATTCTAACTGTTTATAGTTTTTTATTTGAATTTTTATTAATGTTGAAGTACAGATTAGTTATTATATTTTGGTTTTTCAGAAGATTAAATAAGCGTTTGTAAGATTTGCTGCTAATCTCTGCTTTAGAGTAATGGTACTATCATTACATTGGAACCATCCACATTTCTTTTTAATATATGTAGTGTAGTGACCTGCATTGGTTGTGGCTCCTGCATGGTAGATTACACCTATTGTTGTGAAGGTTTGTTACCAAGTGATACTTGACCGTGTGTGAATCTAGTCAGCTTGCAGTTGTTTTTGGTACCATCTGCATTGTAACGTAGAAGCATTAGTATTACGTAGTTACTATGTGTTTGTATTAGTAAGGTGGAACGATTATCTGAATTGCAGGTAGTACATAATCTGCCATGGTTTGCATTTTGTACAAGTTGCTGAAATGGAATGGATTCACAATTAGGTATGGATACATACACAAAGCACTCATTAGGGATTTGTTCTTGTGTCATATTGTTGCAGAGAGTGCATGTATGTTTCCACATGCATGAAATCTGGAAGATTTCATTTATAGGTATGTTTTTGCTTCCAGTGCCTGTAGTAAGTGCATTACAAATTCTTGTGGGTCTTCTTGTGAGTTTATAGTGAATTTCACCATTCCAGCAAAGTAGTCCAATTCTTGTCTTATTCCGTGAACACTATATGTGTTGTCAGGATTGTTTGTTGCGTTTCTATGAAGGAGTAATATTTGCAAACACAATTGCTCTGCACTGTGTAAGTAAATGTGGTCAACGATTGGTGGCAATTGAAATAGAATATTCATTGCTACATTTGCGTAACAACTTACACCAGTTACATTTGAAAATTTGAATGGACCAGATAGTTCTGTGTCCAAGTCATTTTTTCGGAGTGTGTGTTGCTTCTTTGAAGAAGTACCTGAGTTACTTTGACTAATAGGTTTTTCTTTGGTTATGGTAATTGATGAAGTATTCGCTTCTTTTACTTTCTTTGGAGGATTTGCAGTCAGATTCTGTTGCATTTCAGTTTGAATAAGTTTTCTTTTATAACGTTTTCCCTTTTGTGGAACAGGATATGCTTTTAGGTGGGGGGTATAGTGAACGTAGTCTATTGTATTCTAGAATGCAAGGAATATCAGCGTTGACTTTACTTGCATCAAAGTTGATTAGAAATAGACCGTCAAGTGTACGTAAGCGTGATAGTGCTACGTAGGTCATGCCTTCTTTAAAGACTGTGTTACCAATGTTTATCAATGCTTTGTCTAGGGTAAGACCTTGGGATTTATGAATGGTGACTGCATATGCAAGAGTTAGAGAAAATTGTTCTCTGCTGAAATACATGTCTTTGAAGAGAAGGAATCGAGCTGTTCAGGGCCCTATCCTTTTTACTTCTGAAAGTTTGTCGAAGAGAATATTGACAAACTGAATGTTGTTGCCACGTGCGTATGTTTGAAAGCCAACAACTGTACCCAGTGCTCCATTAACTAGTCCTTGCTCCACTTCAAGGTTACGTTTAAGCATTACTCTACAGTTTAAGGATAATTTTAATATTTTCTCCAACCCAGCTGTGTTGGAGATAGACTTTTCTAAGGTATTTAGTCTTGTTGTGGCTTGCGGACACATTGGTAGTGTCATATCATGTACGTCCAGTTTGTCTGTGGAGCAAATTTCAATTATTGGTTGCATTTCTTGTTTTAACATTGTTTCATTGAATTTGGAACAGCTTGCAAGAGTTGGCATTGAGGCCATACAATTGACATTTTTGTGCGCTAATTGTTCCATAACATCAGTAGCACATGAGTTATCGCCATAAAGTGCATGGATGTGCCAGTTTTTAATATTGTTTGTGCTTCTTGAGATAGTACACCAACTCTAATACTTTTTAAAATGTTGGCATAGGTGAGGCGCATGTTTTCTGTTAATTCTTTGTATCGGAAATGTTGCCAAGGTTTACATTTCCTATGCTGCCAACAGTTTTATGGCAGAGTTTGTGTCCTAAGGTTTTTAAAGATAGGTTCACCTTTCACTGGTGTCAATTGAAGAAGATCTCCGAAAACAATAATGTGTTTTCCTCCAAAGAGTTCTTTGTAGTTTGTATTAAGTACTTCTTGCAATCTGAGGTGAATCAAAGCCAACATTAGTTTGGAGACCATGCTCACTTCATCTATTAGTAGCATTTTCATTTGTTTTAATACTCTGCGTAGTTCGATTGCAGCTTCTGTAGAAAGTTTGTAATAGTCTAATTTGTTTTGGTGTTCTACTGTGGGGGCAGTTACAACAGCTGACATTTTGTTGTTTGTCAATTGTTGAAGGAACTTGCTGATGATTTTGATTAAGAATGTTTTGCCTGAACCAGTTTCACCACTGACGTATAGCAGTATAGGTTTGTAATTTTGGCAGGTAGATTCTTTATTTTCGAGTTGTACACCATGTGCAATTTCTTTTGTTACTTCTTCAAAAATGGTGCACTGGTCTTTGTTAAGTTCGATTGTAGTACAGTTAAGTCTTCTTCATATTGACACATGGTGTTTTCTACTTCTGTCATAGCTAATTCTGCCTCATTTGCTATTAGTGGCTGTCCCAGTGGTTCTTGGCTTCCTGTTACAGAAGGTTGACTACTGTCAGAAGTGTCCTTATCTAGTTGGGCCTGGAGTTCTTCTTTGTGTTGCTGTTCATTTTGCAACATTGTTTTGTACTGCATAAAGTTCACATCGGTGATAGTGCTTTCATTTGCTTTGAAAGCGTCTTCATAGCAGTCATAGTTATCTAGTATCTCTTCTTCATTCCTCCATGGTCTAAAAAGTTGTAGCAGGGACATGTAATATAGTTCTTTCTGTTGAGGAGTTTTAAATGACAATTTGATATGCTTAATTAAGCTTTGTTTGGTAAGTTGCACTAAACTGCCTTCACAATCTGTCACTCTATATCTTCCTTTTTTTTCATCGGGTTTTATATTATTTTTGTATGCAAAGTTTTGGGCTATGTAGTATAGACATATGTTTTCAAAAGTGGTAATCCTGTTCCGGTAGTATGTGTCTAGTAAATTGTTTTTCAAAATTTCTTGGCTATTGGGATAATTTTTGGCTATTGTTTCTATATCGTCATATCATTTGAGAACTCTTTTTCTAGATTTAGCAGGACCAAGACTTAGCCATACTATATTTTCAAATTTTCCATACAAAGCAGTACCGGTTAAACGATCTGCAGCTTCGTAGGCGCCACATTCTCTATGAGAGAGCATTTTTATGCCTAAGCTGTACAATTTCTGAGATAGCGTTTTGTCTGATGATAGGTCATTCCAGAGGTCTTGAAGGTGTTTTTTCTGCCTTGTAACATATCGTGCAACTGCAGTGGAATTTTCTGCAATGTACTGCACATCTATGTTTGCATTCCATAAGAGAGCAATGATTGCATTGTAATCATTGATATAGTTTGATTCTTCTGTTCTTTTTATGTAATACGTGTTCTTAGGTGACTTACCTTTAACACTATGGGCCTCATTACGACCCTGGCGGAATGGGTTAAACGGCGTCGTAAAAGGCTGCGGCGCCGTTCAACCCGTTCCGCCACATTACGAGGTCCCCTCGCGGGACACGTTAAGCACGCCTGGGAAAACCAGGCGTGCATACCGGGTCCCACGAGAGGAAGAGGGAGCAAACAACGGGCCATCTCGTAATGGCCCGTTGTTTACTCCCTCTCCCATTCCCAATCAGCCCTATGGGGGCTGAAATGGGAATGGGGATGAACCATGTCCCTGTCCTCGAGTGAGGAATTACCGGGACATCCGAACTCGGAATGGTCCGGTAAGTCCTCATTCCGATGACACGGATACAGTTTTGCCGGCAGCCATGCCGCCAATAGCAGCATGGCTACCGGCATACCTCGTAATGAGGCCCTATGTCTAACTGAAAACATGAAGTTGTTCACTTCACATGTTTCTGTAACTGGCCTAGGGAAACCAAAGCGGCATTTGGTGTAGTATTTCCCTTGTTTTTGTATTTGCGATGACAATATTTGCCACATTTGTGTTTTTGAAATTGTACAATTTGTGCATGAAGGTCACTATGTCTCATTTGTGAAGGGATTTCACAAATTAGATATTTTTGGATGAACTGCAAAACAGTGGCATCACTGTCCTGACCAAATTTAGGAGCATCTTTAATCCATAAAAGCATGTGGATATGTGGTGCTCCTCTGGCTTGGTATACTTTTCTCCAAAAGAAGTTTTGCATTTTACCGAGGGGAGGAACAGTTTTATTACAAATAAAGTGTAGCATAGCAATGAAACGATGGTGGAAATATCTTGAAACATTAACACCATCTAGAGAGCAAAGTTCTCCAGGAGTTAGTATATCTATGTTTGTTTTGTTTTTGTTTGATATGCGTAGGAAATCATGTAAATCTTCCCATGCATATTCTGCACAACTTAATGTAACAAACCAAGTGGGTGGTTCAAGGTTTCTGATCATGCAACGTACATCTCCGTGACGTCGGAACCAGTATTCTTTTGTACCACTCATGTTTGCAAACAGATTTGTAATGCTTGATTGTAAAACCTCATTTTTTTCTTGTATTGCGTAGCTGACATATTTTGAAATTGGTTTCCCGATTTCAATATGTGTGCAACTCCGTAACATAGAGTTGCTAGTTCACTTTCAAAGAGTAGGTGGAATATGTATTCCACATTTTGTCTAAATCTGGGACCTTCAGAATACATTTGCAATGAGTGGCATTCTGATGCTGTTATCTGAGTGGGTCTATCATTGTACCTTCCTCCTTTGCCAGTAAGAAATAGTAGAGGAAAAGCACGTGCTTCTATACTTTTTTCCCATATGCTTAGTGGGGATCCTTTGGTTTGTCGCATTTGGTACATTTCTAGTGCATCGTCCATTGTGTCTTTAGAGTGCAATGGATGAATTGTATAATGGTCTTAAATCTTGGATACTGCAGCAGGATCCATGAATTCAAATTGACCAGTTTCTGGTGACTCTTGAATTATTTCAGTTGTTTTCTGTTTTTTCTTCAATATTTATTTCTTTTTAGTACTCATTATTGTCTTTTAGATATTGCAAGCTTGTCTAACTTTATGTAAGTCCATGAGTTGTTGCCAATTTCTTTTGTCTTTTGTTGGTACACCATTTACTAAAAAAATTAAAGATTGCTCTATTGGACATTGCACTCCTAGAGTGTGCACATTTTCTGTCAGATCTAATGGTAAATAAACTACTTTGCCACAAATGCCTTTTACCAATTCAGAGGGAGGTAATTTTGCTGTTTTTGGTTGAAGGCGTATTATTGCTTGAAATGGGTGTACTGTTTGAATTATGTTGGTCTCATATACATTGAGTTGTTGCAGGTGTTTTGGAAGTGGGAATAATTTGAAGTTATTTGTGGTAGCACGTGAAGGAGTTTGGTTGTTGTCAAGTTTTGTAGTGCAGTAACTGCAAAGTATTAAGGGGTAATTTATTTCATATTTGTCTTCTGCTAAAAGGTAGAGAGCTAATTCAAATCATTGTCTTCTATTTTGTATGTTACATCTATAGTTTTTGTGTTACTTTTGTAAAAAGATCTGCGGCAACATACACAGATGTTTTGGTACTTCAGCGGATGTACTTTTAAATTTTAGTATTTCTTTTTTGTATGTGTGTAGTAGAAGGTTGCCATGTGCAGAATCGTTGCTAGTCTGTTCTAAAGCTATTTCATTTTGTAAGTGGCTTTCACTTCCAAAATATTTTCTCTGGATATGGTTGATTTCTTCTTGTAGGTCTTTGGGTGTACCATGTAGAAGAGTGTTATTTAAATTGGCTAGTTCTAAAGCAGGACTTTTATCATAGTGCAGTTTATAGACTAGATTTCTTACAGTTGAATGATGTGTTGATATCATTTTGATATAATGGAAGGTGCTTTTGCAAGTAGTTCCTGAAATGCAGGCTAATGAATGTCCTTGTAGTCCTGTGTATTTGCACACTGGACAGGTATCCATATTTTGCAGCACTTTCATTTTGATTTTGTCTTTACCTTTCACATACTGATTGAGGAACTGGCGTAAAGATTTTAAAGATCTGTTGGGAATGGTACACATTGACGTGAACTGCCATTTGTATACTGGACGTTCTGGTTCAGTCAAGTGGAGAGGTAATTCTGAGTTTTCTGGGGATATTTTTGTAAGCAGTGTTTCTTGTTCCATTATGGTATGATTATTTTTTTTCATAACATCGTCCACTGCTATGGATGGCAATTGTGTTTGTTTGGATTTGTTTGTATGCTTCTTCATTAAAATATGGTTCGGTGCTTGTGGTGTGACTCCATTCACCTCCACGGATATTTAAGGAGTTATTTTTGTTGACATTGTGTTTATTGAGAAGTTTTTTTGTAGTTTAGTACTTAGTTTTGTTAGTGGTTTCATCCTGTTTAAAACTAAAATAGCTAATTTCCTTTTGAGAAGGATTGCACTGTCTATGAGCGCTTCTAGAATTAATTTTCTACAGTAGGTTTTAAGGGTTCTGCATGATTTTGCTCCTGTTTTTATCAGAATCTGAAGGACTCTGTGGTGGAACATTTTTGCTAAAATACTTTTTTGGTATGGTTACTTGCCACTACATCAAGATTTATAGGAGCAGTGTTAGCAGTAGTGGTAGCTGAATTTTGTTTCGTTAAAGGACTGCATTAGCTGTTTTGTTTGAACGTTTAAAAAAAACTCTGGTAGAGATGGGTGTTTATTTTGGACACTTTTATTTTCATTTGCTCTATTTCTGCGTTGCTTTCTATGGACTTGCTTGTTGGTAGGCATTCTTTGGGGTCTGTTGAAAAAAAGGTCTACTGTTGCTTCTAGCTCTGCAGTTTCTGTGAGGTAATTTTGTTGGAGGTATATCTTTTTTGTTATGGTATACTCCATTTTATTACATATCGTATTTCAATAGCTGGTTGATGTTTTAAATATGTAGGTTCCACTGTTTACTTAGTAATATATATAATGTGTATATGTGCTGCTTTTTCAACTTGCGTAGTGTTTATATGGTATGATAGGACAATTTGAAATACTCCCTGAGTGTTTGGGTAGTGGTGATGTCGTTCGTGACCGTCCGCGGATCAAAATCATTAGCGGGATGTTCGGTATGCTCTAAGTTAATTGTGTATAAAGTAAGGGAACCCTAGTAGACATCTATCAAATTTACACTATGAAAATGTATATTCAGAAAAACACTTTGTTAAAGAGATGTTATCGTTAATTTGTGCTACTAAAAACCTATGAAATTCAGTAAATAAACTTTGTTAAAGGGACGTTATGGTTCCAAGTAAAACTGAAAAAACCCTGAAATTCACCAGTTATGGTAAGCTAAGCAACCATAACTCACGCCACCACCGTGCACTGCTAAGACTAACACTCAGGACATCAATGATGAAATCACAAATGTCATTGATGACATCACATATCTTGCTTCCTCTTTTTTCCTTTACTACCCTTGGTGACCCCAAAACGACCTTCATGTTGGCATGGTCAAAGCAAGAATTTATGGTGGATCCATTCACCAGAGCCTTGGGTCTCTTGTGCAGAACGGGGGTGATTATTTGCAGCAGTGGAAGTTGGTAAAAAAAGCCAACTGTCACTGCATATATCTGGGGCTTCAAGCTCAAGTATGATAAGATAAACCCAGGTTGTTAACTTAATCTATGACAAGTAGGTTTTCTTTCACAAGTAGCAGGACTATTAAATGTAGGTAGTAGCAATCTTTGGTACCCAGCAGTGGTGGCACATCCATAATGGATGAGGGCACACTCACCCGCTAGTACCCTCATTCATTATGGAGGAGCCGGGTGTCATGATCTCTGCTTCCAAAAGGTCAGGGTTTTCCCAACCCCCTTGGAAGCAGATCCATAACCCAGGTTCCGAGTGCCAACCAGTCCCAATTGGGACCTTTTGGACCCAGTCCTGGCGCCAGTGGCACCAGGCTCATAAATATGCCCAGTCCCAGCGTTGGAAGCGCCGGGCTCATAATGCTTGGGTGGACTTACCTGCAGCAGACCATGCTGCTTACTTGCCTGCCAGTTGAGCCTCTGATCCTCTTCTGTATGGAACTACTTTTCCTGTTGGGTGGGGCAGGAGCCACTCCCTAGATTCAGAACACTGGAACTCTTCTGGAAAGCAGGAACTCTTTTCTTACCTAGGCGTGGCTGTGGAAGGAGACATCTAAGCACTACAGGAGGCTATTTAAACCACACCCGATGGATGAATCTTGCTTTGCGTTATTCTGCATCCTCTGCAGCAGAACGCTCATCGTGTCTTCTGCATCTGATCCTGGGCCTAAGGAAAAAGGCTTACCATCCTGAATCCAGTCTTCAGCAACACCTATAAAGACAAGAAAGAACAGGTTAGCATTACGGTCTTCAGTGACAGCTCTTCACTTACCTGGTCCATCGGCTGTCACCAACGCCTCACGCTGCATTCCGGCATATGAAAGACAAAGGCTTACCTACTCTTCGTGCGCTCCGGAGGTCTTTACACTGCATTCCGGCATCTGAAAGACAAAAGCTTACCAACTCTTCGCACGCTCCGGAGGCCTTCGGCGCTGCATCCTGCATCTGAAAGACAAAACAAGGTGCGTTTAAAGACATTGGGGAACTTTAATACTCACGTGCCATTACTCCTTTCCACATCTAACCCAGTGGGTATTCCGGCACCCTGCAGCCGCTCCGAACTTGTACCTGCAAAATAAAAAGACAGTTAGAGCGCATCGTGAAGCAGGCAACAAGCGCTTACTTACGTGCTTCCAGGCGCTTCTATTCATCACACGGGCTCCATCTTCAACTCACTTCAGCCCGTCATCCGCCATCGCCGGAACCCTGCAAAACAAGAGACATCATTACTAAAGACTTTAAAGACATTAGAATTACTCGAAACTTACCGTTCGTGCAGTAAACGACGGACAGCTGTCCTCTGAAGTCAAGAGGCCTGCTCCCCTTATCCAGTGAAGAAACTGGTTACAGCACCCTGCCCCCAGGCAGATGGAGAGCACAGCGTTCACTTACCTAAGGTGAGAGCGTTAACCTTTGGGGTTCTACAGGAGAAGAGAAAGGGAAGAAGAGAGAGACATTCAATAACCCAGTTCCTTAATCCCATATTTTCTATCTGCAGACATCTTACCCTTCGAGTCAGACATACAGTGCACAGAGGTCCAGCCCAAAGAGCCAGCCGTGTGTTACACATCACCTTTGAAGATACGGTATACGCCCAGTCAAGACCGGCGCCTCTACGGGAATCAGGTGAGCGTTACACCGGGCAAGCTCAGTGTAAACACTCAGCTGTCACCCAGCTCATTTTTCCAGCTGAGGGAGTGCTCCTGGGCTAGCTTAAACTTAAAAGGGAAACATGGTTTACCTTAGACAGTTTCTGTTCCCTAGCGTGTATGTCCAATGGACCATATAAGGCCGAGGGCATTTTACTTCCCCAGCATTGCATGGTCCACTGGTGATGCAGGCTGGGGAACTGTATCACTGAATGTTTGCGATGGTGCTGCTGTGCCTCCTTCAAAGGGTCTGGAGTGGTGATAGGTTGCACTCTGGCTGCCGCAAACATGTGAATGAGCCAGGAAGCACTCTTGGCTTCCAGGTTCCTGTTAATGTGGCGCAAGAGCTGGATGGATTCTGTGTTTCCAGGGAGTCCGGTATGGTTAGAGGAGCAAAGTCCAGACTGGGGCTGAAGTAAAGAATCGGTTTTCTATATGTATGCATGCATGCATGAATAAATTGGTGAGTTGCATCGGTTGGTGCTGGGTACGCGTATGACTGATGGAGTGAATGTTGTATGGGCGCGCAAGTGAATTATTTGCGAATGAGCAAGTGAATGAGCAAGGTACTGTTGAATGGATGTGTGTGGTGGTGCCTGGTCGGTCTGCTGATTTGGGGGTGATGGCAAAATCAAAGATGCCCAATAAAAATCTATGCACTGAGAGCATTATTTCTTGCTAAGCATCTATGATAATTGAACATGCTAAGTGTTATTTTCTGGATAGACTGGCAATTTGGTGCAGCCAGTCTGTTCATTTCTTGCTGTGGCATGACACATTTTTCTGAGCATCTTTGATAAAGCAGGCATAATAAGTGTCACTACAGGGCTAGACTGGCATGTTGGTGTAGCCATTTCCTACCGTGGCATGACATTTTCTACTAGGCATCTTTGATAAAGCATGCATATTAAGTGTTATCAACTGGCTAGATTGGAATTTTGGTGCAGCCAGCCTCGCCACTTATTACTGTGGCATGGCATTTTCTACTTGTTTTCCTTGTTAAAACTAGCATGATAAAAATTATGAAGTGGCTAGACTGGCATTTTGGTGCAGCGAGACTAGCTATTTATTTGGCATGGCATATTTTACTGAGAATATATGATAAACCAAGCATGATGTGGAATTACAAGGCTAGACTGCAATTTTGGTGCCAGTCTAGCTGTCTCCTACTTTGACACTGCCGTTTGTACTGCACATCTATGCTAAAGCAAGCTTGGTGTGTCATTATGTGGCTCGACTGACATTTTTGTGCAGCCAGTTTGGGTATTTGTTCATATTTTGGCATGGCATTTTTGTTGGCAAATCCAACTGGAGTATGTTCTTATGAGGTGGTTCTGTCATTTATTGGCAGAACCAGCGTGGGCATGTTTTCTCATAGTATCGTTACTGGCATTAGGCACACAGTAAACATGAATATGTTCTTATATGGGCATAATGCCATATATATATATATATATATATATATATATATATATATATATATATATATATATATATTCAGCCAACATGGAATTGTATGGGCACAACCAGTGTGAAAATATTTTTATACTGGCATTTATTGTGACAAGGCATCATGAAAATGCATTGTGGAATGCTCCTATGTAAGGTTGATGCATCTAATGTATTTTTTCATGAGTTACCCTACATAACCAGCTGCAAAGTGGCTGGCATTTACCCAATTTTCCACAGAAAGTGTACTGTAAAATGCACCAATTTAACACATTGTTCAAAAAATGTTCTCTGGGAGAACCCACCGAACCTCTCTGCATAACACCACAGTCAGAGATTTGAGAGAAGGAGATGCAATGAAGAAGGAACAAAAACAATCAAGAGAATTATCTTTTTTTTTAACGTGAAACATTATTTTACTGTCATTTCGCAAATAGGCCAAAAACACTTATTGGATCATAAACCAGAATGTAGCCTGAGATATGAGAGGCTGGATGGAAACAGTTCATGGTATTGTTATTAAAAATGGGAGAAATTAGTCACATATATTATGAAATAATGCAGTTTATTTGTTCTTTTTGCTTCAGTACATTAGGGGAAAACTATTACACTAAACTGTCTATAATTTGTGAAAAAGCACGTATATTTTTATTAATCTGCAAACTCATTTGGTCACCTTATGACCCATAAGCAATTACACCATATTGTAGAAAATGTCTCAAAATCCAAGTTGCATTACATTGATAATTGCTATGAAAGGGCACGGTTGTGACTCACTGACATTCCTAATGCTTCCCTTGATAGTCATTGTTCTTTACAAACAAAGGGAGGAATATGACTGGGAAATTTTCAAAAATGGTGCGTTTGAAAATACTTGTCAGTTCAGATCAGATATGTGGTACTTAGTTGGGGCCTATGCCCCATAGGTTTAGTAAAGGCATACTAGAAATTAAAGAATCAGAAAACCTTATTTGGCATCTGTAATGAAATTATGTGTATAGATGTCTGTTATGAGTGAATTTGTATCTTCATGTTATTGTAGTCAGAGATGCCCAGTTGAATATAAAGAATTTTCCCGAAAGTGAAAAATAGGGGGGTTGAATTGATATAAATGTAGCAACACGTTTTAAGTTAATATGCCATACTGTCAGGTTTTCTTCAACTGCCGTTATAATGATAAAATAAAATGAAATGCACATGTATGGAAAATGGTGTAAGAGCAACGTGAAAATTCAACGTTCTTCCAAAATCTGATCAGATCCTTACACACACCTAAAGTTTGGTATCTTCGCTTCTGTGGATCCCACAAACTTCAGAGTCATTGCATATCAAGCCCCACAGGGGATAAACAAGGTAAACTGTAAAATGTGTGCACAATCTTTTAATAATTAATTCAATGTTTCTAGTGATGGGGTTAAAATGTGACGTCATGTAAAAGCTGTCTTTAGATGGAGGAGAGAATTGCAAATTTGATGATTTCCAAAGGTGTAAAGGAAGTGTGAACCATGCTGTACAATGATATGCCAGCTGTGTGGGTCTCATGCCAATGAGGGCATTGGGGATGGATCTAGAAAATCCTTTCAAAAGTTACCAATTGTTATTTTGCCAAACTAAAAGACTAGTTATAATACAGTTTTGATCAATGACCCAAAGACTTGGTTACCTCCCTCAAGAACCTAACACACCTTGGAAACAACTACCAGGATGCTATTTGTAAAAACCTAATTCTGGTTTACTATTCACAGTTGCACGGTTTATGTGATCATAATTGCTGAAACAATTACCCTGCTCTTATGTTCATGCACTAGCAATTCTAGGACCATGTACAAATAACTTGAAAAGTGTGGCTTAAATTTGCTTTTTGTTTTGTTCGATTTTCAATATGTTTGCCAGCCTGAAGGCAAGTGTTGTTCATAAAAATTACTAAATATTAAGGGAAACTGAACCCCTATTTCCTCTTATGCTTTGACCTTAGTCAAATAAATAAGATAAAAGTCAACCTTGAGATTCCTTTGGTATTTATATCTCGGCTAATCATGAGTATACAGTGTTTCTGATATTCAGCATGTCGAATGAGATAATCTTTGCAGAAAATTAAAATGCAAATTGAAATAAATGTATGTGGCAGGACGCCACCATTTTGTTTCAAAAACACCAGCAGACCTCCTAGCTGTTAGGGCTCATTGTACTAAGCCCTTACCCAAGGGGAAAACAGGAGAACAAATACAACAAGCAATACACAGGAAAAGAAGAATGAGAGAAACTAATAATTCGAATGATAAGCTATTAATCAAGATCCACAAAATAGATTTAAACAGAAGTGGGAACTCAAGTGCACAGTGGCTGATCCTGTGCCTAGTAAGGGGAGGCGTTTTCAGGGCCTGTTTGTTCCTAAGGCCAGCTCATGAAAGGCTCTGCAGAGACAGGTGTATCCTCCAGAAGGCAAAGTACCCAGCAGGGCATCTGAATAGCGGGGTGAAGGCCCACAAGGTTGGACCCAGAGCCGGCCTTAGGGAGGGGTGAGCCGGCGGAACGCGCCGGGCGCCACTCCCCTCAGGGTGCCTTTTTCCTCTGCCATGCCAGCTCGGTGGAGTCTTTCAAGGGCTCCCCCGAGCTGGCGTTGTGGGAGAAGGCGCAGCAGGCGGCCTTTTACTGTAAGATGTGCCTGCGGCGGTGGGTGCATTTAAATGCGCCCTCCGCCGTGGGCACTACCCGCGGAGGCGGGCTCATTCAATTGCAATGGGGTGCTAACGCACCCTATTTACCCTCCTCACGGGGGCGAGGAGGTTAAAAAAAACATTTTTCAAAATAAAGTGGCCCCTCCTGGCCCCGCCCCTTCCCCTCTGCCCCCTGTTAACCAGGGGGGCGCGGTGGGTGAGGGGGGGCACCAATTCACCCAGGGCGCTGCTGCCCTTAAGGCCGGCCCTGGTTGGAGCCACAGAGATCCATCAACTTAAGATGAGCCGTCCTATCCTGCTAAATTAAGCAAAACATTAGTATCCCAATGTAAGTACATTGTTAGACCATGTGGAACCTAATTCACTGCAAAGGGTAATGACCTCTGTATTAACTGAAGTCTTTGGGATATCTCGACCAAAACAGGGATGGGCAAAACGGCTTGTAAAATATTCAAGCCTATTTAAACAATGGGGTTTGATACAGCTCGAAAGATTTAAACCATTTGGACTGAGGCTCGAAATTATTTGAAAATCTTGAACTAAATTCAAACTTCTTGTATGGATACGAGTATATGATGCTTTGGCTCGAAGACAGCTCTTTGGTAAGACTGAATTCTAGGCTACTGTACCAAAATCCTAGAAATCAATACTTCTGGTGGAGAAGGACATGATTCAAGAGGGGTATACAAATGAATGCAATGGAAAAAAGCACAAAGGATGCTATTTATTCAATTGCATTCATTTTAGAAATGTGCCTATTATCTTATCTCAAAGGTGCTCTGCACATTTACGGGGGACTCTGTGCAGGGCAAATGATGTCCTAACCAGCCCTTTGCATACACTGGAGTCCAAATAGCGCTCCCAACACCAATGTATGACAGAATCCTTGCACAGTGGTGCAAGGAACACATTTCATTATGAATGGCGCCCCTTTGCGAAAAGTACAAAAAACAAATCTATCCTTATTTGAAGAAAAGAAATGCAAGTTTACACTGTTGCTGATTCATTGTCATTCACCGTGCTTCCCATTGTGCCTGATCAAAATAGGTGCAGGAGAATGTGACTCTGCATTCATTGTTATTGCCGTTGCAATTTGAAATGTACATAATTGTCCCCTTATTTGTGCAAATGTATAGACGGGGTGAAAAATGGGCCTCTGAATATGCATATTTGTGATGCACACATTCAGACACCCTTTTAGAATATGGTAGTTTTTTGGGCACAAGGGAAGAGCTGTGCAATTGAAAGCTCCAACAAACGTGTCCACATGGATTTTAAATGTTTTAAAACAAAATTGTTGTATATATCTCGAATAGGATCAAATTGGCTCAAACCAATTTGAGCCGAATCTTACATTTACTTGGCTCAATTCGGTTTACACACCATCTCTATGAAGGCTTCAATGGCTTGAACCGATGCAAACCTTTTTTAAAGGTTAGAACTGACATTCGAGTCAAGACCATCCATAGAGCAAAGGTCTATTTACTGTGTCCTTTGTAAGCCTCCGAAATCACATATTAAACATTGAAATATAAAAAAACTAATCCTACTGTAAGAACCTTTGCTAGATTAACGTGCCCAACAATCTTCTCTTTCTTAGTGCATAGAGTGCTGGGTTAGGAGTCTCATTTCAGGGAGAACAAAACCCACTAGCCTATTGCTCTTCATATAAGGGTACACCAGCTTTCCTATGTATAATTTGACACCATTTTAAGTTTTCCAACCAGTTAGATTGTCCTAGAAATTATGAAAGATACGAACAATGAAGGTACTTCGACAAAAAGGCATGGGTCCACTAAAATTGTTATATGTTGTACATTGTAACCTTTTTCAAATTGGCATGATTCAAGATGTACTGATTTGCCAATCGTTAAAACTGTCCTTTGAATGCCTTTCTGAATGCTGAAAAATGTCAATTTAAATTCAGTAAACATATAAGAAAGAACTATAATTAGGAAGTCATTCATATATATTCTGATTTGAAAAATATATAACGAATTAGGTGTTGAACAGTGGTGTCATCTCAAACATCTGTTGTTTCTGGTCGCATGTGTTTGTAAATTGTGAAATATATGATCTACCCCTGTTTTGTTTTGTCTAAAAAAATATATATTATATGATTTTCAATTCTGGAACACAATTATTGTAACAAAAGTGTGTGTGTGTGTGTGTGTGTGTGTGTGTGTGTGTGTGTGTGTGTGTGTGTGTGTGTGTGTGTGTGTGTGTGTGTGTGTGTGTGTGTGTGTGTGTGTGTGTGTGTGTGTGTGTGTGTGTGTGTGTGTGTGTGTGTGTGTGTGTGTGTGTGTGTGTGTGTGTGTGTGTGTGTGTGTGTGTGTGTGTGTGTGTGTGTGTGTGTGTACTTGGGTGTGTAAACATGCACACGCTGTGGGGACTTGATTTTACTGTGGGGACCTAAACCCAAGTCCCCACATGGTAATGCCTTCCAAATGACTTAAAACAAATTAAAAGACATCTGTGCCAATTTTTAGAACTTTTAAAAAAAATGGCTTTGTGGGGACCTGTGTTTATTTTGGTGTGTTGATTTTTTACTCAGCTCTGCCCCCGCAGGCTGGTTGTGGTATTGCAGTCATCAACACACGGACAGGAATTTAAACACACTTGATAAATCAGATGCCCTACATGCTTAGGCAGCAGACAGCAGATTCATGGGAACCATTTATACACAAATTCAATTGTGTTTTAAATGGCCTGAACTCTGCGTTTAAATGTAAAAGAATGAAATTAAGCTGTTTTTTGTGTATTTTGTATGTTTACAGAATTTAATATAATTGATACGCAACATAAGTCTTCCCTCATTGCACAACATACTTCCAGATTCATTTTAAGCATTGGCTACTTTGTAACAAACCAATCACAATGTGACTTACTTTAGTTCCTTATTTTTCTGTGATTTTGTTGAAGTCCCCATAGGGGTGGCGTGTGATGATATTGAATTCCACACTGTGAAGACAACACATTATGTGCACTGATGTCATCTTGTCCACACTGTGAAGACAACACATTATGTGCACTGATGTCATCTTGTCTATAGTCTGATATGTGAATTAATTGAATGTTGGCATCTCATTTTGTCTGATTACACAAACATATTCACAGGGTTAATGTTTAATTGATACTAATTTGGTTTCATTACAAGTTCATCTCTAAGGGTCAAAGTGGCAGTAGTGGAATTGCCGCCACTTTGATCAGTCTGCTGATATACAGGTTATTGAAAATGGACGCTAATTCCTCTGGTGGAATTAACCCTGAAGAAATTAGCACTGGAGGAATAAGCAATGAAAACCAGTGATAATTCCCCCGGGGATACATCCTCCAGTGGAATTAGAGCTGGAAATAAAAATGCTTATTCCATCCTATCTTCAGGTTAAAATACTGAACGAAACACATCCAAAAATAGTGGCCGATTTTAACCAAAAATACCCAAAAGGTGAAGGAAAATGCATTCAGGTGATGCAAATGAAGCCACAGATGCACCCAATTGGCCATACAAGGGTATGTGAATACGAATAGTATGGTATGATGCTGAAGTCCCCATAGAGCTGATATGATGATACTGAGTCCACCAAAAGGATGGTGCGTGGTCATGTTCAGATCCCCACTGGGATGTTGTTTGATGACAAAGAGGTCCTCACAGGGATGGTGTGTCATGGCATATTAGGCCCCATAAGAATAGTTTGTAATTATGCTCAAGATCCCATAGAGATGGAATGCAATGATATTGAATCCTCCAACTGGATGGTGTGTGCTGATGTTGAGGTCCCCACAGGGTTGATATGTGATCATATTTAAGTCCTCAAATGGATGGTGTGTGCTAATGTTGAGGTCCCCACAGGGTTGATATGTGATGATATGACATATGGTTGTGTGAGTTGTCTTTGCACTGCACAGACTCATAGGACGCTGCAAGGCACATTGCCCCATCTGACTGGACCCTTCCGGTAACTACACATTGATTATGTGAACATGCTTAACAGGTGCAGTAATTATCATTTCCTCATTGTTGTAGTATGTCCGTTCTCCGACTGGATTGAGGCTGGTCCTTGCGAACAACTGGATGCAAAATCAGCAGCAATATTTCTGGACAACAAGGTCCTTCCATGCTGGGGGGTATCTGATGTCCTAAAATCTCATCATGGAACTCACTTCTTTAATGAATTGTTTAAAGAGATTGCAACCCTATTAGACATGCAGCACAAACTGTGTTGAATGTCTCATTCCCAGGCCAACAGAATTGTAGTAAAACTGAATGCACTTTTGAAGAGTAAACTGTTGAAGACATGAACTGGCTGCACTGTTTTCCTCTGGCTTTGTTTAGCCTGAGAATGCAGCCCAGTAAATACCACCACATGGCCCTGCACCAGATAGTGATGGGGAGAAGCATGCACACAGCTCTCACTCCTACACGCACAGCATCAGATGCTCACAGGGCAGCAGGAGATTGAAGGGTGGAGTTTCAGAGGTTACTTGAGGAAGAAAAAGTAAAAAGATGTTGTCTCGTCAGATCGTTCCGGGAAGTGAAGACACAGCTGAAGGGTCGGTGACAGATGAACTGAACTTACCCGTACCACAACTATATCCGGGGATCTGGTGTATATCAGGATTTATGTCTGGTGCTGGAACAACCGTTTCCAGGGCCCCTTCACCGTTGTCTTCGCTACCCCATTTGTAGTTTGGGTGAAGGAGTTGCAGTATTGTATCCACTTATCTGATGTTCGGAAAGCACCCAGCACTGCTCCACCTTCGCGCCAGAATGAAAAAAATCACGGATCAATATTATAATATACATTGCAGCACGTTTGTTTATGATACTACAATTGGTCAGTCCGTATAATATTATTTAAAGTATGGATTGTTCTGCATATTTTCTTGTTTTTTCTATCCCTTTGCAGGTTCAGCACTACAAGCGTTGTGTAATATAAATGTTAGTTGAGAGTAAATTATGCCAGGAAGTATTGTGTGATAATAAGTGATGGGGGGCAGCGACTACCAAATGACCCACAAAGCCACCCATATGGCCTAATAGAGGGGTGAATGGAAAAATTACATAGGGAGAGCGCTGACACCATACAACCTAGTTTGTTGATGTTCTTTAATATAAATGTTATGTTGTATATGTGGTTTTCTTTTAGGAGTAGGCAAAGTGTTTCTGTGTGTTCATACTTTATGGTTGGGGCGGTATCTGGTCATTTTGTTTGAAAACTTATTTTGGAAACACAATTTTGTTGAAAACATTTTGCTTACATTTTTTTTCCGAATGTATTCTTTTTTTATTTTATGTTTTTTGGGTTTCGTAAGTAAAAAAAAGTGTTCAAAAGGGGGTTTGGGGGAACCCACATTTCAAAAATAAAATGAAAAAAAATAAACATTCGAAAAAAAAAATGTTGTCAAAATTGTGGCGAGAAAATGGCATTCGAAAATATGCCATTAGAAAAAATCACTATAAACCGGTTGAGGCATATTAAGGGGGCATATGGAAATAAAAATGACATAGATGTATCTTTGGGGATGACACAAACCAGGAGGGAAGCTAAGGCAAAGATAGAATATCATCAATATAAAGGGGTAATACTGGATACTGTGACGGATGTGTACCACCCCAAATCTGATAACAAATGGTATAATCACATGCATGAAGTGGGAAGGGAGAGGTCTAATGAGATCTCTTATGTATGCTCTTTGATACCTCATGCGATGGGCGCACCCACGTTGGTTATACCTCATGAAATGCTGCTTCACATGGCACAATGTCTCTCACACCTGGCCCTGTGCAGAGTACTAAGGGCACACGTCCAAGCAGTAATAATGGACAGAGATGATGAAGAATGTGCCAAGAAGTAAGAATAAGCCTCTTGTAAAATAAGCCCATTTCTGAAGATGAAAGGAGTGTTATTTTCCAACAATAGATGGGTGGCAGGAGTAGTGAGCTATACAGAGAGGGGCCTACTGGAGTTCTCGGAAGATGTAGTGGCACAAGTGAATCATTACTGTGGCAGGAGATGGGGAACTTATGTGCCAAAATTGACCTGGATCGACTTAAGTGAGACCCCCGCAAAGGCCAGCCGAGTATTTGTTCTGCTTTCGAGGAAATGGTACTATACCTGTAGGAACGAACATGAATTCTAATAAGATGCTTTACATCCCTGACCTAACTGAAGGCACTGCAGCGTAAATGGATGTCTACTGGATATGCATACCTACACCAGCCGTCATCATAGAGGGGCATATGTTCACTGACCACCTTGTACTCAGCAGTTTTGAAGCTCCTGACACCTATCCGACTGTTGTAAATATACCACACCCAGTGCCAACCAAGCTCCCAAATAGCAAGCGTTTCCACCACTCACCAAGGCTTTGTCACCAGAGAAGTTCAAACTATTTATCCAAAGACTCATCTGATAAATTGTGATAAATTGAAGGCGATCCCGGACCAATTCAAACTATTTACCAAAACCCAAAAATGTGTTACCACTCTCCTGGTGCCAGGCATCCAGACTACAGCCTATGCCAAATGGATGCAGATCAATAGGTGGTAGAAGCTTCAGTTGCCGAAACAAACTGAGCAGGGTCTTAATTCAATAAAGAGTGAATTACGGGCAATAAGCCTCTTGTCCCTCGAGAATAGATACATTCTGGATTTGCTTATGGCTATGGAAGGGGGCATGTGCAAGAAAATTAGTCTGTCTTGTTGCACACATTTTCCCCCTAAATGATGCAGACAATGAGTCTCTGGCCCATGTGATAGGGGCCCTTCATAATTTAAGGATTGCCATGGAAAAAGAAGCAGGAGTAAACGCTGATGACTGATCCGATTCAATGGTTTTGTGTGCCCCGTCATGGTTAGAAATAGACGTAAACATTGTTGGTTGCCATTGTGGTTTTCTGCTCTTTTTGTTTGTGTCAGATGATCCTGAGATGTTGTAGGAAGACCCTGCCGAAAAGTACAATGATGATGGTGTCAATAAAAGCTGGTAGAACTACTCCCCTCACAAAATACAAGAACAGCCAGTCTGATAGATGGGACAGGGTTGTAAAAGCAAGCATAGTGAAGACAGAGCAGGCCTTTGGACCCCTGTGCACCTTGGCCACACCCCCACCAGACTCAGACTCAATTGTCATTGATGAATCTTTTTTGCAAATGTGCCAAAACATATATGATAATTCAACTGCAACATCCAAGGCAGAGTCTGGCCATGTTTTGAATGGGTCTCTCCTTCAATATTGAGTAACTTCGAAAGCAACGGATTACTAAGCAAGGGAAGATGATGATTTTTTTAAATGCTGATTAATCTGCCTCCTTACGATATGCCTGCACTAGACACTTTGGGCCCTTCTTCCTTTTCAGCGGTTCATCTTGTCCTCTAATCAATCATCAGATTGTATGATAATATAAAAGAAGCTATCCAATTTACCTCTTCCCTACTAGCCTCAATCACAAGGAAAGTAAATATTGTAAACAAGTGGAGTTGCACTAGATAAGATATTGGGTCTTTTATAACTAAATTTACTATAGAATAGCCTGATTGTCCTAAGAGTCCAGTTACTAGCTCGAGCCCTCCTCCTAACTGTAACGTACCTCCGGAGAGGGAGGTAAGGCTGAGTGTTTCTCTTGATTTATTCAGGTCTCTTGACCTGGAAAACTGTAATGACGAGGGTGAGAACCAAAATGACCACTGCATTTCTAATAATGCACTTGAAATCATTACTATACATGCTTCTGGCTGTTAATCAATAAGCAGTCATACAACAACCAAGACCCTCATCTCACGGAAAGCCAGGAAAAAATAAATAAATCCTGCAAACTATACCTTGAATAAAAATGCTTGTCTAGAAAGATTGTGAGGGCTTTATCCTAAACGGATCATGTCCTAGACCTCAACACCAATCCTCCCACTACAGAGGGCAAGACCTGTCCAAATTCATTGCAAAACAACAACCAATTGTGCTATAATGTAAAAAATCGAAAAGAAGAAACAAGGAAAAATGTTAAGATCATGCCTCACAGCAAAATGACCATGTTTCTTAGACCTCAAATACAGGGCCACTTCTGTGCTGTTCCTCAGTAGAGGGAGTAACTGAGGTGATTGACATGGCCTCACCCAACAGTATGGACATAGTACAAGATAGCATTGAAGAGACAACTGACCAGGCATAGGTATGATAGGTTATTTATAACGTATCATCAGATTTGGTCAAAAATGAGGCATTGATCAAAATTGATCGCCAGGACTCTGCACCTACTTTCCTTAACAGATCTGTAACTAGGCAAAACAACAATTTCAATGAAAGAAGTATTAGCTTTGAAAATATAAGTAAAAATTAAGGGTTGCCTTAATTTTACCTGTTCTAAATTATTGGACATATTTTCATTGTTTCCAGCACTTTGGCTCATCCACTCTGTCATTATAGTTTTTATTGAATGTAAACAGAACATAGGAACAAGTAATTAATTGCAACACATTCATGTCAGAACAGATATCTAAATAGTCAAACTATTATGCAAGTTACAGATCTCCCACCTAGCACTGCTCTTCCCCGCCGCCTCCCACTTGACCCCCTCCTCATGACCCATGTAGAATCAGTGTTTGCGTTTAGTTCCATCCCCAATCTCACATATACAGTTCATCAGGAAGAGTTGCGGCTTCTCCCCCAGGATACATTGGCTCTGCCATAACACCACAGAACAGTTCCTCTGGTGCGTCTCATGATGTGTCTATGAATCATTGAGTCATTAACTGATAAAAATTATTAATTGTTAGGAATTTGTCTTCTTGGTCCTTGTGGCAACGGTGGCGACAGAGACATCCTTACGGTTCACTAACCCATTCAAGATGGCAGAGAATGGGTCCTCATATGCTTTGCAAACCCAGCGTTCTAGTCTTTCCACATGGTGGTAGCACTGAGCCCTCCTTGGGAAGACACACTGGCCCTCATTAGGACCCTGGCGGAGTGGGTTTCCGCCAGCGCTAATCGCGGCGGACCCGTCCGCCGTACTACGAGTTCCCTTAGCGCCATGGAGGTTTTCTCCGCCTGGTTTTTCCGGGCGGAGAAAACCATGGCGCTAAGGGACCTCGTTGTTAATTACGCCGCCGTACTTTACGGCGGCGTAATTAACTCCTTCCCCACTCCCATTATACCCTATGGGGCAAGAATGGGAATGGGGAAGGGTAAAATGGGGATTGGGGATTTACCGCTCCGCCAAGGTCGGCATGGGGTGGTAAATCCGCCAACCCCCATGGCGCTATCGACGGCTTTCCGCCGTGCTTCGCGGTGCATTTAGCACCGCGAAATCCGCCAGGGTCGTAATGAGGGCCACTGACAGTGAAAGTTCATAAGCAGTGCCAAAGATATGAATTTTGCGTTGCTTTGTTTTTCCTTTGCAAGAATAACGCTAGTTTTTCTCTACCCTTTGCGTGCAAACTGCTGCTAGCAAATTTGCTTCACTCTCCTTCCAGGGTTCTCTGCGGTTCTTTCCTTCATTCCTCCATTCCTCCATCTGCCCGTTCAGGGCTCTCTGGGCTCCTTTCCCTCCTTGCCCTTTCCCCAATCTCTGGTGGGCTCCCCCTGTTGCCTCTCAAGTCAGCTGCTATTTGTCTATTCTTACGGCCAACAAACTCACTCTGCAGCTCCTCTCATTCACGGGTCCACTAGTCGGAACCCGGTCTCTATCCCCTGCTGCTTCCTGCTATTGTTGGCCCATTTATACATACCAACTCACTTTGGAAGCAAGAACACCTACACAGGGTTTTTCCCTTTCAAGACGGTTGAGCAGGATGGCATGGTTGACAGTGTCAAAGGCAGAAGAGAGATCAAGCAAGATGAAGACGCACGGGGTGTTGGAGTCAAGGTTGGAGAGCAGGTCTTCACAGATGTTCAGGAGAGCAGTTTCCATGCTTCTGGCCTCTCTGAAGCCAGACTGATGGTCATGAAGACAACCAAAAGATTTGGTGTGTAACCTTCTTGAATGTTTTAAGTTTGGCAAACCCTGTTTGACAGATTGCCGAAATTTGGGCTGACCTCGAACCAGAAGACATGGGGCCTCATTATGAGTCTGGCAGTAGCAGTGCCAGTAAAACCGGCAGGCTGCAACCAGACTCGTACATTTTTCCGGTGCCTGGCTCCACGGAAATACTTAGGATTATGACCCCGGTGTTCCTGGAAGTCAGGCGCCAAATAAATGTCAATCCCCATTCCCATTTGAGTCCCATAGGACCCATAGTCCCATAGGACTCAAATGGGAATGGGGATGAGGGAAGCACCGGCACCATTAATAACGGTGCTGGTGCTTCCCGGAAAGTCTGCGGGCAGGTGCCGTCCGGCCCGCCAGGTCAGGCTTGTCGGGCGGGACGGCAGCTGCCCGCCGACTCGTAGTGTGCCGGTCCGGTAAAAAAAGGTGCCAGTAGACTTATCGGCACCGTTGTTACCAGACCGGCATGCTCGTAATGAGGCCCATAATCTTTATGCCGAGGCTTTTGACCACTGTAGCAGGTTGGGGACAAGGGCCAAGACAAGAAGGCCAGTAGTTAGAAGACCAGGAGGAGTCCGAGCAGGCAGTGCCAACCAATAATACCTCTCGATTTTGTTGCTGTTACGGTTACACCAGTTGTTAGACATCCACTTAGCCAGTGCTGAGAGACAGTTCTTAAGTTTGTGAGAAGGGTCAGTAGGTGAAGCATTAAGGCAAAACAAGATTTGAGTGTCATCGGCACAGGAAAATAAATGAATGCCGTGACTAGAAATCAGATTGACAAGAGCTAGCATATACAGACTGAACAAAAGAGGGGAGAGAGCAGAGCCCTGCGGAACCCCATAGCCCAGGGTGATATAAGAAGATGTAAAATGGGGAAGAGAGATGGCCTGGGATTGGTTAGAAAGGAAAGATGAGAACTATTTAAGAGGAGTACCTAAAATTCCTACTTCCTGAAGAAAGTGCAAAAGTCTGTGGTGGTGAACAGTATCGAAAGCCACAGAGAGGTCAAGAAGAATAAGAGCGGCCGCCTCTCTGCGGTTCTGAAGTAGTGCAATATAATCAAGTTGGGAAACCAGTAAAGATTCAGTGCCCATGCCGGGGCGAAAGCCTGCCTGGAGAGGATGGAGAAGGTGATTGGTCTCAAGAAAGACAGAAAGTTGGGGAGTAACAATGCCTTTAGAAATTTCATGATTACGGGCAGAAGAGTGATAGCCTGTAATAAGAACATTATTTTGAGGCTTTTATACAGATATTTATTATAGCTTCATTACCAAGCTGTCAAAGTTAACAGGTTAGCACCATCTTAACAATGGCTCGTGGCCAGGGATAAAGGATAGTGCCTTATTTAATTGGATGAATGCAGGTCTTGGGTTTCTCTCCTCCTACTCCCATGCCCCTGTTCACAGTTTAGTTTGCACCAATAGGTATCAGAAATGTGTTGGGTGGTTGGTGCAGGTTGGATGGGTTCATCTGGTATATAGGTGTGAATACGTCCTCACTAAAGGGACGAGGATACAGACATTCTCATGGGTAGATTTGACAAATGAGATGGAGTAGAGGTTGGGGACTGGGATGCAGGGTGGTGCTTCAATGGGTACGTATTCTTGTATATAGGTCTGAGTGCTGATGGCAGGGCATCTGGATGTGGGGGTGTTAGGCAGAGCTTGTATGCAGTACCGTTTGGGACCACTACACACAACTATGACTACAGGTGTAAGCAAAACCAACCTTTGCTATAAGTCTGTACTACACAGTTAGCGGACCTGAGCAGCCAGCCTTATCTCAAGAGGGAATGTGAGCTGTAATGATGTTACACAGAGGTCTACAATCACAGGTGTTCAAATAAAAACTTACACTCAAGGTTTCTTGGTTAAACACTTATTAATGTATTCAACAGTCAGTTATAAAACATTCACTAGAAGGAGGCAGTTAAATATCACACACAAACTTGAGTACTATACTCGTTTAATTTCTGAGGCATTTAAACTACTTTGAAGGAGGAGCAAAATGGCATTCAGAATATTTGGAATGAGGAGTACAAAGGAATAGGTTCAGAACATAAAAGGATTACAATTTCTTTAGAGAATGCAGATACTTTGAGTTCACCAGAAGAGTCAATTCAATTCAATAGATAGGCCAAAATCAATGGGCTTAAAGCCTCGGATAGGATAAAACGGTTCTGGTAAGTAAATGTTAAAGTCTCTGTAGCAGTTCTCAGAAGTAGTTTGTAAAGCGAAGAATTATATGATGGGTCACAAGCTGAGTAGGCCAGCAAGTTGTGAAAGTTTCCCAAACTTTCACCGCAAGAGGTAAGTACTCTTGTTTCACAGTACCTTACAAATGAAGAAAAAGATGCAGCTGAAAACTTCAGCTCCTGGCATTTCCTGCAGATCTCCCTTTTCCTGAGCCTCAGTCGTGGGGACAAGAGGGAGGACGTCAGGGGGCTCCTGCACTACGCTGGGACTGGTCAAAGCTAGCACATGGCAAATCTTCAATTCCGGTAACTGTAGTAAAGCACACAAACTGGTGTCCCTCTCCCTGGTTATTCGGTTTCCTGCAGCACTCTGAGGAAAATACAACCAGCTCAGGTGGCTTTAGTGTCGAGTTGATTGGTCCCACCAACTCAAAGGGAGAAGTCGTCCTTGCAGGACTTCTCTGTCAAGATGAACTTAGCGATTTGGACCTGCAGCAGGGCTTCACCAGGCAAACCAACGGTCCAGGAGTTGCAGCAGCCGTCCTCTTCAAGCTCGTCTTCGGTTCTTTCATTCCAGTGGTCGACTCTGCCTTCCAAGCCAAGAGACTTGCCTTTTATTCAGTTCCCTCCCATTCATTTCAACCTACCTGTCACTCACCAAGCAGGGTGGCTGTCCTTGCCGGACAGTCAGCCAGCCAATCATACCAGAGTGCATTTGGGTCTCCTAGGACACTAAGCACAGGGATTTTCGGGCACCTCCCTCACTTCCTGCCCTCCCCAGACACTCGAGTGCCAGAGGCGGTCTTCAGTCCTGAAGCCCGCCAAAGGAAAATCAATAAAGGAACCAAACTTGTTTTGGTGCGCAGAGCAAAACTCTAGATGGACCTTTCCCTAAAGAAATGGTGAAAAAAGAAGGCTGGGACCTCTTTAAACAAAGAGGGCTCATATGCCATCTTGAAAAACATGGCTCCCACGATTTAACGCTACCAGTGTTCGCGGTCGGAAAAAATCATGGTAGTTCATTGTAAAACCACTGCCACCAACCATTTTGAATTTTGAGAGGAAAGGGTAGCATTTGACTGCTACATGAGTATCTAGACATAGGGGATACTAGGTAACCCCTCCAGCACTCTATTGTACGATAGGGTGTGCTGGGTCTAGGAATTTGAAAAGACCAGTGAAGTCAATTTCACTTTACTCTCTCTGGGAAACAGTAGTTTATCCCAGAGAAGATATTTAAACCTTGGGAAAGCCTGAAAAGGCTTCCCTGTGCTAATGCACTGAGGGTGCTGTGTGACACACATGAAAAGATGATGTCTATAGGGTTGTCTAAAACTTCATAATTCAAAAAGAAACAAACACAGAAAACACATTGGGGGTCATTACGACCCTGGCAGCCGCGGAATGAACGGTGCTGGTAAGGTAGCGGCACTGTTCATTTCCTGACCACCAGATTACGAGTTTGCTCACGGGTGGCGGTATGCATGTCTGGTCTGGCCAGACGTGCATACCGGCACCCGCAAGCAGAACAGGATGCTAACAACGGACCGGTCATTAACAGGTCCGTTGTTAGCATCCTCCCCATTCTCATTGAGCCCTATGGGGGCTCAAGTGGGAATGGGGACGTACCGGATCCGGGTCCAGAAAATGGGAATTACCGGGCCTGCAAAAGTCAGAATGGCCCAGTAATCCCTTTTTTTCAGAACCCGGACACGAGTTTGGAGGTAGCCATGCCGGTAATGATGGCATGGCTACCTCCAAACTCGTAATGGGGCCCATTGATTTGAAAAGTTCAAAGTCCCAAAGTTTAGTAAAAGAGCTGGGGGCTCTAAGGTGGTAGGAATTGGCACATTTTTGAGAATTCTCCCTAACAGGGGGAGGAATAAGGTCACTGTTATGTATAAAGGTATGGAAGTGAAAATAGCCAAGATGCAGGCAATGTATATGAAAGGTGCTGCAGTGAAAACCACTGGACGCTCTTCTTTGAGCTCTAGCTGAAAGAAGCAGTGAGCATCTACATAGTCACCAGCAGCTGGTTAACAGACCTAGCAAGCCAGCCAGCAGCTTTATCTTGAATTCCAGGTTTCCAACTACATCATGTGTCCTAAAGCTAGCGTTATTCTGTACAGTACCTGCAAACCTCTTACTGCGTGATCAATAGCCAAGTGTGATAGGAACAATGGATAAGGCTCGGCGAGTGACTCTACATTTGCTCAAGCCACTAACAATAAATGTCACCCTGACAGAACTCTCAGGTGTAACTGCTTTAGATCGTTGACCCCCCTCATGGAATCCTATAGAGACACTAGACCAAACTCCATCATCAGCCAATGCATCAATGGGTTATCTAGGCTTATAATGTTGTCCAGCACCACAGTAGAGTTCCTTCTCCAAAACATGTTCTTATGCCATCTCATCAATGGCTATGAGCATCACAGTGTCTGTTGGAAGAGAATAAAGATTGTTTTTTGTTCTGGACAGTTATTTTCAGTATGCAGTATTGCTATGCCAACTTTCCATGCAAATATAACATAATATGAAACAATGATGTAAATACAAGACAGATATAGAAATTGCCAAGGCAGTCAGGGGGTAATTCATAGAATTTAGCGCGCAAGTGGCGCACGCGGCTGGCGCACAGTGTGCGCGTCTGAATCTCTGCACCAGCCGCGTGCGCTAAAATCCATTTCCGCGCACAGCATAGTCATGAATTTTAGCTACCAAAACCACCCGTGGCGCACAGTGGTGCAGCGACCCTGCAGCAGCACTAGTTACGCCCCCAAGAACGCCCCTCACGCAGGGAAAAGCCATCAAAATCCCCAATCCAGCGCAAAGGGCTGCGCTAACCCTGTACTAGCACTGCAAGCAGGGGACGTGTATTACTGGGGTTCGCGGGAAGTTTTACACGTGAAGGGCCTTGTGCGAGTGGGGTACGTGTATTACTGGGGTTCGCGGGAGGATTCACACGCGATTGGCCCTGTGCGAGTGGGGTACTTGTATTACTGGGGTTCATGGGAAGTTTTACACGCGAAGGGCCCTGTGCAAGTGGGGTACGTGTATTACTGGGGTTCGCGGGAAGTCTCACATGCGATTTGAGCACAGTATGTGTATTTCTGGGGTGCGCAGGGAGTCCTACACGTGAATTGGCAGTGTGGGTCCTCCCAGGTGTTCCCTCAACACCCTCCACGGCCCCTGCAGGCAGCCCACACCAAAGGGGACTACCCTGCACCCCTGGTCATGTTCCGCAGGCAGCCCATCCACCATGGGCATGCCCCCCAGCCAAGCCACATGTCAGCTTGCACTACTGATCACCAACTCATGTCCCCCTGCACCCCCACCTCCCAGCAGTGCGGGGCACCTGCCAGCAGGCCCCCACTCATGTCCCACTCATGTCCCCTTGCACCCTCACCCCCCAGCAGTGCGGGGCACCTGCCAACAGGCCCCCACTCATGTCCCACTCATGTCCCCCTGCCCCCACGTCATGACGATCCTCAATCATGGCCCTTATGGCCAGCCTCCCCAGCCCAAAGACCCAACCAAGTATTACATCCACCCACATAGAAAAGCCAATTACATGATACAACCCCAAAGGCAAGCATGTAAATGAACACATGTCCATCACACACACACAATGGGTGCAAGTGAATGTGAAAACCCATATCATGACATTCATGAAACCAATGAGATAATACCACACATTGAAGTATGAAGAAAAAAATGTATTAAACACAACATGAATGTAATTAAAACAAAACACACAACAATGGGAATAATTAAAGAAATGCTGCATGTCCGTAAAAGAATAAAAAACAAGAAATCATAATCCAAAGAAATTCAAAAGAAATGGTGTCCAAAGTCACAGTCCAACAAAGCAAATCCAAGGGAAAATGGTGAAAATAAAAAAAATGAGAATAATCCAATGGTTAACTATGTACAAATGAACAATCCAGGGTCCATGAGCCCAACTGATGAAATTAAACCTACCAAAAATACTACCTAATAAAAATCTTTATACAAAAACGTGGTGCATTGTCCAAGCGCAACCAAAATTTAAAAAAAAGGAAAGGAAACCTTACACTATCTAACTATATAAAATGGCGGCGGGCAAGTCCTGCAGCTCACTCTGTAGTGTCCCAGGCCAGGGCATCATCGAACTCCATGTCGATGTCCCGGAGACGGGCCTCTGCCCTAGCCCCGAGGTCTCGCAGGGAGGCACTCATGGCCTGTTCCAACTCCCTGCAAGTCGCCTCGAGGCACTCTGCCCGCCTCAATGCCCGACGCATGGAGAACTCCGCCCTGACCATGGTGAGCCGCGCCTCTTCCGCCCGCCGCCGCTCCGCACCAAATACGCTGGCCCAACCGCAGCCACACGGAAGACACATCCATTCCAGGGTCCTCCTGCCCTCTGGCTGATGCCTGCCCCCCTGATGTCGATGGCCCAGAGCCATCATTGCTCCCACCTAGAGCCTGCCCCTGCTGCTGCTGCTGCTGTCCATGTGCCCTGTCCGATGATGCCTGCACATCCTCCATCAGCTGGTCTCCAGTTGTGGTGTCCACAGCTGCTGGACCGCCGACTCCCGACTCTGGCAGGGATGGGATCTCTACCAAGCTGACTGTGTTGGTCAGGCCAGGTCCACAGGGGGCCCTGGTGGAATCTGGGCCGGAAGACGGCAGGGAGAACGACTGGCGCATAGTCTCCACAGAGGAGGAGAGGTCCGCCAGAGTGCACATCACATGTAGGAACCCACCAACCAAGGCCCCTCCCAACAGTGCCACGTTGCGACACTGCTCTTCATGATGGCATGCGCTCTCTGCCCAGGACACAAGGCTGGGCCTTGTGTCGCCGCCCAGTGGAGGCATCCCCACCGCTTGGCTCCACAGCGCCGTCTCCGCCCTCTTCTTCACTTGACGCTGCATAGAGGGAGACATAGAACTCAAGCATCAGGATACAGTACAATATTCCCCTAGACAGGAAGCAATAACACATGAGTGGCAGTGTCTAACATCACTTCCATGCTGTCCCTCCACAACACATGGGTGAATAATACACGCAACACACATGCATAAACAGGCATGGCGCCTGCAATCAACATCAGCATCCATGTACAAGGGCCTCTATTAATCAAAATGTTGCCTTCAAACTCACATGCATCCTGGCTCATACTGATCCCATGCACACACATCACCGGAGGGTCATGCATCATGCCTTGTACACCACAGACACAGTGGATAGACACAGTGCATACAACAGTGACCACACTGCATGAGTGAATCTACACATCATCATGGACATGTGTCATGAATCCATGGCAGCGTATCGAAGTCGCAGACACACTTCTCAGACACACACACATGTGCACCATACATGTACATGACAGCAGCACCCATCCCTCACACCCCCACGATGTGCAAGAACAGACACTGGCAGGCTTACATTTGCCATACAGCTCCCCATGTAGCATTGGAACTCATGCACCAACCATGTGGTTCGCACATTACTGGTCTCACATGCATGACCATGATGTCCCTGCACAAACACATCATACATGGCCCATGTCACGCATACAGGCAAGCAGCAGACTACCAGCACACTGCAACATGCCCTGTCTCGCACACCAATGCTTGGCCACTTACCGCTCAACTCCAGACAGGTCTTCCTTTGAAGGATCTGGGCATGGAGCGCTGGGCATACGTGTTCCAGGACCCTCATCTGGATGTCACTCATGCTGACCCGGCCCCCCTCCATGAGGCGCCAGGCCTTGTGGAGGGTCCTGGACCTCAAGTCTTCCCAGCGCTTCTTGACTTGCTTGATGTCGCGGGTTGCCTCCCCCTCTGTGTTGATGGCAACCACTACGTCGTCCCAGATCCTCTCCTGTCCTTCCTTGTTGGCGCGTGATGTTCCGAAGAGGGCATCATAATGCCCCAGGACATGCTCCACCAGGACACCAACTTCCTTCACACTGAAGCTGGTGGCCCTCTGTCTCTCTGGCTGGGGGTCGCCAGTGGTGTCAGATGGTGTTTACCACGACATGGCGACCCCCAAGGCAGGCGTGGGTGGGCAACTGGGGCTGGGCTGTGGAGCGATGGTATCCCAGTCGGGAGTCTTCTGTTCCAGCAGGGGTGGACACAGCAACTGGAACCCTGGCTGACGTGCAGGCGCCAAATAGCAGGGCACGTGGGCAGCAGGCAGTCAGGCAGCAGCAGATTGCAGGTGGGAGTGTGCTCAGGGCTCTGGGGGGCAGTAATTTGGCCTTCTGGGCAGGAGCGTGGTCTTCCGTTTCTTTTGGCGTGGCCAGCTTGATACGGAGTAATTTGACACATGAAAAAATTGCACGTCAGCGTGTAATTGGAGGAAAGGCCCTTAGCGCATAAGCGCGTCAGCACACGTACGCGATTTCATTGGACCAAAGGTCCTTAGCGCGTAAGTGCGTCTGTGACGTATCACGCACGTGCGTTGCCCTTTCGCGTGAAAAACTTCCCGCGAACCCCAGTAATACACGTACCACACTCGCACAGGGCGCTTTCACGTGTGAAACTACCCGCGAACCCCAGTAATACACATACCCCACTCGCACAGGTCCCTTTCACGTGTGAAACTTCCCACGAACCCCAGTAATACACATAGCCCACTCGCACAGGGCCCTTTCGCATGTGAAACTACCCGCGAACCCCAGTAATGCACGTACCCCACTCGCACAAGGCCAATCGCGTGTAAAACTTCCCGCGAGCCCCAGTAATACACGTACCCCACTCGCACAGGGCCAATCGCGTGTGAAACTACCCACGAACCCCAGTAATACACGTACCCCACTCGCAGAGGGCCAATCGCATGTGAAACTACCCACGAACCCCAGTAATACAAGCACCCCACTCGCACAGGGCCCTTTTGCGTGTAAAACTTCCCGCAAACCCCAGTAATACACTTACCCCACTCGCACAGGGCCTATCGCGTGTAAAACTTCCCACGAACCCCAGTAATACACGTACCCCACTCAGTATATACGTGCGTTTTATTTGTGCACACTTTTGTAATGTGCAGGGACGCTACCGCCTGCCTTCGTGCACGGGTTTGCCCTATTCGATTCCATGAATACGTGTGGTTTGCGTGCGTGTGGGCGTTCTGTGTACTTCCCAGCAGTACTTCCCCAGTTACGCCTTCTTTTTCACGCGTTATTCCCTATTCCGTGTGTTACGCCACCTGTTCCGCTTACTTTTGTTGTGTGCGCTGCGCTATGTGCGCTTTCACTGTGCGCTTACCGCACGCTGTTTGGAGACGTGTGCGCCATGCACAGATTTGGCGCACAACCAGTGGGAAAGTAGCGCAGCGCCTTCCTTGAATCGCACGCATGCGCGTGTGCTTGCTTTCTCACGCTTGCGCTTCCTTGCGCCTGCTTGCGCTGGGATTTTCGGCACACGTTTTTTTGTTCCATGAATCGGCCCCTTAATGTCATCATATCTCTTGTCAGTAACCTTTCTAAAGACGTCTACAGTTTTTTTTTAACTCTGAAGCTAAAAAATGAGGACGGTTTAAGATGTAAAAACAGCTTGTTTATAAAGTTCAGATATTGGATGGAAAGGGTTTAGGCTTGAGCTGTAATAGCATTACTGATACTTTTTTGGCAGTAACAGAACTTCTACCGTTTGTATCACCCTGATGAATTCCATGTTTAACCTTAATGTGGAGAATTTATCTCCAGAATTGAGCTAGAGGTAAACCTGGCACTTTAAGGTAAACAATTGTCAGAATTAACGCTGCGAAATTACTGCTCGTGGTAATTCAGCCAAAGTCCCCAGGGAGTCCTATGGACTCCAAAAATGGGGACTAACCCCACCAGATTACCACTCATTATTCTGTCATAAAGCTACGGGACTGAGTGGCAGTATTAGTAAACGTGTTTGGTGGTAATTCAGTAGATTTACCTCCAAATGGGCACCAAACTTGTAATGAGGCCAACAAATCAGATGAATAATTGCATCAAATTTGCTGCTTGCAGTAAGTCTGCCAAAATCCCCATGGAATCCGATATAGACTCCAAAAATGGCAATTTACACAGCCCTTCCACCACTCGTAATCCTGTGGTAAGCCCAGAGTGGTGAAATGGTAAACAAGTTGGTTGGTAATTTGGCTACACCATGAATCCTTACATTCTTTGTCACCATGTGACACAGACACCAAGGTTGATCCTTTAGGGATCCAAATGGATTTCAGACACAAACACCTTCAGACTTCCCTCTGATGGATCTTCCCTGTATGCCAACCATACCGTAGGTGAGTTCAAAGTAGACCCTTAGAGTGGAACTGGTGGACAAGACCCCTAACTGCTGCCTGGCACCAGCACTGTAGAGATTTTTTCTGCACTCTCATCATCTCCTGGGCCGCTCTGGCAGACGCGGCCAGAAGGGCTTATCTTCTGGGTCCGTCCCATCAGGCACTTGGGTGAGCCAACACTGGGCATGGCCGCACTGCCTGGTCCAGGCCGCCCGTCTACATGGCTCCATCCAGGTGGCCCTGCTCTTTCCTTGGGGCCACCCTGCACACACAGACAAGTGGTCTATGATGTTTGTCCCATCAAGGGTGGCCCCTGGGCAGGCCGTCAGCACACCAGGCTGTGTAGATGCCCAGGCTACATTGGGCATGCAGTCTGGGCTCATGGTTGATGCCGGATCGCACCGGACATATGCAGCCCGAGTTTGACCACGTGGTGGGCTGGATGGTCTAGTCCAGAACAAACATTCACTAACATATACATTACCATTAAATAAAATGTTTGTTCTCTCCACCCTGGTGTCTATCTTTTATCTATATTTTATTATTATGGTATTCATTGAGCACAGACCTAGCTTTGAGAATGTATTGGTTTTATGACACGGCACACTCGAGCCAGGGACTCCTTCCAATGACAATGAATGTGGCGCACAATAAAAATGCTTTTTATCTTTAATCAACGACAGGTTCCTTATTTGAGTAATACAAATGCAAAAATCCCCACAACACAGTTAATTTAAACTCCTAACACAATATACAGAAACCTTTAATAGCAAGCAAAAGAGAAATAGTTTTTAAAAGTGACAGATGGCATTCAGGTTAAGCAGTCTCCCTGCAAGACTCACCCCCAAACATCTGCTAACTACATTCTTTGTGGATGGAAGGCAGTGGCAAGGAGTCAGTATGAAGAGGGAAAGATCATATTGTTTGAATTTAGCCCAATATGGGAGGCCAGAAAAGAAAATGAAAACCTCCTTTATGAGCAAAATGGCATAATTGGATTTCACCTGTTACTCGCACAGTAGTTTGAAACTGCAGTGGGATAGCTAGGACAGATATTTGTGTTGCTACACTTGAGAGATAAGGAAGCTTACAGACTACTAAGCAGGGCACCAAGGTAACGTGAGCGTAAGATAAGAAAATCGATTTTTGAAAAGAAAAACAAATGCAAAAGAAAACACACACGGCAGAATGGAAATTCATTTCTACACGGGACTTGGGATGAAGGGCTTGGCTGTCAAAATCAAAAATCAGTTTTCAGGAAAATAAACAGATGCACATAAGAGATAGGATTCTGATAGAAAGGGGTTACTCTCAATGGGACTACCGTTTGAGTTTTTATATGGGACAAATGCAACTCGAATTTGTAGAAAGGCACACAATACACGGGCAAATTCGTTTTTGTTAGAGAAAGGCTAATTCTGTTGAGGCTATATTTTAATGACTATTGTTAAAGAAAGGCATTTGACATGAGATGGTTGATTTTGAATATCAACCAACTCACTGTGAATCTCTTTATGGTGGAATTAATTGATTTACTTGCAAATAATGGTAAGGATTTATACAGACTTTTGAAGATTGATGACAGGGATGCACTAACATACACAGGCTAATGCAGATTCGTCTATGAATAGTGGAACAGATTATACTTGCAATTTGGGACTTGAAGGGGATTTCAATGAGGTGCAAGGGTCAAAAGAGTGGGATATGCAGTTTGGGGAACTGGGGTTATGTGCTACTTATAATGTAAACTTGAGTTTGGGATTCTGGAAAGCGAGCGAGGTCTCTGGAAAGCTAGGCCAAGGGATAGGGTCACTCTAGACAGCTGGGACAAGGGATCTGGTCACTGGGATCTCCTAGATGGGATACTTGACAGCTAGGCAAGGTCTGGTCACTGCACTCTCTAGGATGGGATCAGCTGCCTCCTCTCCTTTCTCACTGGATTCTTGGGTGTGCCTGGATCTGGATGAATGGATGGATCTGCCTGGATAGATATATCTGGTTTCCTGTATCTTGAATGGATTTGGATTCTTCAGTTAGTGAGTCTAGACAGTGAGTGAGATAGTCCCTTGTGTCTCCCTGTCTCCCCCTTATATTGCCACAATGACATCATCGAATTTACAACCTGGGGGAAGTACTCTGGAATTATTCCTCTCTGGAATAGAACAGTTTACCAATCCCCCCTCCTACGCTTGGGCTGATTGGTTCAAGGGAAATGACATCATTTATGTTTTTTGCATTTAAGATCTTTGTTTGTCTCTCCAGCCTACTTTTGACCAAAAATGAGTTATAGATCAAACTTCAAACGTATACTAGCCACCGCCATGAGAAGTATATATGTGGATTCACTAGGTCACAGGGAATTGGACAATCCGATCGCTGACTCTGTGCGAGGTCGCATAGCCCTTTGGCCCATTTTCACCATTTTTAAGAAATGCATAGTATTTAAAATTCTGCCAATGACTACACATATTCCCAATAACAATTTGCATCATCCCACCTAGTTTCATATTTGTCCCATTTATAATTCACCCAAAATACGTCTTTCATGGCCATTTCATTCACCAAGTGCTAGAAACATGTACTGGGTCTCTTTACATTGACCTAAAAATCACATGGAATACTGGCATTATGAAAAATTATTATTTATTCAGGGTGCTGGGAAAAATGGCTTAATACACAAGACTCCATTAATGTCAATTGGGGGGATTTGTCACATGTGTGGGTGGTGCTGCAGACCCCCAAAGCAAACTATCTCTGCCAGGCTTGGCTTAGAAAAACTGACTTTTATGATGCCCTTTGAAGTTTGACAGTTCCTCCTTCAGAGTGGGTCCTGGAGGAAATCGCATCTCTTGGTCATGCACCAGCCATACTGGCTTCCATTAGTCATTCTTCCAGAGCTGCCTGCTAGTTAAGCAGGGCATTGACTCCTCGCACTCTCTGCCTTTTCATATGTAATTTTGGGCCGGTTCACTTATGGATGTGACTTTGCAGTTGAATTGAATTCCGTGTCAGGGCAGAAAAAACAGTTTTACTGGTTTCTGAGTCTTTTCTAAGTAACCAAGTCTTTTGGGGACAAATATAATGTACATTATATAGCAAAACAGCCACCCAGATATTCAATCACATTTCTGTGCGAGCAAAAGCTGTCATTTGACATTTGACATTAACTTTTAAACAACATTTTCCTTATTTTCAAAATAGCAGATTCACACATTTGTTCATTTCCTTTCATTTCAAGTTTCGAAATGCGGTTTCATGCAGACCACAGAATGGTTTTTCAATGAATCTTCTGGGGGGGTTTGTATCTACTGTTGGTTTATCGATACAAAAAGATGCTGTACAGGATTTCTTTGATATTGACATGGAAAAAGAAACGCCACGTTATTTCTTTCATTTGCTGCAATTTGACCATGATGGTTCACTTCAAAAGGAAACGAAAGCTATGTTGAGTGAAAAGCAGAACTCTCTGCCCCTTGTGTGGTTTATAAGTAGAAAATATTGTTCTTGGGAGGTATTGCCTAACTTTTTGGCCCTCAGATAAAATAACTCATACATGGATATGTTGCAAAGGAGCGCACAATTTTGTGGTGTTTAAAAGGAAAGAAAGAACAATTGCAGGGCTGCCTTGAACGTTGTGTGCAACTTTTGGATTTAGAGGACAGAAGAGCAAATGTAGAGCCGTTCTGAATACAGGTCTTTTTCTGATGATTCAACTTGAAAGTAAAGCAAATGCAGAACCATTCTTTGGGTGGCAGTGTTCAATGCTCGCCACACATGTGCCATGAAAAGAAAAGCAGAGCCGTTTTGTGGCCGTATTTCAATGTGTTTTTTGTTTGAAGGGGATTTCTGCTTAGGCCTGTAAATGTACCCCACAGATTCCCCCCGCTATTCTGTGACTTTTTGTTGAGGAAGAGTAGGACAAAGGTGGGTTCATTTGGCGGAATTCTCCTTCATCAGGGAGCAGCAGTCCAGGATCCCCTTCCGTCTTTAGGTTGGAGGGTAGTGGCGGCACCTTCTTTCCTTCCATCCCTTCCAGGTCCCCGGGGTGATCCTCGCCAGGCTAGAAGGTAATGACATTAGTTATCTAATAGAAGAGTTTGGTTTCATGTGTACTGCTGCCCCCGAAGGTGAAGGCCAGCTTGTACTGGTCTTCCCTACTTACAAGTACTGTCCAGTATACATTGGTCAGGTTAATGGCGGTGTGCACCCTTGACCCCTAGATCTGAGCCAGTCTCAGGTCAATCTAGGGAAGAGGCCATCGGGACATGTGGACCCGTTCGTAACTTTTGTGTTCCGCCCCCCTTTCCGTCTTCTATTCCTCCCTAACCCATTATATAACTTTTTCGAATACATTTGTGGGGTTGAGGCATGGGGCTTAAAGTGCATATTCTCACCATCTGAAGTAGGTTCCCTGGTTGCGTGCATATGTACATATGGCGATACCACTACATCAAACGTTGGATTGTCAACATTATAGCCATTTGATACTTCATCAACATCATAATTCAAAGCAGCATATGTAAGAGTTGGGGCTTTAACAGTTCGGTTCTTGTGCAGATTGGTTAGCTTAATATTTGTAGAGGCATTGTGGGCCCATATTACTTTAAACCCATTCCAAATGAGGCTCCATCCATCTTGTATTAGTTTTACCCTGCCCCCTTCTTTTATATCACCCAATATAAAAGTAATGCTCCAGTACAACCCTAACCAAAACAACATTTATGGAGAAAACAATGGCAACAGAATACAACCGACACTCATAACTATAAGCTCTAGTAGCACTAACTTCTTCCTTATTGCTATCTACATTAGTAGTGTTGTCAGTGAGGGCCCTCCTTTTTGCCATGTTTGGACCTGAAGGGGCGATATTAATGGGTTAAGTACACACAAATAAACAATATACCATCATGTATCTACTCAACAGGCAATTCAGTTAGATTCATTTGAGGACCAGTAGTTATTCAGAAAGAGAGAGAGAGATAGAGAGAGATAGTGAGAGAGAGAGATAGCGAGAGAGAGAGAGAGAGAGAGAGAGAGAGAGAGAAAGAGAGAGAGAGAGAGAGAGAGAGAGAGAGAGAGAGAGAAACATAGTACCTTGCATTTTATCAAAATCATTTTTTACTTCTCATGTATATATATTTCATAATGTTGTACATGACCACACAATTCTGCACCCATTTTCTTTCTCTGTACTTTTTACTTATGGTACTGCACTTTCCTGTTCTTGTGGCTGTTCCCCCTGGGGTGCTATGCTATTGTGTGCTTTTCTTACATCAGAGAGGTGTATCCAGTATTTCAGGCCCTTAACCTTCACAGCAGAAGGTGTGCAAAACGCTACTTCATAAGGGCCGTGAAATCTTGGAGAATTCCATATCCGCACAAAACTACGCACTTATACACTTTCTCTGGGCATTAACTGCAGTGGTGGACTGTTTGCTGCTGGGGTGTTTGTGTCTGTTTCACTTTCTCCTGTAAATGAGGGCGCTATTCGTTTGGCTATACTTCGCACAGCTCTTGTCAGTTGAGATATTCTTTAAGCTCGTCCCCCGGCACTGTAGCAGCTCTATGAGTGTCTGATGCCCGCCTCACTGGAGATAATAGCATTTGAATGCGCCTCCCCGTCACTATCTTGTGTGGGGATAAATGATGGTCCTTACTAGGCTGTTTTCTGAGTTGAAACAGTGCTAGGGGAAGGCAATACACCCAATTCTTTTTAGGGTGTGACACAATTTGGAGAGTCTGCTTTTAAGGAGGAAGTTGATCTTCTCGACCATTCCGTTTGACTGTAGGTGGTAATCGAACACAGTTTGTGCCTCACACCTAGCAATGATGTGACTTCTTTGAAAAGGTCATTTACAAAACAAGTGCTGTTGTCTGAGCGTATTGCATCACAAATTCCCCACCTGGGTAATACTTCCCTTACCAGGAACTTTGCTGCAAATTATGCGTCGGGGTGTGCTCACAGTCCTGCTTCCACCCAGAGTGAAAAGGGGCACACCACCTTCCGCCCATGTCAGCATAATCTATGTGTAACTCTCGAAATGGTCCTATTGGGCGAGACAGTGTTCTATGTAGCGTTCTAAGGGTCATCGCCAAACCGTATGTCTGACATGTTATGCACTCTATTATCAGTTTTGCCAGGTGTTCTTGGAGGTTTGGAACAAACCAATCCTCCTGGATGTCTGCTCCTTTATGTTGCTTGGTAACGTGTGCAGGGAACTGAAGCTTTTGGAAGGTCACGTGGAATAATTCTACTGGCATTACCACTTTTTCTGTCATTTCTTGACACCAGAGGAGGTCTGTGTGTGGTTGCTTGCATCCCCTCTTTACCCATATTTCCTGTTCCTCTATTGGGGTGCGCTTCTGTAATTCTATTATTTGCATGATTGGCGTGGAATTGTACCCTTCTTCCTTATCGCTGTGTGTGTTTGCTTTTACTGCACATTCGACTGCCTTAGGTGCGTTAAAGTATGCTAATTCTTTCGCAGCGGTATCTGCCGCAGCGTTCCCGAGTGAGATGATGTCAGTGTTATTCGTGTGGGCCTGGCATTTCACCAAAGCAACCACTGATGGCTCAGCTAATGCACTGTCGTTGTCATGTATGCTGAGTCGGAGTAAATTGTGACTGGGCATCCTTTGGCTGTGTGTAATCCTTCAATTAGGGCTATCAATTCTGCCGCCTGTGCAGAGAAATGGGAAGGGAGGCGTTTCTGCACTATCACCTCATATTCCTCTCCTTCTATTCTCACTACTGCTGCCCCTATGTGTTTTTCTCCTGTCTCGTGATCAATAGACGTTGATCCGTCCACAAAGTACACCTCACTTCCTCATTTTCACTGGCTTTGTGAATATCGTCACCTTTCCCCTCATATGTGGTGCAGTCGTGAGCTTGCATGTCTTTTACTGTGCATGATTCTGTGATGAAAGTAGCTGGGTTTACAGGCTTTCAGTGCGCAACGTGTATATTTGGGCTTGAGATGATTATTTCATAGGCTGTTGATCGCAGCATGGTGAGTGTACACTTTGATCTTTCGAGTATAGCAAACAAAGAGTGTTCCGCAAATAGCATCACTGAACCTCCCATTACTATGGTGGCGCTTTTCTCTATTGCGAAGGCCGCTGCTGCGAGTGCTTGTTCGCAGGCAAAGTGCCCCTGCATTACAGAGTCTAACGAGCTGCTGTAATAGGCCAATGGCTTGTGGCCAAGTGATGTTTTTTGTGTAAGCACTGCTGTCATTAGCGTGCCATTGCAGTGGGAGAATAAGTACATTTCCAGATCATAATCTGGTGTCGCTACAACTGGTGCTGTTGCGATAATGTCTTTTAATATAAGGAACTGTGTGATCATCTCCTGTGTCCATTTTATGGGGGCACTTTCCTTTTGGGCATCTTTCAGTGCCTAGAGAAGGGGGCGTGTGAATGCTGCATAATCGAATATCCACGCACTGCAATAGTTACATATGCCGAGGAATTTCTGCATCTCTTTTACCGTTTTGGGCATTATTGTTGCACGTATGGCTGCTGCTCTGTCTGGGATTATTCTCTTGCCGTCCTTTGATATTAGCTGCCCCAAATACAATACTTCTGACAGGCAGTACTGCAACTTTCCTTTGTCTACTTTGTACCCCTTTGTTGCTAGTAAACTCAACAGGGTTATTGAGTCTTCTCTACATTGCTCTTCACTTTCACTGCAGAGTAGAAGGTTGTTGACCTATTGAATTATTGTGCTCTTTACATCAATGTTACCGAGGTCTTCATGCAAAATCCTGTTGAAAATGCTGGGGCTCTCGCTATAACCTTGGGGCAATCAGCAATGCTCATATCTCCCCCCCCCCCCCGGGTGAATGCCGTTAGGTATTGGGAATTTGGGTTGAGTGGCACTGAGAAAAAAGCATTTTTCAAGTCCACTACTGTGAAGCACGTGGCCTCTTTTGGAACGTTGAATAAGATGGATGTGGGATTTGGGACCGGAGGGAACTTCTTCTGTATGACATCATTGAGTGGGCATAAGTCCTGTATCATCCTCCAAGCCCCACCCTTTGCTTTTTTGATCGGGTAGATAGTGTATTGCACCATGAATTTGATGGCAAGATAATGCCCGGTTGCAGTAGTGCATTTATCGTCTCTTTTATACCTTCCTCCACTTCCCTGGACAGTGGGTATTTCTTTACTCTGGGTGCACTGCACCAGGCTTTAGTTTTATTTTTATGGGCATTATTTCTTGTAAATGTCCTACATTGTGTGGCCCTGTGGTCCATACATTTTGTAGAACCTGTTTCATGTCTTCGTCAGAAATTGAAGGTGGTGTACTGACACTGGCCATGAGGGGGTTATTTACTTCTCTAGTTTGAATCATTATGTCGCAGAGCATACAAATTTCCATCAATATCTCCCCATCAGTGTCACTATTGGTGAACAGCTCTTCATCAGTAAGATCACGTAGCGCTATATTCGGGTCTATACATAACACTGTTCGCCACTCACATCCATGCATGTCCAGTCCTATTGCCACAATATGTTTAGCTGATACTTGCACCCCTTTTAGGTCAATTGAGAGGATGGTACCCAGCAGAATTTCTGGGTTTACCACTGGGCGGAAAATAAAATCGGATAATACTCGCCATTCTTTTTGTATTTCAGGCACCACTCTAGCTAGTACCTGTATCCCATAAATGAACATGTCAGCGTTCGTGGGCACCACCCTCACTGCTACTTCATTTTTCATGGTACTGATCATAAGCATTGCTCTTAGTGGGCAAACCCCTGGAGTGGAGCACACTATCCCTCGCTCTGTAAAAGAGATGGTCACATTAAGTTTACTGAGGAGGTCTCTCCCCAGCAAATTTATGGGCGAGTCTTTGTGTTACAAATGGGGTGCCCGCAATGTCTTTCCTCCCACCGTTATGTCCAAATCTTTTGTGTAAGGAACCTTTAAAATTGCCCCAGAGAATCCCTGTGTTTCCAAATGTTGGCCTGACAGCGGAAACCGGCCTTCCATGAGGCACGATTTTTCCGCTCCTGAGTCCACCATAAAGAGGAACTGCTTGTTTCCTATCTCCGCCCCCACCAGTGGTGCATCGTCTGGACATAGGGTAGTTCATAGGACTGGACACCCAAGTGCTCTCTGTGGGCTGTCCTAATCTGGCTAGGTATTTGTTCCCAGGACAGAAAAAATGCTTTCCCTGATCATTGCTGTTCCACGAAGTAGCGAAAACATTTGTGTGGGCGTTTCCCATGGTGTTTTGACATGCTAATTGTGGTTGCATGTCCTGTTGCAGAGCTTGTGGCCCTTGCTGGATTGGTTGTGTTCCTTTTTGATAATAATTGTAATATTGCTCCTGGTGCCCATGACCACCCAAAGGTAATCTATAAGGGCTGCCCAGGTGAGGGTGGCTGAATTGCTGCTCATTTCCAGATCATTGGGGCCCTTGATAATATCCCACGGGTCGGGCGTGGCATTTCCTTCAAAAATGTCCCCACCTCCCGCAATTCCAACATGTCCCCTGGCCCCCTCCCTGAGGCTCTTTTCCTCCAAACCCAGCCACCTCGTCCTCTTCCAGGCCTTCCCTGCCATTGTGGTCCTTCATACTGCTCCCCGCCAGCCCATTGTCCCTGTCCATTTGCTGACCATGTTGCTGCCATCCTTGCCAAAGAGACTCTGGACCCCTCCTCCCCATCTCCCTGTCTTTCAGTAGGCAGGGCTGATGTTACCGCGGCGACCTTCACCAGCTTATTTTGTACAAGTTTGGCCTCGTCTGCCAACCTCCTCCGGGCAATTTCTTTTTCTCTTTCTTTAATCCTCCTACAATGGTGTACTATAATGCTTTGAACTTCAGGCCATCCGTTGGCTTCTATCCCCGCAATTTTATTTAGGGCTTTCTGTACCTCCTTCGGGAGGCCTCTCTTGATGATAAAGTAAAAAAGGGAGGTTGACTGGTCCCAGGCCGTGCCCGTCTCTGATCTCCACAGATCCTGCACCCAAAGAATGTACTGCTCAGCCTCTTCCTCATCCCCCATGGTGCATTGCATCACCGAATGTAAATCTGGGGTATCAGGGAAGGTCCTCCGCAGTGCATCCCATACTTGAGCCCTTACATTATTAAATGCTGACCCATCATGGCAGTCACAATTTATCATCACTCCCGGGAAACTAGCCTTCACCCACACTCCATCTGCCTGGTCTCCCACAGCGGACACCAGCAAGCTCTTTAGGTCCCCTATAGCCAGTGGAACCCCTGCGGTATGCTTCTCAAAAGCATATATCCACTTCCCGCCCATCCTGAAAGTGGGGGCAATGCCTTCAACAAATGATCCTTGTCCATCTGTGCCCATGGTATTTAATGGGGTCTCCCTGCTCCCTTATGAATGAGTGGCATTTGCAATTTCATTGTGCTCCCTTTCTTACTTACCTTTACTCCTTTTGTTTTCTCGTACCACCCCATCTTCCGGCTCTTCTCGTAGCGGCAGTGGCATTCCTGCCGCCGCCACTCCTTCCTCATATTCCTCCAGATCACTCCATGCTTCATCTATCTCCCTGTCAGATACTACACTTCCTTGCTCCTCACTTGCTTGGCTACCTTCTTGTCCCATTCATACTATCTTTATGGGGGATTTGTTAAGATGGAAGAAAAACTCTCCCGATTTCCACTCGTCTTCTGACTGGCTAGGTGGGTTCCTGGATGGAAGTGGTGACAGTGTTGGCCTGCCCGCCGAGATGGACGGTGGCTCCCCTCCCCTGGGCAATATTTGGCCACTGTCACATAGTGCTCTGAATTGTGTCAGTTCCATTTGTGTGGTAGCAAGATGTCTTTTTAAATCATTAGTTAGGCGTGCAAGATTTACTGGCACACATGGGACCATACAACCTTCTAGGGTCATAGGGAGGCGGGGCTGTTGCTGCAGGTTTAGAGGGTGTGTTTGGCGCAGGCAAATAAAATGGGTCACTGTACCCCACAGCAGGCCTAGTTAACAGTGGATAAAGCCTAGTGGGCTCTTCGTCCCCTGCTTTTGTCTCTTCCCCCACCCACTTCTCCCCCCCCCCGCTGGGGCAGGTGCGGTTTTGAACAGCGCTTCCTTGTCTGCACCACTCACAGGAGGTGCTTCTTCAAACATCCTAAAGAGATCTAACATTTTTCATCTATTGTGAAGTTGCTTTCCCCGGTACTTGGCTAATAAGTGGGTTGTCACAAGATCTAATATTCTTTTGTCAAACGACCCCCCTTCTGGCCATACTTGGGACGATCCTTCCTCCTTTATCTCAGTGAGCCACTGATCATGGTAATGTTGGATTTTCTCGCTGTACAGGGGGAGGTGCTGGCAAATATGTGCTACGGGTGTGTCTCCCCCCATAATTCCCTGCTTCACTCTCATATGCACTCGTGTATGTGTGTCAAGTAGAATCAAGAAACACTTCTGTTTACCTTAGAACACCTTAATAGGCAACTTATAACATCACAGTTTAAAGAACCTTTCACTTACACCTTTTCGACTCCAGCATATTTAAAAACATGATCTGAACAAATTCAACACAACATTTTTTACATATACTCTTAGACATACTGACGCGTCTGACCTTGACAACAATTAATATAAAACACAGATCTGCTGCCCTTCAAGTTACACCCCCGCCCTTCCCTTGATCACGCTATCACCTCCTCCTTTCACACTCACTCTCCTCGTTCCCTCTTCCCTGACCCCCTATCGGCCTGCCTTCTAAAAGAGTTATGCACACAAGAAAAAGAATTTGCTAATATCGCCCGAGTCTATTCACTACACAAGACTCCTACGTTTTTCTATTTCATTTCCACTTATTTCCTGCACTGGTTGAGACAATGCTATGCCGCGCCCGCTTCCACCCCCTTTTTTGGAGCTAGGTTCCCGTACTCTTTCCGTATTCCGTTACTTCTGTATTCACAACCTAATAGCCATATAAAGAAAAGAGGAGAAAAATACTACCAGTCACACTCATACGAGCCCTATATCCTCAATCTGACTCCCCCACTATTCCCTCACCACTACACTTATGCTCATCATTTCTTCTTTAAATTCCCCTCCTTGGAGATTCTCGCAACCAATACTCACATGTCCAGGGTGATCCGAGAGCCTCCGTTCACAGTCTATCCACAATCAGGGCTGCCCCCCAACCAAGCTGTGACCCACCCCAGCGAGCAGTCGGGTATTTGCAATGGCCGAGAACTCTTAGAACCTCTCTGGTGCGTAGCTCACTGGTCAACTGTGGTGGCGATGGTTTTGGTGGGGGGCGGCCCAGATCTCGCCGCACGACATGGGGGTGTCTCTCGGTGCACCCTCGGTCACGTCCCAGGGATCACCAAGTGAAGGAGCTCAATCCCCACATCGCAAAAATGACTCGGAATAATGGACACATCCCAGTAGGGAATGAGATGAAAAGATTGGTTGTGAGAGGCAATAAAGTCTTTATGTAAAATTCAGCATCCAGAGAACTCTGCTGCCTTGAGAGCGCTCTGGCAAACAATACAGATACAATACTTTATAAAGGGTTACAGCGTCATCAGTGACGTTTTCTATACAGTCTACAGGTTACATTTGGATTGGTGAGGGACTGGGTCCTAGTATAGCACTTTAGGGGCTGGCTCCATGAGATTGGCTGGTAGCTTGGCAGGTTGGCGGGCATCACATGGTTCAGCTGGGCTGGTCCGTGTGAGGTGAAGGTCGGGTTTGGTCCGGGAGAGGCGGCTGGTACTGTCTAACTATCTACATGCTATTACAAGACATGCAGTAACGAATAACCCGTAAACTAAACCTTTAGCATTAAGAGAGGCCTATAATTTGTACACACATATTTACATTATCCTGCTTCAGATCATTGGTGAGGTGAAAGGTGTGGGGGGCTTGCCCTCCAAGTAACTTGTTGGGGGGGTGATTAACAGTTGTCAGGACTGGCACTTCAGAGCGGGAAGGGATCGATTGACATGTGTGAGTTTAAGAGAGAATATATCATGACAGAAGATTGGTTTTTATTGGGGGCACTCGAGGGTGATCAGCAAGGAAGGGTCACACTTCTGTTACATCAAAGGAAGTGCACAGGGTTGAGCAGGCAGTCATTTTTCAACAGTGGGGTTGAGAGGTGCAGGAGCGGGTTTGTTGAGATAGATGAGCCACAAGTCATGATTTGGCCCGGTCACACACAGGGCAGTGACCTCAGAGGATGAAAAGAATACACTGTTTGCTTGCAACAATCCACACCAGGGCATCCGTGAGAAATGGACCTTGGTGGCACAGGCGCGGGAGGAAAAAGGTGGGGGCTGTCAATGCTCACTGTGCGCAGCACTGCAGAGGGGAGAGAAGGCTTCACAAATATCAGAATGCGGCCTAGTCCAAAGATGGAGTCTGGGGTGCCAGGGACTAGTCCACTGAGGCCACAGAAGGGCAAGGAAGGTGTCCCCCCACCATTGCAAGATGAGGTGGTCCTTTTCGTGTTGCGTGTATGGGAGGGGCAAACCGACCCCCTACTTCCTTACAATGGGCGTTAGCATACTTGATCGAAATAAATTGACATTTTAATAGAATTTTTTGATTATTTTTTGGGAGGATTTTGGTATAATATATATATATATATTGTCACCCCCCCACACATTTTAGAACAAAAACACTACCAAAACAAATCCGTTCAAATTGGAACCGGTCAAAAGATTTCGATCAAGTAGAGCTAAGCCCAGAAATATAAATGCGAAAGGCCACTGCAATAAAGATGCAGCATGGGCTGATTTTTTGTAGGAGTCTTTTTTTGTCAGCTAACAACAAAGGTTATTTTGTTTTTTCACAGATAGTTTAAGTTTCTTTATTTATGCACTTTTACCATCAAGCTATAAGGATAGGACATTGACACCTAAATGTAGTTTCAAGGTTAAATGCCAGTTTCAAAATGAAAATGTACAGTAGGTGGTTAAATGGAGAATTGGGATTCAAAGGCAGTAACTGGCTCCTCAATGGATTTGCTTAGACCTCACCATTTATCATGAATACAAAACAAAACGAAAAGAGAAAAAAAACAGACATAATGTAATCTCAAACAAAAAAGGATCGAAAGGGAAAAGTGGAGACGAATGGGAAAAATAGCAAAACTATGGACTGCACATCATAGCTGTGTTCTTTGGAGAACCTGTGGAATGGAAGAGGAAAAGAAAAATTAGGGAAGTTAGAGGCATTCAATAAACATAGCATTTTTCGGGTTTTTTTCTTGAAGGATGTTTTGATTAAACAGTCAAGCAAACGTTTAGAATTAAATTGGTCCTAGTCGGTTTGTATGTTGCTTGATTTACGTCCCCAAACAGGCTGTTCTAGTAGAACTGACACCTTTTCCTCTTTGTCAAGGAGTCTTTCTGCTTCCAAGTTAGGACTGCAGAAGTGAGTTCTCTTTTTCTAAATTACTTTGGACATTTCTGGGTTTGGTAAGTACACCGCCATATCTGTCCCATTGAATTGGGGGAAGAATTGGCATAACGTCCACCTCAACCTCTCTGATTCTTTGTTTATATTTGAACAGGGAATAAGCACCCCATTCTCAGTCTTCTGCGGTTTGCCAGGTCTAATTGGGTTCATGATTTTATCTTTCAAAAGTTAATTTCCTGTGTGTAGCAAAAAAGGATGATGCCCGTTCTGATTTGGGGACTTCCTCAATGGAAGTCTCTGAGCCTGTTGATTTCCGATGACCAATCTCAGTCACCAATTTCTGGGCCTGTGTTCCAGAGTTGGTAGAACAATAAGATGTCATTTAAAAAAAAAGACGTTTCCTAGCAGCCTTGTAGTTTTTTCTGATCACTTACTACTACGTTGTTTACGACTTTAAATCTAAGATGTACATTCAACTAAAATGTATTAAATATTGAGAAGGATGACAAATAGGTAATTCAGTTATAGGAAACAATTATGCCAGCCATATTACAAAAAAATTTAAAACTGCATTATTGACGTCATTGCGAGTATGAGCCGTGTTTCTCTTCTCGCCCATCCCTATTCTCGATTGTCCATGCTATCATGTAGAAACAGAGATGCTCATGTACATACATTCCTGGTCTGTCTATGATTTTGGGGGTGCTCATGATCTGTCCATATATTACATTCATTACATTCATGGTTTCTGTCCATGTTACAGGGTTATAGATAGATAGGCACTCTTCTTTAGTCCATAGTATCATGGATAAACAAAGGATCCCAAGAATATACATTATCATCACTGTTCTATTTAGCCTACTTATTTTTGTCGATGGTCTGTCTATAATCTTTATAATGATGTTCATGATGTCGTTTCCTGTAACAGGGGTGTACAAAGACAGCCAAGTTGTTCATTGTTATATGTGGCCAGTCTTGGTTTTGTTTACTATAATTTTACCACAGTTTGTCCAAGATACATTGATATTCAACCTGGATTTTACACATCTCTTTTGATTGCGGATAATTATGGTCCTCATTACAAGTGGGGTGGTAAGTGGTAATATTGGTGGTAACTCCATTACCACGAACTTTGCCACTACACTAAATAACAACTCAAACAAATACATTTTGCGGAAATACCTCTGGCGGAGTTGCCTACGGCGGAATTTCCTCCGGCGGTAACTCCCATAAGAATTTGCAGAATCGGAGCCAAAGGTAGTTCTGTGGGCAGAATTACTTCCAAAAAACAAAAACCCATTTCCGCCATATTACAAGTAAAAAAACTGCATAATTACCTCCACAAATAGGACGTAATTCTGCAAAAATCACATCACAATTACCTCCACCAAAAAGGTGGAGGTAAATGCATATAGGTGTCACAAATCAAGGCCCAAGTGCACCAGATCCACTCAAGTGGAATATAAAAGGCCCACCCCCAACACACATCCATGCAACATGCAGCCTCAAGCAGATGTAGATTGCGGCCTCCACAACCTGCTACTCTACATTGAGCTACAGCAGCATGCTGAACCCTGCAGGGAATGAGACTGGCACAACCAAGGCGTAGGAGATGCATGTAGTGGAGGGCACCAATACCACGTGTCTGACCATCACCATGGACACTCATGGACAGACAATTAGTCACCTCATACAGACTGGATGGTCCAATCATCGCCGACCTGGCACTGGCGCAACTGCAGAGTGCCATTTCCACCCGAACACCCACCCCCCTGCTGAAGCTTGTGTCCGTCCTACATTTCTGTGGCACAGGTGCCTTCCAACATAAAGTAGGAGCAATGCATAGCATATCTCAGCCCACATTTTCAAAGGTGCTGGACCCAAGTCCTGGATGCCCTAATGATGCACGCACACCGGCACATCTCCATGCCCATCAAGCAGGCACAGGTGCATGCAGCAAAGGCAAGGTTCTGCAGCAAAGGCAAGGTTCTATTGCATAGCACATTTGCCCAACACACTTCCAGCATTGGACTGCACCCATGTGGCGTTAGTACCACCCTAGGCAACTGAACAGGCATGTTACAACCCGGAAAAAAAAATATCACTCTATGAACGTGCAGATGACCTGTTATGTTGATCTCACCATCAGTCACAGCTGTTCCCCATGTTGACCATGTCCCAACAACCCTGATGCACACAAGGTGCCCTGTGCCCATCAACAGAGACATGCACATAAGAGTATGCACGTCAGGACTATGCACTTGTGCCACAGAAAACACACCTCCATGTCTCACACAGTCCATTCATGTCTTACAGGTGACGCTGTATACCCGCAGATGTCATGGTTGAGGACCTCCGTGAGAAACCCTGCTACAAAACAGGAGATGGCCTAAAATGATGCACAGAGGAGAACAAGAACATGCATTGAGAGGGACATTTGGCCTTCTGAAATCCCGGTTCAGGTGCTTACATCACACGCACGGTGCACTGATGTACAGACCTGAAAAAGTAGGGAAAATCATAGTGGTCTGTGCCATGCTGCACAACATGTGCATACGCAGGAAGCTAGCAATGCCTGCAGATGAGAACAATGACTCCCTTAGCTCTGATGAGGAAGAGACAGGAGGAGTGGACTGTGTACCCCCAGCCCTACGTGTGGAAGCAAGGTAAGGTTGGATGGTCCACCAGGAGCTCATAGAACATTATTTTGACTCCAGAGACATGACACCCATACATGCAATGAATGCATCTGTCTAAATTGCATAACATTGATACTACCAATATGAAGAAGATTCAAGTGTGTTTAAAACTGGCAACAAGGCAACAACATCCCATACAATAACCAGCACCCCCACCCGCATCCCCAATAACAACCACCACCCCCACCCCATCCCCAATAACAACCACCATATCCAAGGCCCCCTGGATGCCGTCAAGCATGACCTCCGCATGACCCAAGTGTTCCTGTGCAATGATGCGCATTTCTGCCTGCATCTGTTCCATCCGGTCCATACGGTCCCAGATGGCCTGGAGTGTGGGGGCAGGGACTGGTGGTTTGTGTTAGCATTTGAACATGTTCCTCGTGCTGGGCATGATGCTGAGCATCCCTAGCCTGATTGTCTGATGAGTCCTCTGCATAGCGCAGGGCACGGCAGACTTCATGCTTGGATGGTGGTGTGTGCAGTGGTGAGAATATGTGCAGGGGGAGGGCTCAGGCAAAAAATTGCAGACGGGGGAATGTAGGTGTCTGGATGAAGGCGAGGCATCCTCATACTAGTCTACACAGTGGCCTGCTGTGATTGGTGGCTATCATCCTCAGCCCGACCCACCAGTGCGTCTGCAGTCGGGCCCAATGTGGCACTGTCCTGGCATCTTTTTGGTGGCACAGATTGCACACATGGGGTCTGTGTTGGCCCTGTGAGCTTGTCCGGCTGGACGTGAGGAGTGTCTCGGTGGCCTGGTGGACGTTCCTGGATGTCTTGAGTTTCTGTTGAGACAAATTGACATGTGCGTTACTACATTTTGCTGATGTGCATTGGAAAAAAAACATTTGCTGTCACTTGTGCTTTGTCATCACTGTATGTTTGGCCTCCTGGCAGGGCTGGCATCTGTCAGCCACTGTGTACATGGCATACATTGCGTATGGACAGCCAGGTGTGGGTTGGCCTGCTAGATTTGGAGGTGCATCAAAGGGATTAGTTGGGCCATAGGCGGTCCTGTTTAGTGGTTCGTCCGGACTGTTGGTGGTGCACTCAGGTGGGTGGAGTGCATTTGGTTGTGTGTGCATAATGTGGGCATGATGTCAGATATGTACTCCTCAATGTGTACGTACATGGGCCATGGTAGCCAAGGGGCTTGTGGCTGTGACGCAATTATCAAATGTTGTGCATCCATGGCCAGGGACAAGTTGCATGGTTGCATGGTGGCTATGTTGGCTATGCATGGGTGTCATGCAAGGGGCGGGGGGGGGTCTGGTGGTCATTGGTTGCTGTCAATGGGTCTGGAGCCTCATATGGATGGTGATTGCTTTCTGCCTGCAGGGTTATGCAATCATCGTTACATGTGTCATAGTGGTATTCACCAAATTCAGCTTGGCTGCTGGCTCCTAGCTATGCCGTGCTGAAGCCCTTGTTCCTGACTAGGTGCAGTATCCCACTGACCATCTCCTCCCACGGTGTCAGTAGCAGGTGTTCTTTGCACGTTATCCAATGGTGCATCCCTGCCCTTTTCAAACTTGGGCCAGATCACCTGAAGTTCCGAAAGCAGCTCACGGCCTTTATTTTCTCCTCTGCTTTCTCTCTCTCCTTCCCCTGCTGACCTACCTGTCAGCTGCGCCGACTGGTTCTCAGGCTACCCTCAGAGCCTCACTGGGTACCAGGCTCCTCCATGATCAGTCTCCATTGCACTGCCTCTGGGCCTACCACTCACTTGGGGGCTGTAACTGTAACCTCTACAGTCGCTTGCCTCCTTGCACTTACCCAGAGCTGCGCTGCCCTGGCTGCACTAATCAGAGCAATTGCTGCCCTAAGTGCACTTCCCACCCCCTTCTCACTGCCACTTCCCCTCCTCCCTTCCCCCTGCACGTTGTGCTGTGGCAACACAAGGGAAAGGGAAAAGAGGGAAGACAGACAACGATCTTACTAGGCCAGGTGTCATTCAGATCGTGCAAGTGCAAGGCAAGGGGGAAAAGAAAAGTATGAGGGGGTGGGGAGAGGAACGTACAGTACATGTGATAATAAAATAATAACATTAAATAAATAAATAACGACCAGCTGGGGTCAAGTGCAGGGTGAGTACAGACATAAGTGCTGGTTTGGGGACTGTAGGGATACGAAAACAGTCCCCAGGTGCAGGGGATGCCAGGGAGGCAGCGCAAGAGTGCAACTGGCAGGGCTTGAGCTCGAGATCAGCTGGGTGACCAGGTAACCCGTGCAGTCACAATATTAGCCAAGACTTCAGCAGGGGAGAGGGGGAGAGAAAGCAGAAGCAAAGAGGAAAGTTTTTAGATGCTTCCAGAACCGAAGATGGTTCTCCTCAAGTTTCAGAGAGGCAGGGAGGCTGTTCCAGAGGGAGGCCCCAGCCGAGGAGAGAAATCTACCGCCAACTCGTTGCTTGGAGAAGCGACTGACCCTGAGGGAGTTGGAGACAGATGAGAGAAGAGCTTGAGAGGGAAGATATTTAGGAAGAGTGAGTTGAAGGTATTGAAGACCAGGGCCCAGAAGGCCTTGTGGACGATGCAGAGGGTTTTGAACTTAACCATTGCAAACACTGGGAGCCAGTGCAGAGATATCAGTCCTGGAGAGATGCGATCCCTGGGCTTGAGGCCAAGGAGAATTGGATTGGAGATGAGGGTCGTGACCCTGGCCTTGAGGTCACCCCACCTCTTCTTCATGTCCTCTACAAATAAGTTGGACATGTCCTATGGCCACCACCTTGTCCCTGATTTCAGAAAATGTGCCTCATTATACGTTTCCAGGAGATGTAGGGTGGGCACCGGCAATGGTTAAATAAATTCAATATTAATAATAACTCGAAGGAATATCTTGGAGCACACCTTGTTGCCTTGGCACAAAGTATGTGCATACACATCGAAATAGTAGAACCAGAAACTAATCTGATTCTAGGTGTGCTCACTCCCTGTACTCCTACCGGAGTTACTTGTAATGTAAATCAAAAAGTAGAATCTTCCCAAACTAATAAACACATTTCAATCCAGTCTGTGTTGGTGGAAAATCCACTTTTCATAATTCAAATTTTAATAACAGAGGCATAAATTCTGCCTGACTGTTCAGTGCCAAAATAATAGGTGCCAATTAATTTTGGCCATAATCCATCATCAGGGCTGTAGGGCACTGATACATAATTCACATAGTCATAAGCATAACTTACATAGTTATCAGAATAAAGGCATGTGTAAAGTAAACAGCCACTCATATGTAATCAATAACGATTGACGCAAATTCAAAATTCAAATAAGACAATCAAAACAATAATTCACATACTATTTGTGAAGGTTGAAGCATAAACAAAAACAAAAACATATGAAATATCATAAATATGTGCTCAACATTTCTTCTCCTTTATAATAATTGTGAATATTCATTTGGAGAGACAGTACCTGAATATGTTGTTATTATTATGATCAAAATGTATCTTCTCAAATGCAGTATGCACCTAAACTGAAATCAGACGTAGCTTTTGTTATATTCCTCACTACCTCTGAACATCTCACAAATACCTCTGGTGGTGCTGCCTCTACCTTCAAAGTTCTTGATAGATTATGTGGTCACGCTCTGTGGGGACACAAACATTGTGGTAACTAATAGTTGCCTTCTGAGTTCATAATCCTAATACCTGTCTGGTAGCATGTGTCCCTATCGGGAATAAGGGTTAGCTTACCTTTGAGCTGTATATCGCGAGCCTGCGGCGTTCCAAAAAGCCACTGTGCAGTTCGCAGGGAGCTAATATAGTGAAATGTAGTGAAATGCAGAAACGCATGCGCATTCGCAGCAAATTGTAAATTAATCAAGCCCGAGTATAGAGTTGCCACGTTGAGAAATTATATTGTCATGATTATAAAATTGGATTTGAAATTCCTCAGAGCCTCGTTGCACTGTATCTTGCACAGTGTGACCATCATTCAAAGTCTCCGGTCCGGGAACAAGGGTGCCGGTAAGCTCACCGGCACCCTTTTTTCCGGACTGGCAAACTACAAGTCTGCCTGCCGGAGCCACTATGTCATGGGAGCACCGGCACCATTGTTAACTGTGCCGGTGCTCCTGTGTCTCCACTCCCACAGAGTCCTGTAGGACTCTATGGGAATGTGGATTAACAAAATTACCCTTGCCTGACTTCCCGGCCGCCGGGAGGTCAGGCAACGGTAAATCATTCTGAGTCTGGCAGCAACCCCCCGGTAGCACTGGCAGGGTTACCTGCCGGACTCGGAATGAGGCCCAATATATTGTTCTTGCACTGTTGGCTGGACTTCCTGTGCGTTGCCCCATATAGCTGATCAAGGTTGGCAACCACTTGCTCTGCCAACACCTTAAGCTCCTGCTCACTGAATTTTGGCTTCTGCTGACTCATATCGTGCACCCTGCCTTTGCCCTTTCCTGTGGACATGTTTGACCTTAGCTGGGTGTATGGATTTCACTCCTATGCCGAGATATTGGATGGATTATATTTTTCAAAATGGATCCATGCAGCTTCCTTTTATGACAATGACAAATTTCCACCACAGAATTACCGTGGAATTTCCGTGGACTGCCATGGTGGTAAGGGTAACTCCACTTTTTTTACTGGGTTTTCATCGTATCACAGAGCTTTCTGTGGGAACTCCACTAGGCAGAATTACTGTTACCGCTATTGATGTGGGCGTGCGCCCGGTAGGTTGTAATTCAGCAGTAACTCTGCAGCAATGCATGGTTCTAACGCTAAATCCACCACGGTGTATTTGCTGCCGATTTACCACATAACTCGTACCGCATAACTCAAGCCCAATGTCTGACACTGTTTTTCAGCATGACATTTCTGAACTCAAATCCAACCCTTCTAAAATTCAAGTTAGCATCAGCCCAACTAAAATGATTCCCCTCTCCATCTCCTAAGTCTAGATGATGTAAATCATTGTATTAGCAAAATCAGTGTGTAATCTGAGCATGTTGGATACATGTTAAGAAAATCAAGGCAAACATGCAGCTTCTACTATCAGGATAGAAAAATGCATGTTCCATTCCCCAAAAAAATCTGATTTGTTATAAAAAGGTGTTTTCCATGGGTTAACATGGTGTCTGCTCACCCAGTGGCATGTTGTCTGAAAGGAATATTCTGTTATTCCTGACAGAGAAAGGATTCAACCGGAATTGCTATCTCTGCCATACATTCGCTCCTGGAACTGTGGTCTTGTGGTGTGCTTATTATTAACCATAGGCATCAATGGCAATAAATGGTTGTAATTTTAAGCCGCACATTATTGAAAATACACAGTACAATGAATAAGGTATAAACAAATAGAACATGTACATTTTCAGGTCTACTACACGATTGTTCAAGGCTTTCCAAACTAATTAGAATTAATGACAACCATGTATGCACATGGTCCCATTGACAGTGTTAGACGTGACTATCCAAGTTCTGTCTCTTCGCCATTTACCCTCTGTGGTTATCAATGGTTATGTATGGCCTAAAGCATGGGCAAACCATGGTCATCCATGGACTTTGTTCATGGTTCACCATGATAAAACCATAGACAACCATGGTTTGTCTGTGATCTTATAAATAGGGTTGTAGGTTCCCCAGAGGCACCCAAACTTCTTATACAACCTAACCCTTGTTGAATTACACTGCCAGTAATTCTCTGGAGACGAGGGTCAGGAAGTGGGGTGGTATCATTGTAATGAACCAACTTTGATCAACAACATCAATACATTTAGGGAATAAACTAGACCAAGTATTTCTAAAAAGTGTACCATATACTATACATTGAAAATAGGAATATAATAAATAATATTACACCACCACACATATAAACAATGACAGTTCCATCAACCCAGCATTACTTTGTACAAACATAGCAAGCTTTACTGGGTTCTGACTAGGATGTAGTGTAAAAATTATGAACCTGTTAAGAGACTGGGGAGAGTAATACTTCAACAAATGTTAGGGTAACCATTGTAAATATGTGCACAAGTATACATAGAAGATGGGTAACAACCCAAAGAGTATAGGAAAAGAATGTGTCTTGTTTTGAAATTAAATGAGTACATTCATGTTCATTCAAATCAATTCAAGAACATTCGAGGGGGTCTTGGCATACATGACACATGTAAACTAATGTGCGTTAGTTGAACTGAACAGGGGCAGAACTCTGGAGACCAAAGCATGTCCTCATTAAATACATTCATAAATATATCTATTTTCATTTTCTTAAGACTAGATTTTGTCCCTAGAGATATCTACAGTATACTATATAGAGCTATTATGCACCTATATTAGGAAGGGATTACTTTTGATTTCTGTGGTTCAATCAGAAAACACATACAGTATTCAATAGGTCTTATCACTCCATTTACAACCGATAAGTTGTTTACATAAATCCTATTCGATCAACCTATTACTTGATTGCCAATTTTCCATCAAATACTTATTTTAATATTGTAATTCAAAGTTGCTCTTTTAACAAATGCTACTTTTTTATTATAACTGCACTTTCAAAACTGTGAGTGGTTCTTTAAACAAAACAAAAAAGGAATAACAGTTACTTAAAAACAAAGTTTAGCCGAACAATCAATCAAAGTTTCAGACATCTGTAGATCAAGAAATGCAGTAGCCCCCTTACAGGTTATACTTATTAATCTCTATTCAAGATAGAAAAAAACAACGATTTACAACTTCATGCCGAGCCTCATATAGGTGTTTACATATTACACAAAGGTAATAAGCATGTCAAAATTCTGTGTTTTGGCCAGAAAAGTAAGGGTACCTAGACTATGACTGTCCAATCTCCTATGTATAGAAAAGTCTTTATCAGGACACAACTTTTTGTGAATTGGTTCAATAAATAAACCTGACACAATATACAAAATATTACAATGAAGCATTAAAATAGTTAATTGATACATAGTGAAAATGGCTTCACTTATAACAAAATGAAGTAAACAGAACACATTAATGCAATATTTAATCACATCATATACTCTATTATTCGATTACAAAAGAACATTCCTTCAGACTACAAACTAAAATGTAATTAAATTCATCCAGTTTGATTGCTACTAAAAATCTGATGAATTCACAAGTTAAAAGGGTTTCATGGTCTGTGGACAGCCTGTACCAAAATACCTCAGTAGGGAGCCAATCAACATGATGCACACATCTCTCAAAAATAGTGCTGCATAAGGAGTTCAGAGCATGACATTCCACCAAAAGATAACGTATCAGCAAAAACCTGGCAGTCTTTTATTAAGACATATATAAATAATCTCCTGGGTTAGAAGGAGCTTTCATCGAAATCGCAAAAACTAATTTCTACAGAATCTGTTGGGAAATTGCATGAAGTCACTTTGGATAATTTTGCAAGCTTTTTCTGTGCTAAGCATTGATGATTGTTTATGATCACCTGCTATCCTAATGGTTTCAAACCAATCAGAATCAAAGAGTCTTCTCTTTACAGTTAAGTATTCTGTTTTTAAAATAAACAAATGGTGTCCAACTCAATGAATCCAAGATAACATCACAAGTGTCTTTGTAGTGGGCCACAGGTTTAATCTTTCAATCGTACAATGCCTATTGAAGGTTGATATTTAAAGAGTTTTCTGGAATTTGTTGTTTATCAATAAATGTTTTCACACAAGGCTATTTTATCTACAAATCTATAAAAAGTGTGGCATGAATGAGGCAGCATCTCATTGAAGATTTGAAAAAAAGGATAAACTGAGTGTTCTAAACCCAACTAACAAGCAGCATCAACGCTAGATTGCTCGTGCCCTGCTGGTTCAGGTCAGCAATACTACATGTGATCAACAACCTTGTTTTTTGACTGATTTAAAACACTTGTACAGCCCACTCATACCCAAAGTGGTCTTTAGGCATTGGTCATGGAGCAGCTTATTGGAAAGAAAGAGCATGTTGAGGCAAATGCCTGAGGATGGGAGGGTGCTGATGGTTTGGATTTCTCAGGAAAGGACACTCCAGGCTGTGGCAGCCCGTAGCACACATTCTCTATTTCCTTGGAGGATAGTTTGAAGCAAGGGATAGAGAACAGGAGGTCTGAGGAAGAGTCACTAACATAGTTTGGCAATAGATTATTTAGATATGGTGGGGCATACCTGTACACACATTTCAATGTGAGGCAGCTTAGCTTGAATTGAATTCTATATTTCACCCTAAGCCATTGGAAGAATTGTCTGTCCTTCGAGATGTAGGCCAGTTACTGGAGGCCACATTCTGTGCTCAGTGGAGTATATCAATCAGATAAGTAGGGGGACCTAAATAGGGTGCATTGGCATAGTCAAAGCAAGCATTAACAGCAGCACCCATGACTGTGGCTCAATTGAGAACTGAAAGACAAGGAATGCTTTTTTGAAAACCCTCAAACAACAGGGGATGCAACTCATTCTCAATCCCCAACAGGTCCAGGTACTCCTGGATGTCATAAACGTAAGACTGCATGAATACAAGAAGGGAGCATAATATATTCAACAAAGGAGTGAAGTACAGGTTAAACAGAATCTGGGACAGGGAAGACACTGCAGCACTCCTCAAGAGATTTCGGTTGCGTCAGAAAAGAAATGCCCCTAACTGTATTCTTTGAGATCTTCTTGAAATTAAACATTGGAACAAATCCCAGGTGGTCCTAGATGATTGGGAGACCCACGGCATCCAGAGTGTGAAATAACATGGGATGGTACACTGTATCAAATGCAGATGGTAGATGAAGCATAACGGCCATTGCCTCTGGCCACTTCAGCCAATGCTTTATGCCAGAAACCTTATTCAAGCTGTCTCACCACCACTTATTACATGATTTTAGCAATAATGGAAACATTATTAATGGGACAAATGTTGTTAAGGAAAGATGCATCTAAGGCTGATTTTTTAACAGCGGTGACATAATCTCATCTTTAATAGTGCAAAGCATGGATTCTGGCAAGATTTGTAAATCAATCGTAAATTAGATGTAAGAGACATATAGATTTAGACACTGAGTAAGCATCCAGCCTGGGACTGGATCAGCTTCATAGTTGGTTGGTTTAAGTCATATTATCAGGGTGTCTAGCTGATCCTGAGGTCAGTCGGCAAAGCTGTGGGTGCAACCAAAGAGACACATAGGGTAGGAATAGAAGATCAGATGGATGCTTGTCAATCATGGCTAAGCTTATATTTTTTTTTTAAATCTATTATAAAAAAACATTTAACTATTCACACAAAGATGACAATAGCTGAATAGCAGGGAAACAAGAGTTAGGATTAGCAAGGTTATTGACAAGTTTAAATAAGATATGAATTTCAATTGCAGCAGCATAGGTCTTATGCACAGACATGTTGTTTGCCTTGATGATATCTTTATTGTAAACTTGACATGCCTGGGAGCAGTTTGTCACATGGCCCACTGTGTTTTAGCCAATGACGCTCAGCTCACCTTCTGGCCTGCTTGAGTTTTTTAAAAAAATCACCTATAAACCAGAGTGCAATGTGTGTTTAGTTCCCTGGTGTTTGTTCGGGAGACGTAGAGTTCAAAAGATCAGTGGAGCTCTTGTAAGTGTTAAACATGTGCTCACACTGTGAGGGGGAGAGAAATTACAAGGAACTAATCGTGTAATTGCTTCAAGATGAGCAGGATTATTGATTTGGGCACAAGAGAATGTGCAGAGGGAGCAAAAAAGGAATAAGAAAAGGATCTGTTCAAAAAGGACTTCAATCCTGCGTGACTAACAAACTTTTCCACTCCTCAATAAGGGGGCCAATGGAAATTGGAGCCACCATGAGATGTTCTACAAAAATGACAGCAACCCCTCCCTACAATCCCACTTATATGGTTAACTAAGATTATGCAGTATCTGTATGGGGCCAAGGCAGAAACGAACCAATTGAAGAAGGAGGAGAACCAAGTCTAGGTAGGCCACAAAAAGAGTTAATTTCTAAAGGGTCATGTAGCTCAATCTGTTGTTTCATCACAGATCAGGATTTAAGGGTGCAGGGTAACAGTTATTTATGGATAGTCTGTTTTTCTTTTGGGAACAGGAGAGGTTCAGAAGGTGGTGAGCAAAAGATCTTTCAGTGGGCAAAGGTGTTTCTCAGAAACAGTGGAATGATATTCATCCTCTATAATGCTCAAATCGTTACTGATCTGACAACAAAGGAGCTAAAAAAAGGAAAAGGAGATAAGAACTCTTGAAACATCTGTCCATTCCCTGCAAAAGGTGGCAAACAGCAGATGTCCTTAACTTCTGTCCTTTACAATGTGACCAGCCCTGCATGCCTAAGGACCCCATAAAAGAAGTAGAAGAGGGTGTGTAGACACAAACCGCAGATGGGTAGAAACCTGGAGGAAGGTGAGCCTGCCTGGGAGGGGAGCAGGAAAATGTGGGACATGTAGCCCAAAGCAAGCATTGTCCTTGGTAGCCACTGAAGTTTGGTCCCGAACCATGATCAAAAGCACTGGAATAGGTGGCACACTGATATGGTGTTGTCTAGTATTGGGCTGTAATGCTATAAAGCACTCTCCTACCATTGCCATTAGACAAAACATTGCAATATCACTGAATTATCAAATCTGGGGTACCCACTGTCACACTTACATTTCAGAACACCTCCATTCTCTAGTCATCCTTAGTAACAGCTGGCTGGTCACTAGTCAGCCACACCATCATAGTTCCTGTTCAACCAGCTGGTCAGGGTGATCATGGAGTTAAGCACGTACTGCAGGAGATCTGCATTCACCCTACATGTCACAGGTTCCAGATCCAATGGGCTATTTTTACTTTTCATCCTTCTTGGTTTGATAAATTGCTATACTACTGATACAATATTGATAAATGTATGATACATTGTTACAACAAGCGCATATGTTAAATCCATCTTTGTGACCCATCCAATACAAATTCCATCCTGTTCTTTGGGCCAGTGACAATGGAAACATTTTCCAAACCAGTGATGAAGTGGGGAACTGAGGCATCATCTCTTACACAAAACTATATTTTCAAGCTTCAATTCATCACCATCTACATATTCTTAAGAAAATCATCTATTCCAGGAATTCCTACAATGAGTGGATGTAGTATTCAGGCTGGAACTGCAACTGTATCTATGTAGACCCTGCAACCAATATACTGAAACAATTGGGACTGTTTGTAAACCTTACTTTTTGTTAGATTAAACGTAACTGTTTTAAAAAGTTGTTCTTAGTAGATAATACACATGACATTAACTCACTCATTTACTCCTGTTTTTATCTCATTCTTAGGCTAGTCAGATTAGTTGCCATGCAGCCAGACCTACTTCCCCGAGGAATTTGTCTCTCAAAGGTGTATGCTTGAATGAAGCCAGAGCGAATTCCAATGTGGATCCTATTCCCTAAAGGGGTTTGTAATTGCCATAGGTATTTGAGTCGCAGAGCACAGTGTTCCCTGAGAGTTAGTAAGCATAAAGTTTGAACGATGATCCATTGCTGCACCAGAAGTCAGTATGGGAATTACAGGGCAGGAGTAATGTGCTCAGATTTCTTAAAACCAAGAGTAGGGCTGGATGTATCATGTTTGACTAATTAAGTTCTCCTCTCTGACATCTGTGTGAAACCTTAAGTCAAAGTTTTGTAATCTGGCAAGTTGATAAACAGTACCATTGAATTGGGTAGTAATAGAACTCATTACGGTGCTTAGAAGGTGGTAACCACCTTGAAGCGCTAGATACGTACTTGATATTTGTATTCTTAAACTTGTACAAATGGAGCGTTTCATGCACACATTTATATACCCGAAAATTACTTCAAAGCTCTGAGTGGGCATTGTTAGAAAGACTGCTAAACTATCAGTTTAAGTTGAAGATTTAATGTGTAAGGTAAAAGTCAGGTGCTGTGTGAGGTGCGTTTGAAGGTACCTGATTTAGGGAAAGAGTGGGAAGTCATTGCTGCAGATTGTTAATTTCTTTTGTTTATCTATTTCTTAATATGGATAATAAGCTACAGCTGCTAATTCTGGTAAAATGAACTAAATGAAAAACGCAAAACAATTGTAAGACAAAACGCTTTTGAACATTTTGATGGCCTATTATCATATGCATAGATTTACAGATATGGAGACACTGAGACAGACTGGTTCCTTGTTCTGAAGATGTATTGACTTGAATATTTAGTATACATCAGTGGATTGGAATGCCACCAAGAGCTTCCTCATCTGCTCTCAACTCTTCTACCAACCACCAGTCTCATGGCTCTTCCCCAAACGTCTGTAACCCAAAGTCTATAAGCTTCTACACATTCCAAGACAACATAACACACCTCCCCTTCTCTCTCTCACACACACACACATACACACACACATGCACACACTCACAGACACACACACAGAAACAAAACAAATTTCCAGTCTTGGCCAGATTGCCCTTGTTACAAACCTTGCCATCATCCATCACCACCACATCTTGGAATGCTCCCAGGATTCTGTGGGGACCCCAAAAGCAAGTTTCACCCTCCCCTTCCACAAAATTGATCCCCCACACTAAACTTCCCTTTTTTGACACATTTGAGTAGACCATACCTCCCCTTCATATCATCAGCCCTCTCTTAAACACATGCAGTACACAAACCTCGCCCTCCTCAGCCATGGAGAGCACACTGTACTATGAAGCTTCCTTCTCCTTAGTACCTCAAAGGGAACCAGCCCTGTTGTGGCATGTGGGAACAGCCTATATGCATATGCCATCCACAGCAGTTCCTCCTCCCAATCTCGCCTGCACAGCCTGCCCATTTGAACAATGTGCATGATGGTACAGTTAAACCACTCCACCACACCATTTGTTTCAGGATGGTACAATGACACTGTGTGATGTGTCAGGTGTATTGACACATGTTCGAGTTATTATGCTGCAACATTTGGTGCTGTGGGCTTAGAAAATCCAAGATGGGCGAAAAGCCCACGTTTGCGCCAGAATCCAGGAAAACCGTGCAGTTTTTGCACACACCAAAATGGTCGCCTGACCTGCCACCCACCAGTGCGAGCGTGATGGGCCAGAAGCGCCATGAGTGAAACGTGGTGCCAAAGTAAAAACAGCAGTGCCTGTTAGCTCAAAAAGCGCTTTGAAATCACCTTTGTTTCTCTGAATGCAAGCTCAAAACGCCTATTACAAACATTGCAAGATATTCAAAAATCTAACGGAACACCAGTAGATGTCTGGTAGAATGAAGTCTTGTGTGCATACAAAATCTGAAAAGATGAAGAGCCTAAAATAATGTTCATAACAAAACTGGCTGAGCTGTGGATGTCAGCAGCTCAAGTGAAATTGGATTTAAAGCCTCTAAAATCGAAATGTTTAAAATAAATAAGTGACCTACTTTTGAGTGTCACATAGGTTGCAACTGTTTTAATGTCATAGTTTTGAACTTAGAATCAGCGTTGTAGCTGCATGTGTAAAAATTGTAAGTTTGATTTGAATGAAGAAAAATCGGAACAAAAGTGACCTTTGGCTGAAGCCTGGCTAAAAGGGATTGAATTCTGCCCGGCAACTACCCACAACAGGAGTTGAAACTTGCCCAGCAACTGCATTCACAGGCCTGGCCTACCTTTTGCTTCTCCCACCAAAAGGAGATTACACCTCTCTGATTGAATCAGGGGAGGGGTACCTGGGACTGCAGGGAAACAGAACAATGAACTTCCCTTGGCTCAAAGCAATTGCTAAATCAGGAAGTCGTAAATGGCTTCCTCTTTGACGGAACTGGGAGGGGAACTGCCTCTGTGAGCCAGCTGAGCATGGATGAAGTGGACAAACCAGAAATTCCCCCATGTGCTTTGGGACCTAACCACACCCATCTGGGCCAGAGTATAATTTTATAAAGATGGATAATTCATAGTAAAAATTTTTCAAAATTATATAAATAATATAATTATCCCTGTGATTTTTCTGTGGACATTTTAAGAGGTGCTAGGACTCTGTGGTATGTTCTGGGAGGTAGTAGCAGAAAATAGGGTATTACTCCAAATGACTGTACGTTAAAAATCTGACACTTCATCATCTGATGCCCATATTCCTTGCGCACATTTGTGTAAATTCTGGACAAATTTAGATATTGTGTTCTGGATGAAAAGGGCAGAATTCTGTCAGAAGTGGACACAACATCTGACAAAGACAGGGATCGGATGGTTTGGCGCTACAGAAAATATGTTAACTGGACATATAATATTAGAAAAATTGTACAAAGATTAATATGCATTTGAATCGAAAATAGATTTGTGTGCAAAGTGACAAGGGGAGGATTCTCTGACCCATAAACATACCTCATCATGATGACACTGCATTTCCTTCCCCCAATCAAGGGAGAGAGGAAAATTTGGCCAATGATAAGTTGTGAGGGGCAGGCTTAGTTATGCCCACGCACACACCCATTTTGGTGATGCAATTTCTGCTATAAGTAAGGATGGCACGCCTTAGTGGGGGACTTCCAGATTCACTCATCACCTGAACATTGGCGGGACTGCACAAGAAAAACCAGACTCCAGATTCCAGAACTTTTAAGCAGAGGGCCTACTGCAAGCTGAACTCTTCTCAGGTGGCCTTCCAATCTTGCAAACTGATTTTACCCCAGACTTCCAAGGGGCACATTAAAATAAAACAGCCGGGCTGTGCTGTTTCTGCTTCTTTACCAAGAACTTTTGCCGGAACCAGAGACCCAGACCAGACCGCTGTCCCAGACGAGACCGCTGTGCCAAGACCAGACCAGATTGCTGTGCAGTGCCGATAGCAGACAAACCCAGACCGCTGTGCAGTGCCAGACCCAGACCAGAGGACACGCTGTGAGCAGAACCAGTGGCGGCCTATTCCAGTCCAAAATTAGGAGTGAGTATCCACCTGTCCAGAACTGCATAGAAATTGTGTGTCCATTCTGTGATTTCAAAGCTGTGAAAGTGTAATTTGTCATTCTGAATCTTTACTTCATAACTGAAAATCTACCTCCACAAAAACGTCTGTATCTTTTGAACCGTATGGCCTAGAAGCGAGATTTAACTTTCATTTTAAAGCTAAGAACCTTATAGTTTTTCCGTAATCACGATCAACGCACTCGGAAAAAGTGCAACGAATTGCAAACTGGCTCAATTTCACCACTTGTAAAAATAGCTGCTTCTTGCTTTTCACGGCTGAAATTCGTTTTCACTCTGATAATCATTCCTGAATCATTGCTAGTGTTGACCTGAACTAAGTCAAAGTAGCTATTTCCTACCCTGAATCTCCTATAGGAAATTAAAATCATTTTCAGCATATTTTTCACTTCATTGCAAATCACATGTAAAAGTATTTTTGACTTTTTAAAAGAATACCGGTTGCTCTAAGCTTGCTAGGGGGGAACTGAACTGCTTTTGATTGTATTCCTGAAAACCTGTGTGCCCCCATTTCCATCTCTTCATATTGCATAGGGGGGAGTGAGTTGTCATAAAGAAAAAAGTGATCATCTTATCTATTGTTGAAACCATATCAGTTTATTTCTGTGCTGCATTCTTTCCATCATTGCTTTTCATTGAAACCATACAAAGTATTCTCTGCTACCTTATCCTTTCTATACCAACTCCTAAGTAATTAAATAAGTGTGCTAGTGTAATATTATCCATTGTTGATCACTGTTATATTCATAAGTGTGCTATCAAATATAAATGTATTCATAAAAGTGTGATATATATATATTGGTTAATTGTTCTAATAAACCTTTTAATTTGCAAAACTAACCTACTTCTTGGCTCAGTGAGGTCAAGGGGATTGTAGGAGAGGGGCGTTATATAAGGGTTCATCATCCAGATTGATGAACTTGTCATAAAAATATATAAATAAGGGCTTCCATTGGGCATCCCAGACTAGGCATTGACTTAGTTGGAGTGCTGTATTGAAGTCACTTACAAAGTGGGTGCTCGTAACGGGACGTCTGGATTAGACCTACCACTTGTGCAGCTTAATACAGTGTGCTAACTGACAGGATACATAAACCCTGTTGGATCACCACGCTGTGTTACGCTGTAAAAGCACTCCTCAAAGGAACGCATAAGGAAACGGTCTGTTTTGCAAAATAAAATACTAACTTCTGTAAGTCAGGAAGGAAATCAATTTCCAGAAAGACAACACTAGTAGACATCAAAATAGCCAGAGAGCACCTCTTACATAAGCTATTTGTAAGAGGCGAGTGTACGGAACAGGATCAGACAATGTGGTTGCAGGAAATCACACCCCAGATCACTGCAACAGGGTCAGATACATGCAGAGATCAGGGTCCCTTACATGTGGCCCTGAGTGAACTATACATGGCCCCTAAAGCCAAAGATGAGCACAACAAGATTGCCAGGATAGCGGCATATTTATATTTATATATGGGAGTCATACAGGACAAATGTGCTGAAGGCCAAGATCTGGCAAGTAGGCAGCTGATGGCATTAGAGAAGGCCCAATCTGACCTGGACTCTTCTGAGCAGAGGCTGCACAGGAGCCAGGAGTCTGAAAATGATAGTAGACAGTATATCATTAAAATAAAAGAGGATATGGATATCCTGCAACAGGAAAAGGCAGACCAGGATACCAGAATTCTGGCCTTGCAGAAGGAGCATCAAGAAGGTTTGGACTCCCTACTGCAGAGCCAGAAAAAGCTGGAGCAACAGATAGATTTCAACAGGGCATGCACAAAGCAGGTAGCAACCCTGCAAAGCCAATTGGATAGCGAAAAAGAGGAGAGCAATAAATTGATTTTGAAAGACCTGGATACCCAGGCAGAGTTTAATGAAGAGCGCCAGGAAGCTGGTGCCCTTCAAAGGCAGAGGCGCGACCTGGCGGCCCAGATGCAGGCTCTTACTCAGGAAAGGGATACCTTAGGCCAGGAAGTTTGCCACTTAAAAAAGAAAATGGAAGAAAATCACCTGGCCCTCCAGGGACTGGGTGACCTCCAAAAAGAGCATCAGAACTTGTTAGAGCACACCAGGGGGGTGGAAGATGCTCTGGCAAGAAAGGAGCAGGCCAGTAGGGACGGTACTCAGGGGGTAATCCTCCTGCAGGAAAGACTGGCCCAGTACTCCAAGACTAACCAGGAAGCACAGAGAGAGAATGAGGCTCTCTGCCAGCACAATGATAGGCTCCAGCAACAGGTAGCCATGCAGGAGAGTCTGATAGAGTCTAGTAAGGCCTTGATTGAGGAACTGAAAGCGCAGGCTCTGGCAGGGAAACAGGGAGCAGGGGCTGACAGAGATGAGGTTCGCTGGGAAAGGGAGACACCTGAGCATAACCTCAGGAGCCCTAGTACCTGAGGCCTTCATCTCTCCCAGTCCTTGGACTCGGCCACCCCCATGTCCTATGGCGCACATGAGCCCAGGGCCACGGGGATGGCAGATTACTATCCAGCGAAATGTATGGGGCTCATAAGCCAGTACCTCCAAGGAATAGATGGGCGGGCATCCGGGTATGGGCACCCAAGTACACCGCAATTTAGTGGGGAACCCCGGGAGAGTAGGCCCTCTAAGGTCATTCTGAAAACCTCTGCCCAGTTAGGTCAGTGGGGGGGTACCCATCAAATCCGGGCAGCAAGGAGGAATCTGAGGACTCCTCCGCGTGTCCCAGGACACAAGAGACTAGGTCCCCACATTCTGCCGGCCATTCCCAGACTCGCAGAATTCGGGAAAACCTGGAAGATCAGACGGGCACCTCTGGGAGCAGTGCTTCTGAGTCAGAGGATGAATGGACCAGGGTTACCCGAACCAAGAAGGCCAATAAGGCAAAAAGGGCCTTGCTTAAGGACCCCTTAAAACAAATTAAGGCAATAAGGAGTGTCATCACGCCTTATCACAAGAACGCCAAGTATTCTGTGTGGGAAGGGACAGCTACCCTTCCCGGGATCAGTCCAGGGGAGAAAACCGAACCCCGTATCAGCCTGAGCGAGTTTCACAGTTAGAGCGCCAGGTCCAAAATATGGCACGGGATCTGGGTCACATGCTGAGGGCTCAACAGAACCCTCAGATGAGCATGCCGGCACAGAATGCCCCGAACTCTGGGCCTGGTGCTCCAGAACAATGACGGGGGCAGCACCCCGATAACCCACCGGTTCCCAGGTAGGAGGCACAAGGGGAAGGGGGGTGTAAAGCCTCGGAGGAAGCTTCCTTCCCCACTTGTGAACAGCCCCTGGAAACCCAGGAACTGGAAACAAAATCTCCTACCCCTGAAAGTCTGCCACCCAAGGAGCAGAGAGGAGGTACGAGAAACAAAGGACCCAAACAGACTCACTTTGAGGAGGAGGTACAGATCTTCCAATTTGAGGGAGAGGGATCCTGTCCCGAATGGGGCATTCTCGCCCCCCTTCCTCCCGACAAGATGATCTCTAGGTCCTCCGGGACAAAGTTCCTCCAGGTGCGGTAATCTCTCTCCTTCTTTAGCGGTAAAGACCTGCCGCGAAGGGAAGCCACAGTGACCGCTAGATGTACATAGCAGTCCTGGGACCCCGCTTCCGCAGACAGGCGGTTAAGAAAGGGAAAAAGCCGGAAGGCGTAAAAAACCCTTTCGTCTGGATCGAAGCCTCGTAGAGGATGTTGTGGAGGTTCCGAGGGCAGGTGTGGTCCGGAGAAGAATACTTCCGACAGCCAGGCGGGCGGAGATTCCGAGAGGGAGGATGATAGAAGTCAATGCAGGAGATTCCACAAAGAGAAAGGGGCGAGGAAAGGTAGGAATATGCTGGAGCAGGATGCCGGCCAGAGAGAGAGAGAAGAGACTACTCGGAAACGGGATAGGCAGCGAAGGAAAAAGTACGAGAGAAAGAGCGAGGGAGCCAACCCAGCAGGGCGAGAAAAGAGTAGAGGCAGGGAGCGGCACAGAAAAAAGGCCGAAGAGGAAAAAAACGTAGCGTCTTACCGAAAGGAAAGCAAGGCAATCTAAGGGGGTTGCAACGCAACGGCACGCCGGAAGTACACGGCATATATACTTCCGGGTAGCCGTTGGAAGCAACAACTAGACCTGTAAGCGGAGCTAAAGCCGCATCCTACCATGGCGCAGACGCCAATGCGGAAGTAAGCCCCATCCGACGTGGCGGATGACAGATCCTCAGAGGATCTTGGGAAAAGTATCTTCTCCTTCCGAGATGGGGGAACTCCTCCCAATGAAAAATGGGTCCCTAGGGATTCACAGACAGACTGGGTAGATGTGGGGACTGAGCTAGCGCCGCCCATCATCTCATCCCAGAAACAACAGCATCAAAATCCCCTGGTTCAAACCCATTCTGGTGACTGACTCCAAAAAGGGGGGGCGGCCCAGAACCGGAACCAGGGGAACCCGAAATTTCTCCCATTGCTGGGTGCCAACTTTTTCTTTCAGATTCCCAAGACTCTCCACAGAATTCTGCCCAAATCTCTTCTCTTTGATTGTCCAAAACCAGAAAATTGGCCCACCAGTTGTCCAAAACTGTGCATTATCTGTGCCTCCTTGAGGAAAAGGAGGGAAGATACTATGCCCCGGTACAAGTACAGGGGCAGGGTACAATTTTGGAACTGGTGGACACTGGATCCCAAACTACCCTTCTGTCCAGAAGAGCTTTTGACGATATAAATGCAGGGAGGGGGGAGAATTACCAAATTCCTCTCACCTCTCTTCCCGGACAACTTCAGAACTTTGAAAGGAAGGAAATTCCCGTCAAGGGGACTGCGGATTTGGACATTAAAATTGGGCGACACAAGGTGAAACACCCGGTCATAGTAGTGACTCCAGAGGGCACCCCTTGTTTACTAGGGAATGACCTCCTGAGAAGGTTGTCACCCCTAATAGATTGCGTAAACAAGGTCCTCTGGACCCAGACTAGCCGACCAATAAAATTAAAACAGAGTGTCAACCATGTTAGTTTAAACGGCACATGCCACATGGTTGAACAGAAATCTGACCAAGTACAATTTCACTTCCAGAACAACCAAATTCCAGACATGACAGTAATAGCAGTAGGACAACAGACTGGTGATGGGGGGTCCTCTCTATTTCTGAAAATCAACCTTCCTTCCAGTTAAAAGTGGCATTCCACACTGGAAGGAAACACTCTGAAATTCTTTACTAATCCACAATCAGACATTCCCACTCCAATAATCCAGAAAGATGTGAAATCAGCTCAGAGCCTGGCTGATATTCATCAAATTGGAGAGCAGTTGTTCATCCCTGTTCAGTTAAATGATGGGAAGGACTCTGTTCTCACATGAGTGTGTGTGAACAACGGTAAGAGCTTCATCAGCGAAGCCATGTTCCGCCAACTCCCAAAAGATCCAGCCATTCCCACATTCAAACTGATAGACAAATGGGGAATGGATCTGGAAACACCCAATTCCAAACATCTCCTGCCAAGCAGGTGTCTGCTCAAAATCTCCATTGGCAACAAGAGCATAGTCCATAATTGTTGGGTCGTGTGAGACGTCACTGCCGCCTTTTACTTAGGCAGTGACATTCTCAATCGCTTTGCCATTAGTTTGGACCTAATAAACTTCAAAGCTTGGTCCCGATTAGCAGATAATCCCCTGGGCTTTGAAGATCCAGAAAAAGCATTTAGGTCAGCTCAACTGCTGCCTTATGCAGTTGAAATTCAGATTGGAGAGGAAGTCACCATCCCAGAAAGGACCCTACAATTCTCCCTGGAAGTGAAAGTTAAAAGAGGGAACAAATTGAAAAACCCTGATGCTTATATTCATCTAAATGCTTCTCTCCAACAGCAAAGGTTAGGGGTAAACCCAACACCGTTATTCAATCTAGAACATGACACCATTCCAATAGAGGTGGATAACAGCGACTTAAAGAGTATTACTCTAGCCGCAGGCACCATTATTGGAATGGCGGTTGATGACCAACATTTTTCCATTGATTTAGGAAATTAACTGTTAGGACCAATCCCCAAGGACTGTTTTGATAGTGACAGTGATGACAACACACCAGACAGGATCTTTACCCGGCATGGGGGGAACTTCCTGGTGTACACTTCCTGCCCTTTTGGTAAGGAAGATGTGACTTGTGACTTCAGAGGGGATGAGGTGATTTTCCAGGTCCATGAGGGCTGCCTTTCCCACCTGAAACCTCCAGTCCAAATCAGCACTCTGACCAGGGACTTCTCCACCCAGCTGGAGAAGGCCGCTGAGACAGCAAAACCAGAAGTCTTTCCAGGCTTCAGGCAGATGGTTGAAGAGAGAGTCAACCTAGCTGATGCCTGTGTGACTCTGGAGCAGAAGCAAAAGTTGAAACAAGTTTTCTTTGATTTCCAAGATCTCTTTGTGGTGGACTCATATGACTGTGGTCGCACCGACATCCACACAACAACAATTCCCACGGACCCTGGCATGACTCCAGTGTTTGTGAAGCAATATCGCTTGCCTCTCACATCCATGGAGTCCCTTACTGAAATAATTAAGAACCTTGAGTCCCGGGGGATAATCCGTACAGTTCACAGCACCTTCAATAATCCGGTGCTGGGAATATTGAATCCAAACGGCCAGTGGAGACTCTGTCCCGACCTTAGGGAGCTCAACAAACGGGTCCATACTTCCCGATGGCCTCTGCCCTACATTGACCAAGGGCTGGCCCAGATCCAGGGGTCACAGGTATTCACTGCAATAGCCTTGATAATGAATACTGGACTGTGCCTGTCAGTAGGGAGGACCAATACAGACTGGCATTTACCTTTGGGGGCCAGCAGTACACATGGACCCAGACTCCCTTCGGATACCTCAACTCCGGCAATGAATTCAACATTTTCCTACACAAGGCCATGCCCGACCTGGGTGCGAGGGGTAATCTGGCTTATGTAGATGATGTCCTCATCAAAAGTTAATCTGTGGAGGAACACATAGCGGAGATCTGTTATGTTCTGACACAGTTGAGGGCCGCCGGAGCAAAACTTTCCTTTCAGAAAGCACAGTGGTGTAGAACCCGTGTTAATTTCTTGGGGCATGAGATTATTCCTCAGGGTCTCAGTCCCCAGGAAAAGAAAGTGGAAGCACTTCAGAAACTGAAAGACCCCACAACTCTGCGGGAGCTAAGGAGCCTCCTTGGACTGACTAATTACAGCAGAAAGTTCATTGAGGGCTACGCAGAGATCACCAGACCCCTGATTCACCTCCTGAAGGGGGGGGGGTCAAGTGGGAATGGGGTCCAGAACAATCCGAGGCAGTAAGACAGCTCAAAAGAAGCCTCTCACAAGTGCCTTGTCTAGCTTACCCTGTCAGAAACAAGGAGTTTTTCTTGGAAACAGGGTTCTCTAATACATGCTTAACTGCAATATTATATCAAAAGCATGACAAGGTCAATAAAGTAATCTCCTATGCAAGCAAAACTTTATCCTCTGTGGAGGAAAAATTCAACGATTATGAGAAGGCACTCCTGGCAATGGTGTGGGCATTGAAGAATTACCACCCGTTTATCTAGGGGGAACACATCATAGTGGAGACTCCACACCAGCCTCTGCAATATCTCCAAAGTGACAGAATCGGGGCCGGAAATGTGAGTAATTCCTGAATTACTTCCTGGATTCTGTCAATGCAAGGCTTTTCTGGGAGGTTAGATATGGCCAAAACAAGAAGAGTCCCCTCGTGCAAGGTCTGGCTGACTTGCATGATTGTGCCAGAGAAAACTGTCTCGAGGACGAAAGTCTAAAAATCAAGGACAACATGGAGGCATACCTTAATTCCCCACACAAAGTCTTTGAAGAAGACAAGTGTGAGGGAATGCCCACTGTCTATGTGGACGGATGCTCTTACCATGTTGACAACAACGGGGAAAAAGAACTTGTGGCCGGCGTAGGGAATGCATGGGTGAATGAGTCCCCAGAACCCTCCACTGGGTACAAGATTGTTCCCCGAAGTAGTCAGGTGGCAGAGTTGATGGCTGTGCATCAAGCCATCCTCACTGCTGTCCAGCATCAACTCCACAAACTGGTCATAATCACAGATTCAGATTATGTACGGAACAGGTTCGTGGAGCACCTGGTTAATTGGAAAACCAGAGGCATGTTATGTGCTAATAACAAACCCTTGAAACATGGGAAGTTAATCCAAAACATTGATGATCTGGTCACCTCGAACGGGATGACCATCTACTGGAAAAAGATCAAGGGTCATTCCAAAGTAGAGGGACCAGACAAAACTGGAAATGACTTAGCTGATCAGCTGGCCAAAACCGTGGCCATCCAAGGGAATCTAATAGAGATTGAGTCCCTGTTGGGGGAAATCCAGGTCACTGCTATCACTAGGTCCCAGACAAATGCTCACAATGATCTTTCAACTGCACAGTGGAGTAAGGAGACCCCAGATGCTGATTTGATTACGGCTCAGAAGGGGGATCCAATAATTGATAGGTTTTACCAACACATTGAGGACTCTGAGAACTTTCCCCTGACGGATACCGATTACATTGAGAATGAGGACCTCAGAGTTTTGATGAAATGTCCAAAAATGTTCTGAATCCAAGATGGTTTGTTGGTAAGGAAATCCCAAGCTGGCCATGATCAGTGGGTGGTCCCTACCTCATTCCGAAGCCTGATGTTAAGTCACGCCCATGATGCGGCCACCGCCGGTCATAGGGGGTTTCATACAACACTTGAAATCTTAAGAGAGGTTGCATACTGGCCACACATGGGGCAGGACCTCGACCAATACTTGAAGGGGTGTCTTGTGTGTGCACAATTTCAGCCAACATCTCTCACACACCGTGCACCTCTCCAAAAGAGGGGGATGACACTGCCATGGTCAGATTTGCAAGTCGACTTCATAGGCCCCGTGTTTCGCTCCTCTAGGGGAAATAAGTACATGTTGACGGTGACATGCTTATTTACAAAATGGGTGGAATGTCTCCCGGCCCCAAACTGCAAGGCAGGAACAGCAGCTGCCCTGATGATCAACCACATCTTTTTGTGTTTTGGTCTACCCCAAAGGATTGAGTCAGACAGAGATAGCCATTTTACCAGCAAAGTAATGACTAAGATGTGGGACATACTGGGGGTTAAAAGGAAGCTACACATTGCTTACCGGCCAGCTTCTTCTGGTGCAGTAGAACGTTACAACCGAACCATTGTGAGCATCTTAAAAAAGTTTGTGGCAAATTCTGGGCCAAGTTGGGATATTCGATTACCTCTTGTCCTAATGGCCATCAGATCTACCCCTTCATCTGCAACTAAAATGTCACTGTTTGAGTTGATGACTGGATGCAGGATGGTGCTTCCCCAGCATTTGCTTTACAGGGCCCAAGAGCAGACATTGATCAATGCCTCCACAACTCATGAGTATGTTGAAAATTTAAGGAAACACCTTCAACATGTTTTTGCCTATGCTCAGCGAAACCTAGAAAGATCAGCCGATAGCATGAAGACTCATTATGATTGAAGACTACGAGGAAAGAATACAATGTGGGAGACCGGGTCTATCTATACAATTTCCAAAGGAACCAGGCCAAACAGTGGAAATTTCTGCCTACATGGAAGGGACCTTTTGAAATTGTAGACAAGATCTCACCAGTCGCCTACAAGATCCGCATCCCCAAAGGCAGTTTGGCGGAAGGGGAAGACAAGTGGGTCCATATTAATCAGCTAAAGTGTTGCCATCCCAGGCACACTTTACAGCAACTGGAGGAGTCCTCTGTAATCCCAGTGGGGGCCGCTCCAGATTAATACATTTCCAACCCTAAAATATCCCACTTATAGTCTCTAAAATACAAGGATAAGAATGCAAATGTCTCCTGATTGATAAAATGTATATGTTCACCCCACCACATTAATAGTGGTAGGGAAATGTCTACGAATATGTTTCTGCCGCTTTTGCTTTGTCATCCTAGGTGAGAAGGGAGAGAGATAAACCATAGAGACTGCCCAAGGAGGACGACCCAGGGACCAGGAGCAACGATCCGAGGGGCCCGGGGTGCCGCCCAATACTCCCAGTCAGAACCGGTTGGGAGAACCACATGATCCAGCACCTAGGAGAAGAAGCAGATGACCCTCTTCGCGTGGATCAAAACATCCTTTGCACCCGACTCCCCCTCGTTGGGAGGGGAGCTTGTCAGGTGTATTGACCCATGTTCGAGTTATTATGCTGCAACATTTGGTGCTGTGGAAAATCCAAGATGGCCGAAAAGCCCACGTTTGCGCCAGAATCCAGGAAAACCGCACAGTTTTGCACACACCAAAATGGTCGCCTGACCTGTCACCCACCTGTGCGAGCGTGATGGGCCAGAAGCGCCATGAGTGAAACGTGGTGCCAAAGGAAAAACAGCAGTGCCTGTTAGCTCAAAAAGCGCTTTGAAATCACCTTTGTTTCTCTGAATGCAAGCTCAAAACGCCTATTACAAACATTGCAAGATATTCAAAAATCTTACGGAACACCAGCAGATGTCTGGTAGAATGAAGTCTTGTGTGCATACAAAATCTGAAAAGATGAAGAGCCTAAAATAATGTTCATAACAAAACTGGTTGAGCTGTGGATGTCAGCAGCTCAAGTGAAATTGGATTTAAAGCCTCTAAAATCGAAATGTTTAAAATAAATAAGTGACCTACTTTTGAGTGTCACATAGGTTGCAGCTGTTTAAATGTCATAGTTTTGGACTTAGAATCAGCATTTAGCTGCATGTGTAAAAATTGTAAGTTTGATTTGAATGAAGAAAAATCTGAACAAAAGTGACCTTTGGCTGAAGCCTGGCTTAAAGGGATTGAATTCTGCCCGGCAACTACCCCCAAAGTTGCCCAGCAACTGCATTCACAGGCCTGGCCTGCCTTCTGCTGCCCCCACCAAAAGGAGATTACACCTCTCTGATTGAATCAGGGGAGGAGTAATGTCACGACCACAGGCGCCTGGCGAGTTTCGCGGCGATGGAGACTCTGACGCCATTAGACTGTTCCGCCACGTTTTCTCGGAAACGAGATCCGCGGTCGAGTCTTTTCCATCATGGCCGCCGCCTTAGTATATCACTATTCACTTCTCGCCGGCTCAGCGCGTTGCAACTGTGCTTCCCCGTGTTGCTATAGCGCTCCCAGTTCTACTTCCTTACGACCTGTTCGCCCCTCTCTGTTCCCTCTCAGTCCCCCTTTTCCTCTCTTGTTTCCCGTTTTACCTGCCTTCCTTCGGCTGGTTCCTCCTTGGTACTCCCTAAGTTTTTCGCTCCTTCCACAGCGGTTCCGGTGCTGTTCGCCTTCACTTCCATTGTATCCTCCTCCTGAATTCTGCAATACTCCCGACTTGGACTTCCTATCGGACCATCTTCCACTGTCCAGTTCATCGACATCGAGGGTTTTTGTACCTGGTGGCTTTTTCCCCTCATACTATTGGCTGTCGCGGAGAGAGGGCCACCGTGATTTTCCCTGTGAAGGGTCACGGTGGCTTCCTTTTGCGGCAGACCGTATCTGGTCTCCAAAAAGAAGGCTCAAGTAGAACACCCTAGACGGAAGAAGCTCAACTATACGTCTTCTTCAGGTGAGGAGGAGGAAGGTACTTTGGGGGAGCTCTGTTTGTCAAGTGGCGAGGAGGATATTGCTGACCCAGTGGTTATTCCTATAGGACCGTCCACAGTTCCTGATAGCTTGCAATGCCAAAAGAAAGAGATTATGGCCACGCCACAGCAGTTGCAGGAGTTAGTGGCAGCCGTCCAAAACCTCAATGTTGAGGTCCAGTCACTCAAGACCGACAATGCAGCACTGCAGCAGAGAGTGGCTGCTAGAGAACAACAATCTACAGATTTACCCCCCTTACCTTTGGTGTCAGGGAAGTTCCATGGCACGGAGAGAAAGGTAAAGGAATTCCTTGAAGCCTGTAATATTCACTTCACCTTCAGACCCAATGCCTTTTCCACGGATCATGCCAAGGTGGGGTTCATGATCACCCATTTAACTTGGAATGCCTTGGCATGGGCTACCCCATTGGTATCCCAGTCAGACCCAGTCCTACGGGACTATGCCGCCTTCAAAGACCTCCTGAAGCAAACCTTCCTAAGGACCGAGTGTGCCTATATTGACAGTGAAGACTTGCTGGATGTGCGGCAAGGTACCTCCGACCTGCTTTCCTACATATCCACATTTAAAAAATTGGCTACGGAAGCCGGGTGGCAAGAACAAGCGCAGTACATGATCTTCCGCAGGGGTTTGCGGGAGGAATTAAAGGACGAGTTAGCCAGGATTCCTCGTCCGGACACCTTCTCGGATCTACTAGCAGCTGTATTACGGATTGATTTCCGTTTAACCGAGAGAAGAAATGAAAGGAAGAAAAGCCGTACCACAACCCCACTCCAGGAATCTCACACTTCTGCCTCCTCACCTGCAACCCGGACTTCCCGAGATGAACCCATGCAAATTGGCACCACCAGGTTCCCCTTAACCGCTGAAGAAAAGAAGAAGAGACAGGATGAAAACCGATGTCTGTATTGTGGTTCAGCTGCCCACCTGTTGAGGGATTCCCCTGATGTGCACCCCAGAAGGTCGGGAAACGAACACCCTCGGTAGCTTGTGGGACGGACTACCGAGGGGCGCTTCCTTGTTCCTACACTACACTCTCAGTCATCTCCGAAACTCCTTCTGAAGATCTGCACCTAATGGTTTTAGGAGTCAAACTCTGTTTCAGAGACAAAGTGGTTGACACTCAAGCCTTACTTGATTGCGGCGCGGCAGGTAACTTTCTGGACCCCTTATGGGCCGATAAGGTGGGTCTACTTAGAATTGCTAAGAAAGAGGATCAAAAGGTCAAAGGGGTGATGGAATACCCTTAGGCTCCGGGCTTATCATCCATACCACGGAAGCAGTACAAGTGTCGATACAACAACACAAGGAGGAGATCCTGTTTGATATAATTCGTGCTGCACATTTTCCGGACATCTTGGGTATCGGTTGGCTTCGGAAGCACAATCAAACAGTGGATTGGACTAACAATCTGTTGAGTTTTCATTCCAAATATTGCCAGAAGGAATGTCTACCAGAACCCCAGCACGAAACCGTGAAGACGGTAAGTGCCACGGAGCAGAGCTATATTCATTGCATTCTGAGTTGTTTCTCAAACTTTTCGGAAGTATTCCAGGAACAGGTCCCCCTTGAACTCCCACCACATAGACCAGAAGATTGTGGTATTGACCTTGTTCCCCAGGCCTTGGTTCCTTTTGGAAGGATGTATCCTCTCTCACTATCTGAAAAGGCTGTACTCAGGCGCTACCTCGACGAAAATCTTGCTAACAGACTTATCCGCTCTTCCAAGTCACCTGCCGGAGCCTCATTGTTTTTCATACCCAAGCGAGACAGCAAGGAGTTGAGACCGTGCATCGACTATCTGGGTCTAAACAAAGTTACCATCAAGGATCGGTACCCCATGCCCATAATTTCTGAGATCCTGGAAGCTGTTCAGGGCTCGGTAATATTTACCAAGCTCGATCCCCGCAATGCCTACCATTTACTCTGGATAAGGACGGGAGATGAATGGAAAACTGCCTTTCGCACTCCCTACGGCCGTATGAATACCCAGTAATGCTGTTTGGCCTGGTGAATGCGCCTTCGATCTTCCAAGATTCATGGATCGTTTGTTTTCGGATCTGTTGGGTCAGAATACCGTGGTCTACTTAGATGATAACCTGGTCTACTCCCGCAAGCAGGAGGAACATGTTTCCCAAGTTGAAGAGGTACTACGTAGACTACAACAACACCATCTTCTTGTTAAGCCGGAGAAATCTATTTTTTCCCAGTCTTCTTTGTCCTACCTGGGATTTATCATCTCTGAACAGGGGATTACCATGGATCCCAAAAAAGTTGAAGCCATCCTAGGTTGGCCATCACCCACCTCCGTCAAGGAGATCCAACGGTTTTTGGGACTGGCAAACTTTTACAGGAAGTTAATTACAGAGTTTTCTCAACTAACCCTCCCCATCACCCCCTTATTGAAAAAACGTCTGAACCCCTTGTTTAGTCAAGTGCCGCAGAGAACAGTTTTCTTTGCCTGAAACAACGTTTCTGTTCAGCACCCATTCTTAAGCAGCCTGATCAACTGAAGCCGTTCATCCTGGAGACTGATGCCTCAGCAGCAGCCGTAGGAGCCGTTCTTCTCCAATCAGACCAAGGCCACGAACACCCAGTGGCTTATTATTCGAAGACTTTAACCACAAGCCAACGGAATTATTCAGTCATCGAGAGGGAGCTCCTGGCCATGAAGTTGGCTTGCCTCGAGTGGAGACATCTGCTTCAAGGAAGCCTTCACCCCTTTTAGATACGCACCGACCATAAGAACCTACAAGTCCTCAAACAGCGAGAATGCTTCAACACCAGAAAAGCCAGATGGGCACACTTCTTTGCCCAGTGCCATTTCTCCATTACCTACATACCGGGTACCCAGAACCAGATTGTGGACGCCTTGTCCCGCAGGGATGACTCGAGCCCTACTTATAGAAGGGAGTTGATGTTCCCGCATACGCGTATAATCTCAACTGTGACCTCCTTTATGCAGGAGTTAAGAGAAGCCTCCTAGGATGTGTCTTCTTTGGACACAAACAGGCTGCCAGTCTGTGTTAAGAACAGACTATATTTCGTACACGGGAGGTTGTTTCTGCCTACTCGGAACATCGCCAACAGGTTCTCTGGTAGTGTCACGATTACAAGACTGCCAGACATCGGGGAATAAAGGGTATGCTGGAACTGCTCAAACGTTCTTTTTATTGGCCAAACATCAAGGCCGATACACAGAGATATGTACAGTCGTGTCTAGTTTGTCAACAGAACAAGTACTCCACCCAAAGACCTTTGGGGTTATTACAGCAAGACCCCATTCCAGCAGGGCCCTGGAAGTTCATCTCCACCGATTTTATTGTTGAACTACCAAACTCTCAGGGTTGCACTTGCATCATGGTTACTGTGGACTCCTACTCCAAGCTTGATCATTTTTCTCCCCTGTCCAGGTTACCGGCGGCTTCCCAGATGGCAGAAGTGTTTCTCAAAGATATCTTCCGTTTGCACGGATTACCCCAGAAGATCGTGTCCGATCGAGGGACCCAGTACACCTCTAGATTTTGGACGGCCTTGTGTAAATTCTTGGGCATGGAAAGAGCCCTTTCTTCGGGTTACCACCCCCAAACAAACAGCCAGACCGAAAGACTCAATGGGACGCTGGAACAGTATCTGAGATGCTTTACAAATCTGAAAAAAGACAACTGGGTGGCCCTACTTCCTACAGCTGAGTTTGCCTACAATAATGCAGTACATTCCGCTACTGGCATCAGCCCTTTTTTTGTACTTATGGATTCCATCCCCAGTCCTTTCTACCTACAGCCTGGAACGAGACTAATGTTCCGTCTTTGGAGACCACCCTCAACCGGCTCAAAGAAGCTCATGACACGGCGGAAAGGAGTCTAAGGGAAACCAGTCGACGGAATAAGGAGCAGGCCGATAGCCATCGGAGACAAGTACCCACTTGGGAGAAGGGCACAAGGGTTATGTTGTCTACCAAGTTTTTGCCCCGCTGGGTCCGTCATCCAAACTCTCTCCACGATTCATCGGACCTTATGAGATTGAGACCAAGATCAATCCAGTAGCCTACCGTTTAAGACTATCTAAGACCCTTAAACGAATTCATCCGGTATTCCATTCCTCACTCCTAAGGCCTTTTGTACCTGACACTAGGAAACAGGCAACACCGAAGTTGATGATCCTACCCACTTCTACCTCAGAAGAATACGAGGTCTCCCAGATTCGAGACTCTCGGTATCATCGAGGGCGCCTTGAGTATCTCGTACACTGGAAGGGCTACCCCTCTTCTGAGGATACTTGGGAACCGGTTACACAAATACATGCCCCCCATTTGCTACCCCGGTATCACAGTCTTCACCCGGGCAAACCGGGAGGAAGGGGTCTTCGAAGCGGGCATACTGTCACGACCACAGGCACCTGGCGAGTTTGGCGGCGATGGAGACTCCGACGCCATTAGACTGTTCCGCCACGTTTTCTCGGAAATGAGATCCGCGGTCTAGACTTTTCCATCATGGCCGCCGCCTTAGTATATCACTATTCACTTCTCGCCGGCTCAGCGCGTTGCAACTGTGCTTCCCTGTGTTGCTATAGCGCTCCCAGTTCTACTTCCTTGCGACCTGTTCGCCCCACTCTGTTCCCTCTCAGTCCCCCTTTTCCTCCCTTGTTTCCCGTCTTACCTGCCTTCCTTCAGCTGGTTCCTTCTTGGTACTCCCTGTGTTTTTCGCTCCTTCTGCATCGGTTCCGGTGCTGTTCGCCTTCACTTCCATTGTGTCCTCCTCCGGAATTCTGCAATACTCCCGACTTGGACTTCCTATCGGACCATCTTCCACTGTCCAGTTCATCGACATCGAGGGTTTTTGTGCCTGGTGGCTTTTTCCCCTCATACTATTGGCTGTCGCGGAGAGAGGGCCACCGTGATTTTCCCTGTAAAGGGTCACGGTGGCTTCCTTTTGCGGCAGACCGTATCTGCTCTCCAAAAAGAAGGCTCAAGTACGACACCCTAGACGGAAGAAGCTCAACTATTCCTCTTCTTCAGGTGAGGAGGAGGAAGGTACTTTGGGGGAGCTCTGTTTGTCAAGTGGCTAGGAGGATATTGCTGACCCAGTGGCCATTCCTATAGGACCGTCCACAGTTCCTGATAAGTACCTGGGACTGCAGGGAAACAGATCAATGAACTTCCCTTGGCTCAAAGCAATTGCTAAATCAGGAGATCGTAAATGGGTTCCTCTTGGAAGGAACTGGGAGGCGCACTGCCTCTGTGAGCCAGCTGAGCTTGGAGGAAGTGGACAAACCAGAAATTCCCCCATGTGCTTAGGGACTTAACCACACCCATCTGGGCCAGAGCATAATTTTAAAAAGATGGATAATTCATAGTACAAAATTGTCAAAATTATATAAATAATAGCATTATTCCTGTGATTTTTCTGTGCACATTTTAAGAGGTGCTAGGACTCTGTGGTATGCTCTGAGGGGTAGTAGCGGAAAATAGGGTATTACTCCAAATGTCTGTATGTTAAAAATCTGACACTTCATCATCTGATGCCCATATTCCTTGCGCAAATTTGTGTAAATTCTGGAAAAATGTAGATATTGTGTTCTGGATAAAAAGGGCAGAATTCTGTCACAAGTGGACACAACATCTTACAAAGACAGGAATCGGATGGTTTGGCGCTACAGAAAATATGTTAACTGGACATATAATATTAGAAAAATTGTACATAGATAAATATGCATTTGAATCAAAAATAGATTTGTGTGCAAAGGAGGATTCTCGGACCCATAAGCATACCTCATCACGATGACACTCCATTTCCTTCCCCCAATCAAGGGAGAGAGGAGAATTTGGCCAATGATAAGTTGTGAGGGGCAGGCTTAGTTATGCCCATGCACACACCCATTTTGGTGATGCAATTTCTGCTATAAGTAAGGATGGCACGCCTTAGTGGGGGACTTCCAGATTCACTCATCACCTGAACATTGGCGGGACGTTCTGCACAAGAAAACCAGACTCCATATTCCAGAACTTTGAAACAGAGAGCCTACTGCAAGCTGAACTCTTCTCAGCTGGCCTTCCAATCTTGCAAACTGATTTTACCCCAGACTTCCAAGGGGCACATCAGAATAAAACAGCCGGGCTGTGCTGTTTCTGCTTCTTTGCCAAGTACTTTTTCCGGAACCAGAGACCCAGACCAGACCGCTGTCCCAGACCAGACCGCTGTGCCAAGACCAGACCAGACTACTGTGCAGTGCCGACAGCAGACAAATCCAGACCGCTGTGCAGTGCCAGATCCAGACCAGAGGGCATGCTGTGAGCAGAACCAGTGGCGGCCTATTCCAGTCCAAAATTAGGAGTGAGTATCCACCTGCCCAGAACTGCATAGAAATCGTGTGTCTATTCTGTGATTTCAAAGCTGTGAAAGTGTCATTTGTCATTCTGAATCTTTACTTCATTTCTGAAAATCTACCTCCACAAAAACATCTGTATTTTTTGAACCGTATGGCCTAGAAGCGAGATTTAACTTTTAGTTTTTCCGTAATCACGATTGACGCACTCGGAAAAAGTGCCGCGATTTGAAAACTGGCTCAATTTCGCCACTTGTAAAAATAGCTGCTTCTTGCTTTCCATGGCTGAAATTTGTTTTCACTCTGATAATCATTCCTGAATCATTGCTAGTGTTGACCTGAACTAAGTCAAAGTAGCTATCACCTACCCTGAATCTCCTATAGGAAATTAAAATCATTTTTAGCATATTTTTCACTTCATTGCAAATCACATGTAAAAGTATTTTTGACTGTTTAAAAGCATACCGGTTGCTCTAAGCTTGCTAGGGGGGAACTGAACTGCTTTTGATTGTATTCCTGAAAACCTGTGTGCCCCCATTTCCATCTCTTCATATTGCATAGGGGGGAGTGAGTTGTCATAAAGAAAAAAGTGATCATCTTATCTATTGCTGAAACCATATCAGTTTATTTCTGTGCTGCATTCTTTCCATCATTGCTTTTCATTGAAACCATACAAAGTATTCTCTGCTACCTTATCCTTTCTATACCAACTCCTAAATAATTAAATAAGTGTGCTAGTGTAATATTATCCATTGTTGATCACTGTTATATTCATAAGTGTGCTATCAAATATAAATGTATTCATAAAAGTGTGATATATATATATATATTGTTAAATTTTTCTAATAAACCTTTTAATTTGCAAAACAAACCTACTTCTTGGCTCAGTCAGGTCAGGGGGATTCTAGGAGAGGGGCGTTATATAAGGGTTCATCATCCAGATTAATGAACTTGTCATAAAAATATATAAATAAGGGCTTCCATTGGGCATCCCAGACTAGGCATTGAATTAGTTGGAGTGCTGTATTGAAGGCACTTACAGATGCAAGACGTCTACTCCTTTGATAAACTCCTCCACAAGCTTAGAGGTGAACTACACCCCATTGTCTGTAAGACATTTAGCAGGAAAACCCTGTCTCTGAAACACCTCATTGAGGGACCGTACAACCACTTTAGAATCAGCTTCATTCAGCACCTTCACTTCAACCCATTTGGAATACAAATCCAACAAAACAAGAATGTACCTTCTCCTCCTCTAGTATCACCAAGTGGTCGTAAAGCATCCACTGCCACATATTCCAATGCCCTAAGAGGTTGGGTATGATTCCTCAAAGCCTTATCTGCTTCACCACACTGTTCACAGCACCTCACCATCTCTTGCACCTCACCATCAATTTTGGGTCACCAATAATCAGCCCTAAGCCTGCCCTTGCACTCCGTAACCTCTAAAATCCCTGTGTGGGCTTATGCCAACAACCTGGCTCCCAACCTCAACAGTGGCACTACCTTACCTCATCTGTAGAACAATCCCCCCTCAACACTCAACTCTTCGTGAACTTTGTAAAAATGCTTAATCATTTAATCGTCACCACCTTGTTCCCTCCAGCCACTCTGCACTCTCCTCACGACCTCGAGAAGAATGACATCACTCTCCTGTTCTCTCACCCACTCTTCTCTGGTGAGTGTTCGCTCACCACACACCGAAAATACTTCCTCACCACCATCCCCACATCCATCGACCTCACTCTCCTCTTCCACAACTGCATTCTCTGCCTTTGATGGAAAATCATCCACTAATTCTCCTTCCCAGGGATATGTTCAACCTAAACATTGTGGCCCTGCATAGATGTCACCCACCTCATGATCCACCTTGAACAACCAACAAGTCCTTTAGACATGAACACACCCACAAGTGGCTTGTTATCCATCAACACTTTGAAAACTCTTCCCCATAGAAACAATCAGAACTTCTTTAATGCTCCCACTACACCGAGTGGCTCCTTCTCTATGACGGAATACCTCCACTCAACTTCCCTCAATGCCCTTGAGGCAAAATCCACTACTGTCTCCACACCCTGTTGTTTCTGTAGCAACACAGCCCCTAGACCAGTGTTGCTGGCATATGCCATGATCCACATAGGACACAATGTGCCAAAACTTGCCAACAACAGGGAACTAGGAATTGCCCCCTTGATATCATAAAACTCAGCTGGAATCTCTCACTCCAATCAAACACTTCTTACACAGGGTCCTGATGCTCATGCATCTGTCAGCAAGATGTGGGATTAACTTGGCATAATATTCCATCAGCCCAAGAAGAGGCATGACACTTTGTCTTTCCTTGGGACTACTCACATTCTTAATCGCTGTTACCAAATCTTCTTTTGCTTTGTGCCCCTCAATTAAAGTGTGTCCTAAATAACCTATGGATGCCTTCCTAAGTTTGCACTTGTCCCTTCTCAAAATCAACCCAGCCTTACCAACAATCCTAGGGACATTCCTCAACCTAGCTTCATGTTCAACTTCTGTAGCACCCATACTTAGAATGTCAACCGGAACAGAACATACCCTTCTCCGCACTGAACAATGCATGCATCATCCTTTGAAAGAAGGGTGTGACTGAGACCAACCCAAAAGTCATCTGCAGTACCTAAATGTCCCCTCTGGTATCAGAAACTTTGTTAACTCCCAAGATGCAGGGTTAACATTTTATTTGGTAGTGGAAACTTGTCTGCCACAACATTCCTGTTATATTCCCTCAGGTCGACACAGGTTCTGATCTCTCCATTCGCTTTCCTCAGCATAACAATTGGAAGAGGTCCACTCTGACAACTCAACTCTCTCAATCACACCCAATTTCGCAACCTTCATCAACTCCTTCTTCACCTCCTCCCTGAGACAGATAGGAACATGCCTGAGCTTACTCAACATAGATACCGCTCTCAGCTTCAGTTGTATCCTGTGCTGATTGCCCTTCAGGTACCCAAATCTGTCATCAGAAACACACCCAAATTCACTCTCCACCTTCAATTCCTTGTCAATAACTGATATTAATCCTGACACACTGGAACCCATAACAATTATAATCTCTGCTTGCACGTGCCACCCTAGTAGACACCCAGCACTCTTTGATACAAACATGTTTCCCCCTGTGGACTTTCCCTTACACTCCAAAACACATCTGAACTCACCCACAATCTCAATCATGGCTCCCCCATACACACTGGCCCTCACCCAAAATGTATTAAGCTTCTTCCCCTTTCCTCCAAAGAGTCTCAACCATGTTTCCCAATTCACACTCGGTACCTGTATCCATCAGCATGGGAACACTGTGTCCATCCACCAATACCACAGCGTGCGGCTTTTTCCCTCTCTTACACCTCCCCACAACACTGGATACTTTCTGGATACTTTTACCATGCAAGCCACTGGAAACAATATCCAATCATCAGCTCGTATGGTAACACTATCCAGTCATCAGTGTCTTCATCTCTGGCCAATGGAAAGGCCTCAGCCAATAAGAAGGAGGAACCAATGACCACCATGCTCCGTAGTCAGTAATGTTACAGCTCTGACAGCGGGGTAAATTGAGTGCATAGACGGAATCTGCTCATAGCCATTGAAGAGCATGAGCCTCATAGACATGGCATTGGCTGCAAGCACATGGAGCATGCTGCCTGGCAGAATTGGTCCAACAGGGAGAAAGAGCATGGAGCGGCAGGACAGCCGAGAATAGGGGCACTTATTATTGTTATTAATATTATTATGGTATTTATTGAGCGCGGACCAAGCTTTTGGAAGCAACAGAGACATTTACAGAGGTATACAACAGTACAGATGCATAACAGATTGCTTTTTTGAGGTAACTGCAGAACACATATACAGCAGGGGGTATGATCCAGAGGGACACAGAGGAGGGGTACAGCTGTATATGGTGGTGGGGTGGAGAGGGGCAGACGGCATCTAGCAAGTCAGGTGGTGTGGGGGGCGATGTGATGGCCTAGTTGTTGAGGAGGAGAGACTCCTTGAAGTCTTGGCTCCTCTCAGTGCTTGTTTCTTGGCAAACAATTCTAGGGTTAAAGTGCCCTGCTCAATTCAAGCACTACTTATAGCAAGGATTTAACCATCAATAATTGGGTAAGTGCCAGGTCAGTGAGTAATACCATTCATATACTCCTTTCAGGAAGTATTTTTCCACCTTGCTTAGGTATTTGTCAGGCTGTGATATTGCTACCCGTCAGACAGATTTCTCCTTCCTGTGAAATCCTAAATACCTTGCACACTCTCCTACCAGCAAGAATGTCTTCATCTGGCTTAGGGCTTTTGTTGGGCTGTAAAATTACCCCTCTCCCTTATATTTCCAGATGTTGGTTACAGCTTGCTGTGGCCACTGGTATAAGTGGTGAATATGTCTAGTGCATTACCAGTAGCAACTCTCCCAGCCAGTCTTCTCCATTGCTCTGCTCTCCAGTTTATACTCTCCCATTGCCCAGACTTTGACAACTACTGCAGACCTCATAACTCTTTTATAGTCCTATTGTTAAACGTGATTGTGCACTAAGGGTTTGGATTAGTTATTTGCCAGTCTCCCAACTCTCTCAGATTGTGATTGGTCAGTCCTCTCTCTGCTTGTTCCACCTTCATGTGTTTGCCTTTTTCAGATGGGGATTAGAAGTTGCAGTCCCCCAGTCTTTGCTCGTGGGTAATTGGTATTCATTGGAGCAGCAACTAAGGGCTTAAACAACCAATCTGCCATTTAGAGGTCAGACAGAAGGGAGGAGCTGGCCCTGTGGAGTGCCAAAAACTTTCCGTCATTGCCTTTCGGTTCCCTCTCCTCCTAATATCTTCTTCTCTCCCTTTTGATTAGAAGGGTAATGCGTGTAGAATAGGCATAAAGGTACATCAGTTCAAGTGTGAGAGAACTGCACACGCAAAATGCACCCTTACTGTGGGCGGAATCATCCGTTTTTAAACCTGCCTTTCGAGAGAACATTAACTAAGCAAACAGTGGGGGTCATTCTGAGGTTGGAGGTAAGGGAAAAACGATGCCGGTAAAGGATTACCGGCATCGCTTACCACTACAGGCTATTCTGACCAACCAGACCGCTATTTACGGCATCGTACTTTACGATGCCGTAAATAGCGGACTAGGCGCGCGCGCGACACACCATGCCGGCATTAGCGGCTTGCCGTAAACCGGAGCTGATCACAAGAAATGCGGACATGTAAATAACGGCCTCCTGAAGGCCGAGAAAGAGCTTACCGGCATGGTGTAAATCTCAGAGAAGGTGTTAAGAGCCCTGAGCAGTGTTTTCAAGTGCGACTGGTGCACACAATCAGCACAGGTGGAGGCAATGGAGTGAGGGCCAGTACAAAAGGAGCACCCCCACACACCACATCCCCTCCCACACCAAGATGATACCAATAGTAGTAGCAGTACTGGAGCTGGAGGCCCTGCTTGCAATGCTTCAACAACAACAACAACAACAGCCGCCACCACAGAGGAGATGCAGGAGGAGAAGGAGGGTGAGACAGGCCCTGAATGCCCCACCAGTGCAGGCACCGTTACCACACCGGCAGCCCCAATCCCTCGCATTAGAGCCACCCCCTTCAACCTAACACCTGAGAAGATCCACACCCTGTACCGGCTTGACCGTGACACCATCACCACCATAGTGGACCTGATACACAACGACATAGTGAGCCTCATAGAAATACGCACCACCATCCCCCCTCTACTGAAGGTAGTGTCTGTGCTCCACTTCCTTGCCAACCAGCACACAGTGGGGCACATGCATGGCACATCACAACCCTTATTTTCCCGGATACTGAACCAAGTGCTGTATGATATGATATGATATGGCATTTGTAACGCGCCTATACACAAGTGTTTCAAGTGTTTCAAGGCGCGACGAGGCAGGGAGGGGGGAACAAGGGGAAGACAGACAACGATCCTACTAGGCCAGGTGTCATTCAGATCGTGCAAGTGCAGGGGTAGGGGGAAGGGAGAAAGTGCAAGGGGACGGGAGGGGGGAAGTGCAGTACAAGGTAAGTAGAATAAAATAAATAAGGGCCAGCTGGTGGCAAGTGCAAGGTAAGTGCAGACAAGTGCTGGGAACAGGGGCTGTAGGGATACAGAGACAGTCCCGCAGTGCAGGGGTTGCCAGGGAGGCAGTGCAAGTGGAGAGTGGCTGGGCCCAGGCCCAAGGTCGGCGAGAGTGGCCCAGTTGCAGATTCGGTGCAGATTCAGTGAAGAATTAGCAGGGGAGAGGGAGAGAGAAAGCAGAAGCAAAGAGGAAGGTTTTGAGGTGCTTCCGGAACCGGAGATGGTTCTCCTCAAGTGCCCTCACACAAGGGACTACATTTCCCTACCACGGACTCCCCAGGAGATATTCGATACAAAAGTTGCCTTCCATGCACTGGCAGGCATGCCAAATTGTGTAGGTGCCTTCGACTGCACCCATGTGGAGTTGGTGGTCCCGCATGCGATGGAGGTGGTGTATCGCAACCGCAACCAATACCACTCCATCAATGTGCAGATGGTATGCGACGCCAGCAAGATCATCACACATTGCTGTGCCCGATATCCAGGATCAACTCATGACTCTTTGGTACTGCGGAACTCCATGCTACCACGCTACATGGAGCGACATGCTGGATGACGTGCCTGGCTGCATGGTGAGTTGCCTGACTGGGCCATGGCTGTGCATTGCGGTTGTGAGGTGGGTGGCTGCATACTCCACCTGGGTGGGAAGGGGGGATGCATACTCCACCTGGATGGGAAGGGGTGGTGCATACTCCACCTGGGTGGGAAGGGGGGATGCATACTCCACCTGGGTGGCAATGTTGACGTCAGTGCACACCATGACCCATCTTGAAGATGCAACCCACCCCATTAGTCCATTGCAAAGGGCACATAACGGGGCCAGAAATGGGGTCAATGCATCCAGGGACATGTGCATGTGCGCACAAATTAGCTTCTTCCATGTGAGACTAGTGTCGTTGTCCTACATGGTTGTGCAATCACTTACCTTTATTCCACTCTCCTGCAGGTGATTGTGGCTATCCCTTGAAGCCGTGGCTCATGACCCCTGTCCGAAACCCACAGACCAGGCACGAGGAGGACTACAATCATTCCCATACCCGTACATGTGTGGTGATAGAGCAGACCTTTGGCCTGTTGAAGGCACGATTTCGCTGCCTCAGCTGGTCCGGTGGGCTCTCCTCTACAGCCATGAGAAGGTGGCCAAGATCACCATGGCATGTGTAATGCTGCACAATATGTGTATCCGTCGGAACGTGCCCCTGCCCCCTGACATGGAACTGCTACCACCTGATGATGATGAAGGAGAGGAGGAAGATGTGGCAGGACATCATTTCGGTGCCGAGGCACAGGAGGGACGTGCCGTGCAGCAGTCTTTGATTGCACAATATTTCAGACCCACAAGTCAGCAGAGGGTGACATATTGTTAGGACATAGGGCACTGGGTGTGGGGATACATGTACACTATGCACTGTGCAAGAATAAATGACACATGCGCAATGTTGAATGTCCACTCTGGTAATTGTTTTGATGAACAACGGTGTATTGAATTCGGAAATACCAAGGTGAAAAACAAACCCTCCACCACCCTCACCCCCCTCCCCCACAACTCCCCAACACACCTTCACCCCCCTCCCTCTCCCCCACAACTCCCCAACACACCCTCACCCCCCTCCCACTCCCACCACAACAACCCCACACTAGTCCCATTGGGTCCACGTAGCCCACATGTGGCTGGCAGTAAAGTCACTCTGCGCTCCCGGAGCCAGGGGGAGGCATGTCCCGGCGGCACAGCGCACAGAGTGACTGACGGAGTGGGCTGGTCTGGGTGGAGTTCCTCGTTGAAGGGGTGTCCTCATGTTGAGGCTGTTGGCCAGGATGAGCAGCCTCCAGAGCATCGACTATAAGGCCAAGCACCTCACAGAGCCGGTTGGTGCTTTCCGTTATGGACTGGCCCAGTGCCCTCAATTCAGCACGCCACTCCTCCCTGGCCTGCCGATTGTCCTGCACAAATTCTGTAATCAGGGCTGTGAGCTGGTCAGCCCGCTGTGCATCAGCGGATGAAGCAGTGGCCCTGCTGGGGATCGGGCTGACATATCCTACCGGCGCTTCCTCAAGGGAACTGGGCACAGGACTGCCATGTCCCTGTGTTGGTCCTTGGCCAGACTGCTCCAGTGTTTCGGTCTCACCCGAGTCACTAAAGGATACCTGGGGGTTTGAGTAGGCTTCAGGGGTGTGCACGACTTCCACTGTGTCGTCCTCAGTCGCTCCCCAGATGGCATTGGGGCTGTCCTCAAATTCGAGGGGGGCCGTGGCTGCCACCTCCCCAGCCACACTGGATTCCTCGGACTGTGGCGTTGGGCATGTGTCTGCAGCCAGTGCAGGGAGGGGTGGGGGTGGTGCACCCTCCACGGGCCCTGCTGGAGCTGGTGGTGTACGTCCAGGTGTTGTCTTTGTTGCTGCGAGACGGCGGCCCCTGCCTTGGCCCCTGGAAGTGCTGTGATGGTTGCTCTCCTGCTCCTCACTGTCATGCTCACTGCCTGTGGGGGTGGAAGAGAGGGACGGCATGAGTGATGTTTGGAGAGCCACATTCATACATGGCTACGATAGCACATTCAGACAATTGTGGGTAATCGGCATTTGTGTAGGGAACGACACGTCATTCCATACTTGGGTAGTAAATGCATGCATATGTCGGTGTCACTCATGTTGGCAGGGTACTGTGCTGTTTAACATGCTCACTGTTTACATCAACTACCCTGTGTGCCTCATGGAATGGGCAACTTTGTGTGGTATGTGTCATATGTCATATACGTTACGGCCTTGCATCTGGCACTGGCTTGGGTCTCACTTGCTTCGGCATGATTTACAGGGAGGGTGTGTGTGGCCGACCATGCCGTGACTCCTTGGCCAGACGTTAGCAGTGACTTTCATAACATTTGCGTTAGCAGTTTTTACTTTGGACACTCACCTCCATCAGCGGATGACGTCGCACCACACTCCATTTCTCCGACCCCTTCAATGGATTCGGCTCCTATCATGGCCGGACATGTCTCCTCCCATGGAGTTTTATTGGCGAACTTGGGCCTCCTCTGGTCTCCAAGGCCTGGTTTCTGTTCGCAGAGAGGATGCTCCGCACCCTCAGCGGCAGGTCGTCCCAACTTTCGCGGCAATCCTTTATGGTGCGGGGGGTGTTGCCCACAGTGCTCATCTTCTGGCATAGTAGTGCCCAGATTTCTTTTTTTTTTCAACACTGCCTCCCTCTGCATGTTGCTGCTGAAAACAGTCCCAGTATGCTTGTGGAGGGTATCCACAAGCATTTGCATCTCATCTGGGCTGAACCGCTCCTTTCGGAGGCGGGCAGCTCCCTTCTTTGGCGCTTTGGCCATTCCTCGGTAGTTGTAGTTACTTTCCGGTAGGTCAACAGTGTGCCAGGGGTCCTGTCTGGTGAGGATGGCAATGGATTGTGTTTTTAAAGATGGCCACCGTACTCCTTCCAGTTCCTGTGCGATGACGCTATTTCCGGTTCCACAATTGAACGGTGACCGTAAATAACGGTGACCGCTATTTACAGGCACCGCTAATGCCGCATTGCTCTATGGCGGTAGTGTTGTCTACGGTGTGGGTCATGCCGGTAGGGGGGTTTTCTGGCCCTTTTGTGGCATGCCGATACGTCCAGTACTGGTATGGCGCAAAGCTTGTGCCCGCAAACTCGTGATAGTGGGCTTTTAGTGATCTATTGCCAGCTCGGACACGCTATTTGCGCCATGCCGGTAATGGACGGTACTTACCTCCAAACTCAGAATGAGGGCCAGTGTGTCTTTCCAGAAGAGCGCTACATCATTACAGCGTTGCTGACCATATAATGAACACCCAGAGTATTGCTACAGTGGGGAAAACAACCAACGGATGACCACCACCCCCAGAGGTACACCTGCCGTCACACAGGTGGCCTGTACCATCAGAAGCCACAGTTGTGATGAAAGGAGTTCAGCCAAAGGGGCCCACGCTGTTTCAGAAGCCCCGGTTGGGTGAGTGGAGTGTAGCCCAGGGAGTCTGTGCCATCAGATGCCACAGGGGACCACATTTGAGAGGGCTGCTGTGTGCGGTTTGTACAGCTGGAAGGACATCAGCTGTTTGCTGGCCCTGTGCCAGCAGCAGTGGTGCAACCACCATTGGGTAGATTGGGCTTTAGCCCATCCCCAAAAATGTTGGGCTATGTTTGCTTGACCAAGGTGATCTACGGAGCCGTGGCAGGACAGAACAGGACATAAATGGGGCCTGTGGCTGCACAGATAACAAAGGCCGGGCAATTACTAATGTAAAGAATTGCATTGTTAGCACCTGCATTTGTATGCATATATTTTTAGGCAAATGAAATTGAGATGATGGGCCTCATTCCGAGTACGGCGCTAACCAATGGCGCTATTAACGCCTTGGTTGACGCCGTACCCGGACCGGCAGCGCCTTGGTGGTTGGCGGAATTACCGCCCCATTCCAAGGTTGGCGGGGCGGTAATTCCCCAATCCCCATTTACCCTTCCCCATTCCCATTCTTGCCCCATAGGGCATAATGGGAGTGGGGAAGGCGTCAATTACGCCACCGTAAATTACGGTGGCGTAATTAACATCAAGGTCCCTTAGCGCCATGGTATTTAACGCCTGCTAAAAGCAGGTGTTAAAAGCACCATGGCGCTAAGGGAACTCGGAGTATGGCGGTAAGGGATTACCGCCACCGCTCTCGTTAGCGGTGGCCGCTATCCCTTACCGCCATACTCGGAATGAGGCCCGATGTGTTAGTACTTGCATATCAGGGGAGAGATTGGAGGGGTGGCGCAGGAGACAGCTCATACTTACAGCCGTTCTTAAGTGTGTGGTTTCAGACTTGAAGGAGAAAGTTAACTGCTTGTAGCATTGAAGCTGCAATAGAATAGCCTCAGAATGTGTAAGGATGTTAGATGCCCACACACTAGTATGCTTGCCCCTGCCACACAGTCTCTAAAGTTAGCGCCCCTCCCAACATTCGAAAGGTTAGCCCACACCCCAAAATGTTTGCCATGGTGCACCCCTGGCCAGCAGCCCACAGAGGCACACAGAAGAGGCCGCCAGGTTCTGTGGCTGGAGGAGCAGTAAGAGAACTTGTGCTGCATGGTCTGTGAGGGAAGCCACAGAGACTCAGGACTGGAGCCTTGCCTCTGCCACCGGCCTTAGGCAGAATGATTACACATGCCGAAGGTCCCCGCTCCGACACACCATTTTTGCAAGCTCACCACACATCAAGCCGCTCTTGGGTTGCCCTAAAACACATACCAATATTTCTGCCAAAAATGTTATGGCAGATGCCAGTGGGCGAAGAACCGATGGTGCAGAGGTCACACCCTCCCAGTAGAAGGTGATTAGTGTTACAGGACCACAGCAATCAACAAGGCCCACTGATATGGTGCCACTGGACGGCTGAACTACTATGGGTGGATAAATAGCGATGCGCACTGTATCACAGATTCTCATGACGAGCATGCTGACCAAACAGCTACATGTGGCTCAGCTCTCAATGCTCCTCTGAGTAAGAAGGTTGGCTGTCGCACTAACATCACTAAGACGACTTAGGTTCAGGTACCAGAATATTTTCAATAACTCCATCCAGTCTGGTGAAAATCTTTCAAAAGCTCTTTTAGGCCCACACGACTTTGGGCACATCACTGACCCTCATTCAGGGCAAGTGATGTTAGTGATTGTGATGCCATAATTATATAGCACAATGTTATGTGAGGTCTAAGATTAAAGATCCTTTGCTCGTGGTCGGTGTGAGCTGGATCTGTGTGCATAACGTGGCCTGTCTAAGAGTTATAGATTAGTGTAGTCATAGAGTTATCCTTTAACCTGTTAGTATGAATGTTGATGTTGTGGCTTCATTTCATCTTAAGTGAGTATATATTGTTATAGGGAATGTCCTATATTTAGTCAAAAGCAAATAGTTCAATAACTCAAGAAGGATGGTTGAATTACAAAGGGAAAACATGAGCCATATTCTGCATTTGTGAGAAGACGAGCTGGCACACATTCTGTGGCACTGAAGCAAGCGGCAGCACGTGCCATCACACTTCAATACAACTGTGGTCGACCAGTGCAAATGACAGCATGGACAGGTTCATACCAAGTAGCAGTGCTGGAAATGTACCAAGAAATATAGTCAGCAGCATTGCTGAAAATGTACCGAGAAATATTGCAAGCAGCAGTGCTGAAAATGTACCAAGAAATATAGCCATCAGCAGTGCTGAAAATGTACCAAGAAATATTGCAAGCAGCAGTGCTGAAAATGTACCAAGAAATATAGCCAGCAGCAGTGCTGAAAATGTACCAAGAAATATTGTAAGCAGCAGTGCTGAAAATGTACCAAGAAATATAGCCAGCAGCAGTGCTGAAAATGTACCAAGAAATATAGCCAGCAGCAGTGCTGAAAATGTACCAAGAAAAAGGGGAGAGCCCAGGGCACAATATGTACATGTTTGGAAAGGTGGAGACATAGCAATGATGATAGGTTAGAGAAGACCAATATGGCCAAAGCCTCACGAAGTTAAACAGAACAAGTTCACTTTATTTATTACATTTCCAAACGAAGAACACAGAAATGATACATAGAAATCAATTTGAACATATACAAAAATGTTTATAAACAAAGGCCAAACAAAACGTGCAACAGGACGCAACCATGTAGAACATTTAGATAAGAAAGTGACTGGAATTAATTCATACACATCTGTATACTACAAGACCTGTGTAAACTGTAAAGAAACCCACCAAACTGTCAACCTCAGACACTCATCATCATCTACACCTCAACACACAATTCATCGTAGTGAATGAAACCAAAGAAAAATAAACTGGTAAATCATGTTACAAGAAATAATTGCACACATTGCAATGCTGGTGTATATATCCCAGCTGGCGCCACACTTTTTCTAATTGTGCACCAATTGTTAATATACCAGCTGCCGTTAGACTAAATTCACAGCCTAGGGACATATGTTGGTCAAAGATGTATATAACAAACAAGTTCATCCTTCAAAGGAAAAGAAAACAGCTTCCAACTCTAGTTTCGGCAATCTGGTGTAAACAGTTCTTATGGGAACAGCCGGCTTTCTTCAAGGCAGACACGAGAAACTCTTAGCTGGTGGATGGATTATTCATGCACACAATAGTAATCGTGACCACTGTATAAGGCAAAAAAGAAAACCAAACAAGACAACACAGTGCTATTTTAATTGTGAACATGATGTCATCAATGTATGTATTTATATTTTTATTCACAGGAATCTACCCTGCAGAATTATATCTTGAAGATCTGATGGGGTGCTGGGACAGAGGCAATCTCCCCAGACTCACTTGGGACCACCCAGCAGCATACTCAAGTCACTGTGTGCCTCTATGTATGCGTCACGCCAGTGGGGACACAACATACAAAATCTAGTGTAAGATGGTTTAATAAAGACATGGGAAAGGACTGAGCTAAAAATATCCAAACATTTCCAAAAAGTCTCCAAGAATCTCAAAAAGTCTCAGAAAAATTACAAAGAAGGCTCATGCAATGGAGGAGTCTGGGGCAGCCAAAGGGCACAGTCAATATCAATGTCAGTGTTGAAATTAACGTGGTGGGCAACCAAAAATTCATTCAGTAGGCAACCTCATCATTAGCCCCTGTAACCTAGAGGGTCAGAATGGAACCGGTGTTAAGAGTACAGCATCTAAAATATATTCTATAACAACCCGGATAGGTGGGGTAAAGGGGTAGCAACATGGTATGTAGGACCAAACTACTAAACTGATAAATTGCTGGAATAAGCTGGCAAGCGCTCCTCAAAGTCCTCCTGTTGTCCTGCCTTGTGCCCCTGAGAAGTGTCCTATACACGGCTGCATGCTTTATCAAGGGTCTACGCAGATATGACCACATCACCATGAGCCTCATCAACCTTCACTGGCTTGCACTGCATGCACGAATCACCTTCAAGTCTTGCTGCATCATCTATAAGGCAGTCGCCCTAAAGTCACCCAGCTACCTTGCAGAGAAAATCAGCACCTCCGCAGACAGAGCACCACCAGAAGTCAGGACATGTGCAAACTTGAAATCCACTGCTGTAAAAAGGACAGGACCAGAAAACAAGCCTCCTCTGCCAATCCAAGACTATGGAACCTTCTCCTCGTCAGCATCAGACTCACCCCCCCAGGCTTCTACAATTCAGAAAAGAACTCCAGACCCACCGCTTCAAGGAATAACTCCACCTCAACACCTTGTCCATCACATTCCCCACAGGCAAGCTGACTCGCTAGACACCACCCTAACCTCTGCTCCCCAACACCGGTACAGCTGTACCCCTCCCCTGTGCCCCTCTGTATCCCAACCCCCCACTGTATACCTATTCTGTTGTTATCTCTGAAAAGTGCTCTGTTATGCATCTGTACTGTTTTATACCTCTGTAAAGTGCTCTGTTATATAGCTGTATTGTTTTACACCTCTGTAAAGTGCTCTGTTGCTTCTTGAAGTCAGATCCGTGCTCAATAAGTACCATAACAATAATAATAATAACAATAATAATAATAATAATAATAACAATAATAATAATAAGCGGCTATCAGATGTCAGCATATATACAATCATGCAACATGGGGTGCGATAGTGCACCCATAGGCTACCATCCTCAAAATGTAAATACAAATACAGCAGAGGTCTGAGTGGAGAACCCCGATTGTGTGTCCAGAGCGGACAAAGCTGTGTCAAAATGCCAGGTGAGTACCACATGTCAGAAGCCCCGATAATGTGTAACAGACATGCAACGTTGGATGCAGTGGGCGGACAATTTTGGCTGAGGTGCCTGCCACAGAGGGCCGCATGAAAGAGACCCTGCTGGTATTTCTGGGGCATGAAGTACTAAGCACTTTGCGCTGTGTACAGCATTTTGACAGCTAAGTGTGCCGGGCATAGTAGAGCATGGGAGGATGGACCCTGTTGGTATCTCCAGAGCGTGGGGTGTGAGGCATTGCACCCAGTGTGGGGTGCACTAAAGGGTAAGTGAGCTGTGCATGGTGCAGAGTAGTAGTATGGAAGCTGCTGAGCAAACACATGCCCCGGACCAGTCGTCTTTTTTAGGCCACGGAAAGACATGAGGCTGGCATCCCCCAAGGAGGGGAGGGCAAGATCAATTTCAAGGAAGTTTGAATACCTTCGACACATGGTGATTGAACTATCCCCTTTAGCTATCCCCATTTTGAACTTAGCACATATCTTACTTCCCGAGGCACAGACCAGCATGTTGTCCGAAGGCCTGAATTTCATCAGCTCAAACAGGATCTAAGGGGAGTACTAAGGCCCGAAAGCGGAAAGCCTCAGTAGAACCCCAGGGCCCTATGGAAAGGGCGAAAAAAAAGGCCCCAGAGGTTGCTGACGCTTTTGCAAAGCTCAGAAAAGCATACTTGCAGCGCCAGGCAGTGCCAGACCTCACGACCCCCACCCCAGGATGGAGAGGAGACAGTCGAAGATGATTGGGTTAAGCCCAGCGGGGGAAAGAAAACCCACAAAGAGAAACACCTCGAGGAGAACCAAGAGGACATGTTTGACCCGGACAGCATCCGGAACCCGAGATCATCAGACTGGCAGCCGTCCCCCAGGGTTGCACAGTACATGACCATAAGATTGAGGAAGGCCTTTGATAAAGATGTTAGGCAACGCCTACGAGCAGAATGCCAAGACCAGACCTTCCAGGGAAGGTGGCAGAGACCCCCAAGCTGGATCCCAAGATACTAACTTTTGTATCCAAGACCAGCAAAAACCCCCGGAACGGCATTGACAGATCATGGAAGAGCTGCCAAGAGAAATTGCTAGATCTAGCGGGCCCGCTTGGTAAGATCATGGATTTAGCAGAGAGATCTAAAGATACAGGGGAGGAGGTGGACCCCGACGCCCTGGCGAGCTGGGCACAGAGGGCTGTTTGCTTATTAGGAAATGCCAACTGCACCATCGCCTCAGAAAGGAGAAAAGGCTTGCTGCTGAAAATCGATCCCAAGCTCAGCGATCTCGCTTCTTACGAAGCAGGAGAGGCAGCGCAGGGTTTCCTTTTTGGCGAGTCCTTTGGGAAAGAAATGGGCTGTTTTGTTGGCACATATACTTCATTGGACAAAGCACAAGCTTTGATCCAAAAGATCTTTACAAACAGAGTTTTTGCCGGGACTGGTCGCCCCAGGGGTCGCACGGCTGGTCGGAACCAAGGAGGCAGAAGACCCCCCCAATCCCAGAGCACAATACTCAGAGAATAGACAGCAGGATTGCTTCTTCCCATCCATCAGACGTTTCCCTAGAGGGAAGAGGAAGAAGAACCAGCCGAGGTCAAGGATTCACTCAAGGTGAGAAAGGGACATTACCCTCCGGCAGGAGGGAGGACTGGCAGGTTTTGGCGCATGCTTTCCAGCGATGCTTTGATATTGCAAACCGTAAAGGGTCTGCAGCTGGAATTTATAGAGCCTCCAGTGCAAGTGTGTAGGCCACATCAGCAACACCTAGTAAGTGCAGAGCAGAACTGCTTAGACCATGAGCTGTCGCAGCTCGCCCAGAAGAACGCCATAGAGAGATGCTCAGGGACACCCAGTTTCGTGAGCAACATGTTCCTAGTACACAGGAAAGAGAAGGTCAGACTGGTAATAAACCTGAAGGAACTAAACGGTTGGGTAGTCTACCGTCATTTTAAGATGGAAGGCATCCACCAGCTCTGAGACTCTCTCAGAGAAGGAGACTGGCTGACAAGACTGGACCTGAAGGATGCTTACACGACAGTGCTGGTATTAGTAAAGTACAGAACGTTCCTAGATTTTTGTTGGAAAGGGTAGTATTGGCAATTCAAGACAATGCCCTTCGGTCTTGCCTCAGCTCCCTGGGCTTTTACCAAGCTGATGTAGCCAGTAGCAGCAGCGATCCGAGAGAAGGGCATAAGGTTGATCATATATCTGGACGACCTACTACTGCTAGCCGAAGACCGAGGTTTTAAATGGGTGCAGGATCTGCTCTTGTCCCTGGTATTCCTGGTAAATGTGGAGAAGTCAGACACCACGCCAGCACAGGGACTGGACTTCCTCGAATTTAACCTAGACACCAGGAAGGCCACACTAGAGTTGCCAGCGTGAAAGATACAGGACATCAAAAGAGAAATAAGAGGATGTCTGCAGAAGAAGTTATTTTCTCTCAGGATGCTGGCGAGGATAGTGGGGCTACTAGCAGCCTCCTTTCAAGCCATATTCCCAGGGAGCTTACACTATTGTGAGTTGCAGAGGATGAAGATAAGACACTTGCAGCAAGGCTTAATATATCATCAATTAGTACCTTTGGATCAAGAATCCGTGACAGAACTGGAATGGTAGTTGAAGAATATGGACACCTGGAATGGGCAGGCCATTTTTTCAGATTGACCAGACCTGATCATAAAGTCAGACGCCAGCCGTCTAGGCTGGGTAGCCCGATGAGGGGACCTGCAGACAGGAAGAAAGTGGAGCAAAGAAGAGCTTCATCTGCACATAAATTAGCTGGAACTATTGACAGGATCCTTTGCGATCAAGGCCTTCAAGAAGGGGAGATTTAAATTGTGCGTGTTGCTGAAGATGGACAACATCTCAGCTGTCCGCTACATAAACCACCTAGGCGGTGCGAAGTCCAAGATGTTAGCCAAGCTAGCGAAGGATTTTTGGCATTTTTGCCTATGGCCGGAAACGTCAATGATGGCGGAGTATCTGCCCAGAGAGCTGAACGTAGTGGGGGATTGGAATTCGGGCTACCTCACGGACTCCAGTGATTGGAGGCTGGATCCAACAGTATTTCAGAAGCTGAATCAGAAGTGGGGGTCCACTAAACATAGACCTCTTTGCATCCCGCTTAAACGCGCAAACAGCCGAGTACTTCAGCTGGAGACTAGATCCGGGTGCGCAAGTAACGGACGCCTTCCTGCAAGAATGGAAGAGCGGGGCACACTATGCTTTTCCCCCATTCATGATGCTGAACAGAGTTCTAGGGAGGTGTCGGAGGGAGACAGCAGAGCTACTGTTAGTCGCACTTCTCTGGAAGTCACAAGTATGGTTTCCGACTCTAATGGAGCTATTGGTGGACCTGCCGAGGGTACTGCCAGAAGAAGAGCAACTGCTCACGGGCCCAGTTGGGTCGTATCATCCTCTGAGAGTGAGAGGGACACTCCCGCTCATTGCGTGCAGAATATCATGAGATGATAGCCGCTGCCAGGCATTTCATTGTAAGCTGCAGAGCTTATTGCTTTATCCTGGGCTCCTTGCACTAGAAGGAGCTACGACGCGGCTTGGGCCAAGTGGTCTAGCTGGTGCAAAGGGAGAGGTGTTCATCCCATTTCAGCCCCTGTAGTGGTGATCCTGAACTTCCTAGTGTAATTATTACAAGACAGAAGAGCGTTCCGCACTATAGGAGTGTACAGGTCAGCGATCTTAGCGGGACATTTGCCGATTGAAGGCGTACCAGCGGGAGAGCACCCAGCAGTGGTGAAGCTCATTTGAGGTGCCAGGTTTAAGGTGCCCCCGGAGCCTCGTTATAATACAGTTTGGGACGTGACAGTAGTACCCCAGATTTTAGAAGGCTGGCCGGCAGACAGATACATGTCCCTTAAGCAGCAGACAGGGAAGTTGACAATGCTGTTATGCCTATTATCTTGTAAGCGTGTGTCAGATGTCAAAGCGCTCGAGGTTAATAGGAGATCGTTTGGTCCGGAAGGAGTTACATTCTCGATAGTCAGGAGAACCAAGACGGGAACATCCTCGGTATACTATCCGTATTTTCCAAGCAAGTCTAAATGGTGTGTAGCGAGCTGCATCAAAGAGTATGAGTGTAGGACAGCAGAGTAGAGGGCAGTAGGCACCACGCAATTGCTCATAGTCCGTAGGAAATCTTTTCAGGGTGTATCTACAGCCACCATTGCTAGGTGGGTTAAAGAGATAATGCACACATCGAACATTGATTTGGGGAGGTTCGGAGCACTTTCTGTGCGTGGAGCAATGACATCTAAGGCCTTTACGTCAGTGGTGTCTTTGAGAGAGATTATGCTAGCATCAGATTGGGCTAGTGATCGTACCTTTAAAGAGTTTTACTTTAAGCCAACTGAGAGTCCAGCGGTTGCTGTGTTGGGAAGCTTTGAACAAGCATAATGCTTGCCTCCAGTCTTGTCATAGAATGAAGATCACCCCTGCTAACTGCGCAGGGAGTATTCATTCTATTAAAGACTAGGAGGCGAGCATTAAATCCCCGCCCAAGCATGTATTGCAAATGATATTGTTTTCATATGATAGTTCCAATACATGGACGCCACCCTGATTCTTCTACTTTGTATCATCATTAGGGGAAAAGCAGAAGAACAATTGAGAAGAGAGACTAGCAACATTGGTCGATTGAAGTCGACGTTTCAGTTTGGAGTGCTTTAAGTCTTCACTTCAGTGTGGAGTTTGCAAGTGACAGTTCAGAGCACATAACAGAGAGGAGGAGCTCAGGGACAGGATGTGGTCATAACTGAGCAGGGATGGAGATGGACTACAGAGACTATGGGGATTGTAGTTTTAAATGAGAAAAGTCACTTTGTACATTTTACAGTGTTTTCTTATTGGTTTGTTGAAACTGCTGAGGAGTAGTAATAAAAGAAGTTGAAACATAATGCTTGCCTCCTAGTCTTTAATAGAATTAATACTCCCTGCACAGTTAGCAGGGGTAATCTTCATTGACACTACTCGTGTCTGCCCTGAACAAAGCCGGCTGTTCCCATAAGAACTGTTTACACCGGATTGCCGAAAACCCGAGTTGGCAGTTGTTTTCTTTTCTTGTGAAGGATGAACTTGTTTGTGATATACATTGTTAATGAAAATATGTCGCTAGGTCGTCAATTTAGTCTAACGTCAGATGGGGCACAATTTGAAAAAGTGTGGCGCCAGTTGGGATATATACACTAGCATTGCAATGTGTGCAATTATTTATTGTAATATGATTTACCAGTTTATTTTTCTTTGGTTTCAAACACTACGATGAATTGTGTCTTGAGGTATAGATGATGATGAGTGTCTGAGGTTGACAGTTTGGTGGATGAGTGTATTTTTATTTACGGTTTACACAGGTTTTGTAATATACAGATTTGTATGATCTATTCCAGTCACTCTCTTCTATAAATCTTCTACATGGTTGCGTCCTGTTGCACATTTTGTTTTGCCTTTCTTTATAAGCATTTTGTATATGTTCAAATTGATTTCTATGCATCTTTTACGTGTTCTTCTTTTGTAAATGTAATTAATAAAGTAAACTTGTTCTGTTTAACTTTGTGAGAATTTAGCCAGATTGGTCGTCTCTTACCTATCATCATTGGTATGATCTTTGCAAACATTTATACATTGTGCAATGGGCTCTCCCATTTTTCTTTGTCATTTTGATTATCATTTTTTGTTGTTGTTCTTGCAGTGCTGGAAATGGACAAAATGTACTGGTGGTGCTCCCATCTCCTCCCCTCCACGCGTGCTGGTGTGAGGGATGAAGGATTAGGTGGGAGGAAGTGGATTGTCAGTGGTGTCAGTGGGATTTAGGGGCAGAGCTAGGTGTCAAATAATGTGGGTAACCTGAACAAAGGATGCTGGCTGCTTTACATAAAGGTAAAGTGCATTTTGGGAACATAAGAATGGCCACCTATCTATCAAACATGTCTGTGATAATAATTAAAATGTCAATTCCTTCTAAGCATGCAAATGAACAGTTAGTGTTATGCTCATTACATCTGTCAGAATAGTCACCATAACAGCAAAATGTGTGCATTGCATGAAACATATATACATATTGACAGCGCTTCATTGTTTGAGTTTGGGCTGTGTACTGGTGAGCAAAGGATGACTTTCAGATGCAATTTGTGAAGTCACTGTTCGCATTGAGATTCCCAATGCATGCTGTTCAGAAGAATCTCAGCAGTCAGGGGTAGAGAGCTTGCTCGACTTGGTGGGGTTTGGCTTCTTGGCTATATATAGAACAGCGCACCACCAAGACAATGTTTGCCGGTGCGTAGCTCTGTCTTGTTCCAGCCCAATTCCTGCCCAGCAAAGCAAGCTTCCATTACAGTCAAGTGCTAGCAGCAAAGTGTTATATCCTGCATTGATGACACCAACCAGGAAGCCTTTCACACAAAATGGAAGACATTTGCTGTTGTTGTTCACCTTGTTTTTTGATTTTGGTGGCACACCTACCAAAATATTGCCAACACCATTAATATATAGAAGAAAATGGTGCCAAAAAGCTGACTTTGCGGTTGGCATGACAACTGAAATGCTGTGGCATAATTAACCTATGCACCAAATGTTATTTCTTGCTCTATTAAGCAGCTGCAATCCAATAGTGGGTTCTTAAACACAATTACTTCCAATTAGTAGTGTGACATGTGGACAATTATGACTAAACGTGCAATAATACATAAAACCAATAGGTGTACTTCCCACTTGCACTGTTGCTGCTTTCCCGCCTTGTGGTTTCCCTTCTCCCCCTTTGTGCTGCCCCTACCCTTTGTGCTGTCTTTCCTCCCTTGCCACCATGCACTGTTCCTCAACCCCCCTTGCTCTGTTCCTCCTCTCCCTTGCTCTGTTTCTCCTCCCCCTTGCTCTGTCGTCCCTACCCCCTTGTGCTGTTGTTCCCTCCTCCCTTGCACCCTAGCTCCCTCCCTGCTTATGCTGTAGCTCCCTCCCCCTGAATCTCCTTCTCCCTCCCGTCTTGCTCTATCGCTCCCTCTCCCTTGCTCTGTCATTCCCTTTCTATTGTGCTGTCCCTCCCTCCCCTTGCTCTGTTGCTCCCTCACCCTTGTGCTGTCGCTCTGCCCCCTTGTGCTGTTGTTCCGCCCCCCTTGCATTGTCACTCCATCCCCCTTGCACTGTCGCTCTTTCACCCCATTTGCCCTGTCACTCTTTTACCCCGATGCACAACATTTTATTTCTTTTTCTTACGCTGCTGTAATCCAATAGGGGCTTATTTAACTAATTGCCAATCAGGAGTATGTACCATGTGGACAACTATGACCAAAAGCTGCAATTATACATGCAACCAACAGGTGTACTCCGCACTTGTGCTGTGCTCCTTTCCCCCGTGTGCTGTCCCTTCCCCCCTTTGTGCTGTCCCTCCTCCCTGTTGCGGTGTCCCCCTTACGCTGTCCCTCCTCTCTTGCTTGCACTATCTCTTCTCCCCTTTTACTGTCCCTCCTATCCCTTGCTCTGTTGCTCCATCCCCTTTACGCTGTAGCTCCTTCCTCCATGTGTTGTTGCTCCTTCCCCTCTTGTGCTATCGCTCCTTCCTCCTTGTGATGTCACTGTGACCCCTTGTGCTGTTGCTCCACCCCCTTGCACTGTCGCTCCTCCCTCTTGCACTGTCACTTCTCCCTCTTGCGCTGTCACTTCTTCCACCGTGCGCTGTAGCTCTTTCACCCCATTTGCCCTGTCACTTTTGGCCCCCATTTGCACTGTTGTTCCTTCCTTCAAATGTTGTGCAATGCTCCGTTGTACTGTTCATTGGATTTTTTTATCCTCCCGTGTGTTGGCTTTCATTTCTTATTCCTCCCCCATGGGGCTTTCCTCAACACCTGACGCTGCCCTTCATTTCTTTCCATGCTACTGTCACTCCTCATTCTTTCCCTCCATGCTAAATGTTAAAAGCAATCAACAACTACAAACACCAACATTATTGGCATTGCCAATGCTTTTTTTAAAAAATGCAAACAATTTGGTAACATGTATGCTTACCTAAACCAATGTAGATTGCTTTTCTTTGTTTGTTATGTGCCTTCCATGTTCAAATTGTGCCCACAAATGTGCCCCCTTTCTAATAATGTTATCAAAAGATGCCACTGACATGAACAATTGAAAGAGCAACGCAACAACAGGAATGTTGCTTTCCCACCTTCCCCCCACCTCCCAATGCCCCCACCCCCTTCTTTCACACCCTTCACGCTCTCAAACGGCCTTGCTTCTACCGGCAGTGCGCTACAAAACACAGAAATACACATTTTGTAAAGATATTTGTATATATCTGGGATTTCTTTTTTTGAAAAAGAATAATATATTATCAGCGAATTTATTTTTAGCACATGCCCTGCACAGCAATGCCAGTTTACATTTACATTGTTTGATGCGGGGGGTGGGGGGGGTGGTGTGTGTGTGTGTGTGTGTGTGTGTGTGTGTGTGTGTGTGTGTGTGTGTGTGTGTGTGTGTGTGTGTGTGTGTGTGTGTGTGTGTGTGTGTGTGTGTGTGTGTGTGTGTGTGTGTGTGTGTGTGTGTGTGTGTGTGTGTGTGTGTGTGTGTGTGTGTGTGTGTGTGTGTGCGCGCGTGTGTGTGTGTGTGTGTGTGTGTGTGTGTGTGGGGCGCGGGGTGGAGGGTTTGAGGAGAGGTTATTGTATCATGCATGATATGAATAATCCCAAAAAGGATAATTGCATGATTCTTGCTGATTTGGGGTGGACTGTTAAATTACTCCAAATGGGGTTCACTAAATTAGACTAAGTAGTTGCCACTCAGGCCCCCAGCCCACACATAGATACCCTAAACAAAGAGTGGCAACTTAGTGATATCGGTCAAGAACATGCCCTAATGATAGAAAAGACCTGTTGGAACCGAGATGTTCCACAACCATCAGCCATCAGAGATAGCTAGCTGAAACTAATAAGACTATCTATGACTAAAAGTAATTGTCATACCTACTGACACTTTAAGTGTGTCTGTATAACACGCACACCCTAAAACATTAACTGCATTTGTTGATCTCACGGTAGCTCTGACAATTCATTTTTCACCATGCCAGTATAGACTCCAGATGATCGCTCTAACGCTGATACGTGACAAATCCAGAGACCCAGAGATTGGTATCCTGCAGCCACCACATACCCTCAACTAGGACAGTGAGTTTTGGCAGTTCATGGCAAAATCCCACCAGAAATGAATGAGCTTGAGGTAACTGCATGAAGATTTAATAGCTTGACCAGAAAATGCAGTATTGTATGCTTAATTGTGCCCGCTTCTGGTGAGTGGTGAGGACGTGGCTTCTTTATACCAGCTCGTTCTTTCGAGCTTTGCATCTTTGCAGGGGACCAGGTGAAACAGGACCATGAGCCTACATGAACGCCAGAACCTAACAACACATACTTTCCCACTGACTTCCATTCTAACCACACCCAGTATCAGAACCATCTAATTCTAGACCAACCAACCATAATTTCGATAAAGACATGGGGCCTCATTATGACCCTGCCGGTCTGGAAACAACGGGGGTGGTAAATCTGCCGCCACTGTTGTTTCCGGACTGGCTGATTCCGAGTTCTGTAGGAGGAAATGGAAACACAGGCTCTGTCATAGACAGAACCAGTGTTTCCATTGTCCCCATCCCATGGAGTCCTGGACTCCATGGGAATGGGGATTTACGGAATTCCGCCTCCGGAATTACCGGGTCACTGGGGTTGTAATGCCCCAGTGATTCCGACAATCACGGAGACGGAATGGTATTTAGGGTCCGGCAGCAGCCTGATGGTTTTTCCGGCACAGCTACCACCAGACTTGTAATGAGGCACATGCCTCATTATGGCCCTGCCGGTCCGGAAACAACGGTGGCGGCAAATCCGCCACCACCGTTGTTTCCGGACCGGCTGTTTCCGAGTTCTGCAGGCGGGAAGTGTCACTCCCGGCAGGTCTGTCCTGGCGGAATAATGTCACCCGCCTGCAGGCGGAAATGGAAACACCGGCTCTATCATAGACAGAACCAGTGTTTCCTTTGTCCCCATCCTCATGGTGCCCTATAGGACTCCATGAGAATGGGGATTAACGGAATTCCGCCTCCGGAATTTCTGGGTCTCCGGGGTTGTAATGCCCCAGTGATTCCGTAAATCACAGAGTCGGAATGGTAGTTCGGGTCCGGCGGCAGCCTGACAGTTTTTCTGGCACATCTACCGCCGGACTCGTAATGAGGCCTATGGTTTTTGAATTTGCACAACACTCACAACACTGTGGGTGTGCTGAAATCCTGAACACAAGAATGGTGACTGCATTAATAAAGTTATCTTCCCCTCTCGTTAAATTATGCAAAAATCACAAAATTTAAAAAGTTAAAGACAGGTGTGATGTAGGAAAATGTCTGCACCCAGACCATCCACAACCATAACATTATAAAATGGCCTAGGTACAGAACATTAGCTAGAACCTAACCGCACACTGAAGAAATGTGGACCATACACGGTTCCAAAATGTAATAACTCATGTTAAATAAGAAGATATCAAAATAATCGTAGTAGCAATAAATGAACACACAAAGACATAAACCACACTACGTAGTAGCTAATGCACGGATTGTAACCACAATCTGACATAAATCCAATTGCATATAGACAATACAATCAATTTAAGTACACCAAAAGTAAAGGCACATAGGCAATTCTAGCAAATTGCTCTGACGTGATACAAAAGTAATTTGATGTGTGTGTTACTACATGTTTAGAAAATAGAATTAACTCAAAAGAGGGAAAAGAAAAAGCTATGCATTTTGGGATCCTATTCCCTTCATCAGGGTTGTACCCCTTGTTGAATTTCCTAAAAGAAAAAATAATAAATAGTTACAAATTCAGACACGAATTCTAATGTCAAAATAGCGTCAATATTACACAGACGTAGCCCTCCATTGTGAAGCAATTCTCCTAACCTGATCAACAAAGCGTATTATATTACATCTCCTTCAGAGAATACAACTATCACCAAAGTGAAGCAAAAGAAAGTAATGTAACTTCTGCTCCATCTGGCATGCAGACACTTGTTTGGCAATTTATCTACAAAAATACAAACAGGCATCACTTCCTCAAACAGTACATGCAGAACACTCAAACGAGCCAACACTCATAAGAAAGACATACCTCATAAGGAAGATAGCGGAACTGTCCGGATGCTGCCACCTGAAAGTGCATACACAGGATGCCCACCTCCAGAAATAGTGATGGCCACCCCACGTGACACAGAGGAAGGCAGCTTCAGTGTCCCCCCTCATTATATTCAGAAAACTAAAGTCAGAGCCATCTTGAAAGGATTCCGCTACAGAGTTAAGAATGAGCATGTAGAAAATACTTTAAGGGTAACAACATGTGGTAGAAAGGATGCCTACAAATTACCCAAAACCAGTCATGTGACATTCTGTGTGAAAGGCCAAAAGGTTTCATAAACCTGTGCAAGAAACATGTGAGACCAATGGCATCCTGGATGATATTGGTCTTGTGATTGCACCAAAGTAGTCAACAAAATTGTGATGACTTCATTAAATCCCTCAGAAAATATCATGTTAAAACCGGTATAGTAACATGAATACCAAGCCCATCCAACAATGCTGTGTTAAGATCAATTAGTGCACTACAGTGCAGAGAGAAAAGATATCAAACACACATGTGATTTATGAAAACACAAAATATACACCAAGCTTTTGCTTAAAAAGGAAACATGGTTCAAGAATCCTACCTCAGCATTACAATATCAGCTAATGACTATTACAAGAAGCAAAAGGCTATACTAATAGCAATTAATCCATTACAGTCAATAGTTTACCACTCACCATTTTAGTGATGTTCATCTTTGTTGATCAGTCTAGGAGAACATCTTCCTTAAGGAGATTTAGGTCTATATAATACTGATGCTATTTTGACATTATAATTTGTGTCTGAATTTGTTACTATTTTCTATTTTCTATTTTTCTTGCAGGAAAATCAATATGGTTTGCACCCCTGATCCAGGAACCAAGATACAGAAATGTATAGGGATTTGTTTTACCCTCTTTTGAGTGAATTCTATTTTCTAAACATTTGGTACACATGACAAATTACGTATGTATAGCCTCAGCAATTTACTAACATTGCCTATGTGTTTTTACTTTTAATGTACTTTAAATACTGGAGGTATTATGTCACACTCTGGTTGCACTCTGTGCAATAGCTACTAAGTAATGTGGGTTACGTAATAATATGTTCATTGATTGCTACTATGATTATTTTATATTTGTTTTGATTTAACATGCTTTATTACATTAAGGAACCTGGTATGGTGAACCTTTATACAGTGTGTGGTTCGGTTCTCGGCAATATATGTACCTAGACAATGTTCTGATGTGCTGACATCGTGCACTGGGCTTTGTAGGGGGAAATTAATTAAAATAAAGACCAGCTAAATCAGAGTGTGAGATGCTAATAATAGTGTCTTATTGTATATATGTATTTTGCTAAGCTCTGAATTACCAAATTGCGGAGACCTGTGAAGTGTGGACTGACATTTCTTTCAACAATCTGTTATTTTCTCCAAGTGTTGTGGATCCTATCGAAAGCCTTTACTGAAGAGCAGTTATTGAATTTGCACATGCTATAATATAAGGAAATATACACAAAGAACTGGTCTTCTGTTTTGAACATCACCTCGAAAATGTTGCCTGTAGTTTCAATTGAAGCATTTCATTGTATTTACATTTAAAGAAAATGGCATTTTATTGTATCAGGACTCTAACCCTTACACAGATAAATATCTTAAAATTGACATTGTTTTCAATTCTGTAATTTGCATCTGATTTAAATATGTGGGCTCCGATAAGTGAATGTAAATTGTTTTTCTTTTTCCAAACGATAATAAATCTACTAGGTAAATTATTACTTTCACATGAATACACAAGAAAGAAATTACGTTGATGCAACTGTGAATGAAAAAAGCACACCTTAAATACACCGGAAATAAATGATTGTATATTAGACAGTAAGAATTTGTAAAGGAATTATACACATTAGATGTATCTGCATTGCAAATTGCATAGTCATAAAATTGGTTTTGCTAATGCTTAATGTTCAGTAGGTCAAATGGCAAAGTAACCTCAGTTCATATTGTATTTGAATAACATGTACTGGAGAGCACCTGAAAGTCACGAGACAGTCACCTGGCAGATCAAGGCCATTAATTAATGTGATAGCTTGAACCACATATGCAAAAGAAAAATACTCCCAACAAATACATCTGTACATTCTGATAAAATTCAATTCATGGTCACCCTATCCGGTACATTCTGGGAGGTGGCCACATGGTGGGAAGGCCTGGATTCAGAAACAAGACATCGGTGAAACTTACTTCCATTAGGCTTATAACATTTAACATTAATCTGGCAATTAAGTATATCTGTGCTCGGTTAATGGAGGACTTCACTAAAGGGTCCTGCTAGCTGTTCACATGAATCATTATGCTGACATGAGGCCTCTACATTCAAAATGTATAAGAAATTAAATTGGTCACTATAAATTCAATTTTACCATAAAAAATACTATTTCAATGTGACTCAGGCACAATCTGACTAAGAGAAAAAAGGAAGAGTTCTGAAATTGTGAGTAAGCTTCACGTGAAGCGATCAAGGGCAGCATTTTAAAATATATTCATCATTAAGATAATTAGATCATTTTAATAATTTTCTCAATTTTCATTTCACAAACACCTGCTGCATATGCCTGAATTCTGCATGACCGTGCATACCTATAAATCCATATGTCAAAAATGGGAAACATTACTGTCAGGATTTAAAGCAGAAAATATGAATTTGAGTCAGAATTGTCCAGAGCTACCCTGTCACATGTCTACAATACTGCAGACCTATCAGATAAAGGGGTGGAATCTTTGGATAAAAGCATTATATAAGCATTGTAAATAAATGCATCTCTGGGAGTGTCAACATGTTAAGCAAGCCAATGGGTAGATTTACCCAATCAGAGAGGATGATATATGGCACTCTGTGGGAAAATGTGCAGGGTATATAAGAAGAACCCAATGGAAGTATAATGACAGATTTGGGATTGTGATGTCTGTAGACAGGGGATTTCTGTCAAAATGGGTGAGTGCTGAAGTAGGATATCCTGGGGGATGGGTATGATCCATGTGCCTTTTCCAACAGGAAGTCTGAAGCAGATATGTCCAGGAGTAGAATTGGTTCCCAGAGATGGACAAAGCAGATACTAGAGGCACCTAGCTAGTTGGGGATTATTACCTGGGTGGAAGCTGTCAGTTTCATGCTTGGTCTGTGCTTTACAAGAATAATCCAAAAGTGAGTACAAAATCTACAGTGCAATTAGATATACATCTTCAATAATCATTTCCCTGCTAATTCCCCGGAAAGGGTGGATCTGCAAGGGAGTTTGAGTGCAAATCATACCTTGTCTGTTGATTATATTGAAAGTCAAGTGATAACTGATTTAAACTGGAGCTAAATAGCATTTCTGCTCTGAGGAAGCAGAGTTTTGTTGAACCATAGCTAAGTAAATGCAAACCATTGTTTTCAAAGGGGTAGTCTGAGACTGGGGCTGTGAATTTCTGCATAACACTCCATAGGCTAATGATCTGTGAAAACCATAGTCATTAAAAGGGACATTTTGGGGAATCCTGCATCATTCAAGTGTGTTGAAAGGGATCTTTGCTGGGCCACTTCCTTTTCAAAGAAAAAGAAGTAATTTTAAATGAGCACTTAAATATTTCTCATGTCATAGTAAAAAAGTGATTCAACCCTGTATTAGACAGACCCAATCTGCAAAGTGAAGTCGGGGAGGAGGCTACCTATCATGCTTTCAGAAAAATATGTTCCTACAAGGTGCACATTAACAAATATTCTGTGCTCTTGAAAATGAAAGCACAAGTTTTCTAAACCCAAGCACCCTAGCAAAGTTTGTATTTTATATAGATGCACACAAGAAGCCAGTAGCTCCACATATGGATATGGGAAAACAATACCAATGGAGGAATGTATATGAAGTGTAATGTATAAGTAACACCTCTGTGAAACATTTTTCTGAATGCAACACTTATTAATATTGGAGAATGTTAAGGATTTCAATCAGGCACACACCCGGGTCTCACCTAGCATGTAATGCACAGATGAAATACTTATTTATTATGTCTATAGGTTCAATATTCTGAGTGATATACCACTCATATCACAACCATCTCAAAATACCCCCCAGGTATGTGTATATATATATATATATATATATATATATGAGAAAGAAAGCAGGACCGCATGGTCCTGTCTCTTAGAAAGCTGCACTCCCATCACCAACGAAATCCAAAAAATATCCTGCAGCAATAGCTTGTCCAAAGATCCAAGGGAAGACCAATAACGAACGACTGCACTCCAACAGTTTGCTTTTTTTTTAAAAATTCAAATTTTAATTCAATAAATTTTACAATAAAAAACGGCTTCCCAGTAGCAGGGAGGCTAGCTAACGCGTTTTGCCACACACCTGTGGCTTGTTCACAGTAACTCTGCCCTGTTCAGGGAGTTCTTTTAACCCATGACGCATTAAAAAGCACAGAAAAGGTGACTTACACAGATGCTAATATTTACATTCTGCCATCTTGGAAAGTGCAAAGTGCAAAACATTTCATACTGCCCTCTTGGATAGTATTCATATGGACCTCTATTACAATTTGCAAGAAAATCTCTAACTGATATGAAATATACGTTGGATTACAATTTCATCAAAGAGATATCTTTTCATAATTTAAAATTGCCATGCGGCCAACATGAATAATTCAGGCAATGATATGTACATCATAGTGATGCTACACATTATGGTATAGACATAAATACAATCCTATAACCATTGCATCAAGAAAAAAGGCAATTATGTGACTTTTTGCAGTCCTATATGCAGAAACAGTTTTCTAATAAAGTGCTAGTGCTTAGTGCAAAACCTTCTAGCAGCATAATGCAATGACTATAATGATGTTATGGTCATCAATGAAAGTGCAAGTGCTTAGCTAAAACCAAAATTTCTGCATAGCACCACATTGGTGCAAGCATTATAACAGCAAAATGCGATGACCAAAAATATTTAACATAGTCATCAATTAAAGTGCAAGTGCTTTACTAAAACCAAGTTTCTGCATAACACCATATGGTCCTTAATAGGCTAGAGCTCGACGAACGTCTCATATGGCCACAATTAAGTCACCAAGAGGGATGTATGTTGGCATATGTAATAAATAACATCAAAATATATTTTAATTCAAATATTCAATTGTAGGCTGTGTAGAGAGGTGTCATCTGGGAAAAGAAATATAAGGTTCAGATATGAAACCACCCACAAAAAACCATTACGGGGAGGAAGGCAAAGAAAGGAGAAACCAATTCAGAAAGAGCAAATGGTCAACATGAAGGTTTTAAACACGAACAGGGGGTTTCGCTGCCCTGTAGAGCACAAATCTGATAATAACCGACCAGTGAACCAATTTGATGGCTGGTTTAACCTAGACTACATGGAGAGGAAATGTTCATACTGAGCTCAATGAATCATAGTATGCGGAACAATTATCCTTATCTTAAATTCCCAAAAAGGTATACAGTTCCTCATCCACGTTATGGCCCGTCGGGTTTTTGCTCTCAAAGTCTATGATGTATCCAGTCTCCTCCTGTCGTAGTAGTTTTTCATTATTGCCTCCTCTCGGGCCGCTGGTAAGTTTATGGACACCAAAGAACCTCAGAGTGCTAGGATCTCCATTATGAAACTCCGTAAAGTGTTTGGCCATGGGATATGCCTGGTCCTTATTGACGATTGCTCTGATGTGTTGCAAGATACGTATTTTTATTTTACACTTGGTGCTGCCCATGTACCATTTTAAGCAGGGGCACTTCAGGACACATATCACAAATTCCAATTCACAGGTATTTTTGCTTGTAATCTGTACTTCTGATAGCAGAATTGGATGAGTATAACTCTTGCAGATGGACGCATATTTACATGCTTTACATTTGTGACATTTGTAAAAGCCTTTTTGTCCGCCTGCAAGCCAGTTACTGCTTGTAGATGTCTTTTCAAAAGCCATGTAGCTTTGGACCACTAAATCTTTAACGGCCACACTCTTACGAAAAGTAATGTCTGGTCGTTCATTAAGCAAGTCGCCAAGGTCTTTATCAGCTTTAAGGACCTTCCAATACTTTGTGATGATATTTCTTATGATGGATGAATGGCTTCCGAATGTTAATATTAACCTGGTGGTATCATTACTTGTGCTGTCCCGAAGATTGGATTGAGATGTCGTCAAAAGGGTTTGTCGATCCATATCTCTGGCCTTCAGGTAGGATCTTTCAATCACCTGTTTCAGATACTTCTGTTTCAAAAAGTTCTGAGCCGTGATCTTACTAGCTAAATAAAAGTCTTTGACATCACTGCAATTTCTTCTAATGCAGATGAATTCTCCATACAGAATGCTCCATAGAAGGCTTTTTGGGTGTGCGCTATTTGCGTGGAGTGGGATGTTAGCTCCCGTTGTTTTGCAATGTAATTCACACCCAATTTTTTGATCAGTGATTTTGACCTTCATATCTAAAAAGACGATAGATTGTTTGCTGTGTTGTTTGGTGAATTGCAGATTCAATTCATTAACATTGAGTAGTTTGACAAACTCTTTCCAAGATTGAGCTGTGCCATCCCATACAATGAATAAGTCGTCAATGTAGCGTAACCACAATATAATTTTGTCAGTGAAGGTCTCATTTTCTTCGGCCCATACTACAGTTTTTTCCCATTTCCCCATCAGAAGATTTGCATATGGTGGGGCAAATGTGGTGCCCATTGCGGTGCCCTGGATTTGGCGAAACAGTTCATTGTTGAAGAGGAATACATTATTCTCTAAGCAGAATCTTATCATTTCTAGGATCATAGTAGAATGGTCGAGGTAGTTGAGAGAGCGTGTTTGCAAAAAGGTTTCACACGCTTTGATGCCATCCTCGTGTTGTATGGATGTGTATAATGATACCACATCCATGGTGGCCAGAAGGTATGTAGGTTCCCATGGTAAGTCATCAATTTTGCAGAGCAAATCGGTGGTATCTTTTATGAAGGAGGGCAGGGTGGAAACAAACACACACAGCGTCTCATCCACAAATTTAGACATGTTTTCGAGTAGCGAGCCACACAATGTAACAATTGGTCTAAATATATGGGACAGCAATCACCAATGTGGTGACAAAATAAATCAGAAAATAAGTAAGGCAATTGAATTCACTTTTGAGCAGCACAGAAGATAAAACACAGGGAAAAGACAGTTTTGGGTTGTGAACAGATGGCGCTTAGGTTAGATTTCTCCCTGCAAAGTTCTACACAGATGTAAGTGAGCAACAGGTATTCAGGAATGAACAACAGAATACAGTGTTGGAATATTATCTTCCCCAAACAAGAGAGAAAACGTTTTTGGAACTCTTTTAAAATGACAGGTGAAAATGGCTTTGTGAAACAAGGAAAAATGTGCAAACATGTTTAAATTGATAAGATAAATTCCTATGAGAGCAACACTAAAAAGGTCCTAACAAACATGAGCTACAAGATAAACAACAGAACACACTTTAGATGGAAAAGGACACATGTAAAACATTTGCAAAATGCGAATTAACAGCAAAACTTCACTATGCGATTTTTAATAAAAACGGGTCAAATATACTGTTCTGCAAAGTTGTGGATGTAGCTAAGGGTCTTAGGTTTAAGTTAGAGTTGAAATTAGCTCTCTAGCTATAACACTGAAGACGTTATGTACGTTTTAGTGAGATGCTTTTTGAAAATAGAACAGAGAAAAGCATAATTCAATTTTAAAAAATGACAGATTTGTTTTATTATTATTATTATTTTATTTATTACACTATATGAATGACTATGAAAAAGAGAATGCCACCCGTGAATCTCCACAGTTACGCATGGCCGATTGTAACTCTTCAAGTATAATAGTCTTGTTTCTGTTCTGTATGGGAATTACTTTATTTAATCCAAATCACTAATGGGTTTGAGTTAATGAAACAAATGAGAAAAATCAGGGCAAGAATCATTCTGACAACATTAGGGTTCTGAATTTAAAGAGGGGATGGGTTAAGATTGGGGTACGACGAGGCAAATATATACTATGGGTTACTATGATTCCTGTTTATACTTTCAGTCAACTGTAAATTAAGATTGGACCGTCAGGGTTCTGGTCATCACGGGTCAGGTCTTCCGCCAGCAGGGCACCTTTGGCGGGATGGTCAACTGGGCCGTTCTGGTCTATTGGACTGGCACCTCAACTGGATTTGGATTGGATTGGCCCTTCTGGTCACTGGACATGGTAGATTAGCGTGATGGTGAGTTTCAGCAGACAAGCGTGATGGTAGCAAACCAGAATGGATCAGAATTATTCTTTCCTGAAGTTTAGGATGGTTGGATTTGGGCCTAGCTGAAAAGAGTTGAGCAATTGCTGGGCCTTGATTTTGCAAAGTAGCTGTGCGAAAATCAGGATGTAGTCAGGAATCAGTGTATGTCTGTGTGTGGTGAAGTTCCTATATCATGCCAAGTGACATCACAAAGTTTATGGTAGGGGCAGAATTTCAAACCACACGCCCACGGCTGTGAATGGTCAAAGGCATTTGTCTTGTTCTGGTTGGAAGTCAGAAAAGAGCTGTCATCTTTATGATGTGATTTGGGTACTCCACATTGATTTGAACCACAATTTAACTGTTGCACAAATGCACATTCTATAATTGCGCCCCCTAATAAAATCGGACACATACATTATATATTTTGTGAGTTATCCTTACATCCTATTCCCATCTCTGTGAGAGCTGTCTTTGTCGTTCTGTGGAATTGTGTCCATTTTAATCATAATGGTTTGGCCTAACAATTTCTAATTCAGTACATATCTGGGTGATTACCCCTGGAACATGGGTATACAATATCATATTTGCAACATCAATAGTTTTGCCACAATTAGTGTTTTGGTGTAACTTTGGTTCCTCATGTAGTACAGTGTTCCCTAACGTCCCCACAGAAAAAGCATACAATTAGATTTATAACTACCAATTTTTAGATTTGTCCTCCTTCATGTTGCAAAGTTAAAGTTTTTCAAAACCTAATCACAAATATGCATTTTAAACAACAGATTGTTTTGAGTAGTTTTATTTTTCTCTCCTTTCAACAGACAACAGCTGTCAAATCCCTTTTATCAGGGTGACATGTAGAGGGAAGTTTCCTCCCCTACCCAGAAGAGATCAGTGCTCAGCCTTCCATTGTCCTTGCCTGGGCCCCAGATGAATGTCTAATCAGTTCATTGTTGTCAATATGCGAGAACCTCCAGTATTAATTAAGCCTTCCTGTAGCAGCAAGGGGTCAACATGATGTGTCATCTTTCCCAGGCTGGGCAGTGTCTAATCAGAATTAACTAGTTAACTCAAAACTGGGTTACTTTAAGATGCACCTAAAATCTTTCATTTAAAACATATAAAAATGAACATAGTTTATAGGGGATTTTGACATTTAAAGGAATTAAGCCCTTCACAAAAACATGCTTTTAACAGGCGAATTTTGCAATGTCTTCATCGAAAAAGCACAGTTAAACTGTGTCCTTTACATCAGAGTTTCTTCTTAGCTGCTGTCAGTCAGTGAGGCCCGGCTTTTCTGGCCACACTGGATGATCTCTGATTTCAGTACACTTTTAATTTCAATAGTTCACTTGGAAAATGACTGACTTTAGCGCAAAAACAGCACTTTGAAGGTTGCAATTGGTTGGGGAAGCTGCATTTTAAAAGGCATTTTCGGTTTTTAGCCCACTTCTGTGGCCTTGCTTCATGTGTGTGGCAGGGGTCTGCAGCCTTTTGTGATTATGAGCCATACGCATTTTTGCAGATTTTTGCGCACACAGGGTTTAGCGCATCCATTTTTGGCTGTTTCTTTCCCCATTGGAAAAGGGGTGCAGTGGGGCGCATTGGCATGGGTAAAAATATCCCACAAGAAAAAAAGTTAATTTAACTGTTTTTGATGTGAGGAAGATTCAGACACGCTGCCTGTTTTAGAATAGGTTATAAGCATTTATTGATTTGACCTATAGAAATGATTGTTGTGTATTTTATGACTTAGTGGGAATTTGTCAGGGAGGTAAATGGTTTTCTTTTTGTCGACAAGTTGCCTGTGACTGCATACATTATTGATGACTTCCCCAACAAGTTAGAGGACAACCTTTGGTTTTGATTGCTTAACTTAAATAAAATTACATTTAATTACAATGTACATCCTGTTTGTTGTCCAAAAGTTGTGGGGTGGTATTGTTGCAATATGGCTGGTAGATCAGGGAGCTGTTTTAGCAGAGTTAAACATTGAGTTTATCAAATATCCAACAGCAAATCGAACACCCCTGCAACCATACACACATGTGAATGTATGTAGGCCTACCAGACATTCAGTAATCCACTAAATCACATCTACCTAACTGTTGCACCTAATCCTAATGAACATTGACCCTTGAATGGCTGAACCTAGAAACAGTAGTTTGTAACCATTTGACACTACATTCCTAAATATGAAACTTTTTTTTTTGTATAATTGTTTATGGTCTCCAGTTTCTGTATGACAGACATGAAAAAGAAAACCTTTATAATTTCTTTTACTAAAAAACAATTTCCGAAAGGAAGAAGAAAAAGGAAGAAAAAAGGCAAAATAAAAGCGAGTGAAAGTTCTTGTTTTCCTCAATAGCCAAGATAAACTATTTCCTTACCCCTCTTAAGGAGGGGAAGAATAGTAGCTTTTGTTCCTCTATAACAAGTATAAGGACTGCAAAGAATTCACCAGTGCCGCCGTTAGCTGGGTCTCATGTCCTGTTATTATTCTATGCCAGGTGTTTTCCGATGTCAGCCATTCAGTTCTCTCTATGAATCTTCCTAGTTTTTTCGATTGCAGGTCCCATGTTCCCTTACATTCGATGAGCAGGTGTTTAAGGGGCCGATTCATGGAACAAACGTGCGCCGAAAATCTTCGCGCAAGCATGCGCAAGCGGAAAAAAACAGGCACACGCGCACGCGTGCGATTCATGGAAGTCCCTGCGCGTGTTCACCGCGGGATGTGCGCCAAACCCGTGCATGGCGCACAAGTCACTGCAACATTGCGAAAGGCGTGCGCGACGCGCACAGTGAAAGCGCACAACCTCAGCGCACACACCAGAAAGTGGGCGGGACATGGGGCGTAACGCGCGGAATGGGGAACAACACGCGAAAATAAGGGCGTAACTGGGGATGTACTGCAGGGAAGCAGACGGAACGCCCACACGCACTCGAACCACACGTATTCATGGAATCGAATAGGGCAAAGCCACGCACAGCCAAAGACACGCACAAGCTGAAACACGGCCGCCACACGAAGGCAGGCGGTAGAGTCCCAGCGCATCAAAAAAGTGGCGCGCGGGAAGTTAAATACGCGATTGAGCGGGGTACGTGGATTTCAGGGGTGCGCGAGAAATTCTACACGCGATTGGCCTGGGTACGTGTATTACAGGGGTGCGCAAGAAAATCTACACGCGATTGGCCTGGGTACGTGGATTTCAGGGGTGCGCGAGAAATGCTACACGCGATTGGCCTGGGTACGTGTATTACAGGGGTGCGCGAGAAAATCTACACACGATTGGCCTGGGTACGTGGATTTCAGGGGTGCGCGAGAAAATCTACACACGATTGGCCTGGGTACGTGTATTACAGGGGTGCGCGAGAAATCCTACACGCGATTGGGCCTGTGCGAGTGGGGCAGTGTATTACGTGGGTGTGCGGGAAGTTGAAGAGGTGAATTGCCAGTGTGGTTCCTCCCAGATCTCCCCTCTACCCCCGTCCACGACCTCTGCAGGCAGCCCACACCACAGGGGACTACCCTGCACCCCTGGTCATGTCCCGCAGGCAGCCCATCCACCATGGGCATGCCCCCCAGCCAAGCCACATGTCCCCTTGCGCCCCCACCCCCCAGCACCGTGGGGCACCTGCCAGCAGGCCCCCAACCATGTCCCACTCATGTCCCCTTGCACCCCCACCCCCCAGCACTGTGGGGCACCTGCCAGCAGGCCCCCAACCATGTCCCCTTGCACCCCCACCCCCAGCAGGCCCCCACTCATGTCCCCCTGCACCCCCACCCCCCAGCACTGTGGGGCACCTGCCAGCAGGCCCCCAACCATGTCCCCTTGCACCCCCACCCCCCAGCAGGTCCCCACTCATGTCCCCCTGCACCCCCACCCCCCAGCACTGTGGGGCACCTGCCACCAGGCCCCCACCCATGTCTCCCACCACCCCCACCCCTCCAGTCACCAGGGGCAGCCTCCACAAGGCCCCCACCCATGTCTCCCACCACCCCCACCCCCCAGTCACCAGGGGCAGCCTCCACAAGGCCCCCACCCATGTCTCCCACCACCCCCACCCCCCAGTCACCAGGGGCAGCCTCCATAAGGCCCCCACCCATGTCTCCCACCACCCCCACCCCCCAGTCACCAGGGGCAGCCTCCACAAGGCCCCCACCCATGTCTCCCACCACCCCCACCCCTCCAGTCACCAGGGGCAGCCTCCACCAGGCCCCCAACCATGTCTCCCACCACCCCCACCCCCCAGCAGGCCCCCACTCATGTCCCCTTGCACCCCCACCCCCCAGCACTGTGGGGCACCTGCCAGCAGGCCCCCAACCATGTCCCCTTGCACCCCCACCCCCCAGCAGGCCCCCACTCATGTCCCCCTGCACCCCCACCCCCCAGCACTGTGGGGCACCTGCCAGCAGGCCCCCAACCATGTCCCACTCATGTCCCCTTGCACCCCCACCCCCCAGCAGGCCCCCACTCATGTCCCCTTGCACCCCCACCCCCAGCAGGCCCCCACTCATGTCCCCCTGCACCCCCACCCGCCAGCACTGTGGGGCACCTGCCAGCAGGCCCCCAACCATGTCCCACTCATGTCCCCTTGCACCCCCACCCCCCAGCAGGCCCCCACTCATGTCCCCTTGCACCCCCACCCCCCAGCACTGTGGGGCACCTGCCAGCAGGCCCCCAACCATGTCCCCTTGCACCCCCACCCCCCAGCAGGCCCCCACTCATGTCCCCCTGCACCCCCACCCCCCAGCACTGTGGGGCACCTGCCAGCAGGCCCCCAACCATGTCCCACTCATGTCCCCTTGCACCCCCACCAGGCCCCCACTCATGTCCCCTTGCACCCCCACCCCCCAGCACTGTGGGGCACCTGCCAGCAGGCCCCCAACCATGTCCCCTTGCACCCCCACCCCCCAGCAGGCCCCCACTCATGTCCCCTTGCACCCCCACCCCCCAGCAGGCCCCCACTCATGTTGTCCCCCTGCACCCCCACCCCCCAGCACTGTGGGACACCTGCCAGCAGGCCCCCAACCATGTCCCACTCATGTCCCCTTGCACCCCCACCCCCCAGCAGGCCCCCACTCATGTCCCCCTGCACCCCCACCCCCCAGCACTGTGGGGCACCTGCCAGCAGGCCCCCAACCATGTCCCACTCATGTCCCCTTGCACCCCCACCCCCCAGCAGGCCCCCACTCATGTCCCCTTGCACCCCCACCCCCCAGCACTGTGGGGCACCTGCCAGCAGGACCCCAACCATGTCCCACTCATGTCCCCTTGCACCCCCACCCCCCAGCAGGCCCCCACTCATGTCCCCCTGCACCCCCACCCCCCAGCACTGTGGGGCACCTGCCAGCAGGCCCCCAACCATGTCCCACTCATGTCCCCTTGCACCCCCACCCCCCAGCAGGCCCCCACTCATGTCCCCTTGCACCCCCACCCCCCAGCACTGTGGGGCACCTGCCAGCAGGCCCCCAACCATGTCCCCTTGCACCCCCACCCCCCAGCAGGCCCCCACTCATGTCCCCCTGCACCCCCATCCCCCAGCACTGAGGGGCACCTGCCAGCAGGCCCCCAACCATGTCCCACTCATGTCCCCTTGCACCCCCACCAGGCCCCCACTCATGTCCCCTTGCACCCCCACGCCCCAGCACTGTGGGGCACCTGCCAGCAGGCCCCCAACCATGTCCCCTTGCACCCCCGCCCCCCAGCAGGCCCCCACTCATGTCCCCTTGCACCCCCGCCCCCCAGCAGGCCCCCACTCATGTCCCCCTGCACCCCCACCCCCCAGCACTGTGGGGCACCTGCCAGCAGGCCCCCAACCATGTCCCCTTGCACCCCCACCCCCCAGCAGGCCCCCACTCATGTCCCCCTGCACCCCCACCCCCCAGCACTGTGGGGCACCTGCCAGCAGGCCCCCAACCATGTCCCACTCATGTCCCCTTGCACCCCCACCAGGCCCCCACTCATGTCCCCTTGCACCCCCACCCCCCAGCACTGTGGGGCACCTGCCAGCAGGCCCCCAACCATGTCCCCTTGCACCCCCACCCCCCAGCAGGCCCCCACTCATGTCCCCCTGCACCCCCACCCCCCAGCACTGTGGGGCACCTGCCAGCAGGCCCCCAACCATGTCCCACTCATGTCCCCTTGCACCCCCACCCCCCAGCAGGCCCCCACTCATGTCCCCTTGCACCCCCACCTCCCTGCAGGCCCCCACTCATGTCCCCCTGCCCCCAGGTCCTGACGAAACGCAATCATGGCAGTAATGGGCATCATACCCAGCACAAACACCCAGCCAAGGATTGCATCCACCCACATAGTAGATGCAATTACATGATACAACCCCAATGGCAAGTATGTAAATGAACACATGTCCGTCACACACACATACACAATGGGTGCAAGTGAATGTCAAAACCCATATCATGGCATGCATGAAACCAATGAGAAAATACCACAAATGTAAGTAATAAATATATGTATTAAAGATGAAAATGAAGTAAAGAAATAAAACACACAACAATGGGGATGACAAAACAAATGGTCCATGTCCGAGAACTAATAGAAAAAATCAAAAAACAAAGGAATCCAAAAACTAGTGTAGTCCAAAGCAAAATAATGGGGGAAAAAATAAGGAAAAACCATTGCCTCATGGTGAACACAAATATAAATCCAACAAATGTTTTCCAAACATCAAACTATGTACAAGAATATCCCAGGAGCCCAACACCATAAAAGAAACCTACTACTACTAACTAATAATAAAAATATATACAGAAAAGTGGCCATTGTCCGAGCGGTCCAAAAAAAACTTAAAAAATAAAGGAAACCTAACACTAACTAACTAAAGAACTATATACAATGGCAGCGGGCAAGTCCTGCGGCTCACTCTGTGATGTTGCCGGCCAGGGCATCATCGAACTCCATGTCGATGTCCCGGAGGCGGGACTCTGTCCTGGCCCCGAGGTCTCGCAGGGACAACCCCGTGTCCACCTCAAACTCCCTGCGAGCTTCCTCGAGGCACTCAGCCCGCCTCAACGCCCGACGCATGGAGAACTCCGCCCTGACCATGGTGAGCCGCTCCTCTTCCGCCCGCTGCCGCTCCTCACCTATCCGCTGGACCAACTGCTCCCACACGGAAGACACTGCCATCCCAGGGTTCTCCTGTCCTCCCGCTGATGCCTGCCCCTCTGATCTTGATGGCCCCGAGCCATGATGCCTCCCACGTCGAGCCTGCTGCTGCCTCCGACGCCACTGCCTCTGCCAGCACGACGGCATCCAGGCTGATGGAATCCACCGATGCCGTTGTGCACGTGCCCTGCCAGATGATGCCGGCACATCCTCCATCTGCAGGGGGACAGTTGCTGGTGTGTCCACCCCTGCTGGACCTTCGACTTCCGACTGTGGCAGGGATGGGGTCCCCACCGAGCTGGCTGCGTTGGTCGGGGCAGGTCCACAGGGAGCCCTGGTGGCACCTGGGCCGGAAGACGGCATGGAGCACGACTGGCGCATAGCCTCCACAGAGGAGGAGAGGGTCGCCAGAAGGCCACACACATGTAGGAAACCCCCGACCATGGCGGCTCCCAAATGGTTCACGTACGCACGGTGCTCTTCGTGATGATGTGCATGCTCCTCCCGGGAAGCATGCACCTCATCACGAATGCCAGCCGTGCGCAACGCGACACCAATTAGGACCCTCTCCACACGGCCAGGGGTCCCCTCGTCCGCAGGTAGAGGAGTGTCAGATGACATGGACATCTCCCCTACCTGCGGACAGGCCTGGGATGGGGCATCCCTGCTGGTGCATGGTGGTGCAGTCACAGTGTCAGGGACAGTGACATGCACAGGCACCTCCACGGCGACCTGTGCTGCCTCCTGCCCCTGGCCCTGGACTGCACCACTTGCACCAGCGGGGATGCCCCCACCAGGCCCCATGTGTGGCTCAGTAGCGGCCTCCTCCCCCTCTGTGGAAACCACCAACCTGGATGTCTCCACGCCGTCTTCCGCCGGTGCAAGCCCCTGTGGGGGCTCACCCACCCCTTCCGCTGCAGCTGTGGTGGCATCCCCGCCGCTCTGCTCCACAGCGCCTTCTCCGCCCTCTTCTTCACTTGCCACTGTGTAGAGGGAGACATAGAACACAAGCATCAGGGTACTGTACAATAGTCCCCTAGACAGGAAACAACAGCAGATGAGTGGCACTGTCATACATCACTTCCATCATGTCCCTCCACAACACATGGGTCAGTGCAGGCAAAACACATACAGTTACAGGCATGGCGCATGCCATGGACATTGGCATACATGACCAAGGGACTCATGATTCATACAATGTTGGTTTTAAACTCACATGCATCATGGGTCTTGCCATCACATGCACACACCTCACCGTAGTTCCATCCATCTGGCCTCGTACACCACAGACGCAGTGGATACAAGGATGACTAGGCTGCATCAGTGAATCTGAACATTGTCACAGACATGTGTCATGCATCCATGGCAGTTACAAGTCACAGACACGCAGGTCAGACACACACACATGGACACCATACGTGTACATGGGACCAGCACCCATCCCTCACCCCCACCCATGTCCAGGAACAGAGACTGCCATGCTTCCATGTGTCCATTCCGCACAGAGCCCCCCATGTTGCAATAGAACACATGCACCAACCATGTGGTTCACACATCACTGTACTCACATGCCTGACCATGATGTCCCTGCACACACACATACGTACATGGCCTATGTCACACATACACGCAGGTATCAGACAACCAGCACACTGCAACATGCCCTGTCTCACACAGTAATGCTTGGCCACTTACCGGCCAACTTAAGATGGGTCTGCCTCCGAAGGATCTGGGCATGGAGCGCTGGGTCTACGCGTTCCAGGACCCTCATCTGGATGTCACTCAGGCGTGCCCGGCCCCCCTCCGCGAGGCGCCGGGCCTTATTGAGGGTCCTGGACCTCAAGTCCTCCCAGCGCTTCTTGATGTGCTTGATGTCGCGGGTTGCCACCCCCTCTGCGTTGATGGCAACCACTACATCGTCCCAGATCCTCTCCCGCCCTTCCTTGTTGGCGTGTGGTATTCCGAAGAGGGCATCATAATGCCCCAGGACATGCTCCACCAGGACACCAACTTCCTTCTCACTGAAGCTGGTGGCCCTCTGCCTCTCTGGCTGGGGGTCGCCACTGGTCTCAGATGGTGCTTGCCCCGACATGGCGACCCCCGAGGCAGGAGTGGGTGGGCAACTGGGTCCTGGGGCTGGGCTGTGGAGCGATGGTATCCCAGTCGGGAGTCTACTGTTCCAGCAGGGGTGGACACAGCAACTGGACCCCTGCAGATGGCTGATGTGCAGGCACCAAATGGCAGGGCACAGTGGCAGCAGGCAGGCAGGCAGGCAGGCAGCAGCAGATGGCACGTGGGAGGCTGCTCGGGGCACTGGGGGGCAGTGATTCGGCCTTCTGGGCAGGAGCGTGGTCTTCCGTGTGTATTCGCGTGGCCAGCTTGATACGGAGTGATTTGGCACGTGAAAAATCTGCACGTCAGCGTGTAATTCGAGGAAAGGCCCGTAGCGCGTAAGCGCGTCTGCACGCATACGCATTTTCATTGGACCAAAGGCCCTCAGCGCGTGAGCGCGTCTGTGACGTGTCGTGCGAGGGTGTATCCCTCATTGCACGTGATGACAGAACACACGTGGATTTCAACCAATCGCGTGTGAAAGTTCACGGCACCCCGGAACACACATACCCAGGCTAATCGCGTGTGGAACTACCCGCGCACCCGGAAACACACGTACCCTGGCTAATCGTGTGTGGAACTACCCGCACACCCGGAAAAACACGTACCCAGGCTAATCGTGTGTGGAACTACCCGCGCACCCGGAAACACACGTACCCATGCTAATCGCGTGTGGAACTACCCGCGCACCCGGAAACACACGTACCCAGGCTAATCGCGTGTGGAATTACCCGCGCACCCGGAAACACACGTACCCAGGCCAATCGCGTGTACGCTCGCTCCCCTCCGATCACACGCGATGACACCCGAATACAGGAAAAACGTGCACGGCAAAAGACGTGCACAGGCGTCAACGAGTCCGCCCACACGGAGGCGTCCCGCGGACAGCATAAAAGTGCGCGCAAACAACAAACGCGTATATACAGCGACGATGAATGCCCCATTTGTTGCTGCACTGATAGTGGGACACCGCAGGAGGAGGAGAATAGCCAGGGCACGCATTTTTGCACCACGGACAAGCCTTTTTGGGATGCCTGACGACCAGGTCTACGGCAGGTATAGGTTTCCACCCCATATCATCCTAGACCTGGTCAGGGAGTGGGAAGATGACCTCACATCCCCCACCCTTTGCTCCCAAGCATTGAGCCCCTTGGAGAAGCTGCTCAATGTCTTGCATTTTTTGGCCACTGGGTTGTTTCAGCGGACCACTGCCATAGTGGGGGGGGGTCTCACAGGCCGCGCAGTCACGCTGCCTACACCAGGTACTGGCAATCATGACAGCGCGCCCCTCAGTCCGCAGGCACATATACATGCCCAGAACACCCGCAGAAAGGCAGGCCGTTGTCCTGGATTTTTTCAGGGTGGCACACTTCCCCAAAGTGCTCGGTGCCATAGATTGCACCCATGTGGCCCTACGTCCACCTAGGGCCACTGAGCACATCTACCGAAACCGCAAGCACTGGCATTCCATCAATGTACAGGTGGTATGCGATGCAAAGGGAATCATCACCTCTGTCTATGCAAACTACCCTGGCTCCACCCATGACAGTTTCATATACAGAATGTCCGCCCTGAGCCGGGCCCTGGAAGCTGGGCAGCATGGCGACACATGGCTCCTAGGTCAGTACAAATGCCCTTGCACATGCATGCAAGTCACACACAGACAAATATCCCAACCCTAATAATCTCAATTATTATCACCTCCCCAGGGGACAGTGCCTACCCTCTGAGCAACCACATGATGACGCCAATCCGGAACCCCACCACACCACCCCAGGTGAGATACAACGCCGCCCATATTGCAACCAGGGGCATAGTAGAGCGCACATTCGGAGTGCTCAAGTCACGTTTCCGCTCCCTTGACCGCTCTGGTGGGCAACTACTCTATGCACCACCAGTAGTGTGCAGGATCATTGTGGCAGCATGTGTCCTGCACAATGTTGCAACACGGCAGGGCGTCCCGGTGGACATGGTGGTGCCCCCACATCCCCAACCACAGGCACAGGCGCTGCCCATGGGAGGGGACAGGGCACGTGGCGAGGAAGCCCGGACCCAGCTTGTGGCCACATTTTTCACCTAAACTCCCACCCCTGCGGAGTGCACACAGGCCTGGCACATACCAGGTGACAATCGATGATGACAAAGTGACAGTCAACTGTCACAACCCTACCACCCTGAGATAGTTGCCATGGAAGTGCCACATCGTCTGCATCCCTAGCTACTTAAACACAAGCAATCCTGTGCAACCAAAATGCACACATATGACATGTGACATGACATGGGCCATACACAAGTATTCCAAAGCGCAATGAGGCAGGGGGGGGGGACAAGGGAACACAGAGAACGGTACTACTAGGCCAGGTGTCATTGAGATTGTGCAAGTGCAGGGGTAGGGGGAAGGGAAAAGTGCAAGGGGAAGGGTGGGGGGGAGTCCAGTACAGGGGAAGTAGGCCAAAAAAATAATACATAGGTCGCCTGGTGGCAACTGCAAAGGTAAGTGCAGACAAGTGCTGGGAAGGGAGGGCTGTAGGGATAGAGAGACAGTACTGCAGTGCAGGGGTTGCCAGGGTGGCAGTGCAAGTGGACAGTGGCTGGGCTAGGGACCGAGGTTGGTGAGAGTGTCCCAGTAGCAGCTCCTGTGCAGTTCCAGTGAAGAATTCTGCAAGGGAGAGACAGAGAGTAAGCAGAAGCAAAGAGGAAGGTCTTGAGGTGCTTCCAGAACTGGAGATGGTTCCCCTCAAGTTCAAGTCAGGCAGGAAGTCTGTTCCAGGGGGAGGGCCCTGCTGCGGAGAGAAACCTACCCCCAGCTAGTTGCTCTGAGAAGCGGATGACCTGGACATGCAAGGTGTGCATCACACACACCTGCAAAACAGGCCATGGCCGTCACTGTCATGTCAGTCAAACCCTCCCAAACATCAACATGATATGGCAAGCAATACCCATACACTGACGCAGTAACAATAAGGTACACATTGCCATGTCCTAAATGTACAGTGGCATCGGACAATGATGCCTGACCCGGAATCAGATGAAATGACAGACCAACAAAATGTCTCACACAAAATAAGTTGTTTCCAAATGCATTGCAACAGTCGTAGACGTAACATCACAATGAATGCCTGTCTATATGCACATTATGCATTGCAAAATCAACACTGCAGCTCATGTGTGCAGTGTCCCACTCCTGCATCACACTGCTCAGTGCACAGCACAGTGAACAGCCATTGCGTGTGATGCACACCCTGAGCATCACATCTAAGTGACAGACTACATCAAACATCAAATTAGGCATGTACTGGAACCATAATCGGTCACAGAACATGTGCTGCCGGGACACAGTGGGCACCAGAAGGCAAACAGTGTACACGTGGATATGCAAGGGTGGGAGTACATGGAGTGCATTCGAGTGCAAGTGTGTGGTTCTGCAGGGACATGCACTCCACATATGCATGTGCACTCAAGTGACCATCAGTGTTCCCTACAAATCACATGTGAACATCCACCATGTGTACACCCCAGCATGTCAAACCACAACTATACCCTCGCACCTGAAAGGAAAACACAACACATGAACAGACATTGATCAGCAGAGCACAACATGCACATAGGACAACAACATTACAATGTCAGAGTTCCCATCACACTGCAGGGCAATGCAACTATCAACAACAACCCCCCCCTCCCGCGCAAATGACCATGACCCACTGAACAACTGCACCTGGGTCATGGAGCCTCCAACCCTCATTTCCACCTGGCCACAGGATCACCTTTACCCTTCGTGTCCATCTCCCACCTTGTGTGTAAAAAGATGCCTGAACCCTCAGAATCCACACTCATTTCCAAAATCCCAAAATCCAAGGCATGAAAACGAACCCAAACACCCTCCAGTAGATGACTTGACGTAGCAGTACCTCACAAACGCCAAGTACTACCACAATGATGCAACAACCAAGGTAGCACAGCAGAACAATGTCACGACAGGATGTGAGACATGTGTGGTACATGACATAGGATGATGCACCATGAATGGATGTGTACTGTCACAGGTCCCCTGTACAGGCGCGGGAGTCTCATGAAACAACCACCCACACCATGTCCCGGGTGCCTGCAAGGTCAAACTCACACAGGCCCCTGAGATCATGGTGGGGAATGAGGTTCAGGGATATGCAGTCGAGACAGGTGTAGACACACCGGATGACTGGAATGAGTGGCAGGTGAGGGGAGGAGGAATGACACATGAAACTAGGGAATGCACGAAAATGTACAACCTGCATGAACACATACACAATCCAAACAAACTTGGACATCATTGTCATGGCCTTCTGTAGTCCAGGCTCAGGAGTGGTACGAACCAACCACCCCCTCTAGGGTTTTGGCGTCTGCAAGTTCGGGGCTTACACAGGCATCCGCAACCCCAGTGGGGAAAGAGGGTCAGGGAACGTTGCTTGGATAGGCACGGGAAGCAGGAACACCGGGTAGAGGGTACAGGTTTCATAATTGCATAGGATCACGGGTGATTAGGGAAAAAAACATACCAAATAGGACCACACATACATCCATGCATCAGTACACTCCCCAGCAAGCCTATGCAGGGCAGTTTGTAAGGAAAACAACAAGACACTTAGCTCTGGTTTTGAGTGCTGGCCTCCTGCCTGCGCACTCTCAGGGCCGGTTACAGGAGCACTGCAATGCTGCAAAGAGAGACACAGTCAACAGCCTGTATGTGCCAATTACACGAAAACACAACACAAAACATGCCCCATAGCAACAAACTACTCTACAAACAGACAATCAGTGCTCGATGCTTCGTACCCATATATAACATCACCCCTGTGACGGGTCATACACAGTCAATGCAGTAAGTCAGGCGCCGGTGGGTGCGTGGCAAATGGAACACCAATGTGTCACAATTCACACAACATGCAATGTTCCCTGGGTAAGCAGACAGACCCATATGGCAAGCCATGACTACAGAGCAAGTTGCGTACCACCATGACCAAAAGAAAGTTGGCAGTGCATTTATCATGAAGTATGTGGAATAGACATGCACTGCACCCAAGTATGTCCCTTGCTGTATGTCCCTGTGAGCTGCCCCTTTCCATGTCTCGGAAGGCTACATGGTTGATACAAGTGCCTCAATGAACCTTGGTGTACCGCAGGGTATGTGCCACTGCTCCTGCATGTGTCCCAGACAACCCTACTATCAACAGCTATCAGTCCACAAACACATCTGAGCTGCATTGTGTGCTTCAACACCAATATTCGTCTAAGCTCACCCTCAGTGCTGTGACTAAGCCTGCATGTGCAAATCGCCTGGTGCAAGCTTTGCTGTGTCGTGGCCCCCCTGTGATGCTCTCCTTGCCTGGAGTTCCTTGGAACATGTCAGCAGTTCTAGGATGTGGGTCTGCAATCACTGTGGCTCTGCTCGTGCACACATGTGCATGTGGGCACCAACAAACGGGTCAGGAATTCCGTCGTCCAATGGGCCATGTCTGCTGGCAAAGGTGCTCTGGTGCCTCATCCCCCTGCAGAAAGTGCATGAAACAAATGATTAATGCATCAAAGTGATCTGTGTGTGTCTCATCAGGCATCTCATTACTTGACCATGTCAGAGAGTCACATCACAAATCACACCATCAGTCCGTCTTTGACTTCCAAAGTTTGGAACACTATCTACAGCATGAATTGCAACAGGCACGTGTACAGGAAAGATATGAGACATAATACACAATGCATAGCAATCAATGTCCACATTAATCATGACACACCCCATCTAGCAAAAGCTGAACAGTGGACAATTACACCTAAATCATCCCCACTAGGGGTGTCAACACAAGTCACAAAGCACCAGACATGCCACAGATATGACAGTCCAAAGCCCTTGTAAAATTCTGTAACACCGAACCATCCTTGCGAGCCCATGGATAAGGGAGGCAGTTGTGGCATATGTGAGCCAAGGAACCCAAGCAGCAAACACATACACAAGACAACCATGAAGGGCCCAGCTGGAACAGACAGTGGATGCCTTCAAAAACCACAAGGCACCGCACTGTCACATGAAAGCACAATAGACTACACATTTTAAACTAACTCAACTATTAACTAATTACACTAACTATGGAAAACCTACATTACCTATTTAAACTAACTATCAAACAGAAACTTAACTAACTAAACTAAAAGAAAAATCAAAAATGGCCACATACGACCCGGGGGGGAGGGGAGGCACCCAGGAGGGGGGAGGTACAGGGTGCTGCTCAACATCCACATGCGATGACGCTGAGCCAAAAAAAAATACCTCCATGGGCTCAACGCCTGCACAGCACGACCTATGTGGGAGATAGATGGTCGTCCGAGTCTGGCTCATCCTGGAAAGGAGGACGTGGCACAGTAGCCTGGCCACGCCTAGCCGCAGCTTGCCCCTCGTCGGCAGCAAGTCTGCCGGACAGGTGAGCCTGGTTCTGTGTGGCGATGTTACATAGGTCTGCATGCAGAACCTCACGTGATACACGTGCTTCCTCTTGCAAGGTAGCACGTGTAACACGGAGTTCCTCCTGCAAGGCCTGGCTGGACAACCGCTGCACCTCCCGGCAAGCCTGTAGCTCAGCCGAGATGGTGCGCTCAAGCTGTGCAAACCTCTCCTCTGCCTGCTGCCTCTGGGACATCATAAGGACACCCAGAGTGGATCTGAGGGAGGCATACTCCTCCCTCAGGGCATCCATGTGTGCCTCTGCGTGAGCAGCAATTGCTTGACGCAGAGACGACATTTCAGCCTGGCGTGCCCTGTCTGAGGCCGCCATGCCCAGCCTGAGCGAGCGGGCCGTGGACCGTGCCGCCTGCTGCTGGAGAAGCACCTGCCTAGCAGGGGGGAGCACAGATCGGGCCACACGCTCCATGCTGTCAGCGATGTTCTCCATTGCTGCCCCCTGCCGTTCGGAATTGGCAGTCATGTCTTGCTCCCACTCAGTATACAGTGGTTGCGCGCGGCGACCGCGTTGCCGGGATTGACCCCTGCGGGACCCAAGCCCTGCGGGACCCAAGGACCGGAGGTCCTCGCTGTGTTGGCACCGCCTGCGGCTGCACGACTACATGCCCCCGTCGACGTGATGTCCCAGGCACATCAGTGACTGGTGTGGAGGGTGACCCTGCGTCCTGATCCACCACGGGCGGAGGAACCAAGACTGTCTGATCCCTCAGTGCAGGTGTCGCAGACAGAGGAGTGTCCACATCAGAATCACTCACCCCTGACACATGGACTTGATGCTCATCCAACTCAACATGGACGTCAGAGTCGTCATCAAGTCAGGACTCATAGGCAGCCAGAGACAGGATGGACTGCAGCACTTGGGGGTTTTCGTGGCCTACCACCCCACGACCCCCACTAGTGCCGGGTTGATGTGGTCTTACCAACCCTGTGTCTGGCATGACAACACCATCCTCTGCATCCATTGCATCATCACCTGAAAAATAGAGAGGAAAAGGTCACTACACATGTCAGAAGCACACAACACACACACACACCGACAGCAAAGGCATCCGGCAGACATGTGACACACAACATATGACCTGGCATGCATGCTGGGTCAACTTTGAATAGCCACTGTGATCAGACCTGTTGAAAGGTGGCAGTTTGCATGGAAGTGGGTCTATGCAGTGCTGAAAATGTGTACGCCACTCACTACCTACATGTACAAGCACTCCATGGTGTGTGCCAGGAAATGTGAAGGCAGTGCAATGTCAAATTCAGACATCACGTGCATTGTGTATTCAATGTGTACCATGTCTAGCAGCCAAGCACCCCTCCACCCCAGTACCAAAGCAGGGATGCCTAGCATGGTATCAAAAGGCTGCCCATACACCTGTGTATTGACAAGCAGTGTTGACTGGCATCAACAGCTTAATGTGATTCAACTTAATGGAAGAACTTTTTTGGTTGGGGATGTTGAAGTGTACACTCGCGACCTGTAATGATGAGGCTAATGATATCTTCCCGATGTCGTGTTAGACTTAATTTTTCTTGTTAAATTGATTAATTGTCGCAGGGGTGTAAGTCCACACGGAGAGTTCCTCGACTCCGTTTGCAAACCCGGATTTGAAAAAGGCGCATGAGCCGAAACACGTGTCATCCATTAAAGGGCGAATAAGAAAACAAATAAATCAAGAGTTATTTGTATAAAGAAATTTTGGCTCTGGAAATTTATTTGACTGTCATAAGAATGTGGCGCAAAGGAGTGTAGGCACAAACCAACTACTGTTTAATGTGATTCAAATTACAACACTGCAAATGATGCTGGGACAGTGGGCAGGACACATGATGGAAGATCCGGAGGCCAGCCACGTGTGAAGAAGACACGACAAGAGTTGGACAGAGTGATTGGCCATTGAACAGGCTGAGGCCTGTGAGCCACACAGATTGTCATTGCCTAAACATGTGTGCAACGCAGGACTGAGCCACAGTTGACATGGGAAGGCCGATAATATGGCAGGCAATGTATGTAACCAAGGACTCATATTACAGTGATCATCCAGTCAAGGACACATAGGGGCATGCGTGCAATGCACATGGAGCATGAATGGGCACTCATGTCCCTGCGGGACATCTGACCCATGCACAGTACAAGTGGGATACCCTGCATCGAGTACTAAGGCTGTACCACACGGCACATGTCTGGCAGTTTCTAAGCTGGAAGTTAGCATCTACACAGGACACATGAACAAGAAACTACACATTGGCAAGAATGTAGCAGACCAGTGCAAAGGTGGAACTGGGGTGCAGAGTGGCGGAGGAGGGGCAAGGAGCATGCCCACATGGAGTCCCGCATGCAGGCAGAGGAGACATGCATGACGGTAGCATTGCATTACTTACACATCAGAACCATGTACACGTCACATGTAGCAGCAATCATGCACAACACATCCCACAAGTGAAACACACACGTCCTCAACAACTACGCATCAACACTCACTGGACTGGGCATCAAAGTCCAGCATCTCTCCCACACCTTCGACCAATTCTGGTGGTATGAACTCCGCAACGAGAGCCTCATGCGGAGTGAGTTCTTCCTCCTCTGGTGCAGGCCCACCGCCAGTCACCAGAGTCAAGTTGTAATTTGAGGCACGCTTAGCCTTAGTGCTGCGCTTGATGTCATTCCAGCGCTTTTTGCACTCCTGCGCCGTGCGCACCTCATGGCCGAATGAACTGACATGTTCCGCAACATGCTTCCAGTGGGTGTCATGTTGGGCAGCCGTAGTCTGACTATTGGCACCCACTAGCATGTCACGGCTGTGTCCCCGCACGTAGTCCACGAGGAAGTCCAGTTCCTGTTTACAGAAAGGCTTCTTCCTCGACGTGCAGGAGGTCGTGGCTGTGTGTGGGGTCCCAGCCTGTGCTGCAGGTGCAACCTTCCTCCTCTTGGACTGTGGCGCAGACCCTGGCTGGCTAATGCCGCCCTGACCAGTATGGCCAGTGGGTTCGGTGGATTGAGCCGAGGGAGTGGCAGGTGGAGGGATGACCAAAGGCCTGACTTGTGTCAGTGGCAGCTGGGTGCCCACTAATGGACCCTGCGCAGCAACATCAGCTGTGGCAGGGTCATTGACCGCAACGGTCCTGGTTGGCAGACTCACAACCGGGGTGCTGTTGGGTGCATCTGCCCCTGCACTTGCCAACACCCGGCTGTTCGGGGCAGCAGATGACATGACTGCCCCAGGGACACGTGTCTTGGTCTGAGCAGCCCGGCGTGCCCCTATGGTTTCCCCCCTGGCCTGTTGGAGATCTACCAAGGGCTCTTCAAGTGCCAACGCAGCCTGCGCTGGCAGACCCTGAGCCTGGGTGGCGGTGTCCACAGCTGCACCTGCAGCTACCGCTACCCTTGGGCCCGTGGCAGTCGATGGAACGGACTGCTGGGTCATACGGGTGCCAGTGCCAGATGCAGGAGCTGCATCCCCCGGAACCACAGGGGGTGGTGGCATGGCTGCACCAACACATGGCACAACATTGTGCTCAAGTGGCGCACCCCTGCCTCTTCCCCCTCTGTGGCTGCCCTGGACACCCTGGAGTCCCCCTACTCCCTGGTCATCACGGCCATGTCCCCGACCACACCCGCCACGAGGAGTACGCCCAGCTGAGGCGCCCCTCACCTTTGGTGGCCTCCCAACCATGGCACAGATGTAATAGTGCTGGCACAGATGGAGTGGTGCCAATGGGAGGTGTACACCACAATTGACCTGGGCAATTGGGGTGAAGGGGGTGGGAAGCAAGATGTTAACAGCCCCCCTGCACCTGCAAGGCTGTATGTGACCCCGGTGATGTGGTGACGGGTCACGCAACGCTCAGGCACCCCAAAACTGCAGTAAAACCGTGCACGCAACCCTGCAGCCTACGTGCGTGGATTTGACCTCCCGCAGTACGCGGTGGCACCCAGTAACACGAATAACGCGTACGCGTGGGACACGCAGGCTACGATGACATCGAAAATGGGTGCAATACACAGGGGCACCCGCAGTGGGAAAAGGAGCGTTTGCGACTCACCGTCTGACTAGCGCGATGCAGAAAAACACGCGTAGCCAATACCCCCGCCAAAAGAAGAGATACGTCCTTGAGAGCTGTGAAGTAGATGGCGCGCGAAACAACTGGAAGCAGCAACACACGTCAGTCTCCACGGAAGGCACGTACAGCGAACTGCTGGGCCCGCTCACCTTTAACCCGTGCTGAGGGAAACGCACGCGCGCGTCACGTCACATGCGGACGTGCAGTTTTTCACGCGCGATTACGCGCATTACACGCGGACGTGCAGTTTTTCACGCGCGATTACGCGCATTACACGCGGACGTGCAGTTTTCCACACGCGATTAGCCTGGGTACGTGTGTTTCCGGGTGCGCGGGTAGTTCCACACGCGATTAGCCTGGGTACGTGTGTTTCCGGGTGCGCGGGTAGTTCCACACGCGATTAGCCTGGGTACGTGTTTTTCCGGGTGTGCGGGTAGTTCCACACGCGATTAGCCTGGGTACGTGTGTTTCCGGGTGCGCGGGTAGTTCCACACGCGATTAGCCTGGGTACGTGTGTTCCGGGGTGCCGTGAACTTTCACACGCGATTGGTTGAAATCCACGTGTGTTCTGTCATCACGTGCAATGAGGGATACACCCTCGCACGACACGTCACAGACGCGCTCACGCGCTGAGGGCCTTTGGTCCAATGAAAATGCGTATGTGTGCAGACGCGCTTACGCGCTACGGGCCTTTCCTCGAATTACACGCTGACGTGCAGATTTTTCACGTGCCAAATCACTCCGTATCAAGCTGGCCACGCGAATACACACGGAAGACCACGCTCCTGCCCAGAAGGCCGAATCACTGCCCCCCAGTGCCCCGAGCAGCCTCCCACGTGCCATCTGCTGCTGCCTACCTGCCTGCCTGCCTGCCTGCCTGCTGCCACCGTGCCCTGCCATTTGGTGCCTGCACATCAGCCATCTGCAGGGGTCCAGTTGCTGTGTCCACCCCTGCTGGAACAGTAGACTCCCGACTGGGATACCATCGCTCCACAGCCCAGCCCCAGGATCCAGTTGCCCACCCACGCCTGCCTCGGGGGTCGCCATGTCGGGGCAAGCACCATCTGAGACCAGTGGCGACCCCCAGCCAGAGAGGCAGAGGGCCACCAGCTTCAGTGAGAAGGAAGTTGGTGTCCTGGTGGAGCATGTCCTGGGGCATTATGATGCCCTCTTCGGAAGACCACGGAAGACCACGCGCCAACAAGGAAGGACGGGAGAGGATCTGGGACGATGTAGTGGTTGCCATCAACGCGGAGGGGGTGGCAACCCGCGACATCAAGCACATCAAGAAGCGCTGGGAGGACTTGAGGTCCAGGACCCTCAATAGGGGCCGGGCACGCCTGAGTGACATCCAGATGAGGGTCCTGGAACACGTAGACCCAGCGCTCCACGCCCAGATCCTTCGGAGGCAGACCCATCTGGAGTTGGCCGGTAAGTGGCCAAGCATTACTGTGTGAGACAGGGCATGTTGCAGTGTGCTGGTTGTCTGATACCTGCGTGTATGTGTGACATAGGCCATGTACGTATGTGTGTGTGCAGGGACATCATGGTCAGGCATGTGAGTACAGTGATGTGTGAACCACATGGTTGGTGCATGTGTTCTATTGCAACATGGGGGGCTCTGTGCGGAATGGACACATGGATGCCATGGATGCATGACACATGTCTGTGACAATGTTCAGATTCACTGATGCAGCCTAGTCATCCTTGTATCCACTGCGTCTGTGATGTACGAGGCCAGATGGATGGAACTACGGTGAGGTGTGTGCATGTGATGGCAAGACCCATGATGCATGTGAGTTCAAAACCAACATTGTATGAATCATGAGTCCCTTGGTCATGTATGCCAATGTCCATGGCATGCGCCATGCCTGTTACTGTATGTGTTTTGCCTGCACTGACCCATGTGTTGTGGAGGGACATGATGGAAGTGATGTATGACAGTGCCACTCATCTGCTGTTGCTTCCTGTCTAGGGGACCATTGTACAGTACCCTGATGCTTGTGTTCTATGTCTCCCTCTACACAGTGGCAAGTGAAGAAGAGGGCGGAGAAGGCGCTGTGGAGCAGAGCGGCGGGGATGCCACCACGGCTGCAGCGGAAGGGGTGGGTGAGCCCCCACAGGGGCTTGCACCGGCGGAAGACGGCGTGGAGACATCCAGGTTGGTGGTTTCCACAGAGGGGGAGGAGGCCGCTACTGAGCCACACATGGGGCCTGGTGGGGGCATCCCCGCTGGTGCAAGTGGTGCAGTCCAGGGGCAGGAGGCAGCACAGGTCGCCGTGGAGGTGCCTGTGCATGTCACTGTCCCTGACACTGTGACTGTACCACCATGCACCAGCAGGGATGCCCCATCCCAGGCCCGTCCGCAGGTAGGGGAGATGTCCATGTCATCTGACACTCCTCTACCTGCGGACGAGGGGACCCCTGGCCGTGTGGAGAGGGTCCTGATTGGTGTCGCGTTGCGCACGGCTGGCATTCGTGATAAGGTGCATGCTTCCCGGGAGGAGCATGCACATCATCACGAAGAGCACCGTGCGTACGTGAACCATTTGGGAGCCGCCATGGTCGGGGGTTTCCTACATGTGTGTGGCCTTCTGGCGACCCTCTCCTCCTCTGTGGAGGCTATGCGCCAGTCGTGCTCCATGCCGTCTTCCGGCCCAGATGCCACCAGGGCCCCCTGTGGACCTGCCCCGACCAACGCAGCCAGCTCGGTGGGGTCCCCATCCCTGCCACAGTCGGGAGTCGAAGGTCCAGCAGGGGTGGACTCACCAGCAACTGTCCCCCTGCAGATGGAGGATGTGCCGGCATCATCTGGCAGGGCACGTGCACGACGGCATCGGTGGATTCCATCAGCCTGGATGCCGTCGTGCTGGCAGAGGCAGTGGGGTCGGAGGCAGCAGCAGGCTCGACGTGGGAGGCATCATGGCTCGGGGCCATCAAGATCAGAGGGGCAGGCATCGGCCGGAGGGCAGGAGAACCCTGGGATGGCAGTGTCTTCCGTGTGGGAGCAGTTGGTCCAGCGGATAGGTGCGGAGCGGCAGCGGGCGGAAGAGGAGAGGCTCACCATGGTCAGGGCGGAGTTCTCCATGCGTCGGGCGTTGAGGCGGGCTGAGTGCCTCGAGGAAGCTCGCAGGGAGTTTGAGGTGGACACGGGGTTGTCCCTGCGAGACCTCGGGGCCAGGACAGAGTCCCGCCTCCGGGTCATCGACATGGAGTTCGATGATGCCCTGGCCGGCAACATCACAGAGTGAGCCGCAGGACTTGCCCGCTGCCATTGTATATAGTTCTTTAGTTAGTTAGTGTTAGGTTTCCTTTATTTTTTAAGTTTTTTTTGGACCGCTCGGACAATGGCCACTTTTCTGTATATATTTTTATTATTAGTTAGTAGTAGTAGGTTTCATTTATGGTGTTGGGCTCATGGACCCTGGGATATTCTTGTACATAGTTTGATGTTTGGAAAACATTTGTTGGATTTATATTTGTGTTCACCATGAGGCAATGGTTTTTCCTTATTTTTTCCCCCATTATTTTGCTTTGGACTACATTAGTTTTTGGATTCCTTTGTTTTTTGATTTTTTCTATTAGTTCTCGGACATGGACCATTTGTTTTGTCATCCCCATTGTTGTGTGTTTTATTTCTTTACTTCATTTTCATCTTTAATACATATATTTATTACTTACATTTGTGGTATTTTCTCATTGGTTTCATGCATGTCATGATATGGGTTTTGACATTCACTTGCACCCATTGTGTATGTGTGTGTGACGGACATGTGTTCATTTACATACTTGCCATTGGGGTTGTATCATGTAATTGCATCTACTATGTGGGTGGATGCAATCCTTGGCTGGGTGTTTGTGCTGGGTATGCTGCCCATTACTGCCATGATTGCGTTTCGTCAGGACCTGGGGGCAGGGGGACATGAGTGGGGGCCTGCAGGGGGGTGGGGGTGCAAGGGGACATGAGTGGGGGCCTGCTGGGGGTGGGGGTGCAAGGGGAAATGAGTGGGACATGGTTGGGGGCCTGCTGGCAGGTGCCCCACAGTGCTGGGGGGTGGGGGTGCAGGGGGACATGAGTGGGGGCCTGCTGGGGGGTGGGGGTGCAAGGGGACATGAGTGGGGGCCTGCTGGGGGGTGGGGGTGCAAGGGGACATGGTTGGGGGCCTGCTGGCAGGTGCCCCACAGTGCTGGGGGGTGGGGGTGCAGGGGGACATGAGTGGGGGCCTGCTGGGGGGTGGGGGTGCAAGGGGACATGGTTGGGGGCCTGCTGGCAGGTGCCCCACAGTGCTGGGGGTGGGGGTGCAAGGGGACATGAGTGGGGGCCTGCTGGGGGGTGGGGGTGCAAGGGGACATGAGTGGGACATGGTTGGGGGCCTGCTGGCAGGTGCCCCACAGTGCTGGGGTGTGGGGGTGCAAGGGGACATGAGTGGGGGCCTGCTGGGGGTTGGGGGTGCAAGGGGACATGAGTGGGACATGGTTGGGGGCCTGCTGGCAGGTGCCCCACAGTGCTGGGGGGTGGGGGTGCAGGGGGACATGAGTGGGGGCCTGCTGGAGGGTGGTGGTGTAAGGGGAAATGAGTAGGGGCCTGCTAGGGGGGTGGGGGTGCAAAGGGAAATGAATGGGACATGGTTGGGGGCCTGCTGGCAGGTGCCCCACAGTGCTGGGGGGTGGGGGTGCAGGGGGACATGAGTGGGGGCCTGCTGGGGGGTGGGGGTGCAAGGGGACATGGTTGGGGGCCTGCTGGCAGGTGCCCCACAGTGCTGGGGGGTGGGGGTGCAAGGGCACATGGTTGGGGGCCTGCTGGCAGGTGCCCCACAGTGCTGGGGGGTGGGGGTGCAAGGGGACATGAGTGGGGGCCTGCTGGGGGGGTGGGGGTGGTGGGAGACATGGTTGGGGGCCTGGTGGAGGCTGCCCCTGGTGACTGGAGGGGTGGGGGTGGTGGGAGACATGGGTGGGGGCCTTGTGGAGGCTGCCCCTGGTGACTGGGGGGTGGGGGTGGTGGGAGACATGGGTGGGGGCCTTGTGGAGGCTGCCCCTGGTGACTGGGGGGTGGGGGTGGTGGGAGACATGGGTGGGGGCCTTGTGGAGGCTGCCCCTGGTGACTGGGGGAGTGGGGGTGGTGGGAGACATGGGTGGGGGCCTTGTGGAGGCTGCCCCTGGTGACTGGAGGAGTGGGGGTGGTGGGAGACATGGGTGGGGGCCTGGTGGAGGCTGCCCCTGGTGACTGGAGGGGTGGGGGTGCTGGGAGACATGGTTGGGGGCCTTGTGGAGGCTGCCCCTGGTGACTGGGGGGTGGGGGTGGTGGGAGACATGGGTGGGGGCCTTGTGGAGGCTGCCCCTGGTGACTGGGGGGTGGGGGTGGTGGGAGACATGGGTGGGGGCCTTGTGGAGGCTGCCCCTGGTGACTGGGTGGTGGGGGTGGTGGGAGACATGGGTGGGGGCCTTGTGGAGGCTGCCCCTGGTGACTGGGGGGTGGGGGTGGTGGGAGACATGGTTGGGGGCCTGGTGGAGGCTGCCCCTGGTGACTGGAGGGGTGGGGGTGGTGGGAGACATGGGTGGGGGCCTTGTGGAGGCTGCCCCTGGTGACTGGGGGAGTGGGGGTGGTGGGAGACATGGGTGGGGGCCTTGTGGAGGCTGCCCCTGGTGACTGGGGGGTGGGGGTGGTGGGAGACATGGGTGGGGGCCTTGTAGAGGCTGCCCCTGGTGACTGGGGGAGTGGGGGTGGTGGGAGACATGGGTGGGGGCCTTGTGGAGGCTGCCCCTGGTGACTGGAGGAGTGGGGGTGCTGGGAGACATGGTTGGGGGCCTTGTGGAGGCTGCCCCTGGTGACTGGGGGGTGGGGGTGGTGGGAGACATGGGTGGGGGCCTTGTGGAGGCTGCCCCAGGTGACTGGGGGGTGGGGGTGGTGGGAGACATGGGTGGGGGCCTTGTGGAGGCTGCCCCAGGTGACTGGGGGGTGGGGGTGGTGGGAGACATGGTTGGGGGCCTGGTGGAGGCTGCCCCTGGTGACTGGAGGGGTGGGGGTGGTGGGAGACATGGGTGGGGGCCTGGTGGAGGCTGCCCCTGGTGACTGGGGTGTGGGGGTGGTGGGAGACATGGGTGGGGGCCTGGTGGAGGCTGCCCCTGGTGACTGGGGGGTGGGGGTGGTGGGAGACATGGGTGGGGGCCTTGTGGAGGCTGCCCCTGGTGACTGGAGGGGTGGGGGTGGTGGGATACATGTGTGGGGGCCTTGTGGAGGCTGCCCCTGGTGACTGGGGGGTGGGGGTGGTGGGAGACATGGGTGGGGGCCTTGTGGAAGCTGCCCCTGGTGACTGGGGGAGTGGGGGTGGTGGGAGACATGGGTGGGGGCCTTGTGGAGGCTGCCCCTGGTGACTGGAGGAGTGGGGGTGGTGGGAGACATGGGTGGGGGCCTGGTGGAGGCTGCCCCTGGTGACTGGAGGGGTGGGGGTGCTGGGAGACATGGTTGGGGGCCTTGTGGAGGCTGCCCCTGGTGACTGGGGGGTGGGGGTGGTGGGAGACATGGGTGGGGGCCTTGTGGAGGCTGCCCCTGGTGACTGGGGGGTGGGGGTGGTGGGAGACATGGGTGGGGGCCTTGTGGAGGCTGCCCCTGGTGACTGGGTGGTGGGGGTGGTGGGAGACATGGGTGGGGGCCTTGTGGAGGCTGCCCCTGGTGACTGGGGGGTGGGTGTGGTGGGAGACATGGTTGGGGGCCTGGTGGAGGCTGCCCCTGGTGACTGGAGGGGTGGGGGTGGTGGGAGACATGGGTGGGGGCCTTGTGGAGGCTGCCCCTGGTGACTGGGGGAGTGGGGGTGGTGGGAGACATGGGTGGGGGCCTTGTGGAGGCTGCCCCTGGTGACTGGGGGGTGGGGGTGGTGGGAGACATGGGTGGGGGCCTTGTAGAGGCTGCCCCTGGTGACTGGGGGAGTGGGGGTGGTGGGAGACATGGGTGGGGGCCTTGTGGAGGCTGCCCCTGGTGACTGGAGGAGTGGGGGTGCTGGGAGACATGGTTGGGGGCCTTGTGGAGGCTGCCCCTGGTGACTGGGGGGTGGGGGTGGTGGGAGACATGGGTGGGGGCCTTGTGGAGGCTGCCCCAGGTGACTGGGGGGTGGGGGTGGTGGGAGACATGGGTGGGGGCCTTGTGGAGGCTGCCCCAGGTGACTGGGGGGTGGGGGTGGTGGGAGACATGGTTGGGGGCCTGGTGGAGGCTGCCCCTGGTGACTGGAGGGGTGGGGGTGGTGGGAGACATGGGTGGGGGCCTGGTGGAGGCTGCCCCTGGTGACTGGGGTGTGGGGGTGGTGGGAGACATGGGTGGGGGCCTGGTGGAGGCTGCCCCTGGTGACTGGGGGGTGGGGGTGGTGGGAGACATGGGTGGGGGCCTTGTGGAGGCTGCCCCTGGTGACTGGAGGGGTGGGGGTGGTGGGATACATGTGTGGGGGCCTTGTGGAGGCTGCCCCTGGTGACTGGGGGGTGGGGGTGGTGTGAGACATGGGTGGGGGCCTTGTGGAGGCTGCCCCTGGTGACTGGGGGGTGGGGGTGGTGGGAGACATGGGTGGGGACCTTGTGGAGGCTGCCCCTGGTGACTGGGGGGTGGGGGTGGTGGGAGACATGGTTGGGGGCCTGGTGGAGGCTGCCCCTGGTGACTGGAGGGGTGGGGGTGGTGGGAGACATGGGTGGGGGCCTTGTGGAGGCTGCCCATGGTGACTGGAGGGGTGGGGGTGGTGGGAGACATGGGTGGGGGCCTTGTGGAGGCTGCCCCTGGTGACTGGGGGGTGGGGGTGGTGTGAGACATGGGTGGGGGCCTTGTGGAGGCTGCCCCTGGTGACTGGGGGGTGGGGGTGGTGGGAGACATGGGTGGGGGCCTTGTGGAGGCTGCCCCTGGTGACTGGAGGGGTGGGGGTGGTGGGAGACATGGGTGGGGGCCTGGTGGAGGCTGCACCTGGTGACTGGGGGGTGGGGGTGGTGTGAGACATGGGTGGGGGCCTGGTGGAGGCTGCCCCTGGTGACTGGGGGGTGGGGGTGGTGGGAGACATGGGTGGGGGCCTTGTGGAGGCTGCCCCTGGTGACTGGGGGGTGGGGGTGGTGTGAGACATGGGTGGGGGCTTTGTGGAGGCTGCCCCTGGTGACTGGAGGAGTGGGGGTGGTGGGAGACATGGGTGGGGGCCTGGTGGAGGCTGCCCCTGGTGACTGGGGGGTGGGGGTACTGGGAGACATGGTTGTGGGCCTGCTGGCAGGTACCCCACAGTGCTGGGGGGTGGGGGTGGTGGGAGACATGGGTGGGGGCCTTGTGGAGGCTGCCCCTGGTGACTGGAGGGGTGGGGGTGGTGGGAGACATGGTTGGGGGCCTGGTGGAGGCTGCCCCTGGTGACTGGAGGGGTGGGGGTGCAAGGGGACATGAGTGGGACATGGTTGGGGGCCTGCTGGCAGGTGCCCCAAAGTGCTGGGGGGTGGGGGTGCAAGGGGACATGAGTGGGGGCCTGCTGGGGGGTGGGTGTGCAAGGGGACATGAGTGGGACATGGTTGGGGGCCTGCTGGCAGGTGCCCCATGGTGCTGGGGGGTGGGGGTGCAAGGGGACATGTGGCTTGGCTGGGGGGCATGCCCATGGTGGATGGGCTGCCTGCGGGACATGACCAGGGGTGCAGGGTAGTCCCCTGTGGTGTGGGCTGCCTGCAGAGGTCGTGGAGGGGGTAGAGGGGAGACCTGGGAGGACCCACACTGGCAATTCACCTCTTCAACTTCCCGCACACCTACGTAATACACTGCCCCACTCGCACAGGCCCAATCGCATGTAGGATTTCTCGCGCACCCCTGTAATACACGTACCCAGGCCAATCGCGTGTAGAATTTCTCGCGCACCCCTGAAATCCACGTACCCAGGCCAATCGCGTGTAGAATTTCTTGCGCACCCCTGAAATCCACGTACCCAGCCCAATCGCGTGTAGATTTTCTCGCGCATCCCTGAAATCCACGTACCCAGGCCAATCGCGTGTAGAATTTCTCGCGCACCCCTGAAATCCACGTACCCAGCCCAATCGCGTGTAGATTTTCTCGCGCACCCCTGTAATACACGTACCCAGGCCAATCGCGTGTAGAATTTCTCGCGCACCCCTGAAATCCACGTACCCAGGCCAATCGCGTGTCTCGCGCACCCCTGTAATACACGTACCCAGGCCAATCGCGTGTAGAATTTCTCGCGCACCCCTGTAATCCACGTACCCAGGCCAATCGCGTGTAGAATTTCTCGCGCACCCCTGAAATCCACGTACCCAGGCCAATCGCGTGTAGAATTTCTCGCGCACCCCTGAAATCCACGTACCCAGCCCAATCGCGTGTAGATTTTCTCGCGCATCCCTGAAATCCACGTACCCAGGCCAATCGCGTGTAGAATTTCTCGCGCACCCCTGAAATCCACGTACCCAGCCCAATCGCGTGTAGATTTTCTCGCGCACCCCTGTAATACACGTACCCAGGCCAATCGCGTGTAGAATTTCTCGCGCACCCCTGAAATCCACGTACCCAGGCCAATCGCGTGTCTCGCGCACCCCTGTAATACACGTACCCAGGCCAATCGCGTGTAGAATTTCTCGCGCACCCCTGTAATCCACGTACCCAGGCCAATCGCGTGTAGAATTTCTCGCGCACCCCTGAAATCCACGTACCCAGGCCAATCGCGTGTAGATTTTCTTGCGCACCCCTGTAATACACGTACCCAGGCCTATCGCGTGTGGGGACACCCGCACACCCCTGAAATACACGCTCCCCGCTCTGCGTTTGCTGCTGCCCTTTGCGCTGGATTGGGGATTTTGATGGCTTTTCCCTGCGCAAGGGGCGTTCTTGGGGGCGTAACTGACGCTGCTGCAGGGTCGCTGCGCCACTCTGCGCCACGGCTGGTTGTGGATGTTGGAATCCATGAATACGCTGTGCGCCTGAATGTGTTTCGGCGCACGCGGCTGGCGCAGACTACCGCACGCGCACACTGTGCGCAAGCCGCGTGCGCCACTTGTGCGCCGAATTCTATGAATTGGCCCCTTAGAGTTTTATTTCCTGGGGTTGCACAGTCTTTACAGTAGATCACTGATTTTTCTGGCTGTTTCCGAATGTTCAGAATTTCCCCCGTTAATAGAATGTTCATTCTTACACTTAGAAAGTTATTTCTGACTTTTTCATCCGGGAATTTTTCTAGGTACTTTGGAAGTGTACCTATTTTTTTATCCACTGTCAGAAAGGTGTTCATTGATGTTGTAGATCTTGTTTCTTCTATGGTTTTTATCCAGTCTGATGTTACCATCTCATACTTTATTTTCAATGGATTTTCCATCAGGGTTTCCATGTTTGACTCAGTTCTTGATATTACGATTTTTATTCTCTTGTCCAGGGTTTGTAGCATTTCAGACCTTAATTTCTTGTGATGCTCGTTAATGTCTTCATACAGAGAGCCTTTTTTAGGTGTTATAATTTCTCTAAAGAAAGATGTTAGCTTCCATCCAATTCAAAGATTCCAGACCCAGTTCAAAGCGTAACTGTCCCCCTGATGTGCACCATGGTAGGTTTAAGGCTTTTTTCCAGATTCTTCCTTCTATTTTGTCCCAATTAAAGTTCCATTGTTGTGGCTTAGTTTCTATTCCGTATAACAGGACTGGAGCTATTTTACTCAGGTAATATTTTACCATTGGGACAATTGAGAATTTACAGAATCTGGTCCTGATTTTGATCAGGTGGGGGATTAAAGCTTGAACTTTGGAGATAATGTCTCTCTCGACTTTGTATATTGCTGAATTGGCATATATCATATATCCCAAGTATTTGAGATCTTCAACCTCGGGAATTCTTTGACCATCCAGAGTCCAATTTTGTATAATGTAATTTTCCTCGGATGTTACGTACTAGTATCCTTGATTTTTTAGGATTTATTATCAGCCCGTTCTCCTCGGCATATTTCCCCAGGCCATCCAACAGTCTTTGCAAACCGATGGCTGTTCTGTCCAGCAGAATGATGTCGTCAACATAGGCTAGCCAGGATATTTTCCTGCCATTTATGATTGGGCATGCGAGTGCGAATAGGCTCAAATGTTCTCCTATGTCTGCTAGGAACAGATTAAAGAAGGTGGGGGCTCCCAAGCAGCCCTGTCTTACCCCTCTTTCCACTGGGACTGCCTCTGAGAGGTGACCGTTGTTACCTAACCGTACTTTTACGCTTGTTCCCCTGTGCAGTTCCTTTAACATTGATAGCAATGATGTGAGGCCATTTGGCCCTGCTGCTCTTGACAGTGAGGCTTTGGCTATGATTTCCACAATTCCTTCTCCTCAATTTGTAGTTCCCAGCCTTTGTCTAAGGGTGGGCAGGGTTGTTCTTTTGATATCTTTCCAAGGCTTTTTGTGAGGTATTCCACCCAGATTCTCCCTAGGACCAGATTGCATAGTGTGCTGCTGGAGTTTGGTTCTAGTTCTCTTAGCAGTGACCAGAAGCTTCTCGATGACGAAGACGAGACTAGTTTTAACATCTTCTCCCCCTCATTTTGGTGGAGCATACATTTGTGGTTCCTTGTCCAGGCTTTATAGTTTCTACTGATTGTTTTCAATTGCAGAGAGTATGCTTCACTATTGAGTTTTTGACTTTTCAGGTCTCTGATGGTTTTTCTCAGAGTTCTTTTCCTTTGCCTCTAAAATATATAAAATATATAAAATATATCTATCTAGAAATTCATTTTTCAATGTGGTAATATTCTACCTTTGGTTATGATCCACCACACTCTTTGTTTGCGAGTTAATTATCACTACAGGTACCAGGTGATGTCCAAGGTAAGCGGAATGATCCCTGTTTTCCTAGGTCATGAACAATAACTATCACATAACCTAGATCATGGAGAAGCATGCCATCAATGCATTTAATATGTGTTTGCAAGTGCAGATCTAGGGGTGAATCAATGTTTAAGAGAGTTGTTTGCATTGAGAAGAAATAAAAAATCAGATGAGGTTAAACTGTGTTTTATGAGCTAATGTTAACATGGAACCATTGTGCTTTTTGACATTTTAAAAGAGAACCTTATTTAATTAGTAATTCCATTACAGGTGGGCATGCTGCTAAACCAGTAGTGCACCTGATGGGTATGCAACAAGTGCACCTAAGCAATCCTATGTATTTTTTCTCCACAAACCAATTTACTCCTACACTTTAACCATATTAGCAAATGTGAGTGGGGCTGCACCATAGAAACCACCTGCACAGCAACTACTGAATTAATATCTCCTGTGCATGCGATACCACTCCTTGCTTTTGCCATATTCTCAAACCTCCAGCAAATAATATATTGTTGTCCTGTATCCATGTTCTCTTCAGTGCTAGAAGCAACACATTAATTGCCATAGTTATTTTGTATTTGTTCATTGAATTTGTTTACATAGTAAACCTTTCACTAAAACAATCATACAAAACAGAAAGACGAGATAATAGAAAAATACATGTTATTTACAAATATTTCGATGAGGGTATAGTATAAAAATAATCTTAGAAATTAAATCAGCTTTCCTATATTTTTAAACAATAAAATCTATTTCAAAGCAATCAAAACCATTTTTAGTGAAGATCTAATAACAGCAATAGTCAAAGGGGTTTCGTGGCCAGCTAATCGGTGAAATCAGAATTCATCAGTGGCTAGGAAATCCACATTATGTACAAGTCTCAAAAAGACAAAGCTGCGTACAGAACTTTAAAACGTACATTTCACCAGTAAATGTTCTGCTCCTCCTTCATCTCTAATCAAGATTTCTCGAAGCTACTCTCCAGTTGCAGCTCCTCAGGAACTCATGGAGACCCTTGCCCCACCTCCCTCCTGAACAACATTCTCTCCACAACCTGCGCAGGCATTGTTGCTAGATCAATATCCACTCACTGCCTTCAGGCATTTTCCTTGCAGCTTTCAAAAACTCTCACATCAACTCTTACATAAAAAGACCTCCCTCGACTCCCCCTTCCTTCAAACTACTGCCCAATCTCAAACAACCGCTTCATTGCCAAAGTCTTAGATCACACAGTTTACACACAGTACTGCCTGTCCACAGAATCAAATGGCCTACTCGACCCGCTGAGTCTGGTTTCAGACCCCTTTGTGGAAATTAATCTAGGCTGAAATGAAAAGAACAGTAGACTCAAAAGGCTGTGCCTTACTCATCCTCCTCGACTTCTCAACAGTATTAGACACAATTGACCACATCAATCTCACAGACAGACTCCACTCTCTACATTAAGATGGATCTTCTCTTTTCTCACCAACCAGTGACAAATCACCATCCTCCTTCCTTTATCCTACCCCCCTGCTTTGTCTCCGACGGAGTCCCCCAGTGGGAATCCTTATCCCCTCTCTACTTCAACCTCTACCTAAGTCCTCTCCCTGTGCTCATCCTCTCCTATGACCTTACTGGCTACAACAACGCCGACAACAGAAGATCATTTTCAAGATCCCCAGACCTCGCCTCCTGCCTCACAGATATGGACCACTGGATGATGGCTAACCACCTTCTTGTCAATCCTGGTAAAACCAAAATTACCTGATTCATGGCAAAACCACATCCCTTCCCCAACCCACCCCTTGACTGCCCTCCCTATGTAGAAAGTAGTCAGTTATTTCATGTAGAAAATCTATTGAATCTGAGTGAATGCAGAGATGTCCTAGAGTGTAGCCTATGTATTACATCTGGGTAATTGTTGGAGACAATGCATTGAACATATCACAAGCCATGCTCATGGAAACTAGTCAAAAGCATGGCCACCAATTTGCTTGCATCTGGCATCATACACCACTTGAAGACACTTTGCACAACACCTCTGTCATAATAATACAGATAGTGCTCACAACAAAAGTTTGATAGGTAGCTGCACACATAATGAGTACCTCGCTCTTTCATACCCCATCTAGACTACATGAAGAATCGGAAGGGATTCTCCCCAGAAACCTAGTCTGGGATCCTTGGTATGCGGCCAGGGGAAGGCAGGGACGTTCTGATCCCGACCCTGGGGGTGGTATACTGTGGGAGTATCAGATGGGGGGGTCAGACCAGGAAGACGGGATCAAACCCCTTTTTCCCTTTTATCCCTCCCTTTTTGTGGTCCTTTGCTGAGTTGAAGAAGTGAGACACCTAATTTTATAAAAATCAACTACATGTCCCAGATTCTCATGGGGACTGAGACAAAGAAGACAAAGAAAAGGGCTGAAGATGCATGTAGAATTAGAGGACAGGCAATTAGACTTAACTGCCTTTGCCAGAGTCAGGCAGTTAACACTAATAGCCTGCACCTGAAAGCATTTGCCCCACCTAAGAGAAATAAAAGGCTGCAGCAGGATGAGGAAGAGAGAAGGAACTGGGAGAGAAGCTGGAACTAGAAGAAGAACACAAGGTTGGCAGTTCACGAGGAAGAGTAATCACTTAAGTGATGCCTGGGAAAAGGAGAGAGCATCAGATTTCACCTGCAGGTTTTGAGAGGGTCCAGTGTTCACAAACCCTGCCTTGCCATGGCTTCACTGAGAGAGATGTGTTGAAAGTGAAAGTCTTTCCAGGTGCGCCTAGTGTCTGTGATTGCAGAACCTTGCTGATGCCCAGGGCCTGTAGCAAGAAACAAGCAAGAAACAAGCAAGGGACTGCGGAATGCAGGAGACTCCAAGTTTGCATGGCAGAACTGAAGGCACCCATGCTGCAGAGGGGAGTGGGTTCTAAGAGTGCCTAAAGCCGTAGAAGAAGAAGCAGAAGTCGGGAAGTCAAAGCATCCCACAACCGTAGTGTTTCTGAAGCCGGTGGGTGAAGCGTGGCATTCAGATTCACTATTAAACTCTTGCAGTAACTGTTACTAGCTTTAAAGTGGCTCATGTAAGAAGGAGACCTAGTAGAAGTTGTTCATCATTGTGGAAGTTGTTTAACCAATTAAGATTCTCTGACCGGAGTAGAAAGTGTCTCAATGTAATACTTATGAATACAAACTCTTACAGACTATTGAAGCTGAAGATCTACCTGAAACAGTTGTTGCATAGCTGTTGCAGCTGGTCAGATAGCATAGCGAGTAGAGCGCTTGCTTTGACATCCGTACAGATTCTGCTGACGCAGGTTTGAATCCCAGCAGGGCCAAATTCATCCTTTCATCTTTCAGAGGTTGATAAATGAGCACCACACACATGGGAAATAAGCAGCGCTCAGATACCTGAAGGTTTGTAGCGCTATATAAATGCACAAACAAATATAAGAAAAAATCATTTGAAGACCAAACCTTGTAACTCTAAGAACAAACATTCTTTTAAAGTGTAAGTTGCTGCATAGATAGGGAAAACAAGCATTGGTCAAGCAAAAAGGAGAACCCTTTCTAGATTGAAGAAAACCCTGTTATAAAACAATCCAACTAACAGGGAAATTATTAAAGGTCCATTATCCACTGATACAAGTGAGGTATTTTTATCTGAAGCTAGTAGTGTGGCAATACAGCTTCAAAGTAATGGCTGGAACTAAGAGGTTGTATATACAAATGGGGAAGGGAGTTGGTTGCTTGTAAGAAGATTAACCAGAAGTGCCAGTAAGCAGACTGAAGAGGAAACGAGGCTGCCCTTTTCATATCACATAGAAAAGAAGGTTGTCTTGCCTACCTGGATAGGTTGAAATGTCTTGTCTTTAACACCCCTAATTTTTCTCATGCATAAAGTTGAAGCAGAAATACCTTAACTTTGGTTGAGTATAAGACTATCAGCAGAGGTGATATTAAAGTTGATGGTAGTAGTGGTACACTGTGGAACCAAGGAGCCGGTTTTCATAGTGACAGTAGTAGAAAAGGGGGTTGTTCAAAGGAGTATAACAACCCACGAAGAAGCATCCTGACAAATATGCCAGCTATAGTACAGAGGTTACGAATAGTTGTAGACTTGTAGAAGAAGAAGTGGCTAATCTATTTACTGAACTGTAACAAAGCTGTCCTGGAAGGCCGACTTTCAGAGTTACTATTGGTGTGGTTTCCTTGGCTAAAATTGTAAAGGGATCTTTTTCAACTGGAAGCTGACATACTGTTATCAGTGGATTTTTGTTTGGGGAACATTTGCTTTGTTCTGAACTTACAAGAACTGGTTCAAGACTTTATTCTTCTGTTTGAACATTTGTGAAGATTGACTTTGAACAATCCCAGGGAAGGGATTTTAGGAGGACATGTGAAGGTCACTCAAATTACTGGTTGTTTATTATTCATGTGTTCATGTTGTTATTCATGTACTTTATATGTTTTGTTGTTTAGTGTGAGGGCAAGTTTGTTTGTTAGGAGTGATTACCTTAGTACTTAGAATAGCCACGGAACTCCCTGATAGAGTAGGTTAGCAAGGATTTATTTGCTTATTTTTCTTTTAATAAAAATATTTAATGTTGAGAACCATACAAGCAGTTGTCCGCTTCGCATTACTGACCCCTCACAACAACCTCTTACCACCCTTCTACATGCCAGCTCAACATGGGTGGCTAGCAGGGACTTGGCCAACCCTTCATATCTTTGTATTGGCCGATATGCACACATGAATGATAGCCCCTCCTCGAAATCCCCATACCATACGCCGGTCCCCTCAAGGCCATTCAACCTACTGCACATTTTGACCATACTAATGGTGAAAGGCTCTATACAAAGGATGCATTACATTACATTACAAAGATTCCTTAATTTCAGGTTGGTTACAGTGTGTACAATAATCCAGCAAACTTTTTGGTTTAGAATATTAGTAATTTCCCTGGTAGGGAGCAGATTCAAACGAAAACGAAGGAAATGTGTTCGCCAACGTGCATTTGGAAAATGCACAAAGTATCAAGAAGATAACCAAGACATTTCTCTGGGAAAAGATGCACCTGAGATTATTTATACAGGTGAGGTTTTTTGATTGTATCAGACCAATCTTGCTCAAAAAGCTTTCTATTGTTTAATGACAGAAAAGCAAACCACTAATACAGAACGAAGCAGCTGAATTGAGTGTAAAGTTTCTTCAAAGCTTTATTTATATTCAGCTATGGCTCTAGTGTTTGTATCGCCCAGTAGGTGGGTGAGACCCACAAAAAAATGGTTTTAGTGAGCTCCAGCAAGAGCTCATAGAATTGTAATCTCTTCCACTGAGACCAACTCTTTAAAGAGACCAGACCAAGCTCATATCGAAGAGCGTCAATAGGAACACAATTTGGTAAAGACAGCACATTTTTAAAGATATCATTTTTGGTAAATCCAGGCCATTAGCCTGATAAGAAACCCTCAAACCATACAAAAGGGAGGGAATAACATTTGCCTTGTAATAGTTAATCAAAGGGATAATAGAAAACCTGCCATTGATTGTCTACATTTGGGAGAGGAGTTGCAATGTTTCATCCTCCAAATGGGTGAAAAACTCATTTTTTTAGGAGCAGCCCTTATATCGAAACCCAAGTATCAAATTACTTTAGGAGGCAAGATTGTTTAGGTGTTGATTTTTTAATTGAAGCATAATGCTTTCTTTTACTTAGAGAGTATCTAATAGTAGTAGTCTTATTCTAGTTCATGAATAACTCATTGCATTTTGTCTAATTATAAAATGCATTCCTAAGGCACTGTAAAGCCACCTGAGTATGATCGAGTAGAATGACATCATTCGCATCGGGCAACCAGAAAACCCTTAATTGGTCTACGTGGGGGTTGGTGTGGGCAAACGAGGCTCCCTCCAGGTAATCACCTACACCTGCGACGTATACATTAAAAAGACAGGGAGTGAGGACGCATCCCTTTTCCAGGCATTTAGATTGGGGGGAATTCCGTGGTGTATTTATTTATTTATTGAGTGTTTGTAAGGCGCCTATACAACAAATGGTGTTTCCAAGTGCCATAAGACAAAAGTGGGGAGGGAGCAAGGGGAGTAAATAACAGTAACAATAATAACAATAAATAAACAATGGCAGACCTACTAGGCCTTGTGTCATTTGGAACATGCAAGTGCAGTGATGAGAGGTGCGGGAGAGAAGGAGGTGAAGGGAGTGGAGGGAGTTCAGGGTATGGGTAAGTGCTAATGGGAGCCCAGGATGGGAGGTGCCAAGGGATGCCAGGGGAGGAGACAGCTGGCTAAGTTCTAAGGAGGAAGTGTCCCAAAGAGGGGATGCCAGGCCACGCAGCCACCGTTCAGGGGCCCCATAGGGCAGTGCTGAGGAGGGGTTCTGGTGTTGACTGGGCAGAGGGCCTGGTAGCCTATAAGACTCATGAAGAACAAGGCTGCCAGTCTGAGCGGCAGTGGGGAAGTTAGCCGGGGAGGGAGAGAGAGAAAGTACTGAGGGGTGGGGGTGCTGGTGTTCACTAGGCAGAGGATCTGAAAGCCTATAAGACTCCCAAAGGACCAGGCAGCCAGTCTCAGTGGCAGTGGGGAAGTTATCAGGGGTGTTAGGGAGGGAAGGCAGTAGTGAAAAGAAGAGTTTTGAGAAGTTTGCAATAATTAAGGAAGTCCGGCTCAAGTCTGGGGGACATGGAGGCTGTTTCAGTGGGAGGCTCCCGCCAAACAGAGAGATCTGCCCCCACTCTCTGCTTGGAGAAGTGTTTGACCAGCAGAGAGTTGGAACTGGAAGATTGATGGGATCTATCAGGGAGGTATTTAGGGAGAGAAAGCTAGAGATAGCAGGGTACTAGACCCTAGAAGCCTTGTGGATGATGCAGAGGGGCTTGAACTTGAACGTCACGGCCACCAGGAGCCAGTGGAGAGATTCTAAAGCTGGAGAAATACGGTCCCTTGGGTTGAGATCAAGGATACGCCTTGCAGCCCTATTCTGGATTTGTTGAAGGGGAAAAGGGAGGAAAGGGGCAGGTTGAGGAAGAGACTGTTGCAGTAGTCCAGTCTGGGGAGGACCAAAGCTCTGGAGATGTTGAGCTTCTGGTGGAAGGTTGAGGAAACGGAGAATGCCACTAAGGAGGTGACGCTGAAATAGGCCTTCTTGGCCCTAACATTCACAAGGTCGAAGGAAAGGGAGGAGTTGAAGTTGACCCCAAGATTTATGGCCTCAGTAAATGGTGAGGGTAAAGAGCCCAAGGAAGGTGGCCTGAAGACAGGGGGGAATCGAGGAGCAGGTGTCCCAATAAGAAGGATCTCAGTCTTACTAGCATTAACACAGAGATCATTGGAAGTGCACCATGCCTGAATAGTGGTCAGACAATCGGAAATGAAAGAGGAGAAAGAGAAGGTTGTAGAGGGAAGCTTGAAGGAAAGCCTCCTAAGGTGCCCAGTTGGCTTAGTCTGATCTGAAGTCTGGTGTCAGAGTGTAAGTGTACCAAGATGTGCAGCAACCCCTCCATGATTCACCAATCCCTCAGTTTGATCCAAAGGCGGGCTCTATTTACCATATAAAAGCCACTGAAAGGTCGATACTGGCAACAAACCTTGTGCCAGGCAGCTGCTGAAAAACATCTAAGATGAAACACTTTAAAGTTGTTTCAACCCTGATTCTAAATCCAGATTGGAACTTTGTTAAGCAACCAGAATAGATTGGCCAAGATTCCAATTCTCGAAGAACAGGGGATGCAAAGATGTTTCTATCAGCGTCCAAAAGTGCTCTGGGTCTTTGATTGGGAGATTTTTCCCTATCACCTTTTTGTAGACTGGGATGATAATAGAGATTTTCCAAGTCATAATATTTGTACACAAAATATATACATTTGAAGCCCAAAGACCTGGATTTGTTTTAAACATGTAATTGCTGAGACCATTTGGGCCAGGAGCTCTAGAATTTGGCAATATTCGAATTAGAGCACTGATGTCCTCATAGCAAAAATCAAATGCCATACTTAGACAAATGGTATGATATGAAACTTGGTTTTTGTATAATTCACCGATTTATATGTACCCAAGGTAGTTTCTGAAATTGGGTTATTCAGTTGATTATGTCCCACAAAACTAATAATACACCAAAAATTAAACACTTGCTTGAATGATATAGCTTGTAGGATGACCTCACTGTTACTCTGTATATTTGTAGATTTTCAGCCAATTTTTATAGCGCTGATCTAAGCATCTAGATTGCTCCATTTTATTCTCAAGTGAGATAGTTTCATTTTAACTATGTCTCAGTGCTCTAAAGTCTCTCCACTGGCTCCTGGTGGCTGTGAGAATCAAGTTCAAGACCACCTACATCATCCACAAGACTTTCTGTGGCCTGGGACCCTGCCACATCCAAATCTCTCTCCCTAAATACCTCCCTGTTAGAGTCCTTCGGTCTTCTAGCTCCAACTCTCTGTAGATGTCATGGCCATTGGGCAAGGGCCCAGACCTTCATCACCCCCAGGGTCCACATGGACCCTGTCCAGGCACCTCTGGCGCCAGGCTCATGGAAATGTGTGCTTTGCACACTCTGTGCCTAAGGCACGTGCATCAGGGACGGGCATGGCCATAGAACAGCATTGGGAGGCATGTGCTGGAGTCCTTGGGCGGGGCAAGGTGGAGCCACAAGGCATTGCTAAAGGGAGGGGCCAGAGCCAGCCTTTATAAGGCCAGCCCAACCACATGCCCTCCCTTTGCGTTACTCTGCTTAGCAGCGTGACACTTACCACTGTTCTTCACCTTGTTTCATGTTACTGCATCTCTGAAGACCATCTTACCTACCTGATCCCAGCCGCTCCATCACTGAGGCACACCTACCTGATCCCAGCCACTCCATTGCTGAAGGCGCACCAACCTGATCCCAGCCACTCCATCGCTGAAGGCGCACCTACCTGATCCCAGCCGCTCCATCGTTGAAGGCGCACCTACCTGATCCCAGCCTCTCCATCACTGAAGGCACACCTACCTGATTCCAGCTGCTCCACCGCTGAAGGCACGCTTACCTGACTCCAGCCACTCCATCGCTGTGCACGCACCCACCTGCACTCCATCGGAGTCAGGGTCTTTTCTCACCCAATTCAGACTTTCAGCGATGTGGGAGCCTTCGCTTCTTCTCCACTTCAACGCAGTATCTTCCTCCGGACCCGCTAACTGTCTTCAAGCATCCGGTCTCTGATCCACGCCATCGGACCGCTCCTACAAGGGGAAAATAACACAACAGGTTAGAAACCTCATAATAACGAACTCTTGGCCGCATCATACCTGAGTCTTGACTTATAACGGCCAGTTTACCTGTTGACGTTGAGAGTCCATCATCCTCAGGGGAATCCCAGGATCCGCTCCACGCTTCCGATCTATCATATTCACACTCATTGCTAAAGACATTATTAAAAAACGAACAATAACCTTAACCAAAGACTTACCCTCCAAGTGGATTGGTCACAGCCAGTCTGGATTGCCACTTCATGGGCCAGTGAAGCAACTAGGCCCATTCTACGCACCACTCATGAAGGAAGCAGGACGGAGAGCCCAGCATTACAAAAAAACAGGTGAGCTTGCATGGGAAGGCTCTTGCGCACTCCCTTTTGGCACGAAAGGGGCAAGGGAATTCTTAACACCTTCGCGCCATCCTCATTGCCTCTCCTCTTCTCCCAGGAGCAATACCAACATCCAGAACAACATACTCTGCAGCAGCTAGGGAAGACAGCTGATACAGGGGAGCCAAGTCGAGGGAGAGCTCCAACCATGCCCCAACGCCCCCGCAGAGACCAGGTGAACGTAACAGCAGAGCAGATATTTTTACAAACAGATAGTGAGGGGTAGATTTTTCTCTTTGGCAGGTGCATCCCTCTGGAATGGCCTCCCTGCCCCTCTCGATCTCCTTAAGTTCCCAAAGCTTCTCAAGACCCTCCTTTTCTTTTCTTCCTTCACTCTCCCCTCCCCTACGAATGCCCCCCTCTGCCACATAGACTGGCTGCCTGGTCCTGCTGAATCCTACAGGGCACCAGGCCTTTCTCGCCCAGTCTACCTCAGGAACCCCAGTCTCTGTGACCCCTCCCAAAGCCCTTCTGCAGACTAGCCTGGCGGGATGTGCATCCCTATGGAGCCTGGTCCATTACTTTCCTCGCACCTAGCATGCGGGCCTCACTCCCTACACTCCCTGCATCCTCTGGCTTTTGTCCACCTAGCCTTCCCTTAGCACTTGCTAGCCCCAGGGGCCCTCTTCTTGCCCTCCTCCTCCCCCCCTGCACTTGTATGCCTCCACACTGCCCTGGACTTCCCTCCCACCCTAACATTATCCCTTCCCCTGACCGGCACTTCCCCCGTCCCCACTACCCTTCCTCCAGCACTTCTTGTTACTGCGCTTGCATGATCTGAATGTCACAAGACCCAGTAGGACCGTTAATGTTGTTTTCTTCCCTGTTCCACCCCTCCTTTTTTTGTTGGGTGGCGCCTTGAAAAGCCATTTGTTGTATAGATGCTTTATAAATACCAAATAAAATAAAAAATAATATACCTTTCTATTAGTATGTCTCCCTTCACATTTCCATGTAACATTTGAAGATCCTAACCCTAGAACGAGTGGCACCATCTGACACCTTGGGGAATTCTAGGCAAGGAAGGGGAATGTATACAGAAAGAATTGAGGTCACTTGCCACTATGAAGTCCTGCTCAATTTGGAAATGCCAATAGACTTCCAAGACTGACAGTACTTTAGATGTATCTAAATTGGAATGTGAGAGACTCCAGTAGAAATGAATTAATAACACTTTCCTCATTATGTTCTCCCATTGAAATATGGATATTTATACCCAGGATGCCATAATCATTCTTAGCAACAAATTCTGCACTGTAAGCTAAAATGTTTTTTATCAGCATTGATTAATGATTAGTCCGCCTGAGAGCCATCCCCCATTTGGTCTAATAGCCGATTTTATAACATTTTAAAAATGTACAAAGTTAAAACCCAGACCTCATGGAGGAAAAGTATTAAATAATTCTTCAAAAAAATCACATAGGTTTTGGTTTAAAACAAGATGTTGGTGCCCACACATTCCAGGATATCTCTACAGGCGAGTTCCATGACAGTCCAGGCCATTGTTCATGATAGATAGTGTCTGTGGAAGACAAGAGCTGTCATTTCCAGAAGGTAACAATTATGAAGTAGTGTTAAATATATGCAAAGATCTCCAAGTGGTTGAAGCATTATTACCTGTAATCCTTAATGCTTCCAAGGATTTACGGTGTTTGAAATTTGCCCATAAACCCATCAAACCCATCATAGCCCATCTCTCTAAAGTCTACCACTTCATTTATCGACATTTTACAGACTACCTTTGATCACATTTTTAAAATCATGACATCTGTGAGAGCATTGTCTATGAAGTATACTAAGTCAATGTCCTTTGTGGTTACTAAGCATAGGCAGGGAATTTCCTTAAATAATTTGAAGGCATTTTAATCGAATGAAGAATCACTACATGATAGGTCTGTAAGACAAATTCCAAAAGGAGATCGTTGGAATCATCCAGGATTTGTTAGTAGTTTTTGCCATATGTTTGCCAGAAAGGTTACACTTCGGAGCAGAGTCTGAGCCCTCCTCTTTGATGTGCCAAAAGAAGGGGTTGGAAGGATTTGAATTTTGGTGAGTGGAAATTTGCAAAGTACTCCAGTATTATTCTCGTCAGATATAGTAATCTGAGTATTTTGGATTTGTGATGAGTTAGACTTTTTTAGAGGGAGTAGCTCTCATATTGGTGACTTCAATATCAAAAGGCTGTAAACAGTTTTCATCTTCCAGGGGCAACAGTGCTGTCTGAATTGGGATAGATTTTTATTTCATAGGGACCCAGATTCTTTTTGTACATATTGGGTTAGGAATGGTTTGAGTCCTCAGTTCTGGCACTTTAAGTATGTTGTCAGGAATTTCTTTCCCAAGGTGATAACAGTTGAAACATTTTTGGGAGTTTCGATGCGATGACCAAAAATATTTAACATAGTCATCAATTAAAGTGCAAGTGCTTTACTAAAACCAAGTTTCTGCATAACACCATATGGTCCTTAATAGGCTAGAGCTCGACGAACGTCTCATATGGCCACAATTAAGTCACCAAGAGGGATGTATGTTGGCATATGTAATAAATAACATCAAAATATATTTTTAATTCAAATATTCAATTGTAGGCTGTGTAGAGAGGTGTCATCTGGGAAAAGAAATATAAGGTTCAAATATGAAACCACCCACAAAAAACCATTACGGGGATGAAGGCAAAGAAAGGAGAAACCAATTCAGAAAGAGCAAATGGTCAACATGAAGGTTTTAAACACGAACAGGAGGTTTCGCTGCCCTGTAGAGCACAAATCTGATAATAACCGACCAGTGAACCAATTTGATGGCTGGTTTAACCTAGACTACATGGAGAGGAAATGTTCATACTGAGCTCAATGAATCATAGTATGCGGAACAATTATCCTTATCTTAAGTTCCCAAAAAGGTATACAGTTCCTCATTCACGTTATGGCCCGTCAGGTTTTTGCTCTCAAAGTCTATGATGTATCCAGTCTCCTCCTGTCGTAGTAGTTTTTCATTATTGCCTCCTCTCGGCCGCTGGTAATTTTATGGACACCAAAGAACCTCAGAGTGCTAGGATCTCCATTATGAAACTCCGTAAAGTGTTTGGCCATGGGATATGCCTGGTCCTTATTGACGATTGCTCTGATGTATTGCAAGATACGTATTTTTATTTTACACTTGGTGGGGCCCATGTACCATTTTAAGCAGGGGCACTTCAGGACACATATCACAAATTCCAATTCACAGGTAATTTTGCTTGTAATCTGTACTTCTGATAGCAGAATTGGATGAGTATAACTCTTGCAGTTGGACGCATATTTACATGCTTTACATTTGTGACATTTGTAAAAGCCTTTTTGTCCGCCTGCAAGCCAGTTACTGCTTGTAGATGTCTTTTCAAAAGCCATGTAGCTTTGGACCACTAAATCTTTAACGGCCACACTCTTACGAAAAGTAATGTCTGGTCGTTCATTAAGCAAGTCGCCAAGGTCTTTATCAGCTTTAAGGACCTTCCAATACTTTGTGATGATATTTCTTATGATGGATGAATGGCTTCCGAATGTTAATATTAACCTGGTGGTATCATTACTTGTGCTGTCCCGAAGATTGGATTGAGATGTCGTCAAAAGGGTTTGTCGATCCATATCTCTGGCCTTCAGGTAGGATCTTTCAATCACCTGTTTCAGATACTTCTGTTTCAAAAAGTTCTGAGCCGTGATCTTACTAGCTAAATCAAAGTCTTTGACATCACTGCAATTTCTTCTAATGCAGATGAATTCTCCATACGGAATACTCCATAGAAGGCTTTTTGGGTGTGCACTATTTGCGTGGAGTGGGATGTTAGCTCCCGTTGTTTTGCAATGTAATTCACACCCAATTTTTTGATCAGTGATTTTGACCTTCATATCTAAAAAGACGATAGATTGTTTGCTGTGTTGTTTGGTGAATTGCAGATTCAATTCATTAACATTGAGTAGTTTGGCAAACTCTTTCCAAGATTGAGCTGTGCCATCTCATACAATGAATAAGTCGTCAATGTAGCGTAACCACAATATAATTTTGTCAGTGAAGGTCTCATTTTCTTCGGCCCATACTACAGTTTTTTCCCATTTCCCCATCAGAAGATTTGCATATGGTGGGGCAAATGTGGTGCCCATTGCGGTGCCCTGGATTTGGCGAAACAGTTCATTGTTGAAGAGGAATACATTATTCTCTAAGCAGAATATTATCATTTCTAGGATCATAGTAGAATGGTCGAGGTAGTTGAGAGAGCGTGTTTGCAAAAAGGTTTCACACGCTTTGATGCCATCCTCGTGTTGTATGGATGTGTATAATGATACCACATCCATGGTGGCCAGAAGGTATGTAGGTTCCCATGGTAAGTCATCAATTTTGCAGAGTAAATCGGTGGTATCTTTTATGAAGGAGGGCAGGGTGGAAACAAACACACACAGCGTCCGATCCACAAATTTAGACATGTTTTCGAGTAGCGAGCCACACAATGTAACAATTGGTCTATATATATGGGACAGCAATCACCAATGTGGTGACAAAATAAATCAGAAAATAAGTAAGGCAATTGAATTCACTTTTGAGCAGCACAGAAGATAAAACACAGGGAAAAGACAGTTTTGGGTTGTGAACAGATGGCGCTTAGGTTAGATTTCTCCCTGCAAAGTTCTACACAGATGTAAGTGAGCAACAGGTATTCAGGAATGTACAACAGAATACAGTGTTGGAATATTATCTTCCCCAAACAAGAGAGAAAACGTTTTTGGAACTCTTTTAAAATGACAGGTGAAAATGGCTTTGTGAAACAAGGAAAAATGTGCAAAAATGTTTAAATTGATAAAATAAATTCCTATGAGAGCAACACTAAAAAGGTCCTAACAAACATGAGCTACAGGATAAACAACAGAACACACTTTAGATGGAAAAGGACACATGTAAAACATTTGCAAAATGCGAATTCACAGCAAAACTTTTAAAAACGGGTCAAATATACTGTTCTGCAAAGTTGTGGATGTAGCTAAGGGTCTTAGGTTTAAGTTAGAGTTGAAATTAGGTCTCTAGCTATAACACTGAAGACGTTATGTACGTTTTAGTGAGATGCTTTTTGAAAATAGAACAGAGAAAAGCAGAAATTCAGTTTTAAAAAATGACAGATTTGTTTTATTATTATTATTATTTTATTTATTACACTATATGAATGACTATGAAAAAGAGAATGCCACCCGTGAATCTCCACAGTTACGCACGGCCGATTGTAACTCTTCAAGTATAATAGTCTTGTTTCTGTTCTGTATGGGAATTACTTTATTTAATCCAAATCACTAATGGGTTTGAGTTAATGAAACAAATGAGAAAAATCAGGGCAAGAATCGTTCTGACAACATTAGGGTTCTGAATTTAAAGATGGGATGGGTTAAGATTGGGGTACGACGAGGCAAATATATACTATGGGTTACTATGATTCCTGTTTATACTTTCAGTCAACTGTAAATTAAGATTGGACCGTCAGGGTTCTGGTCATCACGGGTCAGGTCTTCCACCAGCAGGGCACCTCTGGCGGGATGGTCAACTGGGCCGTTCTGGTCTATTGGACTGGCACCTCAACTGGATTTGGATTGGATTGGCCCTTCTGGTCACTGGACACGGTAGATTAGCGTGATGGTGAGTTTCAGCAGACAAGCGTGATGGTAGCAAACCAGAATGGATCAGAATTATTCTTTCCTGAAGTTTAGGATGGTTGGATTTGGGCCTAGCTGAAAAGAGTTCAGCAATTGCTGGGCCTTGATTTTGCAAAGTAGCTGTGCGAAAATCAGGATGCAGTCAGGAATCAGTGTATGTCTGTGTGTGGTGAAGTTCCTATATCATGCCAAGTGACATCACAAAGTTTATGGTAGGGGCAGAATTTCAAACCACACGCCCACGGCTGTGAATGGTCAAAGGCATTTGTCTTGTTTTGGTTGGAAGTCAGAAAAGAGCTGTCATCTTTATGATGTGATTTGGGTACTCCACATTGATTTGAACCACAATTTAACTGTTGCACAAATGCACATTCTATAATTGCGCCCCCTAATAAAATCGGACACATACATTATATATTTTGTGAGTTATCCTTACGTCCTATTCCCATCTCTGTGAGAGCTGTCTTTGTCGTTCTGTGGAATTGTGTCCATTTTAATCATAATGGTTTGGCCTAACAATTTCTAATTCAGTACATATCTGGGTGATTACCCCTGGAACATGGGTATACAATATCATATTTGCAACATCAATAGTTTTGCCACAATTAGTGTTTTGGTGTAACTTTGGTTCCTCATGTAGTACAGTGTTCCCTAACGTCCCCACAGAAAGAGCATACAATTAGATTTATAACTACCAATTTTTAGATTTGTCCTCCTTCATGTTGCAAAGTTAAAGTTTTTCAAAACTTAATCACAAATATGCATTTTAAACAACAGATTGTTTTGAGTAGTTTTATGTTTCTCTCCTTTCAACAGACAACAGCTGTCAAATCCCTTTTATCAGGGTGACATGTAGAGGGAAGTTTCCTCCCCTACCCAGAAGAGATCAGTGCTCAGCCTTCCATTGTCCTTGCCTGGGCCCCAGATGAATGTCTAATCAGTTCATTGTTGTCAATATTCGAGAACCTCCAGTATTAATTAAGCCTTCCTGTAGCAGCAAGGGGTCAACATGATGTGTCATCTTTCCCAGGCTGGCCAGTGTCTAATCAGAATTAACTAGTTAACTCAAAACTGGGTTACTTTAAGATGCACCTAAAATCTTTCATTTAAAACATATACAAATGAACATAGTTTATAGGGGATTTCGACATTTAAAGGAATTAAGCCCCTCACAAAAACATGCTTTTAATAGGCGAATTTTGCAATGTCTTCATCGAAAAAGCACAGTTAAACTGTGTCCTTTACATCAGAGTTTCTTCTTAGCTGCTGTCAGTCAGTGAGGCCCGACTTTTCTGGCCACACTGGATGATCTCTGATTTCAGTACACTTTTAATTTCAATAGTTCACTTGGAAAATGACTGACTTTAGAGCAAAAACAGCACTTTGAAGGTTGCAATTGGTTGGGGAAGCTGCATTTTAAAAGGCATTTTCGGTTTTTAGCCCACTTCTGTGGCCTTGCTTCATGTTACATGTAACAGCACCCACTGCCATTCTCCTGCAGTGATTTCTAGTTTTACCCCAACTTTGACTGTGTGTGGCAGGGGTCTGCAGCCTTTTGTGATTATGAGCCATACGCATTTTTGCAGATTTTTGCGCACACAGGGTTTAGCGCATCCATTTTTGCCTGTTTCTTTCCCCATTGGAAAAGGGGTGCAGTGGGGCGCATTGGCATGGGTAAAAATATCCCACAAGAAAAAAAGTTAATTTAACTGTTTTTGATGTGAGGAAGATTCAGACACGCTGCCTGACAAGCGGTAATGTTAGAATTGCATATGACTGTTTTAGAATAGGTTATAAGCATTTATTGATTTGACCTATAGAAATGATTGTTGTGTATTTTATGACTTAGTGGGAATTTGTCAGGGAGGTAAATGGTTTTCTTTTTGTCGACAAGTTGCCTGTGACTGCATACATTATTGATGACTTCCCCAACAAGTTAGAGGACAACCTTTGGTTTTGATTGCTTAACTTAAATAAAATAACATTTAATTACAATGTACATCCTGTTTGTTGTCCAAAAGTTGTGGGGTGGTATTGTTGCAATATGGCTGGTAGATCAGGGAGCTGTTTTAGCAGAGTTAAACATTGAGTTTATCAAATATCCAACAGCAAATCGAACACCCCTGCAACCATACAGACATGTGAATGTATGTAGGCCTACCAGACATTCAGTAATCCACTAAATCACATCTACCTAACTATTGCACCTAATCCTAATGAACATTGACCCTTGAATGGCTGAACCTAGAAACAGTAGTTTGTAACCATTTGACACTACATTCCTAAATATGAAACTTTTTTTTTTTGTATAATTGTTTATGGTCTCCAGTTTCTGTATGACAGACATGAAAAAGAAAACCTTTATAATTTCTTTTACTAAAAAACAATTTCCGAAAGGAAGAAGAAAAAGGAAGAAAAAAGGAAAAATAAAAGCGAGTGAAAGTTCTTGTTTTCCTCAATAGCCAAGATAAACTATTTCCTTACCCCTCTTAAGGAGGGGAAGAATAGTAGCTTTTGTTCCTCTATAACAAGTATAAGGACTACAAAGAATTCACCAGTGCCGCCGTTAGCTGGGTCTCATGTCCTGTTATTATTCTATGCCAGGTGTTTTCCGATGTCAGCCATTCAGTTCTCTCTATGAATCTTCCTAGTTTTTTCGATTGCAGGTTCCATGTTCCCTTACATTCGATGAGCAGGTGTTTTAGAGTTTGATTTCCTGGGGTTGCACAGTCTTTACAGTAGATCACTGATTTTTCTGGCTGTTTCCGAATGTTCAGAATTTCCCCCGTTAATAGAATGTTCATTCTTACACTTAGAAAGTTATTTCTGACTTTTTCATCCGGGAATTTTTCTAGGTACTTTGGAAGTGTACCTATTTTTTTAGCCACTGTCAGAAATGTGTTCATTGATGTTGTAGATCTTGTTTCTTCTGTGGTTTTTATCCAGTCTGATGTTACCATCTCATACTTTATTTTCAATGGATTTTCCATCAGGGTTTCCATGTTTGACTCAGTTCTTGATATTACGATTTTTATTCTCTTGTCCAGGGTTTGTAGCATTTCAGACCTTAATTTCTTGTGATGCTCGTTAATGTCTTCATACAGAGAGCCTTTTTTAGGTGTTATAATTTCTCTAAAGAAAGATGTTAGCTTCCAGTCAGCCATGCAATTCAAAGATTCCAGACCCAGTTCAAAGCGTAACTGTCCCCCTGATGTGCACCATGGTAAGTTTAAGGCTTTTTTCCAGATTCTTCCTTCTATTTTGTCCCAATTAAAGTTCCATAGTTGTGGCTTAGTTTCTATTCCGTATAACAGGACTGGAGCTATTTTACTCAGGTAATATTTTACCATTTGGACAATTGAGAATTTACAGAATCTGGTCCTGATTTTGATCAGGTGGGGGATTAAATGTTGAACTTTGGAGATAATGTCTCTCTCAACTTTGTATATTGCTGGATTGGCATATATCATATATCCCAAGTATTTGAGATCTTCAACCTCTGGAATTCTTTGACCATCCAGAGTTCAATTTTGTATAATGTAATTTTCCTCGGATGTTACGTACTAGTATCCTTGATTTTTTAGGATTTATTATCAGCCCGTTCTCCTCGGCATATTTCCCCAGGCCATCCAACAGTCTTTGCAAACCGATGGCTGTTCTGTCCAGCAGAATGATGTCGTCAACATAGGCTAGCCAGGATATTTTCCTGCCATTTATGATTGGGCATGCGAGTGCGAATAGGCTCAAATGTTCTCCTATGTCTGCTAGGTACAGATTAAAGAAGGTGGGGGCTCCCAAGCAGCCCTGTCATACCCCTCTTTCCACTGGGACTGCCTCTGAGAGGTGACCGTTGTTACCTAACCGTACTTTTACGCTTGTTCCCCTGTGCAGTTCCTTTAACATTGATAGCAATGATTCCTGTATTCCCTTTTTTCTAAGTTTATGCCATAGTCTGGTTCTGTCGATCTGATCAAAGGCCTTGGAGAGGTCTATCCAGGCTCTGTATTCGGGTGTTGCTCCTTTGGCCCTTGTTGTTTCACTAAGAATGTTTAATAGGGCTCCATTTAGGGCAGTTGATAGACCTTTTCTAAAGCCTGTTTGGCATCTGGATAATACCCCCTCTTGTTCTGTCCAGGTCGAGAGGTCGTTCAATAGCAATCTCATAAGTATTTTACTATCGATTTCTAAGAGGGCGATGGGTCTATAATTTGATGGATTTACCCTGTCGCCTTCCTTGAAGAATGGTATGACCAAAGCGGTTTTCCACGATGGTGTAAAAATCTTTTTTTTCAATATCTCCCTGAAGAGACTTCTCAGTAACTTGGCCCACAACCTCGGGATTTCCCTCAGTACTTGGTATGTGAGGCCATTTGGCCCTGCTGCTCTTGACAGTGAGGCTTTGGCTATGATTTCCACAATTCCTTCTCCTCAATTTGTAGTTCCCAGCCTTTGTCTAAGGGTGGGCAGGGTTGTTCTTTTGATATCTTTCCAAGGCTTTTTGTGAGGTATTCCACCCAGGTTCTCCCTGGGACCAGATTGCATAGTGTGCTGCTGGAGTTTGGTTTTAGTTCTCTTAGCAGTGACCAGAAGCTTCTCGATGACGAAGACGAGACTAGTTTTAACATCTTCTCCCCCTCATTTTGGTGGAGCATACATTTGTGGTTCCTTGTCCAGGCTTTATAGTTTCTACTGATTGTTTTCAATTGCAGAGAGTATGCTTCACTATTGAGTTTTTGACTTTTCAGGTCTCTGATGGTTTTTCTCAGAGTTCTTTTCCCTTGCCTCTATAATATATAAAATATATAAAATATATCTATCTAGAAATTCATTTTTCAATGTGGTAATATTCTACCTTTGGTTATGATCCACCACACTCTTTGTTTGCGAGTTAATTATCACTACAGGTACCAGGTGATGTCCAAGGTAAGCGGAATGATCCCTGTTTTCCTAGGTCATGAACAATAACTATCACATAACCTAGATCATGGAGAAGCATGCCATCAATGCATTTAATATGTGTTTGCAAGTGCAGATCTAGGGGTGAATCAAAGTTTAAGAGAGTTGTTTGCATTGAGAAGAAATAAAAAATCAGATGAGGTTAAACTGTGTTTTATGAGCTAATGTTAACATGGAACCATTGTGCTTTTTGACATTTTAAAAGAGAACCTTATTTAATTAGCAATTCCATTACAGGTGGGCATGCTGCTAAACCAGTAGTGCACCTGATGGGTATGCAACAAGTGCACCTAAGCAATCCTATGTATTTTTTCTCCACAAACCAATTAACTCCTACACTTTAACCATATTAGCAAATGTGAGTGGGGCTGCACCATAGAAACCACCTGCACAGCAACTACTGAATTAATATCTCCTGTGCATGCGATACCACTCCTTGCTTTTGCTATATTCTCAAACCTCCAGCAAATAATATATTGTTGTCCTGTATCCATGTTCTCTTCAGTGCTAGAAGCAACACATTAATTGCCATAGTTATTTTGTATTTGTTCATTGAATTTGTTTACATAGTAAACCTTTCACTAAAACAATCATACAAAACAGAAAGACGAGATAATAGAAAAATACATGTTATTTACAAATATTTCGATGAGGGTATAGTATAAAAATAATCTTAGAAATTAAATCAGCTTTCCTATATTTTTAAACAATAAAATCTATTTCAAAGCAATCAAAACCATTTTTAGTGAAGATCTAATAACAGCAATAGTCAAAGGGGTTTCGTGGCCAGCTAATCGGTGAAATCAGAATTCATCAGTGGCTAGGAAATCCACATTATGTACAAGTCTCAAAAAGACAAAGCTGCGTACAGAACTTTAAAACGTACATTTCACCAGTAAATGTTCTGCTCCTCCTTCATCTCTAATCAAGATTTCTCGAAGCTACTCTCCAGTTGCAGCTCCTCAGGAACTCATGGAGACCCTTGCCGCACCTCCCTCCTGAACAACATTCTCTCCACAACCTGCGCAGGCATTGTTGCTAGATCAATATCCACTCACTGCCTTCAGGCATTTTCCTTGCAGCTTTCAAAAACTCTCACATCAACTCTTACATAAAAAGACCTCCCTCGACTCCCCCTTCCTTCAAACTACTGCCCAATCTCAAACAACCGCTTCATTGCCAAAGCCTTAGATCACACAGTTTACACACAGTACTGCCTGTCCACAGAATCAAATGGCCTACTCGACCCGCTGAGTCTGGTTTCAGACCCCTTTGTGGAAATTAATCTGGGCTGAAATGAAAAGAACAGTAGACTCAAAAGGCTGTGCCTTATTCATCCTCCTCGACTTCTCAACAGTATTAGACACAATTGACCACATCAATCTCACAGACAGACTCCACTCTCTACATTAAGATGGATCTTCTCTTTTCTCACCAACCAGTCACGAATCACCATCCTCCTTCCTTTCTCCTACCCCCCTGCTTTGTCTCCGACGGAGTCCCCCAGTGGGAATCCTTATCCCCTCTCTACTTCAACCTCTACCTAAGTCCTCTCCCTGTGCTCATCCTCTCCCATGACCTTACTGGCTACAACAACGCCGACAACAGAAGATCATTTTCAAGATCCCCAGACCTCGCCTCCTGCCTCACAGATATGGACCACTGGGTGATGGCTAACCACCTTCTTGTCAATCCTGGTAAAACCAAAATTACCTGATTCATGGCAAAACCACATCCCTTCCCCAACCCACCCCTTGACTGCCCTCCCTATGTAGAAAGTAGTCAGTTATTTCATGTAGAAAATCTATTGAATCTGAGTGAATGCAGAGATGTCCTAGAGTGTAGCCTATGTAGTACATCTGGGTAATTGTTGGAGACAATGCATTGAACATATCACAAGCCATGCTCATGGAAACTAGTCAAAAGCATGGCCACCAATTTGCTTGCATCTGGCATCATACACCACTTGAAGACACTTTGCACAACACCTCCGTCATAAGAATACAGATAGTGCTCACAACAAAAGTTTGATAGGTAGCTGCACACATAATGAGTACCTCGCTCTTTCATACCCCATCTAGACTACATGAAGAATCAGAAGGGATTCTCCCCAGAAACCTAGTCTGGGATCCTTGGTATGCGGCCAGGGGAAGGCAGGGACTTTCTGATCCCGACCCTGGGGGTGATATACTGTGGGAGTATCAGATGGGGGGGTCAGACCAGGAAGACGGGATCAAACCCCTTTTTCCCTTTCCAGATAATCCCTCCCTTTTTGTGGTCCTTTGCTGAGTTGAAGAAGTGAGACACCTAACTTTATAAAAATCAACTACATGTCCCAGATTCTCATGGGGACTGAGACAAAGAAGAGGGCTGAAGATGCATGTAGAATTAGAGGACAGGCAATTAGACTTAACTGCCTTTGCCAGAGTCAGGCAGTTAACACTAATAGCCTGCACCTGAAAGCATTTGCCCCACCTAAGAGAAATAAAAGGCTGCAGCAGGATGAGGAAGAGAGAAGGAACTGGGAGAGAAGCTGGAACTAGAGTTGGGAGGTTGGCAGTAGTTGTAGAAGAAGAAGAACACAAGGTTGGCAGTTCACGAGGAAGAGTAATCACTTAAGTGATGCCTGGGAAAAGGAGAGAGCATCAGATTTCACCTGCAGGTTTTGAGAGGGTCCAGTGTTCACAAACCCTGCCTTGCCATGGCTTCACTGAGAGAGATGTGTTGAAAGTGAAAGTCTTTCCAAGTGCGCCTAGTGTGTGTGATTGCAGAACCTTGCTGATGCCCAGGGCCTGTAGCAAGAAACAAGCAAGGGACTGTGGAATACAGGAGACTCCAAGTTTGCATGGCAGAACTGAAGGCACCCATGCTGCAGAGGGGAGTGGGTTCTAAGAGTGCCTAAAGCCGTAGAAGAGGAAGCAGAAGTCGGGAAGTCAAAGCATCCCACAACCGTAGTGTTTCTGAAGCCGGTGGGTGAAGCATGGCATTCAGATTCACTATTAAACTCTTGCAGTAACTGTTACTAGCTTTAAAGTGGCTCATGTAAGAAGGAGACCTAGTAGAAGTTGTTCATCATTGTGGAAGTTGTTTAACCAATTAAGATTCTCTGACCGGAGTAGAAAGTGTCTCAATGTAATACTTAGGAATACAAACTCTTACAGACTATTGAAGCTGAAGATCTACCTGAAACAGTTGTTGCATAGCTGTTGCAGCTGGTCAGATAGCATAGCGAGTAGAGCGCTTGCTTTGACATCCGTACAGATTCTGCTGACGCAGGTTTGAATCCCAGCAGGGCCAAATTCATCCTTTCATCTTTCAGAGGTTGATAAATGAGCACCACACACGTGGGAAATAAGCAGCGCTCAGATACCTGAAGGTTTGTAGCGCTATATAAATGCACAAACAAATATAAGAAAAAATCCTTTGAAGACCAAACCTTGTAACTCTAAGAACAAACATTCTTTTAAAGTGTAAGTTGTTGCATACATAGGGAAAACAAGCATTGGCCAAGCAAAAAGGAGAACCCTTTCTAGATTGAAGAAAACCCTGTTATAAAACAATCCAACTAACAGGGAAATTATTAAAGGTCCATTATCCACTGATACAAGTGAGGTATTGTTATCTGAAGCTAGTAGTGTGGCAATACAGTTTCAAAGTAATGGCTGGAACTAAGAGGTTGTATATACAAATGGGGAAGGGAGTTGGTTGCTTGTAAGAAGATTAACCAGAAGCGCCAGTAAGCAGACTGAAGAGGAAACAAGGCTGCCCTTTTCATATCACATAGAAAAGAAGGTTGTCTTGCCTACCTGGATAGGTTGAAATGTCTTGTCTTTAACACCCCTAATTTTTCTCATACATAAAGTTGAAGAAGAAATACCTTAACTTTGGTTGAGTATAAGACTATCAGCAGAGGTGATATTAAAGTTGATGGTAGTAGTGGTACACTGTGGAACCAAGGAGCCGGTTTTCATAGTGACAGTAGTAGAAAAGGGGGTTGTTCAAAGGAGTATAACAACCCACGAAGAAGCATCCTGACAAATATGCCAGCTATAGTACAGAGGTTACGAATAGTTGTAGACTTGTAGAAGAAGAAGTGGCTAATCTATTTACTGAACTGTAACAAAGCTGTCCTGGAAGGCCGACATTCAGAGTTACTATTGGTGTGGTTTCCTTGGCTGAAATGGTAAAGGGATATTTTTCAACTGGAAGCTGACATACTGTTATCAGTGGATTTTTGTTTGGTGAACATTTGGTTTGTTCTGAACTTACAAGAACTGGTTCAAGACTTTATTCTTCTGTTTGAACATTTGTGAAGATTGACTTTGAACAATCCCAGGGAAGGGATTTTAGGAGGACATGTGAAGGTCACTCAAATTACTGGTTGTTTATTATTCATGTGTTCATGTTGTTATTCATGTACTTTATATGTTTTGTTGTTTAGTGTGAGGGCAAGTTTGTTTGTTAGGAGTGATTACCTTAGTACTTAGAATAGGCACGGAAATCCCTGATAGAGTAGGTTAGCAAGGATTTATTTGCTTATTTTTCTTTTAATAAAAATATTTAATGTTGAGAACCATACAAGCAGTTGTCCGCTTCGCATTACTGACCCCTCACAACAACCTCTTACCACCCTTCTACATGCCAGCTCAACATGGGTGGCTAGCAGGGACTTGGCCAACCCTTCATATCTTTGTATTGGCCAATATGCACACATGAATGATAGCCCCTCCTCGAAATCCCCATACCATACGCTGGTCCCCTCAAGGCCATTCAACCTACTGCACATTTTGACCATACTAATGGTGAAAGGCTCTATACAAAGGATGCATTACATTACATTACAAAGATTCCTTAATTTCAGGTTGGTTACAGTGTGTACAATAATCCAGCAAACCTTTTGGTTTAGAATATTAGTAATTTCCCTGGTAGGGAGCAGATTCAAACGAAAACGAAGGAAATGTGTTCGCCAACGTGCATTTGGAAAATGCACAAAGTATCAAGAAGATAACCAAGACATTTCTCTGGGAAAAGATGCACCTGAGATCATTTATACAGGTGAGGTTTTTTGATTGTATCAGACCAATCTTGCTCAAAAAGCTTTCTATTGTTTAATGACAGAAAAGCAAACCACTAATACAGAACGAAGCAGCTGAATTGAGTGTAAAGTTTCTTCAAAGCTTTCTTTATATTCAGCTATGGCTCTAGTGTTTGTATCGCCCAGTAGGTGGGTGAGACCCACAAAAAAATGGTTTTAGTGAGCTCCAGCAAGAGCTCATAGAATTGTAATCTCTTCCACTGAGACCAACTCTTTAAAGAGACCAGGCCAAGCTCATATCGAAGAGCGTCAATAGGAACACAATTTGGTAAAGATAGCACATTTTTAAAGATATCATTTTTGGTAAATCCAGGCCATTAGCCTGATAAGAAACCCTCAAACCATACAAAAGGGAGGGAATAACATTTGCCTTGTAATAGTTAATCAAAGGGATAATAGAAAACCTGCCATTGATTGTCTACATTTGGGAGAGGAGTTGCAATGTTTCATCCTCCAAATGGGTGAAAAACTCATTTTTTTAGGAGCAGCCCTCATATCGAAACCCAAGTATCAAATTACTTTAGGAGGCAAGATTGTTTAGGTGTTAATTTTCCAATTGAAGCATAATGCTTTCTTTTACTTAGAGAGTATCTAATAGTAGTAGTCTTATTCTAGTTCATGAATAACTCATTGCATTTTGTCTAATTATAAAATGCATTCCTAAGGCACTGTAAAGCCACCTGAGTATGATCGAGTAGAATGACATCATCCGCATCGGGCAACCAGAAAACCCTTAATTGGTCTACGTGGGGGTTGGTGTGGGCAAACGAGGCTCCCTCCAGGTAATCACCTACACCTGCGACGTATACATTAAAAAGACAGGGAGTGAAGATGCATCCCTTTTCCAGGCATTTAGATTAGGGGGAATTCTGTGGTGTATTTATTTATTTATTGAGTGTTTGTAAGGCGCCTATACAACAAATGGTGTTTCCAAGTGCCATAAGACAAAAGTGGGGAGGGAGCAAGGGGAGTAAATAACAGTAAAAATAATAACAATAAATAAACAATGGCAGACCTACTAGGCCTTGTGTCATTTGGAACATGCAAGTGCAGTGATGAGAGGTGCTGGAGAGAAGGAGGTGAAGGGAGTGGAGGGAGTTCAGGGTATGGGTAAGTGCTAATGGGAGCCCAGGAGGGGAGGTGCCAAGGGATGCCAGGGGAGGAGACAGCTGGCTAAGTTCTAAGGAGGAAGTGTCCCAAAGAGGGGATGCCAGGCCATGCAGCCACCGTTCAGGGGCCCCATAGGGCAGTGCTGAGGAGGGGTTCTGGTGTTGACTGGGCAGAGGGCCTGGTAGCCTATAAGACTCATGAAGAACAAGACTGCCAGTCTGAGCGGCAGTGGGGAAGTTAGCCGGGGAGGGAGAGAGAGAAAGTGCTGAGGGGTGGGGGTGCTGGTGTTCACTAGGCAGAGGATCTGAAAGCCTATAAGACTCCCAAAGGACCAGGCAGCCAGTCTCAGTGGCAGTGGGGAAGTTAGCAGGGGTGGTAGGGAGGGAAGGCAGTAGTGAAAAGAAGAGTTTTGAGAAGTTTGCAATAATTAAGGAAGTCAGGCTCAAGTCTGGGGGACATGGAGGCTGTTTCAGAGGGAGGCTCCCGCCAAACAGAGAGATCTGCCCCCACTCTTTGCTTGGAGAAGTGTTTGACCAGCAGAGAGTTGGAACTGGAAGATCGATGGGATCTATCAGGGAGGTATTTAGGGAGAGAAAGCTAGAGATAGCAGGGTACTAGACCCTAGAAGCCTTGTGGATGATGCAGAGGGGCTTGAACTTGAACGTCACGGCCACCAGGAGCCAGTGGAGAGATTCTAAAGCTGGAGAAATACGGTCCCTTGGGTTGAGATCAAGGATACGGCTTGCAGCCCTATTCTGGATTTGTTGAAGGGGGAAAAGGGAGGAAAGGGGCAGGTTGAGGAAGAGACTGTTGCAGTAGTCCAGTCTGGGGAGGACCAAAGCTCTGGAGATGTTGAGCTTCTGGTGGAAGGTTGAGGAAACGGAGAATGCCACTAAGGAGGTGACGCTGAAATAGGCCTTCTTGGCCCTAACATTCACAAGGTCGAAGGAAAGGGAGGAGTTGAAGTTGACCCCAGGATTTATGGCCTCAGTAAATGGTGAGGGTAAAGAGCCCAAGGAAGGTGGCCTGAAGACAGGGGGGAATCGAGAAGCAGGTGTCCCAATAAGAAGGATCTCAGTCTTACTAGCATTAACACAGAGATCATTGGAAGTGCACCATGCCTGAATAGTGGTCAGACAATCGGAAATGAAAGAGGAGAAAGAGAAGGTTGTAGAGGGAAGCTTGAAGGAAAGCCTCCTAAGGTGCCCAGTTGGCTTAGTCTGATCTGAAGTCTGGTGTCAGAGTGTAAGTGTACCAAGATGTGCAGCAACCCCTCCATGATTCACCAATCCCTCAGTTTGATCCAAAGGCGGGCTCTATTTACCATATAAAAGCCACTGAAAGGTCGATACTGGCAACAAACCTTGTGCCAGGCAGCTGCTGAAAAACATCTAAGATGAAACACTTTAAAGTTGTTTCAACCCTGATTCTAAATCCAGATTGGAACTTTGTTAAGCAACCAGAATGGATTGGCCAAGATTCCAATTCTCGAGGAACAGGAGATGCAAAGATGTTTCTATCAGCGTCCAAAAGTGCTCTGGGTCTTTGATTGGGAGATTTTTCCCTATCACCTTTTTGTAGACTGGGATGATAATAGAGATTTTCCAAGTCATAATATTTGTACACAAAATATATACATTTGAAGCCCAAAGACCTGGATTTGTTTTAAACATGTAATTGCTGAGACCATTTGAGCCAAGAGCTCTAGAATTTGGCAATGTTCTAATTAGGGCACTGATGTCCTCATAGCAAAAATCAAATGCCATACTTAGACAAATGGTATGATATGAAACTTGGTTTTTGTATAATTCACCGATTTATATGTACCCAAGGTAGTTTCCGAAATTGGGTTATTCAGTTGATTATGTCCCACAAAACTAATAATACACCAAAAATTAAACACTTGCTTGAATGATATAGCTTGTAGGATGACCTCACTGTTACTCTGCATATTTGTAGATTTTCAGCCAATTTTTATAGCGCTGATCTAAGCATCTAGATTGCTCCATTTTATTCTCAAGTGAAATAGTTTCATTTTAACTATGTCTCAGTGCTCTAAAGTCTCTCCACTGGCTCCTGGTGGCTGTGAGAATCAAGTTCAAGACCACCTGCATCATCCACAAGACTTTCTGTGGCCTGGGACCCTGCCACATCCAAATCTCTCTCCCTAAATACCTCCCTGTTAGAGTCCTTCGGTCTTCTAGCTCCAACTCTCTGTAGATGTCATGGCCATTGGGCAAGGGCCCAGACCTTCATCACCCCCAGGGTCCACATGGACCCTGTCTAGGCACCTCTGGCGCCAGGCTCATGGAAATGTGTGCTTTGCACACTCTGTGCCTAAGGCACGTGCATCAGGGACGGGCATGGCCATAGAACAGCATTGGGAGGCATGTGCTGGAGTCCTTGGGCGGGGCAAGGTGGAGCCACAAGGCATGGCTAAAGGGAGGGGCCAGAGCCAGCCTTTATAAGGCCAGCCCAACCACATGCCCTCCCTTTGCGTTACTCTGCTTAGCAGCGTGACACTTACCACTGTTCTTCACCTTGTTTCATGTTACTGCATCTCTGAAGACCATCTTACCTACCTGATCCCAGCCGCTCCATCACTGAGGCACACCTACCTGATCCCAGCCACTCCATTGCTGAAGGCGCACCAACCTGATCCCAGCCACTCCATCGCTGAAGGCGCACCTACCTGATCCCAGCCGCTCCATCATTGAAGGCGCACCTACCTGATCCCAGCCTCTCCATCACTGAAGGCACACCTACCTGATTCCAGCTGCTCCACCGCTGAAGGCACGCTTACCTGACTCCAGCCACTCCATCGCTGTGCACGCACCCACCTGCACTCCATCGGAGTCGGGGCCTTTTCTCACCCAATTCAGACTTTCAGCAATGCGGGAGCCTTCGCTTCTTCTCCACTTCAACGCAGTATCTTCCTCCGGACCCGCTAACTGTCTTCAAGCATCCGGTCTCTGCTCCACGCCATCGGACCGCTCCTACAAGGGGAAAAGAACACAACAGGTTAGAAACCTCATAATAACGAACTCTTGGCCGCATCATACCTGAGTCTTGACTTATAACGGCCAGTTTACCTGTTGACCTTGAGAGTCCATCATCCTCAGAGGAATCCCAGGATCCGCTCCACGCTTCCGATCTATCATATTCACACTCATTGCTAAAGACATTATTAAAAAACGAACAATAACCTTAACCAAAGACTTACCCTCCAAGTGGATTGGTCACAGCCAGTCTGGATTGCCACTTCATGGGCCAGTGAAGCAACTAGGCCCATTCTACGCACCACTACTGAAGGAAGCAGGACGGAGAGCCCAGCATTACAAAAAAACAGGTGAGCTTGCATGGGAAGGCTCTTGCGCACTCCCTTTTGGCACGGAAGGGGCGAGGGAATTCTTAACACCTTCGCGCCATCCTCATTGCCTCTCCTCTTCTCCCAGGAGCAATACCAACATCCAGAACAACATACTCTGCAGCAGCTAGGGAAGACAGCTGATACAGGGGAGCCAAGTCGAGGGAGGGCTCCAACCATGCCCCAACGCCCCCGCAGAGACCAGGTGAAAGTAACAGCAGAGCAGATATTTTTCCAAGCAGATAGTGAGGGGTAGATCTTTCTCTTTGGCAGGTGCATCCCTCTGGAATGGCCTCCCTGCCCCTCTCGATCTCCTTAAGTTCCCAAAGCTTCTCAAGACCCTCCTTTTCTTTTCTTCCTTCACTCTCCCCTCCCCTACGAATGCCCCCCTCTGCCACATAGACTGGCTGCCTGGTCCTGCTGAATCCTACAGGGCACCAGGCCTTTCTCGCCCAGTCTACCTCAGGAACCCCAGTCTCTGTGACCCCTCCCAAAGCCCTTCTGCAGACTAGCCTGGCGGGATGTGCATCCCTATGGAGCCTGGCCCATTACTTTCCTCGCACCTAGCATGCGGGCCTCACTCCCTACACTCCCTGCATCCTCTGGCTTTTGCCCACCTAGCCTTCCCTTAGCACTTGCTAGCCCCAGGGGCCCTCTTCTTGCCCTCCTCCTCCCCCCCTGCACTTGTATGCCTCCACACTGCCCTGGACTTCCCTCCCACCCTAACATTATCCCTTCCCCTGACCGGCACTTATCCCGTCCCCACTACCCTTCCTCCAGCACTTCTTGTTACTGCGCTTGCATGATCTGAATGTCACAAGACCCAGTAGGACCGTTAATGTTGTTTTCTTCCCTGTTCCACCCCTCCTTTTTTTGTTGGGTGGCGCCTTGAAAAGCCATTTGTTGTATAAATGCTTTATAAATACTAAATAAAATAAAAAATAATATACCTTTCTATTAGTATGTCTCCCTTCACATTTCATCTAACATTTGAAGATCCTAACCCTAGAACGAGTGGCACCATCTGACACCTTGGGGAATTCTAGGCAAGGAAGGGGAATGTATACAGAAAGAATTGAGGTCACTTGCCACTATGAAGTCCTGCTCAATTTGGAAATGCCAATAGACTTCCAAGACTGACAGTACTTTAGATGTATCTAAATTGGAATGTGAGAGACTCCAGTAGAAATGAATTAATAACACTTTCCTCATTATATTCTCCCATTGAAATATGGATATTTATACCCAGGATGCCATAATCAGTCTTAGCAACAAATTCTGCACTGTAAGCTAAAATGTTTTTTATCAGCATTGATTAATGATTAGTCCGCCTGAGAACCATCCCCCATTTGGTCTAATAGCCGATTTTATAACATTTTAAAAATGTACAAAGTTAAAACCCAGACCTCATGGAGGAAAAGTATTAAATAATTCTTCAAAAAAATCACATAGGTTTTGGTTTAAAACAAGATGTTGGTGCCCACACATTCCAGGATATCTCTACAGGCGAGTTCCATGACAGTCCAGGCCATTGTTCATGATAGATAGTGTCTGTGGAAGACAAGAGCTGTCATTTCCAGAAGGTAACAATTATGAAGTAGTGTTAAATATATGCAAAGATCTCCAAGTGGTTGAAGCATTATTACCTGTAATCCTTAATGCTTCCAAGGATTTACGGTGTTTGAAATTTGTCCATAAACCCATCAAACCCATCATAGCCCATCATAGCCCATCATAGCCCATCTCTCTAAAGTCTACCACTTCATTTATCGACATTTTACAGTAAATATTCAGTAAATTTGGCAGTTTCCGTTCCTATTTTCCCTTGGTTTTCTGGAGCATTCTTTTTGGAGGAGCCAGAGGGAAGGAGGATGGGGAATTGATAATATGCCCAGGTGAATAAATTAAAGAAGGCCCTGGTGACACCGAGCACAGCTCCAAGTTCACATCTTTGGCATCAGTCACTACGGGTGAGGGGCCAGGCAAAGCTGTCCCGTGCTGGAGGGACTGGGTTTTCATGACGGTTATAGACTGGAATGCTCGAGCTGTCACCTATAGATGGGTTTCCATCAGAGATGACATTCAAAGAAGAATTAAACTACACTCACCCGTCCTTGCCGACTCCACTGACCTCCAGCTGTCATCAACTGCACACTCGCACACCTCACTCCATGCAGCATTCCACGCTCAGGATCACCTTAATGGGCAAGAGGTGTGCATCGCAAATAGGGACTGGGTGGAAACTGCAACTAAAGTCAGAAGGAACTCCTCGCTGTCGTCAACTGCACACTCATATGCCTTACTCCATCCTAGTTATTCATTCTTGGTCACAAAATCTTTACTGATCAAAAGTTGAGAAAGGAGCATAATGTCTTCTATAGTTCTGTACTTCAACCCACGCTGAAATAGTGTGGAGTCGCTCTGAGTAAGTAGTGGAGTGAGTAGTATGGAAGTGGCTTTTAGTGAGTAAATATGTATTATGGGTATAGAGGCTCTTGTTAAAATATTTTGTGAGTGTCTGAGGGTGAATGATGATCATGAGTAGGTGAGAGGTGCTGCGAATGAGCATAGGTGAGTAATGACGTGAGTGGGAGAGGGGAGTGATAAGTGAACAGAAAGGTGAAAGCGTGGTATATGAGTTTCTGTGGTAAAGCTGTGAATTGTAAAGTGCTGAGTGACATTGTGAGTAATACAGACCATGGATTGGCGCTGGTGTGATTTGTGGCTGAGTGTGAGTTGATGTTCTTTGGGACTGATGTAAGTAGGTGGGGTAAGTGACTGAGTTAATGATGTTATGACTGAATGCAAGTGAGCAGCAGAGTTAGTGGCCTGAGTGGTTGCAAGTGGTGGCTGTTGTATGGTGCATTGTGTGTTCAAGTGGGTGGTTGTGAGTTTTTTCTCAACTAACCAGTTTTGAGGTATTATGGTTAAGCCGTAGTGTAGTGGGCTGATATATTTGATAAGTATTGTGAGTGTAATGAGTTGCTTTGGGCGGATATTTTCTTTATGCTTTGAATTTTCTTATGAATGTTTTTGCGAAAATCTGTAGATGAATGGTAGAGTGAGTGTTGCTCATTGGTTTTGGGTAAATGGTGCTGTTTGTGGTTTTAGTGAAGTGTTACTTGTTAAATGGTTGTATTGTTAAGATAGGCCCAAATACCAATAAATAATAAGAACTTAATAACAGAGTAGCTCCAAGTGCACGAAGAAACCCAGCTTTATTAAAAAACAGACAGCTGGTCGGAGAATGTACAAAAGACAATTGAAAAATGGTGTCGGGATTTGTAAAAGGAGATCGTCATAACTCATGTGACTGTTAGTACTTATCATAACACAATTCTACTCTCTAACTTGATGTGGTGGCAGAGTATAGAACATATAGTTATCTATAAGAGAAGCATTTACTATTGGCCTTTTTACAACTGTCAACTCCTCCTAGGAACATCCTTCCATAAAGGATACATTTCAATCTAAATTACTACTTGTTGGTACTCTACTACAATAGTTGATAGAAAAATATAATTTGATTAGTCAGTCATTTGCTCATCTGACCTTGGACACTTTTATAGCATGCCAATGCACATGGTGAGGAAGGAGAAATCGGTGAAAATCGGTCAAAGTACTACTCCCATCTCGTTCCCATGTTTGAGGCCCATCTAGCAAACTGTGCATGGCCTAATTGGGCCTTGAATGAATGACCATTGTTTGAATCATTTAGTAAGGGACCACTGTTCTAAAATCATTTTGACAATTTATTGGTATTTCGTACTGTTCTTCATGTGGGTGTTTTCCTTCGATGGCCATTTGCGGCACTGTGTGTTCATTTGTTACAGAAACAATTGGCATGGTAGCTACTATTCAAGGATGCATGTGTTTCTCACTGCTACCAATGGAAACTAATTAACCTAATCACTGTATGTTGTTTGTCCCGTGAATCTTTATCTGGTGCAGTTTCAGCTTCTTGGGCAACCGTACCTTGGTGTTCTGCTACTGCCTGGGCTTTGTGAGTGCCGGAAAACCGTGTGCTAAGCTTTATTATGTCAGGATGCGTATTTCACAAATGAGGTCTTGCTGAATTTTGGTCAGAAAAATGGCAGCAATACTGTTCTCTCTCCGCCATGTTAGTGCTCTTTGTGTCTGGTGTATGTTATTCGTGTCTATTGCATGCCTATCCTATTTACATTTTCTGGAACCTCCTACTTCTATAAGAGTAAACTACTTTGTGCCCTACTTGTGTCACAAAGCATTTCTACTCTTAAAGGTGGCTATGTGTTTCTTAATGTTTCAATGACTGTTCACTGAACATTTTGAAGTTTACATCTTTGTTCTTACTTGGTAACAGGTGGGGGCATGGCCTGGCCTATTGAAACTCTCATCTCCATTGCCACAATATGGTTTAGTGAAGCAAAGCGAAAAGTAGTGTAATCATATCACCATTACATTTTCATGCCTATCATTACCACGCCATATGTCTGATAAAGAGTTTGATAAAGTTCATATTGTGGTGGCGAAAATAGTTGGGGAAGGATGTTCAGATATTCGACTCTATCATGGGAGGATAGCTCAGGGCCAACGTGCTCGCCTTGAAAGCAAGGCGACACAGAGCAATACAGGTTCGATCCCCGGTTCCGAGTTTAGAAACCTCTGGGTATTAAGCGCGTTATAAATAACCTATCACATCATATCATACTCATAAAGCAGACTGGCAAGTGAATAAAGATGGCATGGATATTACTTAACAGATTAATGTCTCATCTCAGGGTCACTACATTATTCATACTCTCTAAACAAGTTGAAGGGGCAATTATCCTACAGCTCTTCTGCCAATAGGAATTCCTTGTTAATCTATTGATATTTTCTAGTAGCAAAAATACAATCATGCTTCCTTAATTTGTAAATTCAGCATACTTTCAAAAACCTCACAGGCTGCTGAGATAGCCATTAATCTCATGAGAGTTTGCCAAGATGTGTTTCTATGTGATTACTCTTAAAAACACACTGACATTGAGCAAACTATCTGTGATTGCCAAAATAAAACACAGGAAAGGGTTCATTTGAAGGTCTGGAAAGTGACAATTCCTGGAAGGAAGGGGGTACTAATTCAAACAATAAATGAACAAAAAGGCTCTAAAAACCCTGAAATGTAAAACAGTGAAAGGTATTAACGTAACAACCGGTTTTTCTTCCTTATTATAGAGACCTTCCCAAGCAGTGGCGTCATATGGGATAATGGAAGGCTCTTTGTGGCATAACTGAAATCAATGAGGAAGGTGTGAGAAAGTACAGTATTTTAGGCCCAGCAATTAGACTAAGGTTACCATGGGGGACAGATGTCACCACTTGCTCCATGATGCAGGGTCTGGAGGAGCTAGAGAGGGTATTCCCAGGCTCTCTAGCTCATCACCAGCCTTAAGGACATCTACCATGCACTGTATACCTGGGGACCCTGGGACAAGGCAGAACAGGACCATACCAGGCATGGGCACCCCAGAATAATGGATGGGCAGAATAAGTGGGGAAAACTCTGGCCTCCAGCAGATTGGGATTTGCTGTGCGGATAAATAAAAACATGAGTTGGGCCAGGGAGGAAATGTTCCATGCTTTACCAATTTCCCCATTTTTAGTGGCCTATGGCTCTGGTCTGTAGCAGGAGTCAACATAGCAGGGGAAAGATGAAAATACCCTGCCTGATCCACAGTGACAATCTCTGGTAATTGTAGCCTGTAGGCAACAAGGCAACAATGAGGAATCTGCACTGGAGCTGGTTGTCAGTAAAATACCAACCAGCATGTAACACTTGAAAGGAACAAAGGTGGCAGCATAGGATGATTCAAGAGGTTACAAGTCAGCAGCCTCCTGGCATGACAAATACATCATGCTTTCCGGAAAACCTGGAGACTGGGTGTAGGTGGATACAAATCATGCTGATAAGTCACCAGGAGCCATGTGACTGGAAAATGGCAAAAACACTGTAGATCTGAGAGGCAAGATGGCCGATGTATCTTATGAAGGCTCATCCCATGATACAAACAAAAACGCGGGCAATAAGGGAGAAGAAGTGAGGAAACAAATTCAAATTTGAAGAACCAGTCACTGCAATCAGGTTATATTGGGACACATGAAGGTGTGTTTCAGAAGTGGTGGCCCAGTGAGCAGCTCTACTCAGGTTTAAAGAGCCCTCGTGGATTATGCTATGTCTGGGCAAAGGTGGACGGAGTCACAGTAGGAAGGAAGTAGGAGAGAAGAGAAAAGAAGAGTTAAATCAGGAGGAGTGGAAGAGTAAAGCTGGTGAAGCAGTAGGAGGAGAAAGAGGGAGGAAAGAAAGAAAGTGATTGCAAGAAGGAGGTGTGAAAGATCTGCAAAGAGTGGCATAAAGATAGAAAAACGTGGAGGAGATAAGAGATATAATTAGGCCATAGATGTTTGGAGAAGGGGCCCTGGAACAACAGAAGGAGGAGGATGTGGGAAGAACATGAGGAAAAGAGCAGAGGCAGGGAAAAATGGGTGCTAGTTAGAGTGAAGAAAACCAGAGCAAATTCACATGTACCTAAAGAATAGGAGGGGGAGAGAACTAGGAGAGGAAGACATAAGTAGATTACAAAGGATGTAATGAGGTCTTGAAGGCATACAAGAAGAATCAAGAGGAAAGAGAGATGAAACATCTGGGCAGGAGGAATGAGACCATCATAGAGGAAGAGGAGGAAAGAGTAATGACGATCTTGAAATCAAGAGAGGATGTAAAGACGGTCAAATCATTGCAGGTCATTCAAGAGTAAAACAGAGAGGAAATAACTTTAGAGGAGAAGGGCAAGAGCCAGGGGTCAAAGAAAATGGAAGAAAGGCACTCAACAGGTAGGGTACCTACTACCACACTGTTGGTGGTGACTGTGGCATAGTCTGCCAGTGGCAGCTCAGTGCTTGTGCCTTTCCATCCCACTCCTAGAGAGGCCAGACACACCTAGAAGCATGAAGCTTTATCCTATGACTCAAAGGCTCCTCAAACCCCAACTGGTGAAGTTGCCATCAAAGACAACAGCATTCTTATGAAAATCAATTAAGGAGCAAGCATTCAGCAAACACAATAATTATGTGGCGGTGAACTTTAACCCCAAAAACTGTAGGTGTCTTATGTGAGCGCCAGACAGCAGAGACAGAAAGAAGACGGTTAGTCTGAGGCACTATAGTCCGTAAGCAAAGTGGGGTGGCTCATTCTTCTTTTCTGTCAATATCCCACATTCTTAGTTTCAACCTGCCTAAACCCTTGTGGGCTTCCTATCACAGCGAAGAAACACAAAGAGCTCTATTCTGTCATCCTGAAGAGCTGCACACATGTTGTGTAAAACCATACGTTTTATGTTGTACATGCAACCCCAAAACAACCACTAATCAGATAGACCTAATAGTTTTTATACTTAGATATTACTTAAACTGAATCCCACAAATGTTCCTTTTGTCTTGAATTCAACAGACCCATTTTGATGAGAAGACAAGACTACACATTTCATATAAAATGGTTATATCTCTCAGAAAACATCAGAGGGTGATGACATAGAAATGCCGGTGTTGCACTAGTTGTAGATTCCGTCTTAGTATTGAATGATTTTATTGTGATGCATATATTATGGTAATCATTTACTTATATAATATCTATTTAACTAGGACTTCAATACATCTAATTACCAAAAACCACGGTCCCATTTCTCCTGAAAATAATCGACAACATAGCTTACTCCCAAATTCAAAACCACCTAGAACCAATTACTAGGGCACCGACAGTCAGGATTCCGCCCTAACCACAGTACAGAAACAGCCTTACTCAACCTGAAGATCCAAATGGATGCCACCAGAGAAGCAGGCAAACTCTGCCAACTAATGTTACTAGATCTCTCGGTGGCCTTCGACTTGGTCGACCACAACAAACTTTGTGCCACTTTAGCCAACAACTTCAACCTGTCCAATAATGCTATCGACTGGATCAAATCTTTCCTTGCAGATAGGACCTCAGGAGTATCCATTGGCAAAGAATCAGCAGATCCCATGCCAGTACCAGTAGGCGTCCCACAAGAATCATGCCTATCCCCCACCCTCTACAATGCCTACACTAAGCTTCTTTTTGTAGCTTTGGATGCAATGGGTGTCATCTACACCAACTTTGCAGATGACACGCAGATCCTCATTCCACTAACAGTGAATCACGAGCAAGACACATTGTTTATCAACAAAATGTACTCACTCATCCAAAACTGGATGGCTAACAATAGCCTATGTCTCAACAACGACAAAACAGAGCTACTCATACTAGGATCATCATCCAAAATTGACTCACTACAGCCTGTTTACACATCCTGCGTCATTGATGGCACCACGTTCACAGTGCTCAAACAAGTCAAGACACTTGGAGTCTATCTTGATTCCACACTAACAATGGCTAAACAAGGGGGCGTGGCTACGAGGGCCATGTAGGAGGACGCGTTCTGGAGGAGCTCCCGAGATCCTGCAATGGTCTGGGCAAAAAAGTGCGTGAAGACGAGCCGTTGACCGCTGAAAATACACATGCCGGTGTGTGAATGATTGGGCTACGTGTGGTGAACTTCTGGATGGTGCAGGAGTGACGGCGGCAGAGATCGGTGCGGAAGATATAAGGAACACCGGAGACGAAAGACGACACAAAATGGCCAACCAGGGTCCAGAACAAAGGAAGAAGCAGGCCGCACGGTGACCCAGCGAAAGCGGCGCACTGAGTGCACATTTGTCACTTGAGCAAACTATAGGTCCCCTGGGTCATGTCGAATAGAACGGTGAGGCCGAAGGCGAAACAGCCCACCCTAGACGACTTCACTAAGACGTCCCGGGTCAAGACATTACCAAGAGCAGGGACAAGCTGGTTGCGAGCGGCATGACGACTTCGGGCGCTAACCAAGAAATCCTGGCTGCGATTGCGGTCCTAAGGGCGGCCTAGGAATCTAAGCTCGAACTAGCCGTCACTGAACTAAAAACGGCACTGGACCTCAAGGTCGGAGAGGTGCAGGAGGACATTAACCTACTCCGACAGAATGTCAGGGCCTTGGCGGAGCGCACGGAGTCCCTTGAGAAGGAAGTCGGCCCGAATACTGCGGATTGCGCCTCTCATAAAGCCGAACTGCACGCCCTGATACAAAGAGTGGACAACCTGGAGAGCAGAGCGGAGGAGGCAGAAGGACGAGCCCGACGAAACAACATCCGCATCATGGGCCTGCCGGAGGGTTTGGAGGGCCACGATCCCACGGAATTCATTGAATCCATGTTATTGCAAGAGATACCCGGAGGAGCCCTATACCAAGGATTTGCAGTGGAAAGGGCACACAGAGCCCTAACAAGGAGGCCGCCACCGGGGAACCTGCCTAGGCCTGTGATCGCCAAAATACTTAATTACCGTGACCGGGAGAGGATACTGGAACACTTTCGTAAGGGAGGAACGATCACACGAGGAGCGGCAAACATCACGGCTTACCCGGATTACACCCTGTCTGTGCAGCGTAGCCGCATGAACTTTGGGACAGTAAAACGGAGATTGAGAGAGGCGGGCCACAAATATATGTTACTTTATCCGGCAAAACTGAAAGTCATTCATAAACATAAAACTTTGTTTTTTGAAACCCCGGAGGATGCCATGGGATGGCTCGATGCGCAAGGATGTCCCCAGGAGTCAGAAGTTCGTACGGAGAAAGAGCTCGGAAGGGATAAGTGATGCATGAAGAAGGTGCCGCAAGATGGCATGGCACGTAGGACTTGAATATAGTCGCTTGCGCAGCCTTCAGTAGAGAAGGTTAGACTATTGCACTATTTGTCATAAGCACTGTGGTTAATGTTGACTTAACAGGAGCCTTACGGAGCGATTCTCTTTACCCCACAACAGTTCTAGTTAAGTGGCCATTAGGGCGACTTCACCCTACTGAGCTCTGTGCATCGTTCGGTGCCTGCAGGGCTAGATGTGGGGGTGCCTGAGCTCCGAGGATGGAGCTGGGCAGCAGTTGGGGTGTGTGATGTTGGGGAAGGGACAGGTGGGGGGAGGGGAGGGAATTTGGGGTTTTGTTGTGTACATAGTTATGGGGAGTTTGAGCTGGTACGAGAAGCTACAAGTAAACAAGGAGGGCTGTATCTGTATCACGTGGGCAAAGGGGAGTCGCTACATGGGAGGCAGGAAGACACTCATGAGCCATGGGAGACCTTAAGATCGTAACATGGAATGTCAGGGGACTTAACAGCTACTTAAAAAGGAACAAAGTCATGATGTACCTAAAAAGACAGAGGATTGATATTGCGCTGTTGCAGGAAACACATCTGACCCAGCAAAAATTGGAACTGGTGGGGAAGAAGTGGAGAGGCACTGTAGTGGGCTCTCCGTACTCTGCCTACGCTAGGGGAGTGCTGGTCTGGGTGGCACCGCACGTTCCGCTCCAACTCACAAAAGAGGTGGTGGGCACGGAGGGCAGGTTGGTCATATTGAAGGCCTTGGTAGAGAATAGAGAGGTGTGCATTATAAATACATATGCCCCCAACCAAAACACTGCTACGTATTTTAGAACCCTATGTACTCATCTGGGCGCGTGTGTGGGGGGAGCGGTTATTTGGGGAGGGGACTTTAACTGTGTGCTCGACCCAAAAGTAGACAGATCTGATGGGAAGATTGATCGGCCCACCCCGGCGGCCAGGGTATTACAGACATTACTAGGGGACTTTGGGCTGGCGGATGTTTGGAGACTGAAACACCGTAATGAAACACAGTACTCTCACTACTCAGCTCCACAGCACCTGCACACGAGGCTGGATTATTTTTTTGCCACGCCAGATGTGATGATAGAGACCACCCAAATAGAATATAGAGCGAGGGTCCTGTCGGACCACTCGCCCCTGGTGCTGACCTGGCAGCACTGTCGCCCCAGGGCGCGGATACCGACGTGGCGCCTCCGGGCGGAGGCGCTCAGAGACCCAGTCTTCAGGGAAGACATCAGGGATGCGATCTCACAGTACTTTGAGGTGAACACAGGCAGCGTAGATTCAGCGTGTACACTCTGGGAGGCCTTTAAGGTTGTGTTGCGGGGTGCTGCTATTGCTAAGTCAAAAGGCCTGCAGGGTGGGGTCCTAACAGAACTAGAGGAAGCGGAAAAGAAACTGGAGCGTGAAAGCGACAGGGCAGGAGGGGACGCAGAACCTGTACTCGAGTTGCAGCAGAGGTGCGCGGAGCTTTGGGAAAGGCTCTGCAACCTTAACTACAAAAAGTATGTCGAGAGGCAACATGCAGGAGGGGATAAAACTGGCCGCTTGTTGGCGTGGTTATATAAGAGCGAAACCCCCAGGCCCCTGTTTAGGACAATAACTAGAGAGGACGGGGAGGTGGTTGACACCCAGGAAGGAATCAACGAGGCATTCTTGGACTATTATAGAACATTATATGAGGACAGAGGAGGGGACAATCAGGAGGAGATTAGAGAAACACTAAAAGACATGGAATTACCTAAGATTAGTGATGAAGAAAGGGGGCAACTAGAGGCACCAATTACCCTGGAGGATTTAGAGTAGGTGGTGAAACAGCTGCCCACCTGCAAGACCCCGGGTACGGACGGATTCCCGGGCGAGTTTTACAAAACATATAAAGCAGAAGTACTCCCCCCTATGCTAGAGATGTTTAATGAGTCTTTTGAGAAGGGTCGGCTACCGGATACGCTCAGAGAAGCACTAATCGTGCCGCTGCCCAAGCCCAACAAGCCAGGGCATTGCTGCGGCTTCTATAGGCCGTTGTCAATGTTGAACCAGGACAGTAAGATCTTGACGGCGGTCCTGGCTAATAGGCTACGGAGGGTCATCAGTAAACTGATACACCCGGATCAGACAGGCTATGTCCCCAATAGAAACATAACCCACAACCACAGGCGACTCCACCGGGTGATTGAAGAGGGGAACAGAAGCGATGGGGAAATGGCAGTGGTGTCCCTAGATGTAGTCAAGGCTTTTGATTCAGTGAGGTGGCCATGGTTGCTGGCGGCCCTGGAAGAATACGGGATGGGGCCGGGTTATGTTAGGTGGGCGAAAATCGGTGATATCTGAGAGGTGGCAACTCAGTAGAGGCACCAGACAAGGGTGCCCTTGGTCCCCGATGTTATATATTCTGGCCCTAGAGCCCCTGGCAGTGTACCTCAGACAACAATATGACATGATCAGTATTGAAGCAGGGGGAGAGAAACACCTAATATCCCTATATGCTGACGATTTGTTACTGTATTTGAAATACCCGGAGGAAAATCTTCAGTATATTCTAGAGGTCATGGAAAAGTATGCAGAACTGTCCGGTATAGCGGTGAACCCCCAAAAATCGAGCATTTTCCCATTGGGGAGCTACATAGGAGCCCCTCTGGAACGATTGCCAGTGTTGTCCGTACCTTGGGAGGCTGATTCTTTCCGCTACCTCGGAATATATGTGTATCATACTGTGGAGGGGGAACACTTGCATAACACTGAGGTGGCGGTGAAGAAAATCCGTACAAATATGAAGTTTTGGGAGAAGCTGCCGCTGGAGATGATGGGGCGGGGGGCGATGCTCAAAATGGTGGTCCTGCCTAGGCTGTTACATTTCTTCAGTAATATACCATACCTGATACTCAGGAAGTTTTTTGTCAAACTGAACAGCATGTGTAGGGACTTCCTGTGGCACGGTACCCGCAATAGAGTGGCACTATGGAAGCTACCGAACTTCCATGATAGAGGGGGCATTAAGCTGCCGAACTTTGAGGCCTATTATGTAGCCAGTCAGTTGCAATATGTGGCCAAATGGCTCTCTGATGAAGAAACTCCTGAATCTAGGCAGTTTGGGCAGGACTGCACCCCGTTTTACCTAAAAGAGATCATCTGGGTTCCTAGACTTGAAATGAACGAACGCCCGGGTATGTTGATGCTTGGGTGGAAGATGTGGCACAGAGTATGCCAACTGATGGAGAACCCGTGCCCGTGTTCCCCACAGGTGCCGCTGGTTGCCTTGGCTAGGGGAGACAACCAGCTCAGGATGATAAAAGGACCTATTGGGAATCGGTTGGGCTGGCCACATTGGGAGACATATGGCAAGAAGGGGCTATTAAAGAATTCGAAGACCTGGGAGAAGAGACAGGCTTGCATGGAGGCCAATATGTCACATATCTTAGGCTAGTGCAGACTATTCGCAAAACCTGGCCGGAGACTGTACTGGCGGAAGAACCAGACGCTCTAATGGGAACAATATATGACATATCGGAGGGAGGGCATGAGATCTCTAGACTATATGAGATGGTGATGACCCGGGTGGGGAAGGATTTGACTGATCTGAGGCTGGACTGGGAAGCGGAGGTTGGGGCACAGTTGACCGATGGAATGTGGGAACGGGCCATAGGATACCACAAGAAAGTGTCCAGAAATGCTAGATTGCAGCAGATACAGTTATACATAACGCATAGAGCCTATATGACCCCGAAGAGAATATCTAAGTTTGCAAACGCAGGAAGACAAGCATGCCCGAAATGCGATGAGGAAGACGCTGATATGACACACATGTTCTGGTCTTGCCCAGTGATTGTAGCTTTTTGGGGCGAAGTGGCACGGAAACTAGCGGATAAAGGGGTCCCGCTCAACATAGATACGGCCTGGGCCTGCCTGTTGGGAGGGTTTCCCAGACCGCGGAACACTAAACACCTTGGGAAACTGAGGGACCTGGCATATGTGCTTGCTAAAAGAAGGATAGCCATGGGCTGGAAGCAATGCCACAAGCCACGGGTAGAAGTATGGTGGCGGGACTTGCAAAAATGGGCGGAGGCTGAAACGGTGGTGTGGCAGGAGGCATGTAGCAATTGCGGGGAGGAAGATGTAGGTAACCTGATGGCTTGGAGAATGGTAATAACAGGACTGTTTGGCACAGTAGTGGATCATGCAGCTTCGGAAGGAAGCGATACCCAGCCACACGCAGCGGATACAGAACCGGAAATGCAAATAAGCTCTTGAGAGGGGGGGGGGGGATTTGGGGAGCAGTAATGAGTGTTAATTGATATTCACGAGTTTATTGTAAATAATGCTGCAAGTTTGGTTTGTATTGTTTACTTTTCAAATTACATTTTTTTTTAAAAAAACAATGGCTAAACAAGTCAACACCTTAGCCTCCTCCACCTCTTATACATCCAAACTCATCTCCCTTAGTCGCAAATTCCTCACAGCTGATAACTGTGTTACATTAACAAGAGCGATCATATTCTCCAAGCTCGATTACGGCAATATCCTCTTCCTAGGTACCTCTAATACTAACATGGTTAAACTCAAACTTATGCAAACAAAGCCCTCTGGGTTGCATTTGGCATACAAAATCTGAACACATCACCAACATCAGGAGAGACAACCACTGGCTCCCCATCAAAGCCAGTATTATATTCAAAACCCTAAGTATCACTTTTAAATGCATCGCCAAAAAAGCTCCTAAATACCTCCTCAATACAGTCGTCAAGAAAAACCACACCAGACTCCTCAGATCTAATAACAATGAAAACCCCGAAATCCCACGATATGAAAGAGAAAAAGTTGGGGGCACCAGCTTCAAAGTACTTGTGCCCAGGCACTGGAATGCCGTACCAACTAATAGCAAGAAAGAAACATCCCACCCTAAATTCAAAACATCACTGAAAACCTGCTATTCAACCAATTCTAAAATGCGAACCAAGACCCCCACCCATTCAGACCAGATCCCCCAACTACTATATAAAAATGTATATAAATGTATATCCTAATTATTGTCTGTTCCTACTGTTTTTTATTGTTAAGATTGTATTTACCCATTGTCTGTAACTACGCCGTGATACCTCTGGGTCTGGGCGTATAACAAATGTAATAAATAAATAAATAAATCTAATACTAATGTATTTCCTACCAAAATTAGGCATATGGGCTAAACAGCATATGTTTACAATCCATATAAGTGAATGGTAAAAAATATCCCCTGGGTGGATTAAATCAGGTGCAATGAGAATACAGAAATTAATCCCACTCAAATGGAGTGGGTGGAATAAAGAGCTGATGGCTCTCTTTTGACACCCAGCTGCCCCTTTCCTCACGGTGTTCCAATGACCAGCCAAAAAGAAAACCCTCTTGTAGATGATGGTCCCAATAGGGACACCCAGGAAAGGGGTTGCTGTGGAACCATCTTTGTGGGTGAGAGTTCACATGTCTTGCCCAATAGTTGCTGGTCTCTATGGAAGATGTTCCTTATTGTGACAAAGTGATGGGGATAAACATAAGACCCAGATGCATCTCTTGTGTAGGTTGGGTTATATTACAAAATAAAATAACCAAATCAAAGTAACAACTTTCGTTCCTAATTAGGATGTATTTCCCTTGGATTTTTTGGATGAGCAAACAATATACCCAATCGAAGAGCAAAATCTTTCTTTCCACACCCATTGGATGTTCCCTCTCAAAACAGATATACAGAACAGAAGGTAATGGTGGTACCACCTTTGTTCATTGTCTGATCCAGTGGTTCTCAAAGGCAATTTGTTCATCAAGATGCCTTCCATTAGTTTCCAACACAAGTCTCTCGGATTCCAAGTACATCCCTCCATGGCATACCAGAGAGTTGTGGTCACAACTCTGTGCCTCACATTCCTTAGGTTTTGAGTGTCCATGCAGTTGTTCCTTGGCTTTCTCTTCTTAGATGGTTTGGTCCATCACATTTTCTACCTTGGTTCTTGTGAGACCACTCCTCCAAGTCTCACTATCCCAGGAGCATCCATTGCCTCAGCATGGTGGTGCATCAGCAATTTTGGTGGCAAAGATTGGGTCGGGGTCGGTGAAACAAACCCAAGGACAGTTGTAATGGAGTGAACAATTAGGACTATCCTACAAGTTTGACTCATACTGTTTGGCCATTTCCAGTTCTCAGGGACTGGGGACCGGCTCCCTAGCACCTGTCCTTCTCCACCTCCTTAACGATTCGCATTTGTCTTCTTGCTAAGGGCATAATTTCTTCCACTACAGTCTACCACTACTATCTTTTCTGCCTCTTTGGTGACTGGCCAAATGCTCATACCACCACCTGTCCACCCACAGCACTCTGTTTTAGGATTTGTCTGCTCTTCTTCCTCCCTAATCTCTCTATCTCCATCATTTTCTCTGTACTCCATTTTCCTATTTGTATCCTCTTCTCATCTACACCTTCTCTGATGTTCCTCCATCAACCCTTTAGTTTCCTCTCTACCTTTTCGCTTTCCTCATCCTTCCTGCTACTGTTTCCCCTTCTGAGACATATTCTGTCCCTTCTCCTCCTCCTTGTTCTCCGACTCTATCTCCTGACTTTCTCCCGCCTCCACCTCAGCTTTCCTGGTTTTCCCTCTTTTCTCCTCCTCTCTCATTTCAAAATCTCATTCCTCTTAGACACTGAGCTCCAGCCTTTTCCTTCTGCTTCCTCAGCTCTCCATCCCTTTCTCCCAGTACCCAAACCTGTTATAGGAGCTTACCTCCTCCTGTGTGGCATGTCTTCATCTAAACAGATCCATGTATGTGGACTGTTCTTTATGAAATACTGATTAGTTATATTTAACTAGGTTGTGGCCCCCATACCATATTCCTGTCCCTATCTATCTCATATGACAGTCTGCAGCCCAAGCCTTCAAGTGGGTGCACCGCCATTTTCATTCATACACTTGCACATGCAGTGAGAGGATCTGGCTTGTGGGTGCTATGCACTCTTCGGTCTCTTACCTACTCTTCGGGCCCCCATTCTTGTCAGTCAAAGAAAAGGATCTCTGAGCTCCCTCGCTTTACTGAAAACATATGCATGAGTCTCTCATTTGGAAGAAGATAAACCTTCATGATTGTGACCTGGTGCAAGATTACTGATACTGGTTCTCACCTTCTGGGTGTGTGCAATACTTCAAAGTGTTTGCCAACCAGACTGGCTTATACTAATTAGTGTTGCAGATTTCACCAAACACAATGCATTCCGGCTAGAAATTGTGTTGTGCCTGCCAAGTCTGCTTCCCCAATTCCCTTGTCTAGTATAGGCCCATTTGCTGGCCTCTGCTTTCACGTTTTGCTCATTGCTTTTTTGATTACGCCAATTTACCACCTGATCCTCTTGTTTCTCAAGGAACCATCTCAGTGGTTACAAGGTTTTCCAACTTTTCTCTCAGTCTAGCTTGATTTGTATTCTCCTCTTAACCTGCTTGATCCCAACTGTTGTCTCCAGGTGGTATGGTTCACTACAGTTCCTTCTAAATCTCTGAAGCGCCCTCACTGATCTGGCTCAGGAGGTGATGGCAGTTTGTGTTCAGCATGGCTTGCCCACACTGAGGAGGGGTGGTTGACATGTGTAATGTGGGGCTGCTTATGGGGCCATGATTAACACATTCTCTTTGTGCAATGTGCTTACCTTGTAAGTGGCAAGTATATGGGGACATTTTGAGGTTTTGCAAAGGGTTGCCAGAATCTTTCCCCTTAAGCAACCTTCCTGGAGGTAGAGGAGTTGTTTTAGCTGAATCTTACTTCTGTAAGTGGTATGGTAGAACTCCCACACATAGCCCTTCAGTAAGAAGCCATTTTAGAGGTAGCGTGGAGCCTCGACTTTACCCAACAGCCACCTGCTTGACTATTATTTAGTGCACTAATTAGTGTGAGAAAGCAATACTCAACTCCAATGCCTTTGCAATATCCTGCCCTTGCTTCATGACAGTTCTTGGAATTCTCTACATATCGCCATATTCCTCAGAGGTGCGAACATTGACAGAAGGAAGAAGTGTGACTGCATTGTAGCTGCAGGAACACGAAAATAATTTTTGCCACAGCCGGCTTGATAGCATAAGGCAAGCTATCATTTGCTTTACAGGTTGCAGTGTTAACATTTGTGTGGGCACGTTGCCTATTCTGTAAATTAAAAATAAAGAAACTCCAATCTTACAAGAGCACACAATGCCACTTCAGTGCCCCTTTATAGTTAGAAGATAGTAAACTGGACAATCTTTTCAAATAGTACAGTCTAGCAGGTTTCCCTTTTTTTCATGCCTGTCACAGTTGAAACATATCAGACATTGCTAACATATGTTCAGGCGGGAACTGATGTATTAAATGTAATCCTTTATACTAGCTTTCAATGTTTTATATACTTTTATTTTGCATAAGTAACAAGCATCTGCCCCCAAAATGTACTGTATGGAAATCATCTGTTGGTACTTTTCTGCCTGAATCTGTGGGGCCCGAGAACTGAAGGCGACTGATAAAACACAGCAAATGCTGACGAAGCATCTGCTTATTGGAGCCAGGTTCAATGTCACAACTCATGGTGGAGATCTGATTATCTACCTTAAAGTCTTTCTAGTTACCTGGCACGGGTGTGATATGTTTTTCAGCTCTGGCATTGATTGGTGGAGGTTATTGCCGACATCAGGAATGCCATCACAATTCACCCACTCTTAGTGTGTGATGCTGCTTTATCGTTGGATGTACTTATCCTAATTCTGTGCAGACATGTAATTCCACAATAGAGCGCCTGGAAACCATGAACATGGCAGTGGTGAGTGGTATAAATCTCAGTATCATAACATCACATAATGCGCATTTCTAACGTGACGTCATATTGCGGTGACGAAGAGAAGCGAGGCAGTGCCTCACCTGTGAACATACACATGCTGGTGGTACATTAAGTAGGATCCGCAGCCGATGCCTCTGTGCGAGTGACCTGCAGAAGCTGTCCACACTGCAGACAATGCCTCCCTGCGAGTGACCGAGTGACCTGCAGAAGCTGACCACACTGCAGGCGATGCCTCCCTGCGAGTGACCGAGTGACCTGCAGAAGCTGACCACACTGCAGACGATGCCTCCCTGCGAGTGACTGAGTGACCTGCAGAAGCTGACCACACTGCAGACGATGCCTCCCTGCGAGTGACCGAGTGACCTGCAGAAGCTGACCACACTGCAGACGATGCCTCCCTGCGAGTGACCGAGTGACCTGCAGAAGCTGACCACACTGCAGACGATGCCTCCCTGCGAGTGACCTGCAGAAGCTGTCCACACTGCAGACGATGCCTCCCTGCGAGTGACCTGCAGAAGCTGACCACACTGCAGACGATGCCTCCCTGCGAGTGACCTGCAGAAGCTGTCCACACTGCAGAAGATGCCTCCCTGCGAGTGACCTGCAGAAGCTGACCACACTGCAGACGATGCCTCCCTGCGAGTGACCTGCAGAAGCTGACCACACTGCAGACGATGCCTCCCTGCGAGTGACCTGCAGAAGCTGTCCACACTGCAGACGATGCCTCCCTGCGAGTGACCTGCAGAAGCTGACAACACTGCAGACGATGCCTCCCTGCGAGTGACCCGCAGAAGCTGACCAAACTGCAGACGATGCCTCCCTGCGAGTGACCCGCAGAAGCTGACCACACTGCAGACGATGCCTCCCTGCGAGTGACCCGCAGAAGCTGTCCACACTGCAGACGATGCCTCCCTGCGAGTGACCTGCAGAAGCTGACCACACTGCAGACGATGCCTCCCTGCGAGTGACCCGCAGAAGCTGACCAAACTGCAGATGATGCCTCCCTGCGAGTGACCCCTCCCTGCGAGTGACCTGTAGAAGCAGACCACACTGCAGATGATGCATCCCTGCGAGTGACCGCTGACCACACTGCAGACAATGCCACCCTGCGAGTGACCTGCAGAAGCTGACCACACTGCAGATGATGCCTCCCTATGAGTGACCGGCAGAAGCTGACCAAACTGCAGACGATGCCTCCCTGCGAGTGACCCCTCCCTGCGAGTGACTTGTAGAAGCGGACCACACTGCAGATGATGCATCCCTGCGAGTGACCGCTGACCACACTGCAGACGATGCCACCCTGCGAGTGACCTGCAGAAGCTGACCACACTGCAGATGATGCCTCCCTATGAGTGACCGGCAGAAGCTGACCACACTGCAGACGATGTATCCCTGCGAGTGGCCTGCAGAAGCTGACCACACTGCAGACGATGCCTCCCTGCGAGTGGCCTGCAGAAGCTGACCACACTGCAGATGATGCATCACTGCGAGTGGCCTGCAGAAGCTGACCACACTGCAGACGCATCACTGCGAGTGGCCTGCAGAAGCTGACCACACTGCATGTAGCTGATCAATCTGCTGTGCACATGTTCACAAAATCGACCCCTGAATGTTCACGGGTCAGAATTACAAAGCTCAGTGACCCTCAGATGTTTGCGAACAGTTAGTGTCACTCAGTTACTCCGCAACCCACACAAGCATCCATGTGCCCATTATCACTCCACTGACTACTCCCCATTGCCCCCCCTGAACAATCATGAAAACCTCTGAAAACTTTTAAACTGCGCCTTTCGATTTATGTTCACATTTTGTGTACCATTCTGACTTTTGTACAGCGCTTTGGCGTATAGTGCTGTATAAATTAACATCGAATCAAATTGTACAAAAAGGGTGGAGAATGAATCCCTTCTGCATGCTATCTGGAGCATGCCAACCTTGTTAATGGCACTCTAACTGCCCATAAAACAATCTTATTGGCAACGACTATACGGAATAAGGAGCTTTCATGAATGTGCAGACTTTTTCTTCTTCTTTGTCATGAAAATGATGGGCCTCATTTAAAAATATTTTTTTTCACAAATGCTTTTGTAAATTAGGCCCCATAGATGTATAGTGCTTGAAAAGCAAAGAAAAATAACCGTGTTACTGGCAGTAGGACATGTTAGACAATCATTTAGGGTTATGTAATTGCTGTGCTTGGTTAACTATGCATGACGCAGAACCACAAAGTCCTACTTATACTAGCAAGCCAAAACCACCAACATCGCCCTACTCCAACTGGCCAAAAGTAAGGAAATGTCAGTTGCACAAAAGGCGGAAATGCTGCCTGTTTATTTTATGGCCATATACGTTTGCCAACACATGTGACACAGTTCTTGACCAATCGTCATGCCCAGGGTATACGTGTCACTTTCCCTGCAGCAAGTTCCTCTTTCTTTGATGCACAGGGGACAGTTAATTACCTCTGTTGTATTTGTGTACATGTGTACGTGACATCAAACAGGTAAGTGTGACTGTGTGGGTGGATTTCAGAGCGCCCGCAAGCGGGACGAGAGCCGGCAGCTGCTTGTGAGTGACGGATGCAGTTTGCGGCAGTGTGACATGGCAGAGCGTGGTGGGGGTTTTTCATCCCTTGCTGCACACCGTACACATGGCCATTAAAGTGTGTTCCTCAAGTCAGGGGAGAGCTGCATCCCGCACCTCCTCTGCCAATGCCACTCATTCCAGGGCGGAGCATTCTTGTGATGCTTCTAAGGGTAAACGGGAGGTGCCAGAGGCTGTGGTCATTGTTGTAAAAAAGCAAAAATAGCTAATAATAAATAAATGCGTAGCAGGAAGTAGTGAGCTCTGCTCACACACGGGACGGGCGCGTAGGGTCCAAGCAAATCCTTTCAGTCACGTCTTGCCGCCAGCTCAGATAGGTTTAGGGGCCCAAGAACAATCCCTGTATCCACAAATATATACAGTAGAACAATTAACATGAAAGGGGCCAAAATGACGTCAGATTCTGACTTATCAGACATGGAGGGTACATCCACGAATAGCCAGGTGGTGCTGACCATACAAAAGGCATTATCAGCCAGTCTGAAGCCAGTCCAGGACTGCTTAGCACAGGTGAAGGCGCTGCTGGCAAGACCCAAAGAGGGCTTAGAATCAAAAAAGCAGAGCAAGGGCTTGCAAAAGAACTTCTACTAAGGTCACCTCGGGAGGGCCTGAGGCAGGAACGAAAAGAAAGAGCGATGAAGGCTTGTGAAGGTCCTTCAAGGAAACATTCAAGTCCAAAAGGCAGAGGACCGAAAATGCCTACTCCACAGACAAGAGCAAGTGGTAACAGACACCTGGCCAGACACGGACTCCGGCCAAGGGGACTGTGATCCTGAAGAGACAGAGCCAGAGACGAGGGGGAGGAGGATGGAGATTTAATTCCAGAGTGTTGCCGTATACCTCATTCTCCCACCTGCATGTGCTGGCCAAATGTCTTAACCTTCCGCAGAACTGGCCCAGTGATTCGTCTCTAACTGCTTCTCTGCCCACATGACAAACCTGTCATAATCCATGTTTGTTAGGTAGGAAATCAATTTGTAGGGCCAATTTGACGGCCGCATAGGTGGTCGCCTGCAAGTCAATGAGTCAAAAATCCTGTGCACCTCTGAGGCAGCAGAATAAGCATCGTTGCCACTTTTGCATCATCCTCTGTCTCTCCCGTGGCTCTAAAGAACATTTCCAGCTTCTTCACCCATGACAACCATTTGGGCCCAAGCTTAGAAGGGGGCCCGAAAGGTCAAACTCCGGCAATGGCGCCAACGTACCTTGTTGTCTGCATGGCACTTGTGCTGGAGCAACGGCTGCACCATCCTGTTCTCCCATGCTTACACACCGCATGAGCACCCCAATGTACTATTTGAGGCCGGAAGTCTGTCCTCTTCCACAGAGGATGCACTCCCCACTCACTTGGATGGAACCTTCTGTTGATGTTCATCTCACAGGCAAGATGTGCCTGTGACGCAGTTATTTTCACAGTTGCAGGAATGTATTGGAGAGACCTCTGCAGCCACCCTCACCTGGCACAAAACACAGCCTTCAGAGTACCTAAAGGTGATATTTCTTTTTGGGGTACCTCCCCTTGACAGGATCAGCACACGCAGCTTCTCTCCCCTTGATTGCAGGAGTAGAGCAGGCTGAGGTCTCCAAACCTCATGTAGAATCAACAAATCACGGCCATCGTGAGACTGATGGCCATGAAGGTTCCAAAAATAGTTCAAATATGTAGCACGGGCCTCAACCGTCGCGTACAATATGCCACGTTGACGGCCAACTTGCCGCGTAGGATTCGGTGCTGCGGAGCGTGTCGGAACGCCTCGTCCGACGTTGAGAAACCTCTCGAGGATTCCGCTCACTCTCACGCTGCACTTTCCTCGTCACCAATGTTGCCGTATAGGTTTGCCCCAGGGCGCCCCTCACATCGCACACGCACCATACGGAATCAGGCACTGACACGTCTGCTCTGTTTGGGGTCCCGGCGGCGAATGAAGCCTTCCGGTCCTCATTCATTTTAACCCGCATGCACGAGCACAGTAATACGCTACGTAACATCGAGGACCTTCTTAACCCAAGCTCCACCAGCTGGGAGCCGACACTGAAAGTGGCAAAACATTTTCGCAAGAAGATCCGTAAGCCGATGGATAAAGTATCTGGGAAACAAGCTGGCTGCAACGTTGTCCTTCTATCAAAAAATCGTTACCTTCATGGGTAAACTTGTCAAAGATACCAAACAGGGGATAGATAGATCTTGGCTTACCTGCCAAGATAACGTTTTGGATTTGGCTGGGTCATTAGCAAAGATAATGGAGATGGCCCAGGCGTCAAGAGATAATGAAGAGTCAGTGAATCGGATGTCCTACTTGGATAGGCACAGAGAGCAGTCTATATGCTCAGTAATGCCAACTGTGACCTATCCATCGAGAGGCACAGGAGCATCCTCATCAAGATAGATCACAGGCTGGCAGAGCTGGCAGAGCTTGACAATACTGAGACCAGGAATAAGACAGAGGGTTCCCTCTTTGGTGACTCCTTTAAGGAGATGGAAAGGTTTGTGGGGGCCTGCAAAAAGACACACACGTCTATGAGAAGAGTATTCAGTAGGAAGGCTGAGGCTTTCAACAGCAAAAGTCTCAAGGTGGACACAGAAGCTACTATACCACAGGGGATACTTTCTTCCTGTTGCCAGGAATATGCACCAGAGGCCACCCATGGAGAGGAGCCCAGAGGCAGCTGTGAGCCCCCACAGGTGAGAGACGCAGAAGGGCATGTGCCGTTAGGGGGGTGCATAGTGCAGCATGTGCAATGCTGATCCGACATGACGAATGATGCTTGGGTGCTGCAAACAGTACATGGGTGTGAACTAGGATTTTTTGCAGAGCCCTTTCAAACCCAATTGCCTCACCCAACAGTATTTTCCAAGGAGGACACGTGAGTGCTGAGCGAGGAGTTACAGCTGCTTGGGAAGAAGAACGCAATTGCACGAGTGCAAGGAAAGCACACAGGCGTTTACAGCAACATGTTTCTAGGGAGAAGGAAAGACAAGTTCAGGCCAGTTATTAAACCTCCAGAGCCTGAACGAGTTCCTGGTCTACAATCACTTCAAGATGGAGGGGAAGCATCTCCTCAGAGACCTGCTCCAAGCCGGAGATTGGCTGGTCAGGCTGGACCTCAAGGATGCGTGCCTGTCAGTTCCAGTTTGTCCCAACACAGGAAGTTCCTGTGCTTCTACTGGCAAGGACAAGCGTAGGAGTTTATGAGTCTGCCTTTTGGGTATCGTTGGCACCCTATGACTTTACAAAACGTCTGGGGCCTATAGTATGTGACTTCAGAGAACTAGGCACAAGGCTAATCATATACCACGACGACATGATAATCATGGCACATGACAAGGAGGAGCTGGACGCCCAAGCAAAGAGAGCAACGTCCCTGTTGCAGGATGTAGGGTTCCAGATTAACTGGAAAAAGTCGGAGATGCAGGTGACGCAAGGGCTAGAGTTCCTGGGATTCACAGTGGATACGATCTAAGTGTCACTGAGCATGCTGACACAGAAAATGCATGTAATTCGCAGAGAAATGTAACCGACTGTAACAAAGAAAATAGCGTTGCTCAGGATCATTTCCCAGATAGTAGGTCTGCTAGTGTCGACATTTCAAGTAATTGTTCCGGGCCCGCTACATTACCGAGCACTCCAGCTGATTAAAATGCAGCACCTATGCAGGAGGCTGTCATATGACCAGAATGTTCTGATTTCAAGCAAAGATTGCACAGAAATGCAGTGGTGGCTGCACCATATGGCAGACTGGAATGGGAGAGCGATCCACGGGTGCACCCCAGATGTGATTGTTGAGTGAGATGTCACCAGGCAAGAATGGGGAGCCTGTTGTGGATACCTGACCACAGGGGGGAAGTGGTCTCAAGAGGAACTGAAGTACCACATCAACTATCTGGAGTTACTAGCGGAATTGTTCATGATCAAGGCACTGACCCCCTGTTCAGTGAAATGGTGCATCCTCCTCAGGCGGACAACATTTCAGCAGTGTGGTATATCAATCACCTAGGGGAAACATGCTCTTGGCTGAAGGTGGACAAGGAATTTTGGCACTTCTGCCGATAATGAAACATCTTGGTACTGGATGAATACCTCCTGCGGTTGGCGAACACCATTGTGGACTGGAACTCAAGGCATGTGAAAGATGCCAGCGACTGGAAGTTGGACAGCACACTGTTCCAAAGGCTGATGAAGATTTGGGGTCCTTGCACAATTGATCTGTTTGCATCGTGGCTCAACTGGAAGCTGGAACAATTCTACAGCTGGAGACCGGACCCAGCAGCAGTAGCAATAAACGCCTTTTTGTAGTGATGGGACCGGGCACAGAATATGCCTTTCCCCCTTTTGTCATGATCACGCATATTCTATCAACTGTGCAGAGGCAAGTAGTCAGGCTAGTACTATTGATGCCACTGTGACCTGCACAGGTCTGGTTTCCGATTCTCCTGGAGCTCTCCGTAGAGCCTCCTATGTTACTTCCCCGAATTCCACACATCATTCTGAATCCAGCAGGGGAATTTCATCTGTTGGTGAGAACGGTGATGCTAATGGCATGGAAGATTTCCACAGTTCCTGGGAAAAGCCAGGCCTTTTGCGAGTCGCTGGACAGTTCATCAGCAGTTCCTGGGCATCAGGCACAGCCAATTCATACAGAGCAGCTTGGGCCGGTTGGTGGTGTTGGTGTATGGAGAGGAATGGAGATCCCATTGAGGCAGATGTTGTAGAAGTGATTAACTTCCTTTCCAAACTAAAAGCAGAGGGGAACGCTTATAGGACAGTAAATATATACAGATCAGCAGTTTCAGTAGGACACGCTGCCATAAATGGTACACCTATTGGAGAACATCCATTGGTTAAAAGGCTCATGAGAGGAGTGCAGCTCTCGAAGCCCCCTGCTCTCAAATATTCCAAACTCTGGAATGTTACCAAGGTGCCAAAACCTTTCCTGACATGGCCTCGGCATGAGCTCTTGTCTAGGAAAGCCTTGACAGCCAAATTAACAACCCTTTTATGTTTGATTTCCTGTAAAATAGTGTCGGATCTGAAGGCCATTGAGGTTACCAGTAGAAGTTATATGCTGGAAGGGATGACTTTTCACGTCGTCAGGTGCACTTAGACACTTAGTATTGGCGTCCTATCC